>NC_134710.1:380198576-380918576 GCF_043290135.1 Rhipicephalus microplus
ATCAGCCGAAAGGTGGCCAGGGTGGTCATCAGCGACTCCAAAAACGCTGTGAGAAATTATGATTCGGGAACGGTGACGGATACTGCCGTCCGTATATTAAACATGGTAGGAGTACCCAAAGAGCAGGTTCTGCTTGTCTGGGCTCCAGCTCACCAAGAACTTAGAGAGAATGAGGAGGCTCATTCGGTCGCCCGAGGTCTCACCTACCGGTCGACCCCTGGAACCTCCCAAGTTTCCGAACGAAGAAGCGAGTATATGCGCACATACCATGAAATCGTCGCACACTACAGGCTGAATCGGCAAGTATACCCGAGAGCGGACAACTCACTAAGTAAGAAAAACGAGGTTTTGTGGCGAAAGTTACAGACCGGGGTTTTTTCAAACCCCGCACTTTACAGCAAGTGGCACCCCGCAGTTTTCCAGTCCCAGTGTAAATTTTGTGATGAGGTAGCGAATTTGGTCCACATGAAGTGGACATGTCGAATTCAAAATGATGGTTCTCACACTGTAGAATCCTGGGTGGCCCTGCTCTGCAGCCCCGATTCCAACGTCCAGCGCGATATCATCACTCAAGCCCTTGCTGCTGCCGCGTTCCAAAGGATTCCGGCCGACGGCAAGGGGCGACGGGCCATGCCTGAACAATTAACTGACTTTTTAATAAAGTTTTCTCTCTCTCTCCCTCTCGTCGATGTGATTATGACGCGCTCGTGATTTCTCGATTCCGAGCGCGCGCTTGGTAGGAGTCTGCCCCACAGCCCACGCCTCCGCTCTCGCTCGAATAAGGGCTCCTCTGTACCGTTCCTGCTCTACTGGCTCAATTTGTCGTTTCACCGTTCGAATATCTTCCTTATATGCACCGGGCTCCTTGCTTTCTGATGATATCAATTTCTTAGGCATTGTTCGGAGTTCATTTTCTTTCATTCTTTTTTGATGTTTTAAAGTACTACATCTCGATATGGTGGATTTGGTTAGATGTGGTCTATTTGGCGTTGTGTACGTCATGGCAAAAATATTGGCCCCATATCTGCATTTTACACCGCAAATGTCGTCCAAAGACGATAGTCTTGCGTCTGGAGAGAGCGAGCGAAACGTTTATTTGATGCTCTGCTCAAGAACATCGGTGAACGGTATTTTGGAGGAACTGCGTTAGAGTGCCTCGAATGTGCAACGCAGGCGAACGAGCACATCAAGTCGCGTCACACGTGAGACATGAGCGTTCTCTAGAAAACGGAGCGCACGCCGTGCGCACCTGTCTCGGAGGTGATAAAGTGTAGAACGCAAGGCGACGGCTAGGTGCCACCACCGCGTCGTGTTGGCAAAGTTTTAGAAACACTTGCCGCTTAATGCAAGCGTTGCATGGCCAGCGCAGCGTTATAAAGGCTACAATCCTTACAGTTACTTATGTATGCCTTTTCTAGTAAAACAATATAGACATAAAATAGACGTGTTTTATGCTGCCTCAGATATGCGCAACAATTGCTTTTAAATTGACAAACGCACAAGTATGAACGCTGTATCTTGAGCAATTATTGTGGGCGCTGGTGATGGGGTCGGCCGTTTGAGGTATCGTTTGGTCACTTTGGTGCCGTTTAGGTTACCATTGAGGGTGGAAAAATAGACAAATGTAAAGACAGACAGACAGACGAGAATTTAGGCGTCGAAGGTCCCCAAGAAAAACTATCATCTCTATAAGCCGAGGGGTGAAGGAAGCAGGGGCTCGGTGTGCTACTTTGAGGCTACGTACACCACTAGGCGGAGGTGTGTCAAGAAGTTGTAGTGATGATGATGATGATCAAAACTTTATTACTCCCAAAAGAGGGGACCAGCCGAGAGGTCGGTTACGCTGCTTAGAGGAGGTTAGCAGAGATCCCTTAGGACACCGTGGTCTCCAAGCGCGTGAGATTACCTTGAAATAATAGCTGTGCGAATCGCTACTAACTGTTGTGAATTGTCCGTGCGAAATTAAACTGATCAAGGGGGCGGAATCAACCCCCGATTGTTTCAATTTTTCATGTTTGAATATGAAGCTATAGTGTTATTTTTTGCATGTGCATTGTTACTGCATACGCATTCCGAGTCAAAAAACATGCCCGCGAACGCCGCAATATTACTGGACCGTTTTCTTTATTGCAGTGTCAAGCAATGAGAGAGCGAAATGACGATGTAACTGTAGAAAAGCCGTAAACTTCGTTGACGCGAAGAAAACACTGCATTGAACGGACGTAGCGATTTGAGGGGATCTTCAAAACTTAAGCGGATGACCAGACTACATGGTTCACGGGTATCTCTTCACTGCGTTATACCATTGGTGAGGCTTGCTTCTTCAGTTTTTTGCGACGCACTCCTTTGTTCAATTCAGTCGCAGATTCATGCATCTTATTCCAATCATTGTTATTAAGCTTACTGACGTTCATAGCGGCGCGTTCTACGTATCAGCACGGTCCAGCAATCGGGGCAGGCCTGGTGCGAGGTGCCATGGCTATCCGCCAGTTCGAAATAGCTATTTGCTTGCTCACCACTGTGAAAGTGCAGGCTTTCTGTGCGCGAAGCTGCTGCTCCAATTTTCGAGATTCTGCATAACACTGGCTTTGTCTTTCCAAGTCCTCGGCCTAGGACGCCTTGCTCGCTTGATTTACCGGCTTGGCGGTGATGAGCTCACCGGCTGTCTTCATTGATGTAGAAAGACATGCTAGCTTTGTCATCGCTGGGCTGCGCGACACAGCCTTCATGCTTTTCGCGCGAAGTGGCAGGCCCGTATTTTGAGGTTCTATGTTAGTCAGTCTGCGTTCTTTCGCGTTCTCTGCTTGTTTCACATTCTCAACCTGGGAAACCTTGATCGCTTTACTGGCTTGCTTGGCATTGTCACCTGCGGACACACGTAGGCTATAAAACTTGTCCAACAATGATGACATCTCAAACCCCGACGGTGGATTAGAACAGTATGGACAGGCTGTATAAGTTGGGCGGCAAGCACGCGAAGATGGTAGCCAGGAAGTCTGGTCTATTGTTCTTTGCTTGAGCGTGTGAAAGACGTATTTGGGTATGTGTACGCAGGATGCCGACGCATTCCTCAGTGATGCCTTTGCATGGTCCAAACGAAAGACGCTCGCAGTGCAGGCGGACTTGTGTGGTTGGGTGCCCAGTCCTTCCTCCCCTTGCGAAGAATGGCCCACCTTCTTAGGAGACTTGAGCCTTGTGGTATTTGTGATAGATGAGAGTGCGGCCAGTGTTCTTGGGGCTCTGGATGATGGGCTGTCGACGTGGGCGTCAAAATACGATTCAACTGATAGGTTCTCTTGCGCAGAGTCCACGTTTTCATAGTCCGCAAACTTCACACTCTTCACGTTATCCCGCTTAAACAGCCGTGAGCTTCGCTGGGACATCATGAAACAAAAAAGAACCTTGACCGAATGAGGCTTACTAAACGGTGGCTACAGCCGGCTCATCTGATGGTGATAATGACCATCGTCAGTGGCGCACACCCACAATCAGTGGCTGGCTGACAAAGAAGTTAATTATCTTTAGCAAATGATCACTCGAAACCTATAGTTGTTGCAAATTTTTTGCCAATGGATATAAATTATACAATAATATTCAGGTAATTTACGAATTTCTAGTCACAACTGCCTTGATTTCATTTTATTTTCCAGTGATTGAATCGACATTTCTGTTACTAATGTCCTAATGAGGAGTACCACAAGGACTCAACATCTGGCGTTTAAAATACGATTCGATTGAATGCGGCTGCAGCAGTTTTTAGGGGCGAAGCTCCTTAGGGCGTAGGCTGTGCGTCCCCTGTAGCCTGTATGTAGCCACCTCTAGTTTAGTTCTTGCAGTGTTCACTAGATGGCGGTACCGTCCCCTGTATGTAGCCACCTCTAGTTCAGTTCTTGCAGTGTTCACTAGATGGCGGTACCGTCTCCTGTATGTAGCCATCTCTCGTTTAGTTCTTGTAGCGTTTACTAGATGGTGGTACTTGTAGCTGATGATGAAAAGATGCAAGATGTTATAAACTAGAAAGCGGTACTTGTAGTTGATGAAAGACGCGAGATCTTATAAAATAGGAATGATGTCACCTATGACGCGTGTCATTGGTTGAAGGCAATCGTTCGATTTAGTGCGGCGACGTACGCTAGGGGGAGCGATGTAATAAAATCGAGTGGGCAAAATGTACAGAAGATTCATGCTTTACCAGGTTTACCTCCGGAGCTTCGCCTACTCATCATCATTCACTTCGTGGATATGGCGGAATTTTTTTCTTTTTGTGTAAACGGATTTGGGGCATTTGTTCCCGCTGAATGTGAAGATGGTATATTACGAGTTAGCACTCTAATGTACCCACTCAACGGGATTGCCCATTGATCATACTGATACGAATATGAGTTTCGAATTATCAATTTAGTCTAGCATTTTTGAAATCATTGAATACAACAGAATATATTTTTAAAATATTATCTCTATTAGTGTGGAGCAGATAAAGACACATGCTATTGGGGCTGAAAAGAACAAAGACGTCCTTTTTGTTTACGTAAGTTGGTCTGTTGATTATCAAAATTGAGTCATCGACAAGTCATATAATGAACTCTTGGTCAGTCAACATGAGTGGGTATGAGTCGTGATGGAGGCAACAACAACAGCAACAGCTGGTACGAGTCATTTACGCCATGTTTTATCCTCCCTTTGTTTTCAGGTTTGTGTTAAATAGTGAGAAAGGTAGTGTCAGATTTCACAAAAACCTTAGATGCTTTTTCCATCAGAAAATTATCAGAAAATTCTACCATCAGTGCCAATCACGTCGCAACTTCAAGTGTTGTGAAAAATGACCACGTGATTTGAAGTACTTCAACGTGACATCCCGAATAGCAAAAATTTTGATGTCATCTTGACGTCACGAATTCTGCTGCAGGATTCTGCCACGTAATGCCACATGACTAAAAGGGACTTCACAAGTGACGCTGTTGTAGCGCCCTCCTTTGGGCGCTGGGCAAAACAGGAGAGGACGTGGTCTGAACTATGCCTCAACTAAGAAAATAATCACGCTAGGCTGATTGTAGCCACCCTAAGTCGTGGCTTCGAAGTGACACATGAAGCCACGACTTGCGCTCACCTTTTGAAAAACTCTGGCAACGTGCAGCTCCCTGAGTGCCATCATTGTCATTTCGGTGGCCCGAATCAGCGTGATGCTCGAATACGCCTGTCACACGGGTGGCGATAACCATGGTTAAGCCAACTACGTTACAGTTAACCATAAAACAGATAGCTCCACGTCAGATGTAACCGTAGTTACACTGCTGGCCATGGTTATCGTGAACTGAGCTAGGGAACCCCGGCTTATAATCGCAAACCACAAACCGAGTAGTAGTCAAGATAACGGACACGCCTGCAGCGGCGTGCGAGTCGTCATCGGCAAAGATAAAACCTCACAGGCGTACCAGCTGGCCAGACGCAACAACACGAGTGCTGATACGCTTTTGGGAGGACAATCTGGTAGCACTCCGTTCCAGCATGCGCAATGCGCACATTTACGCTAGAATTCTTGAGTCGCTGAATGCCGGACCACCACATCGCGAAGGCCCCAAGAACGCAACTGTCTCGACAGCTGAGTAAGTCGTGCTCTACATGGGCTCTGTACGTTTTCACCCGCATCCCAGGAAATTCTCATCTTAGCGAGATCGCACCAATACCAGCGCATTCTAGACGTCCCCGGCAATCTCCGGAAACCCACTTCGACATAAGTCGACCCATTTCAAGACTTTTCAGGCAAGTTTTCCATCCCACCAAGCCCCCGGAGAATGAAGCTTAACGCGCCGTGTTGCGCTCGTTATCTCTCGACGCAGCCTCGCCGGCCGCTTCACTGGGCGTCGAAGCACTTGAGCGCTGCCGGTGTGCCATGACGGTGATCATCGCGGGCATGGAAATTACGCCGAATGCGTTTTGAAGCCAGCGAAGGGCTAACGCAAGTGAACAAGATGCGTGAAGCCCATACATCAACAGAGACCACCATCCTCCCGGCTTTCGACACCCAGGATCTTCGTTCCATAAAACCTCAAATGCCACGAATGATGAAACCGCAGCGACCGAGCGTTTGCTCACTTCACGCCAATGTGCGTGCAACTAGCCCTCAACTCAGTAGCTTCTAAGCAGCGTCGGCTGCCCAGCGATGCCCTCAAGCTCATCTTCCGCCCCAGGGGAGGATTCCTTCTCTCCAAGATTACCGACTTTCATCTGTTCGAGGCGGCATGCGCTGCAGAAAACTTCCCCAAGGCCTCAATTTGAGGTGCCCCCTTCAAGTAAACCACAAACAAAACACATTCACCTATTGTACCCGGGCCATCGAACGAGCCAACCGGGTACTGCGACTTAAGGAATTGGTCATTGACACCCGCCAATACGAAATTTCGGCGTACTGTGCATCTGATGAAAGTCAAGGATGCGGTGTGATCCGAGGTGTTGATATCCGCCTAGACCACCAGGTATCCAAGCAGAATTACAAGATCCTCATAACCCTCTCATCGCTGACTTCCATCATCTGGGAAACACCACCATCGTACTGGTGACCTTTAAGGAACCTCGTGTCCCCACGTGGATATACCTCTGCAATGCTCGTCACCGTTGCAACCTGTAGAAGAGGAAGTTCGAAGTGTGTCGCTGGAACAGTGAACTACGCCACAGATTAGATGTGTGAGCAAGTACAGTGGCCAAGTGTCGGGGCTGCGTCATCGCCAACCGACCCAGTGATCACGAATGCCTTCCACGTGCCACCTTTGCGGAAAATAGCATATTACCGAAGACCACCGCTGTAAGGAAATTTACAGGACCACGTATATCATAAAGCGGCGCCATTGAGAGGCCCGCTAGCAGGAGGAAGACTCCAAGCAACAAGATCAAGTGACTCAACGGCAGGTCACCCTTAAACTATTGTCTTTGGGACCGTCAGCGGTCTGATAGTACCCAGCGCAAACATAGGGACCACTCTTCCTCATTCCCAGTACTTGGGGCCGACTCTTCCTACAAGTCACCACAGCCAACGACCAGCTCGATGGCGCCTACCCCTGCCCTTACTCCACCAGGTCTACCGGCAGGGAAGCTATGTGGACCTGCAGGTTCGGAACTCTTGTGGCGGTGCCGGTGAGTATTCAGGGAGGGACTCCCAACACTACACTTCAGAAAGCCATTACTCACCTCACTGCTGTAGTCACACAGCTAATGCACAAAGTTGCAACAATGAAACAGCGCATAGCATCCGGTGCTTATTCACAACCGCTACTGTGACAGAAACACCCACATCCACCCCCATGGACACTGACTGACCCATCGGCAAGCACAGCCACAAAATGAGAGGCCTACAAGGTGGGCGGGACACAACCGGGTGACAGCAGGCCCTAATTGAGCGTCTTACGTCAGCTCTGACTATGAGTGAAACACGCACGGACCAACGTTTCGCGGCTCTGGAAAGCACCATGGAGAAATATTTTCAAGCACTCACAGCGCAGTTCACCCAGCAACTCGACTCATTGAGTAAAGCAATAGACACTCGGTGCAAATCTTGCGACGCTGTCTTAAACCCAGCTCCTTCCTCGGTCCCAGGCGGCACAAACTCGAATCCTAGTCATGGCGGGCCGCTCGTGTAACACCACCATCTTGCTTTGAAACTGCCGGGGCTTCGCGCGTAAGCGTCCTGTGCTCCAGCAGTTTCTTGCCTCCCGCGATCGTCCAGAAATCGTAGCGCTTCAAGAGGGTGGCAAGCGCGCTCAATCAGCCGGATGCAAGACATACACGTCTGGGCGCGCTAACCCTCAAGTGGCAACTTTAGTGAAACGCGACATGAATATCATCACCAATGATATTGACTCTAATTTCCCTGATCACGTACGTTTAGAAATTCTGCCCCACCCTTGTCGTAAACCTGGTCAGACTTTTTGTGCTTAACGTCTACAGCCCACTACGGGACTGCCGGGTCGAATTCGGCCCCCTATTTCTCCGAGTTCAACAACTAGCCCAGCACCAGCCGCATAATATAGGGACTTCAACGCTCCCCACCCTTCATGGGGCGACCACTACGACTTCCCCAAAGGCCGTTCTCTATGGGACGAGTGGCACTCACTATACCTGAATCTTCTTACTGACCCAGCACATCCCACACCTAGAGGGGGAGGAGTGCCGCGTGACACTGCAATATATCTCACCTTCGTGGGGCCTGGAGTAAATGCCACCTGGTGCAATACTCAAGAAAATTTCGGCAGTGATAATTATGTTCTGGAAATTGTAATTCCGGAGCCCACACATGAGCGTTTTCGTTCGGCCAGACTGATTGACTGGGACTGCTTTCGCACCAAGCGCCAAAAATCTGGAACCTCGCAGCGTATTACTGGTATTTCCACATGGTGTGCACCGCACATGTGTTGCACAGCCCTCCACGCCTCGATTTGCACTTCGGGGTGCCTCCATCTCATGGTTGAAACGAGTGAAATACTTTGGAGTCGTGCTTGACCATAGATTGAGGTGGCAACCAGAAGCGACTGCCCAGTGCAGAAACACGAGATGAGTGGCGTGCGGCAACGGATGCTCGCTGACACTTGCCCTGAGACTCTTCAATGGCATGGCTTCGGTGCGCATCCTATACGGCCTCCCACTCGCTTCTCTCTCGCCTTCCAACTGGGTGCAGTTCCAACTGGTGCACCTAACTGCCATCCGGCAGTACTTCAGCCTGCCCCGCTTCTCGCGCACCGGCCCCACCCTCGCAGAGGCGGGCGACATGCCGCTGTCGCTGCATGTCGACCGGCGTGCTCTCAATCACATATAGAGCGTGCATCGCTCGCGACAAGATCGGCAGCTCGTCTTCCCCCTTCACGATCTCCAGCACTCGAGGAGGGGCCGGTGGGCCGCACGGTTCCACGCGCTGGTGCCGTGCATTCCGGATGTGAGCAACTTCGGGGCCCCGCCTTGCTGGCATCGCCCAGTGACGATCCACACGTCTATTCCAGGCGTGAGAAGAGAGCGCGCGACTCCAGTGTGCGCGCTTCGTCAGGAAACAGCTGCCGCCATGGAGGATCAGCTAGCGGGGCGTCTCCGAGTGTTTACCGACGGATCGGCCTTGGCGGCTGGTTCAGCCGCTAATACATGCGTGGTGCCATCCTTGGAGGTGCACATCCAAAGTCGAATTGTGTGCGAGGCCTCTTTAACGGTCACGGAGCTCGCCGCGCTTGATCTCGCTGCGGACGCACTCTTGCAGCTACAGGTTCCTTCGGCTGCGTTGCTCTCGGACTCCAGGGCTGCGCTTCAGCTGCTTGCGAGGGGGCCTAGGAGGCCGCCCCTCGCCCCGCCGCGGTAGCCTAGTGGCTTAGGTACTCGGCTACTGACCCGCAGGTCGCGGGTTCGAATCCCGGCTGCGGCGGCTGCATTTCTGATGGAGGCGGAAATGTTGTAGGCCCGTGTGCTCAGATTTGGGTGCACGTTAAAGAACCTCAGGTGGTCGAAATTACCGGAGCCCTCCATTACGGCGTCTGTCACAATCATATGGTGGTTTTGGGACGTTAAACCCCACATATCAATCAATCAGGCCGCCCCTCGCCAGACATATTGCCCACATACTCGAGGCAATGCAGGACCTGGGCTGCAACCTCGTGCTGCAGTGGATACCAGCCCACATCGGAATTCACGGCAACGAGTCCACCGATCAGCTGGCGAAAGCAGCGCACGCAGCTGCCACGCCCACAACAACGATGGTGGGCCCCTTTGAGGTAGCACGCAGACGGGTTTGCCTTGCCATCACCTCCTCCCACCTGGATGCGCCCGGGGAGGCGGCAAGCCACCACGCTCCTCCGAATAACTGGAATGACAAGGAGAGAGGGGAAAGGACTCGCTCGCTGGACTCCGTGCCGACTGCTTGTGCCCTCACTATCTCTTCTATAGGCGTTGCGCCGTGCTCCCGACCGGGATGCAGAAATTAGGTGCCTTTTCTCATCTTCTAACCACTACCTCCACCACTATCTCCTCTATCTTTTCATCTATTTCCTTCTATTCTTTTTATCCCTCCTTCCCCTCACTCTTACAAGACGCTGTGCTGTGCTCCCTTAAGCGCTGCAGAAATAAGCGTCTTTTTACTTTCTTTATCAAACCACTATCACCACCACCACCATCTCCAACCACAGCGCAGCTCTGGTCGACTGGGTTAGTCCTACGCCACCTCCTGCCGCTGCTCCCCGAGGACGACGACAGGGTAGCTATGGCTGACTGGCTTAGCGCTACGCCATCTTCTGTCACGGACAAGAGCTCTCGCCAGTGGTGCCCCGTCCTCGGATTCCTGCAAATGCTGCAACCGTGTCCATCATTCTTGTCTTCTTCTTACTTCCGTCACCCTCTGTACCTCCGCCTCGTCCTTTCCTTCCTTGCTCTCTATCTCTCTACCTTTTAATCCTATCCTTTTATTCCCTTCTCTACCCCATCCCTCGTGAGCTACTGTTGAGGTGTCCTCCCCCTGAGAGACAATTTCCTTTCCATTTAAAGTCACTTCCCTCCTTAACGGAAAAAGGAGGGCCGTCCTGCTCGCATTGCCCGCAGCCAGAGACTTTAGATCACATTCTGCTGTGGTGCGGGGCCTATACTGATGAGTGCCACCATCTCATCGCTGCGTTTCAACGACTGGGGCTCCCCAGGTCCACCGTGGAGGAACTCTTGTTCCAAAGAACGCACGCGAGTGTTTACAAGCCCGTGCTTGGAGCGCTCATCACGTTGTTCGTGGACACAGCGCTTTTCGAGCGCCTGTGACTTCGTGAACCTGTGTGTCTGTGATCTCTTTTTCTTGTTTTTCCTTCCCCTTCATGAACACGGCACTCTTCGAGCACTTGTGACATCGTGACCATCTGCGTCTGTGTTTTTTGTTTGTTTAATCGCACCGAGGTCTAGCGAACTCGCCTCCGTTACTACAACGAACCTTGTTTTCTACTGAACTGCCGCTACGAGCCCCGGCGCGCGCTCCGCGCTCACCCGACATCAAACGCGCCAACATGGCTCGTCACACCCCTCAAAACTGGGCGTATCTACTTCTCCCAGCCTTCTCGGCGGCTTTTCTGGATGGTTGTGTCTTTTAATCGTTTCAACGCGTGCACGTCAAGATGACTCGAATGCAATTTTTTCTTCTTCTTCTTTTGCTTTTCCCTTCCTATGCACTTTTCTTCCCACTCCCTCTCTCCTTGTGCCGACATGTTGAGATGTCATCCCAGTGATAGAAAGTTATAGGCGGCACTTTTCTCTTCCTTGCACTTACATAAGCACTTAGAGAGGTCTGATGCTCTCCTCTAGCACGTCGCGGACGCCACAACAGACGTCGAAGTCGAGGAGTCGGTGTCTAGCGATACTACGCCAAACTTTGGGCGCGGAAACTCAAACTTGAGACCCTTCTGAAGGCTCGAACATGAGATAAAGACATCCGCCGCCGGTTGGCTCGAGTGCACACACACATTCAAAACTATGCTATAGAACTCAGCCGTCAGAACTAAAATTACATCTGTTCCCAAATGGATAAGGCTTCCCACTCTAAGAGCACATGGCAACTCCTGCGTCACTTGCTTGATCCTCATAGTGGCAAATAGCAAGCTAAATATCAACTTGAACGTGTATTGCGTGACTTTTCCGGCTCATCCGCTTCCCTACGTCATGAGCTCACTAACACCTATATCCGTCCTGGACCCGCCATTTCCCTTCATGCGTATGAGGGGGATGACAACCCGCTTCTTTATTTCCCCATAACTATAGCAGAGGTGCGGGCGGAACTAAACCGTCTCAAGAGAAATTCTGCAGCTGGTCCAGATCGAGTCACTAATTGCATGCTCCAAAACCTGGACGATTCTTCTATTCAAGCCCTCACGGGCTATATGCAGCAATGTTGAGAGCAAAGCACTGTACCCGAGAGCTGAAAGCTTGCCAACCTCATCCTGATTCCCAAACTGGGGAAAAGCTCCACGTTATCCAACTTGCGTCCCATCTCCTTCATATCCTGTGTAGGAAAATTGATGGTGCATATTCTCCAGACCCGTCTTATTCGCTACTTGGAGTAATAATCATCTACTTCCCGACATCATATTCGGCTTCCGCCTACACCTGGCGGCACCAAATATCATGCTCCTACTCAAACACCAGGTGCTCTACAAGCGCACTCTAGACACCCAAGTCATTGTTGGTCTTGCTGTTTGCCTTTGGTAGTGTACAGCAAACTGCCATCCTGCAAAATTTTCAGGCTTTGAGGTGGGAAACAGGACGTATGCATACGTGAAAGATTTCCTAACTAATCGCCGTGTGCAAATTGACATCAGTGAAGGAGAGCCTTCCCCCATCGCCCCCCCCCCCGGAAGCCGTGTAACACCCCAAGGCTCCGTGCTATTCCCACTCCTCTTCAATGTTGCACTGTTAGGACTTCCCAAACTTCTGAGTGACATCCCAAGTTCGCATCACACACTCTATGCAGATGACATCACCGTGTGGGTTAAAAGAGGTAGTGATGGCCAAATTGAAGAAACCCTGCAAACAGCAATCAACCACGTGGGCAGCTATCTCTCTATGGTAGGCCTTTCTTGCTCGGTGACCAAATTCGGATACATTGTTATCAGATCACAGGGACGCAAACGCAAACATGTCTCTTTAAATCTCCAAGTGTAGGGGATGGGAATTTCCTAAAAAGATCATATCCGCATCTTAGGATGGCACTTACAGGCCAATGGTGGCCACTCCACCACTCTTCAGTGAATCGACCAATCTGCCACCCAAATCGGTCACCTTCTAAAGTGCGTTGCCAACGAGCATGCAGGCATGCGCGAATCCAACTTTCTTTGACTGTTTCAGGCATTTATCTGCACACGCATTACCTACGTGGCTCTCTACCTCCGCCTTACGCGCACGGATCTCGATCGCCTCAATACTTCGCTTCGCAAGGCATACAAGACCGCCTTACGACTCTCGATGTCCACTTCTACCTCCAAACTTATGTTGGAGTGTCGAACATGGTCAATGAGCTTACAGAAGCTACCCTTACATCCCAGTACCAGCGGCTCTCACTCATGCTTGCGAGACGTGCTGTATTGCACCAAATTGGACTCAACACTACGCGGCCAGCCACCACTTACCAAGACGTACCGACAGATAAACGACTCAGCCTTCGTATTTCTCCAATCTCCAAGCACATGCCCCATGAACATCATGCGGATCGTAGGGCTGACTGTGCGTGCCAACTACAGTAACGTCTCTAAAATTGTTCCAATGTCACGTACACAGACGCCTCGTGACACCCACTTCGATCAACAATGGTGGCTGTCGCCCTGGCCCCACACCGTGGGTGGAGCACAGCATGTAGTGTAATTCACTCCACCGATATAACAGTTGCCGAAGAAGTTGCCATTGCTTTGGCATTTACCGACCCAATAACCAAGGTCATCGTAAGTGATTCCCAACTTGCCATCCGAAAATTTGACGCGAGCCGTATCTCTGCACAGGACATACATAATTATAAAGCGTAACACCCTACCTGCCTGACCTCGCTTTCTTATTCGGGCCCCAGCTCTTGAATGTCTTAGAGGAAATGCGCAGGCACACACTCTCGCCCGAGATCTCAACGGCCGGGTGGAGTTCCTTACGCCTTACACATCTCATTCTTTGCTCTCCCAGGTCTGTGAAGAACTAACTCTTTTGGTCATTTACACAGACATTCTACAGCACTACAGACTAGGTCGTCTCTGCTATCCTCCAGCTCATAAAGACCTCCCTCGATGTGATGCCGTCCTACAGCGAAAGCTTCGTAGACAGGTGTCTTTCCCAACCCATGATTCATTAGCAAGGTATACCCACAATTCGTGACACCACACTGTAAATACTGCTCACAATCGGCCACACGCATACCCATTGCAAGGACGTGCTGACAGTACGGTGAGGCTTCTCACACAGAAAATACATGGGAGTCCCTTCTGCATATCACTGACTCGGCACAGCAACGCCGGGTAATCTCCCGCTCATTTGAGACCACGGTGTCCCAAGGGATCCCCGCTGACCTCCTCTAAGCAGCGTAACCAACCTCTCGGCTGGTCCCCTCTTTTGGGAGTAATAAAGTTTTGATCATAATTACCCCCAAGAACACCACGCAGGTGAGGCCAAAATGGATAACCTAGGCAAGCGCTAAAGGTGAGCACTGAGGTTTTTCACATGACATGGAATTGTTGTAATAACACGTGCAACGATAACTTTAACTGGAGTAAACATGGCAGCGCAATGGGGGTGGGGAGCGCAACCTAACGTAGCAGCTTGTTTGTCTTGATCGGCAAAGTGTCGCACGTACAACTGTGCACTGGTGTGCATGTAACGTGACGGTTGGGCCTCTTCAACCTTTTTAATGTTCATGCTACATTTCTGTTGCTGATACACGTACAGTACGATGCCCACTAGCGCCAGCATTATCGCGTCGCGGCGTGCGAGTGGTCTTTAGCGCCCATGCTGCATTAACTTAGGACGGCTGACCTCGACGCCTTTTGCTGAACGGAAGGTGGAAGTGTTGCGCAATATGAACTACATTTTAGCAGATGTACGTTACGGTGGCCCCAGGGTTTTACTTACTGCTTTGATTACATTTGCTGCGTTTGTCTAGAGCGCTCTGCTGCCCCCACAGTAAAAAAAAAACACTGAACTTTTACTTGACAATTCTGAGGCACAAGCTTCTGTTATTTGAGCGTGTAGGACATATGGTAAGCTTGCTTAATTCATCAGGCGCCCTTAAGCTGAGACGCGAATCGCTGATAAGTTGCGTAAACATGTGGCTGAGATTTTCAAGCAACACTCTTGCTGTACAACCTCTGTATACGCGATATGAAGTCTAATGTCGTTGAAATGTTATCTAACACTCTTTGCTGCTTTTATTTTTTTATTGTTGCTGCATTCTAAATTATCAAGTAGTGTCTAGAATTCCGGTCAGACTGAAAGCCAGAGTGCAGAAGTATTGATGTGCCCATAGGTTATATGTTCATGTAGATAAATGCCCCTGCCATGTGAAATAATGCGAAGATATTTTCTTTAAATTACTTCTTTATGGCAAGGAGCGACTTCTTTGCACTCGGTCTGGGTCCGGCACTTCAAAGTGGTCGTACTACTGGCCACTCCACAACTGTCTGCGCTCTCTTCTCATGAATAATGATCTCTTGGTGGAGAAAAATTTTGAGGTAAAGCGCAATTCTTCCTTCACAAAATAGTATGCCGATTATGACCATGCGAAAACGAAGGTTTGAATAAAAAAATACACGTACGCCGCACAATGTTTTATTGGTGTTGACATTTGAAACATATACAGCTGAAATTTGTCATTCTCGGTCATAAAAAATACAAGTTCTTTGTGAAATTTGATGTGCTGCTGAAGAGGCCAGAGCGATATAAACACAATACTCAAGGAGCTTGTCAGAGGGTTTCTCCAATGTGGAGAAAGCACCAGGCACAGTTTGGCTTGTTAGGTTCATTACATGAGTGCACTTGTGTAAGGCCTAAGAAGCGATTCGCAGTTTTATGCCTTTGAGCATGCAAACATGATGTGCCAGCACGCTTGGAGTCTCCAAGTCAGAGCGCAAAGCCATTCTGATATAGCTGAATCAACAAAAATGTACAATAGAAATCAAACGACAACATACAAACAAGTACATCGATTACCGTTAGCAACGCAGCAAAGATTTTATGATCATTAGGTGGTGACTAACACTTAAGGTTCAGCTGCTATCGTAGCTATGAGTGACACTGTATGGAAAGTTTGGGACAGCTTTCAAGACGTTAAAGTACGTTACTTTACCTCAATGTTAAAGTATACGAATCCTGCATTTCACTTATACTGGGGCTGCTGCTAAACAGGAAGTACGTTCACCATTATAGTACCTTTATACGGCACTGCGCATGACGTAAAAGGACAAAAATATTTCAGTAAAATTCTTGAAATTTATCTTCATAATTTAGGCGCATCGCTGGTTCACAGATGTTTTCTTTGTTCTTTTATGGTACAAAACAAACATGAGCAGTTTATGTGCTCGAATACAAACAATTGAAAATTGTAAACTCACTTCAATGACCAACTAACAAGTGTCGCAAAACTGCATGTTGGTCGAGCATCTGAAAACCAGCTGCATAGAGTGCTGTTTTTTACAAAATTTTCTTGTGCGTATTTCTCCCCGAACAGCAGAGGTTACAAAGCCGTCCGAAGGTGCTGAAGTGCGTGCCTTATGAGAGGACCATGGAAACTAGGAGATTGTGGTGCCCGACAACGGCACTGCGACAACAAATCGAATCCCAGAGGAGACATCCTTGCCAAGCACAGACACATCAGGGGACACTAGAAAACATAGCGCTGCTCGTGATGGAAGTGGTGGCACAAGAAGAGCACGCAAGCAGCCACTCACGACAGCCCTACTGCTCCTTGAAAGCCACAAAGACAGGTAGCTCACAATAAAAATAAGAAAAAAAACGAAGCGTAAGCTGATGAAGAAGCTTGTGAAGCTGCAAGGAGAAGCAAATGATGTATGTCCAAGCATGTGCCGCGTGATGGAAAGGTACTTTCAGTCAAAGTACACTAAAAGATAAATTTTGTTTTATATTAGGGTTTGCAGTGAAACTTCTAAAGATTTCTCGCAGTGCCAACACACGGGTTCGATTTCAGGGAGAACCAAGAAACGTACAGCTTCAATCACCAAATTGCAAGACGACAGGCTGTATTACTAAACAAAATAGTGAAACACATATCACGAGGTACACGTTGCTGGGCTAGTCAATTATTGTTCAAGTGAAAGCTACAGTTGGAGCTTTTTGGAGCAAATAAAGAATGAAGGAAAGGGTCAAGGGGAGCACAATACTTTTGACAGTTTATCCAACACTTAGTACAGCGTATTATGCTGGCATATATAGGTGTACAGGCTTCTGCTCATGTCTATGCCTATATATGTTGGCATAGATAGGCATATAGGCTTCTGTGCATGTCTATGCCTACATGTCTCGCCGCACCAAGTGCTGGATAGACAGTCGGAACTGTGCACTCTGCCAGATACCTTACCTTGCTTTTTTTATTGTGTGCAAAAAAGCCACAACTGGCTTTCAGTTGAATGAAATGCATGTAAAGTGACATTTACGCCTCGTAATTTTCTGGCATGTCTGTGTCTGCATGTCTTATATTTTTGCATATGCTACAATCACATCCAATGGATTTAGGTCCAATCTTTCAAACTATAGGCTCATCTCCCTTACATGTACCGTATGCAAGCTTCTAGAGTATAAGTATTAAATCACAAACTCGCATACGTTGAACACCGCTACATTTCATCGCCATGTCCGCATTCTTTTTGTAGAGGGCGCTCAAAAGTAACACAACTGGTTGAATTAATGCATGACATGTTGCTGACCATTGACAACCAGAAAGAAATAGGCCTAGGAGTGCTAGATTTTACCAAGGCATTCGACTGCGTGTCCCTTAGAAAGCTAGTCTTGAAGCGTTTTTTTTTTTCGTTTTGGGGGAGAGTTCTATTGTTCATTGGATCCAGGACTACTTAATAGATCGGAAAGTTCGTGCAAATTCATGATGCAGTATCTTCATCACAACCTGTCACCTCATGAGTACTGCAGGGCAGTGTTCTCGCGCGTTGAGACTTGTGTGTTTAGACTTAGATGTACGTTAAAGAAGCAGATATAAAAATTATGGCATTGTCAACTAGAGCATCCTTCATAATCGTAGCGGTTTAAAACATTAAACTCCAAAAAATATTATTGCATGCAAGGCTAAAAAGTACGTCATATCCATGACAATGTGATGTACTCGCACGGCATTGGGGTCAAATCACGACCCAGGCAATGCATAGGAACTTTCTAAGTCGCTACACAGCAAAATTATGATAGGAGCACACGCAAAGAGCACATCATTCCTTCTTTCCGCAGCATTTTCTCATTTAGTAGTGTGCGAGTGCTCAGCAAGGGCATTCCTTACAGCCACACCAATGGTTCCACCGGTATCGTCGTACAAACTGGCTGACGCAGTCTTCGATCTACCTTTGTGGCGGCATCCACCCACAATACATCGCAGCAATCATTGAGCTGTTCACAAATGTTGTGCAGAACACAACATGAAGAAATGATCCTTTTGACACTGTCAATGTAACACTCTGGCATGTGCAAGATCCGGAAGCGTGCCTTCAGCCGGCCAAAAACATTGTCAACCACACACTTGGCACTCGAGATACGGTAATTAAAGTAATGCATGGAGGAACCTTCAAGGACAGGGTGAGCGTAAGGCTTCATTATTGTTTGCTGTAACGGCAAAGACTGTTCGGCAAGCAGCACAAGACCAATTTCCACATTCTTATTGAGCCTTTGTTTTTCGTGAATGGGCTGCTAGCCAATATTTTATGAAGCCATGATCAATGAAAGACATTGGAATCGTGGTTTTGTCCAGGCGTTTCTAAACTAGTGCATTGAAACTTGTAGGTATAGTCCACAACAGCTAATATGACGCTGTACCACCCCTTACAATAATTGTAATCTGTGGCATTCTGTTTCGGTAACAGACATCAACATGGCACCCGTCCAGGGTGACTATGCCTTGAGGAAACCCTGTCACTGCGGCAAACCAGCGTACGCGCTAGGCAACTTTGCGTTCCCTGAGAAATTTTATCTATCAGGTACAGTCGGCGAACACAGTGGCGCAAATCTTGCAGAAAACAAAATTCACAGAGGAGCGCCCAGCACCAAAGATATTGTCCACATTTCTGTTCTCAGAAGAGGTAGCGAGGTGCTAGAAAGCTATTGCACACGCTTTTTGAGTGGAATCGCCTTCCACATATTCGTGTCCCAACCAATCCCTTCTTTTGGGCTGAACACGTGCCCAGAAGAACGAACGGGATGCGCCTCCACCCAGCGGTGTCCTTCGGCGGCTGGCAATGAAAACGCCACAGCATGTCATTACTGCGTGTCCCATAGAAAGCTAGTCGTGAAACGTTTTTTTCTGTTTTGCGTGCCATATTGTAAGCATGCGAGAGGGACCGAAGAGCAGCTGAGTGATGCCGGCGAGGCATGGCCTGCGCGTCCCCTTGCACAGCTGCTCTTGGTTGTTCTCGTGAAGTTGGCTGAAATAGACGACCAAGTCGAACTTCATAGAACTCCGATCAGTCAACGCTGCTCAGTAACATGAATAACGGTATAAAACTCACTTGAAAATTAGCCATTAGCCAGAAATGCAACATATTCTTGAGGATAAAAGCGTGCTATCCGAGTACCTCCTACATATGAACTGAACTATTCTGCTCAACTAATGATGCTGGGTTTATCAAAATTGATGCTTCATTCACCGGGTCATTTCAACGAAGTGATCAGGGCGTTAGCAACGCATCAGACAGTTGTGTTTCTTCAATTTTGTGGTGTTTTTTCCTGGAGTGTCATCATAATGGCTAAAGTATGAAATGAATAAAGTATCTGCTGGGTTTTAACGTCCTGTTACGACGATTTCATTACGAGAGACTCCGTAGGGCAGGCTTCCGGAAAATTTGACGATCTGGGGTTTTTTCAAAGTGCATTCAATTGGAAGCTGACGAGCCTCAGTCATTTTGCCTGTGTCGAAATAAGTATTATATAAATAAATAAGTAAATTAGTATGTAGATCAATAAACAAGCAATATATGTGTAAATAACAACACAAGCTAAAAGACAGTTAGCCATCAGCAAACAAAAGTTAACGCGCTGCGAGTTATCACGCACTCGTACTGCAATCAAAAATAAATCCACACGCACCTTCTTGCATCAAAACCATTCGAGCGTCTTGCTTAGAAAAAAACTTCGAAAAGTTTTTCTGTCTTACTTTTTTCTTTTTTTCTAACATTTTGTGCAAAACTATTTATACTGAGCAACAATTCTACTCTTGAGGTACATGGTTTCAATAATCAACAAACCAAACGACGGTTTTTCACCGACAGCTTAAAACAGTGCATTGTTAAGCACGCACGTTCGCAGTCGGTAAAGGCGGTTCACGTGGCGGCATCTTAGCGCAACGCGTAGCACGTCCGGATGCTCCTGGCGTCCGGCTCCTTGGTCTGGGGCTCTTCCCAGCGCCTTTTTTGGGAGCACCTCGGCTTTACGTTCGAGGTGGAGAACCATGTGCTCGACAACAAACGCCTCGGCTGACGGCAGTGCCAGCCCTGCGTCCGTCCAGGAGGACAGTCGGCCACCACTAGTGGAGACCTTTGCGGCTTGCTTCGTCCTGGGCAGCTTGTTGGTCAACTTCTGCAGCAGGTAGGAGAGCCACAGCGCATTGGTGCGCGGGTGATATGCGTCCCAGTCATCGCTGAAAGATAAAAATAAAGTGGGAGGTTATATCACAGCACGTGAGATGCCGGTTATCTGAAATTGAGCTTTGAAAATTGTATATCACCAAATATTTTTGGGGGAACAAAAAGATCAGGCCCCGCAGCGGTGGTCTATTGGCTAAGGTACTCGGCTGCTGACCCGCAGGTCGCAGGATAGAGTCTCGGCTGCAGCTGCTGCATTTCCGATGGAGGCGGAAATGTTGTAGGCCCGTGTGTTCAGATTAGAGTGCACGTCAAAGAACCCTAGGTGGTCGAAATTTCCGGAGCTCTCCACTACGGCGTCTCTCATAACCATATGGTAGTTTTGGGACGTTAAACCTCACATACCAATCAAACAAAAAGAGCAGAATTTACCTTCTGACATGAGTCTGGTCACTATTCTTGCTTTTATTATCTATATTATTTATGAATCTCTCATTGCGCGAATAATAATGCACGCGCAGCGGGATCCAATATCTACGCCTATTGCTATTCAGCCAGTCGCAGAAAAAAAAGGACTTTATTGATGGCGAAGTTGAACAAATTCGTGGTTTTAGGAGCTTTCTCCATTTGCGGGGCGGGGCGAAAGGGGGGGGGGGGGTTCTCGTCGTTGAGCCAGTGTGTACTCTAGTGCTCTTTGCCCCCGCTAGAGGCACAGCTGTGCTTTTTATTTCAAGAGCGCTCACTAGATGGTGTGCTTCCACTGAGGTTATGCTCGCTCACCTGAGCACAGTGGGTCAGGCTCTATACCGGTTATACGCGCAGCGGGCGACGACCACAATGACTGCGTCTCGCATAAACAGCAAGCAAGATAGAGACGCACGTCGCAAATACTGGTGGTGGAAGTGGTGTGAACGTCATTGTCGAAGCCACCCCAGGCGTCGTGCCTTGCAGCTTTTTGAGTTCCGGGAATGGCGCGTCTACCGACAGCCCAATGTCTGTGTTCTACACAGACGACGAGTCGCGAACTGTGCATATAACTGGTACAGCCCACAACCAAATGGCCACAAGACGACACATGCGTAGGTGTGTGACTGTCCATTACAGTGGATGGTATCATACTTGTTGGCTGCCATCAGTACGTGTGGCGGCTCTTCAGAAAACACTGTATATGACGTGTATGTACCATCACACCGCAACAACTCTCGTGTGAGATTTTTATATGATGCTGCTTTAGCGTATGTACAGAAGATTCACCATTTACCGGATTTAACCTCTGGAGGAAGCTCCTTCATCATCGACCTCATGGATATGTGGGAATTTTTATTCATATTAACATCTGTAGCCAAAATTTAGCAATGAATTTGAAACGCGCACCAAGAAAGTTGGCTTCTAATAAAAACTATGAACCATCTTTTTGAAGGAAACTGTGATGGGATGCGAAGAAGCACCGGTGCACTCAGCGTTGATTCGGTTGAAATGGTATTCGACGCTGATAGTGAAAAAACAATTTGAAGCGAAATTTGGTGTAGCAATTACTCGAATAAACGTGTGTGTGAAACGCAAAGACATGGGAGCCGGGACACGTTGAAGACGTTTGCGCTCCCCTTTCATGGCTCGCGTCACGTCGTTGTTACCCGCGCGCCATCTGTGTTCTCGAACGCTATCGGTGTTCTTAACTCACCCTTCATCGATTTCACTGGTCTTCCACTTCCGGCACCTGCGTTCCGGTTCCCCGACTCACAACTCGTTGGTGCTGACATCGCCATTCGTGAACGCGATCAGCTTTGCTAACCCTTGCAAGGCTGGCGACAGCCGGGAAAGGTTAGCGCACAGTAGCGGTAAGCATGCCACGACGGCTTAATTGATGATCGATTTGCCGGGTTGAACGTCCCAAAACCACCATATTGCTGCGACTGGTTCGCCACATTCAAGTAGCCCGCCACAATTATCGTCACCAGCACCAGCAAGACCCGGCTCGGCTGGCATGCGCCACGCGTTCGTACGTTCAACAACGAGGAAGAGGAAGATAGTCGGATCTGTGCCACTCGGCTACTCGAACTTGACGACCATAGTTTTTAGAATCGTGGGCACAAGTTCGCCCTAATAAAGACGCTTGTTTTTTTAACCTGTCGGCGTCAGCATCGCTACATTTCTGGTGGAAGTGCTGGGTTATGAATCGAAACCCCACGAGCTCAAGACAGCGTAGCCTCGACGACCAGCGTATCAACCCCGTGGAAGTGACTCCTGTACACCAGAGGGCATGTCGCCGTCTTCGAGGTGACTCACCTGAGTTCGGTCCTCTTCACTTCACACCAAGGGGAATTCAAACGATGGATGCCACCACTATGAGTAGCCAGGTAACACCGGCACAAGTGTTCATTAGCCAACCGCACCAGCCGCCAGTTTTCCACGGCGACTTGTACGAGGATGTTGAAGATTGGTTGGACCTGTTCGAGAGAGTAGCGAGCTTGAATGGATGGGACGAAAGAGAGAAGCTCCGTCGCGTATACTTCGCCCTGGAAGACTTCGCGAAGACATGGTTTGAGAACCATGAAACCTCGTTGTATACCTGGGAGGTATTTCGACGACAAGCGGTGGCTACGTTCGCGAACATAGACCGGAAAGAAAAGGCGGAGGCAGCTCTTCAATCGAGGAACCAGCTAACGAACGAGAGTGCTGCTATGTACATTGAGGACATGGTCCGCCTGTTCAAGCGTGCGGATTACAACATGGCTGAGGATAAGAAGGTGCGCCATATAATGCGCGGAGTGAAGCAAGAGCTGTTCGCCGTTCTCGTCCGCAACCCTCCGAGCACGGTTGCTGAGTTTTACTCGGAAGCGACGGCCATCGAAAAAACACTGGAACAGCGGGCTCGGCAGTACAACCGGAATCTTAACTGCGAATCTGCACAGGTATTTCCCGGAGGCGTGCGAAACGACGTTGAAGCCCTGCGAGAGCTAATTAGATCAGTTATCAGAGAAGAACTGAGCAGACTGCATATGCCCCAGACTTCAACTGCACTATCTGTTACGGACGTTGTTCGTGACGAACTGAGGCAGGTGATACGAGAGCCAGAGCGTGAGCTGCAGCCGGTTCGACCTATCCGAACATACTCTGAGGTTGTCAGACAACCCACGGTACACAGCAATGCAGCAGTTGCGATGGCAACGACTCCTCTCCCACCTGCGGCACGCAGCGCACCTCGTCCACGGGAACCGACAGCTACCTATCTGCCCCCAGGAGCACGTAGCACACATCACTATGTGGAGCGTAGGCCCAGGAAAAGTGACGTCTGGCGTGATCACGAGCGCCGGCCTCTGTGTTTTCATTGTGGGGAAGCGGGTCATCTGTACAGATTCTGTCCTTACCAACAGGCTGGATTAAGAGGCTTCCCGTCATATGCACCGTGCCCCCGAAACGGCGAACGACCAGCGGAGATTGAGGAGTACTTGTCGACGCGCCAGAACTCGCCAACTCTACGCCAACACCGGTCACGGTCACCATCGCCTATGCGCTACCGGTCATCCAGCCCACGTGCACCTTCAAGGCAGCCTGGTCATCGCTCTCCAAGTCCACACCCGGAAAACTGAAGCAAGCGAGCTGTGGAGGTGAGGCCGCTGATAACGTCAGTTACGAAGATCCTCCAATTTGGTTTGAGGGTGATGACGGTGTATTTCCGGTAGATGGGTGCAGCAACGAAAACGTTACTTCAGATTTGCGGTTGCGAATGGAAGGATGGGAGCTGAATGCCTTAGTCGACACCGGTGCTGATTATTCAGTGATAAGTCACAAGATGGTGAAAAGCTAAACAAAGTTGTGACACAGTGGAGTGGATCGCAGATACGCACGGCAGGCGGTCACATTATTACGCCCCTGGCAGATGCACTGCAAGACTTGAAATACGGGGCTTTATTTACGTGGCCGATTTCATTGTGCTGCCAGAATGTTCAAGAGAACTCATTATAGGAATGGATTTTTTGCGAGCTAATGGCGCCGTAATTAACCTGCGTAAGTCCAGCGTCTTGTTTTCGACTGAACGAGCTATACCTGTGGAGGAATCTGAGGAACGACACCTAACTGCTCTACGCGTTGTTCATGATGACGTAACTGTGCCGCCACGCTGCAGTATAATGGTGCTCGTAGAAAATGATGCATTGTACAACCGCGAAGGCATAGCGGATACAAATGTAGGACTGTTTTTGAACAAAGGTGTCTGCATAGCTAGGGGTCTTGTTCACTTGACGAATGGCCGTGCAGAAGTCCTACTCACAAATTTCTCCAATGAGCTTCAACACATTGCTCAAGGCACGGCTATCGCCTATTTACACGACTTCTGTATGGCGACTGAACTATGCAGCTTAACGACATCAACCACTCGACCAGTAGCCTGCAACATCGACACATCCGTGACCGTCAATCAGAGCCTTCCGGACAGTCAGAAGAAACAGATTTACGCCTTGGTAAAAGAATTCGCTGAATGCTTTTCAAGTACCTCGAAGGTCCAGCGCACGTCAATCACGAAACACAGAATTATAACGCAAGACGACACGAGGCCTATATGCCAGCATCCATATCGGGTGTCACAGAAAGAACGGGAAATTATCAAGAAGCAAGTGGAGGAGATGCTTTCTGATGATGTCATCCAGCCTTCGAATAGTCCATGGGCGTCTCCCGTAGTGCTCGTTAAGAAGAAAGACAACACACTTAGATTCTGCGTCGACTACAGAAAACTGAACAGTGTAACTAAACGAGATGTCTACCCCTTGCCACGTATCGACGATACACTAGATCGGTTGCGATCCGCAAAGTTTTTCTCCTCCTTAGATCTGAAAAGCGGATATTGGCAAATAGAGGTCGACGAGCGGGACCGTGAAAAAACGGCATTCGTAACACCAGATGGCCTCTACGAATTCAAAGCGCTTCCATTCGGCCTCTGTTCCGCACCAGCGACGTTCCAGCGAATGATGGACACTGTCCTCACCGGATTGAAATGGCAGTCATGCCTAGTGTATTTGGATGACGTGGTGGTATTCTCTGCAACGTTTGACAAACATCTAGAGCGACTACGCACAGTATTGGAAGCCATCCGGTCAGCGAAATTGACAATCAAACCCGAAAAATGCCACTTCGGCTTCGAAGAGCTGCGATTCCTTGGACATGTCATTAGTTCCGAGGGTGTTCGTCCCGATCCCGAAAAAACAGCCGCTGTTCAGAGGTTCCCTACACCCAGAGACAAAAAGTCAGTGCGTCGATTTTTGGGTTTATGTGCCTATTATAGACGATTTGTGGAAAACTTCTCAAAGATTGCGGAACCTCTTACAAAACTGACAAAAGACGACGTGCCCTTCACGTGGGAAAGCGAACAACAGAAAGCTTTTGACGAATTAAGGAAACGACTACAGCGTTCACCAATACTTGCCCATTTTGATGAGACAGCCGACACTGAAGTCCATACCGATGCCAGCAATGTCGGCCTCGGCGCCATCCTTGTCCAGTGGCAAAATGGTGAAGAGAAAGTGTTAGCCTATGCCAGCCGCAAACTATCAAAAGCCGAGGCAAACTACTCTGCAACTGAAAAAGAGTGCCTCGCAGTCATCTGGGCCATAAACAAGTTTCGACCCTACCTTTATGGTAGACCGTTCAGAGCTGTCAGTGACCACCATGCTCTATGCTGGCTGGCAAATTTCAAGGACCCGTCAGGTCGACTAGCAAGATGGAGCCTTAGGCTGCAGGAGTATGATATTACGGTCGTGTACAAATCGGGAAGGAAACACAGCGATGCCGACTGCCTGTCACGCTCTCCCATCGATCCAAGTGTACCTGAAGAGGAAGACTTCCCGTTTCTAGGCGTTGTCGACACATCCAAAATCGCTCAACTACAACGAGATGACCCGGATTTGCTGGCACTTATACAACCCCTGCAGGGTCTCGACGTTCAAGTCCCTCGCATATTCTCCAGAGGGCTCTCCGCGTTCTGCCTTTGAGGAAGTGTCCTTTACAGGAGGAACTTCGAACCTAATGGTGAAACGTTTTTACTAGTCGTGCCCACAGCCATGCGAGAGGAAATTCTGCACGCATGCCACGACGAGCCAACATCTGGACACATGGGTGTGAGCCGAACATTCGCCAGGATTCACCTGAAATACTATTGGCCTAAGTTGCTCGCATCAGTGCAGCGCTACGTGAAAACTTGTCGTCAATGTCAACGGCACAAAACTCCACCCGTAAAACCAGCCGGCCTTCTCCAGCCAATAGACCCTCCAGATCACCATTCCAACAAGTCGGCATGGACTTCCTAGGACCTTTGCCGACATCGCGTGCAGGCAAGAAATGGATAGTCGTAGCCACAGACTATCTTACCCGTTATGCTGAAACTGACTCTCTATACAGTGCGACAGCTGCGGAAGTCGCCAAGTTCTTTGTGAACAACATAGTGCTCAGACATGGTGCGCCCATCGTCGTTATTACGGATCGGGGCACCGCATTTACTGCAGACCTAATGCAATGCCTGATGCGCATGACAAATACCGATCACAGAAGAACAACGGCGTATCACCCTCAGTCAAATGGCTTAACCGAACGCCTCAACAGAACTCTGACCGACATGCCATCAATGTATGTTGATGTTGAACATAAACAGTGGGACGAAATATTACCCTACGTAACATTCGCATATAATACAGCCGTTCAAGAAACAACCCACGTTGCCCCTTTCGAACTAGTATTCGGCCGAAGAGTGACCACCCCACTGGATGCCATGTTACCACTACAGGACGAAAGCAGCTATCCACCTGACTTAGATGACTTCTTGCAAAGAGCCGAAGAAGCACGGCAAATGGCAAGATACCGAATACGCCACCAACAGCACGTCGATTCTAGTCGCTACAACAAGCGACGCAGTGACACACTTTATCATCCCGGTGACAAAGTGTGGATATGGATACCAGTGCGCCGCCGCGGACTCTCTGAAAAGCTTCTTTGCCGATACTTCGGCCCTTATGAAGTACTCAACCGTATCAGCAACGTCACTTATGAAGTTAGATCCGCTGGACACGTGAGTTCAAGACGCCGCAATCCCACGGAAGTGGTCCACGTAGTCCGCATGAAGCCCTATCATGACAGATCGTCTAAAAACGAGTGAGAGTGCGCGTGTATCTTTTCACTGTCTTAAGCATCGGGACGATGCGTCTGAGGAGGGGGGCAATGCTGCGACAGGTTCGCCACATTCAAGTAGCCCGCCACAATCATCGTCACCAGCACCAGCAAGACCCGGCTCAGCTGGCATGCGCCACGCGTTCGTACGTTCAACAACAAGGAAGAGGAAGATAGTCGGATCTGTGCCACTCGGCTACTCGAACTTGACGACCATAGTTTTTAGAATCGTGGGCACAAGTTCGCCCTAATAAAGACGCTTGTTTTTTTAACCTGTCGGCGTCAGCATCGCTACAATATGATTATGAGAGACGCAGTTATAGAGGGCTCCGGAAATTTCGACCACCTAGGGTTCTTAAACGTGCACTCAAGCCTGAGCACGCGGGCCTGCAGCATCTTCACCTCAATCGACAATGCAGCCACCGCAGCCAGGATTCAATCCCGTGACCTGTGGGTCAGCATTCGAGTGCTTTTGTCACTAGACCACCGCTGTAGAGCCACGCCGCGACGGCATCTCGCCCTTCGGCACGATCCCGCGGCAAACAGTGGTGCGCAGCCCACAACATGGGCGACGCAAGCTTCTGGAGGCATACGCCCCGTGCGCACCAGCTGACTCGCGACTTCTTCTCGCCGAAAGATGGAGAGAGGTGGCGCGGGTGAGATGATGCCCATGTAAAGAGTGGGCTCGAGTGTTGTGGGTGGTAAAGAGGTTGAAGCGAGAGAGAGGTGCCACGCGGCGAGCGTGCGGAAGACGAGAGAGGGACATCGCCACGCACTGCTATGAGGGCGTGAGCTACTTGGCACCGCTCCAACACCTACGGCGAAGGGAGCGGTGTGGATGGAGGGACCAAGTTACACAGGCTAGTCAAAGAGCTGCTTCGTATCTAAAAAATAACACCATCTCCCGCTAATGGGAGCCATCTGTAGATGTGAAACAGCATGCGCTAACGCTTGCGCTGGCGCTGGCGTTGACACTTGCGTTCATCTCGCCGTTGCGCAGGAGAGTAGTAACCTGGAGAGGCAAAAAGCTCGCAGTGATGAAGTGGTGTTTTCTACTGGAATACGCCAATCGCTGATAATGGGCAATGAGAGACAGACGACTGCGATTGGACACAGAGACCAGAATTACATTTTTAGTTATCACCAACGCTGCGAATTTTTATTGCTTAAAAACGCTCGGGTGAAATCTCACACCGGCACTGTCTTGGAAGTCAAGGATGGGTGCCTATATATACGGGGTGGCCAGAGAACGGTTGTGCAGCGCGATCAGTCGGTTTTTTCAATGAAGAAACTCGCTAGAAAACTCTACCTACATCGGCGTTCCGAGGCGAGGATGGGGAGGGAGAGCGTAAGCGAAGAGCGAAGGCGGGAAGGGGGAACGAGTGGTGAAAGAGGTGGACCGAACGTAGGCTAGGCTGCTAGCGTTAGCGTCAAATACATGGGCAAGAAGGGGCCCAAGCTCCACCCCTCCTAAATCGCCCAGTCGGCCAATAACCCTAGAGTATAAAGGTAAAGGTGGCGGCGCGCGCATTTAAACAAACGACGAGCAAACGCTATTTAGGGAGCTAACCAAGAACATTCACCAAAAAGCCTTTATTCTGAAAGCACGGCAACGCTCACTGACATATTCAGCGTCCAGCCTGTGAATGAACACTATAACAGAAAAACAACTTGCTCATATGTCTGAGGCGTCAGCGAAACCAATGCGTGTACAGAAAACTTGTCATCCGAGGGACTCCAAAGCCCACAACCACATGTTCTCTACATATGGCCAGAGACAGTCCACCGAGAGAGACAGCCAATAGGTAATGTATACACGGAGGGCTTGGAAAAGAGAACTTCAGTATGGAATGGGACGGCTCTGACGACCCATGAACCCGTCTGACCCCACTCGAACCTACACTCTCAAAAAAGTAGTAGCACTTGCTAAGATTGGGGTAGCAATGGTTTTTCAAATATAATACAATCCTACTAGTAAGTGTAATTAGTAATGGCTAGGGTTGTAACAGTTGCTACTTTTCTGTTCCTAACAGCATTTACTAACTGTTACTACCTTGCCATCATAAACCGGTAGGTATTGATTTTACATGCTTTACGAACAACGTTGTAGCCGGTGCTAATGTGTTGAACTTGACGGATTATATCTCCATTGTTAAAACTGGTTAATGAATGTCTCATTACTACAAAACTTCGGATAATCATGCAGGACGTGTCCCGATTCATGAACACGAGGGGCCATCATCAGCCTGACTACGCCAATTGGAGGGCAGAGGCCTCTCCTGTGATACACCAATCAACCAGGTATTGTGCTTTCTGCGGTCACGTTATACCTGCGAACTTTTCAATGTTATCGGTCCACCTAAATTTTGGTCTCCTCCTTGTGTGTTTGCCTTCTCTGAGCATACAGTCCCAAACCCTTAGTGACCAGCGGCTATCCGGCCTACGTGCTACGTGCCCGGCCCATGTTCATTTCATCTTCTTGATTTCAAGTATGACATTCTTAACACTGATTTGTTCTCTGACCGACTCTGCTATCTCCTTGTCCCTTAAGGTTACATATGCCCTTTTTTACCATCGTTCGCTGCGCCGTCCTACATTGAAGGTGAACACTTTTTGTAAGCCTCAAGGTTTCGGCTCCGTAGGTAATTACCAGCTAGATGCATCTGTTATATACCTTCCTCTTTAGGGTTAGTGGTAGATTACAATTCATTTTTTGAGAAATTCTGCCGTATGTGATCAACCTCATTTTTGTTCTTCTAGGTGTTTCACTCGCGTGGATAAGTTCCGAGGTTGCTACCTGTCTCAAGTTGACATATTTCTTTACAAGTTCCAGCGTCTTTCCATCTATTCCAAAGCGTTGTTTTCTGCCAAGGCTGATGCTCATTACTTTAGTTTTGTGTATAATAACTTTCACACCTACTCTCCTGCTTTCATTGTCCAGTTGAGTAATTAGTTACCCGAGTTACCCATCAATGCAATGGTATGAGTGAACCGCAGATTACTAAGATACGCTCCCTTAGCCCTTATTCCTAACTCTCCCTATTCAAGGGCCCTGAAAAGCTCATGTAAATACGCGTTGAATATCATTGAAGAGATTTTATTTATTTGTTTTTGATTAGTTCAACCTACATCGCCCAAGTGGGCAATAGTGTAGGGGGGTGAGGGGAAAAAGCAGTAATATAGTCAAAAGAAAGCGCACATTGCTCCGCCGCGGTGGTCTAGTGGCTAAGGTACTCGCCTGCTGACCCGCAGGTCACGGGATCGAATCCCGGCTGCTGATTTCTGATGCAGACGGACTTGTTGTAGGCCCGTGTGCTCAGATTTGGGTGCACGTTAAAGAACCCCAGGTAGTCAAAATTTCCGGAGCCCTCACATTCGGTGTCTCTCATAATCGTATGGTGGTTTTGGGACATTTAATCCCAGATATAAATCAATCATTCAAAGCGCACATTGGCGCCGTGAAAATTGGCATACATTTGCGCAGCTGCTCCTGGGCATTCACAAAAAGTAGTGACGAACAAAAAGCATCGAATATAAGATCAACAACACACGCATCCCAATTATTTCATTCACGAATGGTCAAAAGAAAAAAAAAGAATTTGCAAAGGCACCAGCTTGACAGCTGACCTCGTGAATATTTTAGTGATCATTTCTATATGAAACGCAGTGTGGGCTCTTCATGCATAAACTCTTGTGAGTGTGGATTCCATCAAAGAATATAGAATGAAGAAATTTTAATCGCAATAATTTTCTGCGCTGCTGAAGAGGCTTCCATCCTAAGTTATTCCTAATGCATGTAACACTGGAGTTAGACTTCTGATTATTACTGACAAACTACGCTGCGTGGTTTTGTATGCGTTTAAGTTTATAGATTAGCGTTTTTTCATGAGGGTCCCACGCTGTATAGGCATATTAATGGATAGGTGAGAAATTTGCAACATACAAAGCCACTTTCAGACATTTTGGTGCAGATTTGAAATTTCGTTTAAGAAAGTTTAACGCACCGTAGACCTTTCCAGTTACGTAACCTATATACTTATTCCAAAATAAATCGGACGACAAGTATACACCAAGGTATTTAAATTGTTCAACATGGTTAAGTTGTTCTCCTGACAAGCTGTAGAACGAGTGATAAGGTTTCTGTTTTCTGGTAAAGATAAGGAAGCAACATTTCGTTTTTACATTCAAACACATCTTCCGATTCTCGCAACACGTTACCACACTGTCAAGATCACGTTGTAAAGCACAAATATTGTCCATACTGTTTGTTGATCTATAAATAACACAATCATCCACGTATCTATAGCTTTACGTTTGATGTTAGCGTCTGTGACAAGTCTTTATTATACACCAAAAAGAGTAAAGGACCCAATACAGAACCATGTGGCACCCCAAAAGTTACGCTGACGTGTGAAGAAGTACCATTTACTCGGACCCGCAGGTCGTGGGATCGAAGCCCGGCTTGCTTCGATCCGGCGACCTGCGCGGATCGAAATCACTACTTGCATTCAAATGCAAGTAGTGAATTCTAAACTTTGTGGCCTTTACTTCTGTATCGTCACTAGAATACATTTAAAGGCGAAGCCTAAACATATGCCCACTGTGAGCAAGCAAAGTGTAGTGCGGTAAACTGTGCGTGGCCTTTAACATTGTCTTTTACAGCTTCAGCTTATCAGGGTACAACAAGAGAAACATTAACTTTGTATAAGCACAAAACGCGTTTCATTTGGGTTTTACCATTTGCTGTCTAGGGGCGAAGCAAGGTCGGAAATAGTCTAAATATAGGCCCCATATTTACATGTTTGACTGCAAATATTCTCGAAAGACGATAATTTTTGTCTGGAGAGAGTGAACCAAACATTTGCTTTGTGCGCGAGAAAATTGCTGAGTGGGATTTTGGAGGCGCTGCGTGAGACATGAGCCTCATCTGGCAGTAATCTTGGAAAACGAAAGAATGGCCTCCGATATAGCGTGTGCCCAGCTTGCGTGCGCCATATCAAAGGCCCTAGTTTGTAGAATGGAAGGTCACAGGTAGATGGCAGCACCATATCGTCTTATCTAAGCGTAGAAATCATCCACCCTTTCGTGCGTAGCGTCGCATTCTCAGCGCAGCGTAATAAGCGCTATAGTCCTTAGAACTACTTATATAAGCATTTCCTAGTATATAGAAACAGGCCACAGAATACTGACGGATTGATATTGTGGCTCAGATATGGGCAACGTTATTTTTTTAATTCTACAGTGCGCACAAGTATGAGCGGAAAAACAAGATCAAGACTGGTGGGCGTTGAGGAAGTGGTTGAACTTTGCCTTAATAATGAATTCTTTCGGTTTACAGACAGATGATAGCAATGTTTGGGGTTTCACGTAAAATGTGTCTCAAATGTAAACCCAATAAAGTGATTCTGGTACTTCAGGAAGGATTCTAAGCTACATCGTGGTAAAAACCTGCGAGGCCAGCAAAGGAAGAAACCAAGGTGCATTCAGGGAACTCACCGGGTGCAGGGAAAGAAAAGTGTGCTTCCGTAGCAGTGATCCGACACGTGGCGGCCATTGACACAGATAGCGAGGCAGCTCTTGATGCTTGAGAACCACTTGAAGCCGTGGTGTCACACGTGCACTGGGTCTGTGGCCGCCAGTAAGCAGGCTTTCCTGTAGGCACTGCAGTAGAATTCGTGCTTTGGATGCCCCCAGTGAGTGTACACGTGTCCACTGTACGACTCGACGGTGACGGCCTGCGATGCGCAAGAATTGTGTACATCAATGCAACATATGAAAAAGGCGTCAATGTATAAAGGATTTAAAACACCAATAGGAGTTCTGGCTCTCGTAACCTTTTACAATATTGATTATATTAAAGAAAAGTGCTTCTTCAGCCACTGAAACTTGATCTCTTCCGATCACCTTTTTTACACACCCTGGAGTAACCTCATTGCGTGGTGGCTACAGGAAGATTCCGCAATTGGTATGCCAGTTGTTGTCGCGCAAAAACTGTTGGCAGTGGTCGGTGCTTGGCAGGGCCTATGTTTAGAGATGTCGCATTACAAGTGACTAAATATTACGGTACCTAAACCATTGTTTCCTAACATGGAGTAGATGTACAAAATAAAATGTTACCAGCCATCGTTAGGTTTTAGGTTCGTATTAATGAAATGTGTTTACTCATCTATTTTGTAGTGTGTTTAGCTTAGGCCAACAACACGAAGCACAAAGCGAAAACCACTTGGAACAAATCTTTGGTTTTGCACGCTGTCATAGTATTCTACCAAAAGATACCACCTGGATGGTCAGTCATGTCTTGTTCTGTGTGACCATATATAGATATATTGGTACGGTATGAGCCGGGCCATGTTTTGGAAACAAAGGTAGAAGGAGAGAAAGTTACTTGGTTCGGCCTATGTTCGCCATCATCACCAATCGTCGCCGGCGATAAAAAGATTTAAAACAAAATACGGCTGCACTGTCACTCTTTCATTGAGATGCGAATGTAAAAAAGATAGTTGATTTCTTGCATCACTTGAAGTACGGGCAGATAACAACCATCGAGAGCGAATTGCAACCGAAGCGAGGTCTAAAGGCGCAGCCATGTTGTCGAAAATCGCCACGCTGGTGTTCAGCCGACAGACGATCTTTTCTAGTTTTATAGAAATAGGTGACGCGAGAAGTGGCGACGACGCATGGGCCTCCACGACAACAAATCTTGTCGCTCTTCGCATGCATGCGGATGCATGCATGCGATTTCCTGGACCCCCTGATGAGCATTGAAGAAGAATGGCAATTTGGGCTAGTTGGTTTGAATTCATGGTAATAAGGGCTGCAGCGCGAGCACGAATGTGCTAGAAGAAACAGACGAAAGTCGAAGCACGGAAAGCTTCGACTTTCGTCTGTTTGTCTCCGCTTTCGTCTCATGTTGTCCTCTTTTGCTTTCCGTGCCTCGACTTTCGTCTGTTTCTTCTAGCACATTCGTGCTCGCGCTGCAGCCCTTATTACCTGATGGGCATCTCGCGCTACAAACGATAGCCGGTGCGTAGTCTCTGCGCTTCAGCCTCGGTCATCACCTGCAATTGTACGCTTTCCCTAGCACCTAGAGCATATGACACAAGGGACGATGTTTTCGTTCTTCGATGCTTTATAAAGAGCCTCCGAGTGATGATAAAAAAGCTGTAATAATTGTTATCGCAATAAAACAGAGGACTGAACGCCACAGTGACTGCAAAAACTGCACCACATCTTAAGTGTTGGAGAAGCCTTGGCCCTACGGAGAGCCTTAAAAGCCTCGTTACTTAATGTACAATTGGTTCGATTCAGAATTTTGCGTCTGTCAATCTGTTCCTCCATTTTGAGCTCGTACGGTGAATCAGTAGTTTTATATGGACCAAATCATTTACACCAACAATTTCAACTTTCTTCATTTGGCCCTTTCTATTATCCTACTATTATATAGCTTCTTACGAAAAAAAACGTGTTATTTTGCAGCAATGAAAGAAAATACTAACAAATCAAAGTTATTCGATTGCTGACTGCTCTGGCATTCGTGAAGCGTAGCAAGTTTGTCTGGTTATATAATCATTTTCGGACAGTGCACACGCCGCGCTCGTGCCTCAAGTTGTTCTTCATTTCGACCTTGTGCGCCGTTTTATATTGATGTCGACGTTCGCGTTACTTCAGTTATACTTTTGTGCCCAACCCTAGATACTTTTTTGCTTCAGGTCACCCTAGTTTTAGTATTGCATATTGTTGAAAAGACTCAAAACAGAAATGAAGGTATTGAACGATACAAGCCATATTTGATGCAATTAGCTCGATGCAGATGTAAAAGGAGATAATCCATGCATATCTATACTTCATAGTACAGCTACGAAGTTACAGAATTGTCACGAAATATTTCTATTAGAAAGCCACTTTGTCTCTAGTTTACGAGAGAAGACGTTTTTCCCGGTGTGAGAGGTCTGACTTGAGACCGTTCGAGACAGGATACGACGTTTTTTTTTCTTTCTTTTCGTATATAATATTTTGCAGTCTGACAATTCTTTATTCTAACTACAGCCCAACTAAGCAAATTCTGCTTGACTGACTGACTGGCTTACTGACAAAACGAATGAGAATCGCACAAACTGTTACAATGCTACCTTGAATAATTACAGACGCTCACTAATCACTTGAAAATTCATGCTGGGTCATATGTTGAAGTTCGAAGCCAAGAATGAGTAGTAACAAAGTAAATTATGCAAATTGCAAATATGTAGACCATATAAACTTGTGCGTGCGATATTACATTTCCCGTGTTAAGGTGCACTACGCAATATGTCGGTGTTTACTTCACATGAGGACGACACCCGCATTCATGTGACGTTATTTCATCCATGTTTGAATTATCGCTGGATTTTTCAGATGGATCCGGACCAACGAAACGCATTCATTCCCATTGACATCACATATAAGTTTATAAAAGGCTAGAATGCCTGCTCGCGTCCGCATGATTAGTTTCATAAGTTTCTTTTTAAATAGCAGTTAGCAAAAACCATTAATGCAGCTTCCCTGCAGTCATTTTGAACATGCTGCTATTTAGTATCCATTCGATGCATGGGCAACTTCGCGACGTTACTACTCTACTCCGATATCGCATGTGTAGCAATGGTCCTAAAAGGCCTTAAAAGTAAAGGAAAAAAAACTATTTCGTAAACAAAATAATAAGCTGCCACAGCCCTAATTTCATCAACGGAAGACTTCAAGGCATACATGAATTACATCACAGATAATGAGCCAACTTAGACGTCTCGGTTGCAAGTAGTCTTCTTCCTGAGACCCAGTTGTGGCTGCGGTAACTGGGGAAGTCGTCACTGGGCTAGTCATCGCCCTCATCAGGAGTAGTCGAGCAGTCTTTTCTTTCGTGCCAGCGCCTGTCGTCGTTCTCCTGTTCCCTTTTTCATCGACGTCCGGATGTACCACCCTCCTCGGAATCAATCGCTGGCCAACGGTGCTGGGCGCTATCTCCAGCCGCCGCTCGAAGGCATCATCCGTGACGTCTGGTGTGACATCGTAAGGCGACAGCGAGTTGTGGACAATGGGCAGCCTGATGCCTAGGAGCAGCTTTGCAAAAGCGATGCCAAGGACGACACTAAGGAACTCGACACCGCTGGGTTTCGAGGGCTCGCTCACGGATTCAGGATTCAGCGTCTGTTCAGAAATGGGCCCTGAGCAATCTTCGTAGTAGTGTCTCGGAAAGCTACGATCCGATGGCAAAGCATCTGCTTGCCACGGACCTTTTGCCAGGAAACATAAATCAGCTGGTGATGATGCAGACCACGTTGGCAAAGGCGTCCATTCGCTGTGGAAAGTCCGGACGGGTGGTGAGACGATGCTGGATCGCTCGCCGTCCCCGTAACACTTAGGCTCCCTTTGAACGGGCTGCATTCTCGCCAAATGCAAACGTGGACAATCGAAGGACAGTTACAAGCAGAACGAGGCAACGGTGCGTGTTTTGCTTTTGTTTTGTTTCCCTAGGATGCTGGCTGATACCCACTCAGGGGGATTGGCCAAGAAAGTGTAGTGCAGTTTTTCTGTGATCATTTTAACTCTGTGTAATAAATTAATATTATAATAGGACTAATGTAAAAAAACAACAACATAAAAAAACAAACGAAAAAAAATCAAGTTGAGCAATTTTGAGATTTGAGGTGTTATGATTACCACTCAGCTGCGTTTACTTCACTCTGCCCTGGGGAGTAATAAATAATTTTTTTGATTGAAGATCACAAAGGTATACGCTTGGTTGCCTGAATATAATCACAAACGGCATTGAAAGCATCCCTGTGGCAATGTCCCAAAACTGAGGCACCAAAGCTTAGCGCCGTTTCCGCCGTCAATCTAACGCCTATTTTCAGAAATGGCATAACTAGTAACCTTTTTCTAAGTATATCGTAGCGGCGACAATACAAAAAATAATGATCTAGTGATTCCAGTTCTCCGCAGATAGTGCAGAGGGGTGATGATGTCTGACCAGCTCTGTGTAAATACAGGTTTAGGGGGGGGGGGGGGGACACGACATCGAAATTTAGTAATTAAGACTTCGAGCTTTCTGGACTGACTCAAGTGGGGTTGTCATGGAAACACGAGGTGGTTATAGTCTGTCCATGTAGTTACTTTTTCTATCGTATCGTGCGACGCTGGTACTTCTTTGTCTTCGCTGCCTCACGGCACGCGCTCCGAATTCAAGAGTTCTTGTTGTTGTCCACCTATTGATCGTGGCGCATACCCAGTATGGGGGATTGGCCAAGAATCGAGTGGTTTAAAAATTAATGTTCAGATTTAAAATAAATGATATATATTGGAAAGATTACTCACATCTAGAAGAATATGGTACTTGATCTAATGCACACAATTCTTTAAATAAAAAAACGAATTTATTCTTAGAAGATAGAAATATTCCGATATAATTTTGTAGACACGTTGAATGAATGAAACATATTGAATAGTCAGTCCATTAGTTTCATCAGGATAGCTCCGGACGGCCGCGCATACTGTTGCAGTAGAGAACCCAGAAATGGAAGCTTTTAAAGGCAAAATGGCTGTGTATCTTCGCGTTTCGTTGAAGCGAAGAACGGATAACCTGTGAAAGCCGCGCTAGCCTACAACGATCACGTTCGTCGGCTCGTCTGTGTATGTCACAAACCAGCGCCTCGATAAAGCGCGCACGAAGCTGCTTTCAATGCCCGCGGTCGACAATCTAGATGAATCGGATGACGGCGCCGCGTGAGCCATGACAAGTTACGTCGACGGAAGGAACTACGACGATCTGCGCTGGAGTCTGCGCGATTGTTTTTTGGAAGACAAACATTTTAATACCGTCCAAGAATTGTGGACTGGATACGCAGTTGAATTTAAGAACTTAATGTTCGAGAATATTTGTAATGCATGAGATTGCATTTGTAGCACGTGATCTGTTCGTTTAGTTCCCATTGTGCGCACTGCTATTGCGCGTGCCGGGCAAGTTTCCGGGCTCGCGCCTCAGCTGCCGCTCTGCTGTTAGATCGAAAACACAGGAGTACATGAGGATGTCTACGTATTCGCATCTCACGTTATTTATGTATCGCATATATTCAAATTATTCTGATCCACTTCTCGGTGTTGCCATGGTCTTGTGATATTTTAACCGCTGACTATGTTACTTCCAGGTCGGGTACCGAAGAGGAGTACGAGGAAAAAGTGAAAGGCTGCTCCAAGAGATATGCAGCCTCGCAAGAGACTTCGGCTACAAGATCAAAAGCCGTAGAGCGCATCCCTCTGCGGGTCAAAGGGTCAGTGGGGTTGTGACCCACGACACTGCTGCTGCTACGTTGGTTCCAGCGTCCTAAGTCGCCTTCGATATGTAATGACATAGACAACTGGTAGCTCTTTTGAGCAACGACATGAATACCAAAGGACATAGGCAAAGGAATACCTGATCAGGGTGAACTGGAGATCAATGGAAGGGGCCTTTCGTCCTGAAATGGACATATAATGAGCTGACGATGGTGATGCAAATGTCATATGTTCTGGGAAAGGTTATGTTGCCACTTATCTATAACGTCAGTCATTACAGATAACGCTGTATGAGTGAGGGAAAATGTACGTATGCGAAAGGTAACTACGCACAGGACTAGCTCCCGGCATGCTTTTTGCTGCTATCTACTGATAGCATTGTTTCGCAGCTTTCATTAAGTGCTAAGAACAAATGCAACGTTAGTAAATGATTGCACTTTACATGTGTGTCATTGTGCAGTAAATATTTAATAGGGTTAATGCTTCTGAAACTGTATGATTGAAACACAATCTACTCTATCTCACTGCCCAGAGCCACTGAGTGCAGATGCAAGTTCTGACGACGCATCTCAAAGTGCTGCAGACCTACTGGAGAGAATTTCACAGGGCACCAACATAGTCGCAACACCTGGCCTCGCGGACGAAACCATGACCACTGCTAATAACCAGCGGCAAGAGGCATCAACAAATGCGGAAGACAGGCCTGATACTGAAGGAGCTGCCCAAGTTGTGCGTAGTGAGTACATGGTTGCATTTTAAAACAAAAGTTATTACTTTGCTCATTACTCTGAAATCATTACCTTGTAGCGGAATAAGTGAACACACTTGACTGGTACTCACTCAACCACAGAAGTGACATATAGCTGGGCTCATGGCAACTCATACAAGAAATCCCACTGCACATGGAGTCTGTGATTTGACTACAAAAAATCACTCGTGCACCCTTAGGTGAACAACAGAGAACGGACTCTGTTGTTTCTTTATTGGGACTACCTTACAATCATATCATGTTCAACATATTCATGTTTCAAGCGCTCTGGCCAATTGACCGCTACTGCGTTTGAAATTGATGGCACTGAGTGACCAGACTCACAATTCAGGCACCGGACTACCATTCATATTTCTGTCAGTATCAAATTTTTAACATCTAACAAAATTTAGTGTTCATTTTCTTTGTCACTGATGCTCGTTGCTGCCTGGTTTGAAATAAATGATGCTGCAAACTAAATGCAAATAAATTTAAATTTTGCAGGAAGACGCAGGGCTCAAGCAGCGACGACTAGTGCGGACTACGAATTCATCGAGAAGAAGTGGAGACACGAGAGGGCCCTGAAATAGAAGGAGCATGCGCTTGAGATGAAGCGTCTCGCCATTGAAAAGCTCCGAATCAAGCGAAAGCAAGAACGCTTCGAGAAAATGCACGAGCTGAAACGAGACAGAACTGAAAGAGAGCTGCAACTGAGAGAGCGGGAAATGGAAATTCGTGAACGCCAGCTGCAAGCACAACTCGACGAAGCGAGCCAAAGAGAGCAGCTGTCGAGATTCCACAAGGCAACTCAAGACGTGATACTGAAAATTGTGGAAACTATTTGTGATAAGTTGGCAAAGCAAAAAGCGTGTAAATAACATTCGGCTGCATTCACAAGAAGGCAGACTAAATAATGTTACGGGGCTTCTGGCTGGGCCGTAAATCCAGCTCCCGACCTCAAACCTAATTATGTTATGCAAACATTTCAGTGTTGCAGAGAAGACACTTCGGCATTAGGTACCTGAATTGTTACAGTTGTACAGTTTTGCATTATTGTATCTTTCATGTCAACAATTTCTGTTTGAAAATAAAGGAAGAAAAGCATTCCTTTTATGAGCACGCATGCTTCGCCTGAATTTTGAAACGTTCTCGTGGTGGTGCGCTCGTACAGTTACACAAAATAGTTGATTGACGTTTATATAGGTTCCGTTTTACTTCACATAACGACTGGCAGGGCTCAAGTAATCTTGCAGGCAAGGTGGCTGCACATCAAAATATGTAGACACTTGGTTACCATACATACAAGCATGACAGTTGGTCAGGATAACAGCTACGCTGTACACGCGTGGTACGGCTTGAAGTAGTATCTTCTGTTTTTTTTAAAGTCAACAAATGCAAATTCAGAGATGACTTTTCCAAATCCGCAATCAACAGACTGCCTGACCGCACTCATGGATGAATTGTACTCTTGTTGGACGGCTGTCAATGCTGCTCCTCCGTAGGGCTTCATAGGCAGTGGGTGGAGAGGATAGGCTGGGTCGCTGTATATAACGAATTCCTTGTCCAGTGCCAATGCTTCCAGCTTTTCATACAACTGGCTGCCCCGAAGAATGCCTGAAAACAATCAGTTCCATATAGTTAATCATCCTTCAGCGCATTCAACACAGTTCAACTACAAGAACAACTTGTACCCGCATACTTTGTAGGATGCTTCTGCGATTGTAAAGGAGTGACTATATCTGTGTATGTGAAACTGACTAATGAACGGTCCGATCAGGTTTCCTTGAACGTCATGTATAACGTTCTGACGGAACATAACTAACCAGCATCATGCCTTCGTCCCGGGTATGGTCCATCCAGCTGGCACATAAGCATTTTGGACACATCAAAGACTGGTATTTAAGAACATGTAGCCTCTTGTGCCCGGAAAAGTACAGGCGCTGGTCTTTGACGGGGTAGGCATAAGGGGCGCGCTGTACCGTCGATAAACACCCAGCAGTTTCTCAGAGGAGCACCTTTACGATGAACAGCCTGGGGCAAACAAATATCAACATGAGAACGGGCGCTAATGCGTTTAATCTCGAAGCGCTAAAGAAATAAAATATAACTTACTTCGCTCATAGCCTCCAAGACCAAATGTTTGAGCCACGGCTGAATGTTTATATTATTCAGGAGGCTACTGAAGTTCCTTTCGATGTGGTAGAGTACTTTGTTCGATACGCTCAACACCACGGAATAGTGATGTTCAAAATATTCTTGAAGGTCACACAGCCTGTTTGGATAGGCAAGTCTCCGGAGGCATATGCATACGGCTTCTGTGGCCGTTACCCTCACTTCCTGAGCACTAGTGATGTACTGCGGCATCTTCAGGGCACGCACAAGCACTGGAATTTCAGCTTTTTCGAAGCGAAACTGTCGTCGAAAACTAACTCGACATTGAGTCCAAATTCAGTAGGCCACCTTGCGATGCATGCACCCAACGCCGCGGCGGTTCTTTTTCCCGCAGCATGAGTGCCTCTATGTCCTCCCAACTCAGGTACGCCAGGCAGTAGGGGTCCCAAAGAATACTTGACCTCACCATTGTCGAGGAGATTCCGCCGTACCTACCGCACGGCAGGTGAGAAAGCGCGAACGTTTGGCAGTCGTACTCGCGCGGGCGTTCACCAAACGTTTTGAGTGGCTACCGCTACGGTTTTGTAATATGGCCTTTATGTGGCCTAAAATATGGCCATAATCTGGCTATAATACTTGAATTGGCTCACATTGGCTGTCAACAACACGTACTTCTATTGTCATATACCAGATGGCGCAACACGCTTCACGCTCGTTACGTACGCGGGTACTACGGCGTACTAAAAGCCGATTAGTGGCAAACGACGCCACGTAACGCAAGGCGCTTGCGTGATGCGTACGTAGCACCATTCCGCAGTACTAAAACCATCTAGTATTTCGCATTGGGCTTGTGCGTCGGTGATGATGATGATGATTCTCGGAAGAATAGCACAACCTATCACGAGGGATGGGCACGAAGCGTGCGGCAATATATTTCGCAAAGCAAAATGATATATAAATAAAATAGGCCAACAGATAGACGAGAAACAAGGACAAAGGTTATGTGAAACAGATCATCTATATGGAAGCAGAAATAGTTGTGATAATTTTGCAATGTGATAATTTTTATTGTGATATAATTTAATGCAATGCTACTGAACCTAAAGATGAACATATGAGATAAATAATGGGTATATTTGAGGTAAATAGATTATTGCGTTGCCTTGTGCTTTGATGTCTGCGACACACAATATTTCAGGGCTCGATCGTTTTTTCAAGAATACAAAAGTTACAATGGGGGGAGGGAACGAATCTAGGCATGTGTAAATAAAAATTTATTTACGGCATTCTGCATCAAATTTTGTTAGTGTAACTTCTCATTTGCCTTGTGCTGCCTCAAGAAATAATCCAAGGATACTTGAGGTGCCAAAAATTTTTGTCGGTATCTTGGGCATAATTTAATTGTGCAAAATCCAATAGGATGTCAGTAACTCAAAATGGAAGAGCCATTCCTATGCTTGAACTTGGATGGCCAGTGAATTCGTTCAGCAAACGACATTTATTTGATACAGAATACTGAGCCATAGCAAATCACACACTTCACAGCTAAAGCCAAATATCTATCCAGAAAGTGTGCATTGTATTTTGTGCATTTCAACCTTTGCATTTATGCCTGAGTCTTTTTGCTACGAAGCCCGTCGTCTCGTCTCGTCTCGCTCGCCGCAAGCGCTTGACGTTTCGTACATTATCTTGACTTGCGGTTGCTGCTAATGCGGGCCCTTTATTTTAAGGGGGCCAGTGGTTCGAACGAGCCAGTGATGACGATTCATCCATGTTCCTGGTATAGTGGCCCAGCATGACCGGAAGTGGAATTCTAACTGTGCTATCGGCGGGAAGTGAAAAACTAATTCTATCGGTTTAACGATTCGTTGGGTTTTACAATCTCAACTTCAACGCACCTATTTGCAGTCATCGCACATTACCATACAACGGCAATTACTTGTTGGCGTTATACATCATACTCCACAACCAAGACAGATAAAGAGAATCAAACATTGCAATATTAGCAAAAAAAGGGGTAATGCACGCAAAAGAAACTCTTTGAGCCGGATTCAAACCACCGACTTATGGGTAGTCATTGCACAATATGGCACTTCTTGAGCCTCCCTGCTCTACCAACTCAGGTACTGCCGAAATTTTTCAACGCACTTTTTCGGAACCTCACTTTTCTATTTCAACGCACTTGTTTGGAACCATCCTACATCAGCATACACCAACAATCAATCGTTCACGTTATACACTATACTCCACAGGCAAGGCAGATAAAAAAAATTAAATGTAGCAATATTAGCAGAAAAATCGGAAAACGCACGCCAAAAAAAATTCGTCGAGCTGGATTCGAACCAGCGATCTATGGATAACCATTGCACAATATGGTGCTATTAACGTCCACTACTTTTCCAAATGAGCTTTGGACTTTTTTTTCATTACCAGCTTCAGCATATACATATTGTTACCACATGTGTTATTCAGGTATGTGCACCTGTGTAGCGGGGTGCACATATACAGAGGTGGGCAGCCCCCGCTCAGCAAGCTCGTCACCGACCCTTCACAGCTGAGCGGTCTCAGCGTTGGTTCGGCGAGCGTCCTCTACCAGTCTGCTACAACTGTGGCTTTGAAGGACACATTGCCAGGTATTGCAACTACCGGCAGCCACCAAGGTACGACCGATCACCGAGATTTAACCATTCTGGCGTTACCCGAGCACCGACATTCCCGGAAAGCACGTCTTACGAGATGCCAGGACCGCTAAGAAACCAATCTCCGGCCTCTGACCACAGTGTGACACTGCCACTTGCCCCTCGCGCCAACCAATCACCGTCTTCTCGGCGCCGCCACTTCTCGCCTCCTACGGAAAACTAGCCGGTGCGGCCGTTGGAGGTGAGGTCGCCGGACAGTCTTCGATTTCAACAGACATACCTCCGTTAGCTTCCATGTTTAGAAATAAGGTTCAAGTGCTTATCGATGGTGTACCAACAGTGGCGTTGGTGGACACAGGTGCAACCGTGTCAGTGATGAGTTTAGTCTTAACCCGCCTTCTTGGACGGAAGGTTATGTTTCTTTGGGACCGTCCTGATACGTTTCGTGGAGTGAGCGGAGAGGTGTTACGACCTGTTGGTGTTTACACTGTGACTCTTAGTTTGGCGTGCCAGAACTTTGACGCAGAGTTTGCTGTTCTCCCTCATACTACGCATGACGTCATTCCGGGGCTCGATTTCTTGAAGCTATCAGGTGCTACAGTCCATTGCCGCACAGGACAAATTAAAGTAGATTCCGCTATCACAGTTGCGTTTATAGAAAATTCGCCCTCTCAAGGAAGTGCCCTTTGCGTGTCTGTGGACACAACTGTGCCGCCGTTGTCTGCAAATTGTGTCCCTGTTGTCTGTTCACCTGCAAGCGAGAAAACGTTTGACGCAACTGTGGAGTCCGTGCATCTCAGTTGCATAAAGAAGACAGTTTTAATACCCTACTGCACGCTATCGATTGCGCAAGGGCACACTGCTTTATGGGTGATTAACTGCTCTAATGAACCTACAGTGCTGCCGGAGGGTCTGAAACTTGCAGAGATTCGTGAACACCAAGTATTCTCGCTTGCCACCCTTGCAGAAAGCAATGATTCCCCTTATAAGACCCGTTGCGATAATCTGCATGCCAGGGACACCACCAATATGGCTATGATTGATAAGTCACTCAGCACGAAGGAACGTAATGAACTGGCGAGTATTCTGCGCAAACATGCCGGTATTTTTGATTTCGCTCAGAATGATCCGCAGTCATTCCCTGCTTCTCGTATAAAACACCGAATCGACACGACATCTCACAGACCTCACCGACAGAAACCATATCGTGTGTCGCCTTCGGGAAGCGCAGTGATCAATGAACAGGTTTGCGAGGTGCTCAAGCAAAATGTAATTCAAGATCATGTAGTCCGTGGGCCGCTCCAGTAATTCTAGTGAAAAAGAAGGATGGGACATGGCGATTTTGTGTTGACTACCGCCGTCTCAACGCCATCACTAAAAAAGACGTATACTCACTCCCGCGGATTGATGATGCTATCGTCTGTCCATCATCGGCCTCTTACTTTTCGTCTGTGGATTTGAGGTCAGGCTACTGGCAGATTCCAATGCACGAGGAAGACAAGGAGAAAACGGCATTTGTTACAACAGATGGACTATTTGAATTCAATGTGATGCCGTTTGGACTCTGCAACTCGCCCGCAACGTTTGAGCGATTTATGGACAACATTCTGCGGGGATTGAAGTGGGAAGTGTGTATGTGTTACTTGGACGGCGTTGTATTTTTTGGGCGCACCTTTTGTGAACACAACACACGCCTTGACCTCGTACTGGACTGCCTAAGCAAAGCACGCTTGGTGCTCAACTCAAAGAAATGTCGTTTTGGAAAGCGCCAAACACTCATCCTTGGACACTTAGTAAACAAGGAAGGCATACGACCGGATCCGCAGTGGAGGCATTTAAGCAACCAAACTCGGTGAAAGAAATGCGCAGCTTTTTAGGGCTTTGTTCATACTTTCGCCGATTCATTCCTGGCTTTGCCAATATCGCATACCCGCTGACGTGTCTGCTTCAGAAAGGTGCGCAGTTTGACTGGACCCCAGAATGCGAGTCTGCTTTTTCGGAGTTGAAGTTTCTTTTGACGTCTCATCCAATTCTTCGACACTTCAATCCTCTGGCTCCCACTGAGCTTCACACAGACGCCAGCGGTATTGGTGTAGGTGCTGTCCTGGTTCAACTCTTGGATAATCAAGCACACGTCGTAGCGTATGCAAGTCGCTCGCTCTGCAAGTCCGAGCGTAACTACACTGTCACAGAGCAAGAATGCCTTGCAGTAGTCTTCGCAGTGCAGCGTTTTCCGGTCCTACCTGTACGGATGCCCCTTTATCGTCGTAACAGACCATCATTCTCTATGCTGGTTGGTCAATCTACGTGACCCATCTGGTCGGCTGGCACGCTGGGCACTTCGTCTACAAGAATATGACTTCACGGTTCCCTATAAAAGCGGCCTACATCACGCTGACACAGATTGTCTTTCGCGACTACCGCTTCCAACGACGGAATGTGACGCAGACACCTTCGATACTTACATTGCATCACTCGACCAACCATTTCCCGATACCAAGACTTTTAAGGATGAGCAACAAAGGGACAGCACCGTACAACAGCTTCTTGCTACCAAATCAAAATCATCGCCTACACGCTTCTGCCTCTGAGACGGGCTAGTTTACAAAAAGAACTACACCAACACCGGCTCACGATATTCTCTGGTGGTTCCAAAGAGTCTTCGCGTTTATGTCTTGCAGGCTATGCATGATGACCCAACATCCGGTCGTCTAGGCACAACGAAAACTCTTTGCCATCTTCAAGAAAGATTCTACTGGCCCAAAATGCGCCAGACGACGGAACAATACCTGTCTAGCTGTAACGAGTGTCAACGTCATAAGCGCCCAACAAGTGCTCCTTTAGGGCGATTACATCCGGTGCCGCACCCTAGAACTCCATTCGAGCAAGTCGGGATTGACCTCCTAGGACCCTTTCCCCGGTCTTCTGATGGAAATCGCTGGATAGTCGTTTGCACCGACCATTTAACACGGTACTGCGAGACAGCTTCCATACCATCGGCAACTGCAGCTGATGTGTCTTCCTTCATGCTACGTTTTGTAATTCTTCGACATTAACTCCCAAAATTGTAATCAGTGACCGTGGCCGACAATTCACAGCAGACGTGATGGAAGAGATGCTTCGTGTCGGTGCTTCAAGGTTTCGGCACTCTACGCCATATCATCCCCAAACGAACGGTCTAACTGAAAGAACGAACAGAGCTCTCTCGAACATGTTGTCTATGTATGTTGCATCAGATCACAAGGACTGGGACAGTATTCTACCCTTTATCACATATGCATTCAACACCGCTCAGCATGAAACTACCGGCTACAGTCCTTTCTTTCTTCTATATGCTCGACCACTTCGTCATACCTTGAATACCATCTTCCCATGTTTGGACCACCATGATCCCTGCATATCCGAGATCATCTGTCGGGCCGATGAAGCTAGACGCCTTGCTTATTTGCGCACTCTTGCTTCGCAAGACCGCTCGAAGGCACATTTTGACCGCCGACACCGACACGTGACGTACAATCCCGGCGACCTAGTGTTGCTGTGGACACCAACAAGAAAACGCGATTTAAGCGAGAAACTGCTAGCGCACTATGCAGGACCTTATTTTGTTGTAGACCGTATCAGTGATTTAGTTTACCGCATAGCGCGTCTCCATTCGAACGGCCGACGGTCTGCAAAAACTGAACTTGTCCACGTTGCACGTTTGAAGCGCTTTATTCCTCGAGAGACTGTTTGACTCGCCCAGTGGGCTTCGTCAGCGTGGAGGAAAATGTTACCACATGCGTAATTTACGTATGTGCAACTGTGTAGCGGGGAACATCGTGGTGGCAGAAGAAGAGGACGTTTGTTTGGTGGCAAGAGCTCGCTGGTGCGCGTTCACTGCTGTATACCGTCGAGTCGATCGTTACGTCGGCTCTGAATAAACCCCTCTAGTAGACGAAAAAATATTCACAAAGCTATATAACAGCAAAAAAGAATATTGAAGGCTAAAAAATTCGATTCACTTAGCTAATGTTACTCTAAATCTAGCGCTGTTTTAACAATAATTCTTCCTGCTGCAGCCATACTAGCACAAGTATGTGAGACTTTTGTTCTTGGTAATCTCTGAAGACTTTCTTTGAAATACGGACTCGATGATCTGGCGTCAGCATCTACATTTCACACTGCAAAACGACATCTCCATCCACTGTGCAGTACAAATATCATAATTAGGTCTTATGGAACACCATCTTCGGTGTCAATGGCCAAAAACCAGATTCCTTGAGGGTGCAGGGGAAAATATTTCTTAAGGGTGCGCTGCAAAATATCCAACATGAACACTGCACCCCAACAGTCCAGGAATACATGGTCAATTGTTCAATCTCGTTTGCGTATGTCACATTGTGCACCCCAGGATAGATAAAAACCTGTTTCGTTCCCCCAAGTCTTCACTGTCAGCGTGCCAGTGTGCAAGCGAAAGAAAAACCTTTTAACACCAGGTGGTACGGGCATCTTTTTTACTCGCTTAAGCACGTCTTTTTCGCTTTTTGTACTACACTTAGTTCTACAGAGTGGCATAAACAACACGATTTCATTGAGGTCTCTCTTCAACTTTTTCCTATTTTGATGACATAAATGTTTCATTGAAATTCGACTGAACAAAAAGCGCGCTGACATAACTACTTCTTTTAGGAAACCGCGCATACTTCCGTGAATATGCTCAGTAGAAACAATGAGTTCAGGTGAAGCAGGATAACCTCAGCTGGCAGAAAGGTATGTTCTACATTCTTTTAAAACTTAAATCGGCTGACAATTTGTCGCAAAACAAATGGCTTAAATCAAGCCCGCCATCACGGGCTCGCATAAACATGTTTGTTCTGCTAGTTCACTCTCATGTGGAGCCCTAAATAAACACTGCAAAATATGCGATGGAGTATTTGGACATTTATTGTAGAACAGTGAATTACTTGCATGAGGTACCACAGTTTACATATGAGAAATAGGTTGCATACTTTCGCCCTAGCGACGACTGACAGGTACCAGCCATTCCAGTTTTTAGATTTTTTGCAGGTAATAAATTTTCTTATGCCAGTGCAGTTCACTGTCAATATCATTGTCCAGGGTTACTCGCAATACCTAAAAGGAGGGGAAAAAAAACTTAAGTTGGCGAAAGTGTCGGGAGTAGACGGCCACTCGCCATGCCCAAATCCGTGGCACTTTCCCCTTTTCACAGTACTTTCACTGGAAACACAAAAGGACTTGACTGTTTTAACAACATGCAGTATACTCTCTTAGTGAATACATAATGTGGCAATTTTATCGGCGTAGGCCAGCAAACGCACCTCTACTTTTTGTAATTTAAAGCCACGTATCACGTCACTCTGTATCACCATTAGCAGCATCATCAGCATCAGCATCATTATCATCAACATCATCAGCATCATCATCAGCCTGACACCGTCCACTGCAGGACAAAGGCCTCTTTATGTTCCGCCAGTCAACTGGGTCCTGTGCTTGCTGCTGCCATTTTACACCCGTAAAAGAGACAAGGAACGCATTGTTAGTTCTATACTTTCAAGTAATTTTTTTAATTAAGAAGTAGCACCTGATTTGAGAAATTTTCTTTCAGAAAGCCGTACTGGCCAACAGATATCAGGTGAAAAACAATCAGACCTGCAATTGATGACTCCTTCAAATAACTTTTACAATACTTACAACACAGGAACAAAATATAAAATTCCATGACATTAACAGCTTTCTATAATCCACATAACCTGGTGATTTAAGAAACACACCATAAGAAACACACCAGTAGTAAGCAATAGATTAGCGAATTAAGACACAACGTTTAATTTATAAAAGGCATACCCGAATAATGACTATTCTTTTAAAACATGACACCAAGAATAGAACATCGTTAACTATGGTTATAGGAATGACACTAAGATATAAAATGCACCAACTACAACGGCGATACAAATCGGGCCTTTCAAGAAAGCAATGGCATTTTACCTCTGTATCACTTTGGAGGGCCATGCGCAATTCCTAAAATGACGACACATTGCAGACTACCAACCACCGCGCCCCAAGCACGTTGGCTCTGTTGGGCTTCGTTTTTCGAAGCTCGTGCTGGGTCCTCCCATCTTAAAGTACACTCCAACCGTGCGAAACGAAACGCCCGATGACATTGGCCACTGGATTTTCTGACGTAGGGGTGGCGGAATACGTCTGTCACAGTCTCCTAAGCCACTATAGTAGATGACTAGAATATCATGAGTGTTCATGACAATTATTTCACTTGTCTTACACTCTCAAAAATTAAGGCACGTGCACTTTGCGTGCTATAATTCGAAGTGCCTTGTACTCATACACACAAATTGAAGTCGACCGATGGTTGATATAACGATGCTCACTCATTCTGGATGTCTCGGTAGAATGTGGCAGTTGCACTGTTCCGGTTTTTGGTTTCGCTTTTATTGTTCGGCTATTACCAGCAACTGCTTTTTCGGAATCTCTCACCGGACACGGCATCTTTGCAGGAAAGGCTACAGTTCTCTCATTTATCCCGACGAACCAACTCTACAACTTACACAGTTCATAAATTTGATTTTTATTGTAATGCGATATTTAGGTCTCTACTAATCTTAAGATGCCTCTAGCTGAATAAAAAAACGTCAGGCCTGCGCGGAACGCGCGTCTACAGTCACAGCGTAAGCTAGAAGAGTGGCCTTTCATAGCTTTTTCGAAACACTCATTGGGTATCTCCTGCAAGCCCACTTGCTCGGTAACCACTATGGCATTAATAATTAAAAATTTAGACTATTAGGCCGGCGTTTTTTATTCTAATCTTCGACATTCTTTTGGGAGACGTCGTATTCGCCAGACATTTACTAGGATTTTTGTGTCAATTGTTCATGGAGTAGCTGAACAAGATGAGGAATGATGACTGAAGTTGGTATGCGCCACAATTAATAGATAACAAAGAACAAGCTGTTGTAATGGCTTGGGGCCTTCGACGACCCATTTTTTGCGCGATTCTCATTGTATGACGCCTGGATTTTTTGTTGTTGTTATGAAATGCTTTATTCTTCATAATATTCTCATTCCTTTTCTGACATCAAACCTGCTGAGGGCAAGTTTGCCAACAAGTCCCAAGCACCGGCGTGGCTCAGTAGTAGAATACTGGACTGGTATCCAGCGGACCCGCGTTCGAGCCCCACTGTGACATCGGTACTAGACTTTTTTTGCAAATTTAGCGCAGTGTTGTTACGAACACCAGCGGAGGTGGCAGCGGAACACTACGGCGCTGCACGAGACCCGAGTTGTGATCTCATATGAGCATTTGCTGTAAAAATAATCCAAATGATTCTGAAAGTATCAACAAAGAATTAAACTTCCATTATGTTACATTTTTCGCAAGTGCTTCATAATAATGATTAGACTTTAGTATCCGCAGTTTTACGCACCTAAATCATACCATGAATGTTAGGCACGCCGCAGTACAGGGCTCCTGAAGCATGACCACTCGTGTTGTTCGCGGCCGCTGGAACCGAGAAGAACACAGGCCTCTGCCATTTCGCCTCCATCACCTTGGGTCAGCAGCCGAGTACCGTCACCGCAGCACTACCTCGACTAACAGGTTGCACTTAGGGAAACACCTCGCATAGTAACAGGATCGGGTATTCAAATTTTTCGGTATTTATTTTTGACAAAGCATGACTTACTTAGCTCATTTGAATTTTGCATATAATAGGTTGGCGATTTCTGGGGCTGCTAAATCTTGCAGCATTTAGTATATGCGTTTTTCTATTTCATTAAGGCTGCAAGAAGATAATCTCTAGTTTCGGAGAGATCACTGGGAACAACTTAATATCAAAACGCATGCTCTTGTAAAGCGCATCTTTTTTTTTCTCTGGAATGAAGACAAGAGCCGAAAGTTGACTGTAAACATTTGACAGAAGTCTGTCTGGTTGGGTATGCAACTGGGAGATGATATAGGCTCCAACCAAAAGTTTTTAAGAGACCCGACTTTTCGGAACCGACTTGGTTTTTTCTTCAGGGGTGACTGCATAGGCTACGTAGCAGCAGCGTCTTCAAAGCACTCGAGGGGTGGCTAGTGACCCCTCTCTCTGTGTGTCTCTCTCTCGTTTTGCCGTGGAGCGCAGTCCGTGTGTGTACACTTGGGGAAGGGTTTCGAGAGAGCGGTTTATGTTGTGGGCTGTTCCCTGAATGTGCCACGACTCGAGCAACAACCTTCTCCTCCAGTTCGGCTCGCTTTCGAGGAAGGCCGTCGCTTCGAAATTTATCTTGTGGTACAATGTCTCCTCATGTTCGGCGACTGCGCTGCGCTCTTTGTAGAACCTCCGCACATCGTTGGCGTGTTGCTTCAGTCGTTTCGGTAGGTTTTTTGTCTCACCGATATACGACGCGGCGCTCTCGGCGCACCGCACCGCAGCTTTTAATTGCGAAATTTGACCGCAAAAAACACACGGGAAAATGAACAGATCATGAAAAGTGGTTCGTGTTGAACATTTTGTGTGTTCTGATTCAGTTTTTTAATGTGCTTTTCGCGGCCACTTTTCCGAATAATGTGTCAGCAAATGAAGTACCCTCGAGTCTTCCAAGTTTTGAAAGCTACACCCCAACTTTTGACACGTGGAAGCAAACATAAATACTACAAAGCAACTCCTCCTTAATCTGCCTGAATAATTTGCATCACAGGACAACGAAACCGAAGGGAACCATTGAATTGTGAGTAGCATACTACTGCGTTTCTTGTGAGGAAACAGCATTGAAAGTGTTTTTGATATCCCTCATTATAAAAAATCGTAGAGTGCTTCTTTCTTGTGACTCCTTTTCTTTTGCTGGTACGTTAATAGTACAGTTCAAAGCGAATTACACTAGTTGTTCAATCGTCTGATTTCTCTCGTATACGCGAACAATGTAGAATATAACGGAAGATTTCGTACTTTATCTGTTACGTGGTGTTTGTTTTTTACAAAAGGGTATAAGACACACAGAGTAAGATGTTATCAATTTTTCATTTTGCTCCATGACGTTACATTTGAATTGGAAGGCGAATAAAATAAATGTATTATACACTTTAAAAAAGTACTGATCTTAAATGGCAGGACAAGAAGCAGTGAAGAGGGTATGGTAGGGTAAACCCCCCAAAATATGAAGTTAGCATTTTTGGCACTGAAAAATTTACTGTACTTTGATGAACAAACCTCTGAAAGGCCGACATCGAATGCCTAATCCAAGTGGTTTACACGTCGCGCTAAAGTGCACCGCCCGCGCTATGGCGTAAGCAGTAAGCGCACATGAAAGCTCGTTTTAATCAAATGGCATTTTCTTTATATTATTCCACTTCAATGTACCTTTCCTCAAAAATTTTTGAATAAATTTCGTCGAAACTTTGTATGCGTGAACTACAACATGCTGGAAAAAGTCTTGACAAAAACAAATTGCCGATTTCATAAAATGTGAAGCTGTAACAAAAGTACACAACAATACGCACCCACCGTCAAGTTGTGCAAGCAGTATTTTTTTATTTTTACATAAATTTATGGAACTAATATTTTTTTAATTCGGGTATAACTTATGAGTCTCTACAACAACACGGCCGAATATGGTTACAATACTTTTGGTAGTTGTAGAGAACAAGTTGATAAATAAGTCAACCCCCTTTCAAATTTCGGAGTAGGCCATAGGAAGGATAAGCGACCTAGGATTACAAGAAGGGTGTCACTTGATACCCAGTGGGATTTTTGTGAGCACGTAAACTTTTATGATAATACTTACAGCCGTTTCTAGTATACTATGCTAAAGCTGATATATAGCATTTACCTTATCATATTGCCTTAAGCTCACAAGAAGAGCTTAAGTAGTTTCTGAGGCTTTCCAGAGATGCCATCAACACGTGAGAGCGGCCGGCTGTGCAGGAGTTATCAATGTTTACAGCAAGGACAGCTCTCTGTCAATTCTCTACGCCCATGAAACCAAGAACGACACTCAGAAAAACACAAGATGTCACTAGTTTTGTAGCAGAGTATTCCCGTGGTGAATCCAAGCCCAAAATAAATGTTTCACAGAAAATGACCCTAACCAAATCTGAATACTGAGTATCAAAGTACGGTGAGCTATATAGATTTTACCTAAAAAATATAGGTTTTAGGTTTTGTATTAGGCCCATTGCTTTTATCAGCACCAAATGACTGTGTTTTTCTCTGTTCTAGTTCAAGTAGGCTTGGCTCTCTTAGAATACATTAAATGAAGAGAGACCAGACGATTCGACATGAATTATTATTATTATTATTATTATTATTATTATTATTATTATTATTATTATTATTATTATTATTATTATTATTATTATTATTATTATTATTATTATTATTATTATTGAGGTTGAACAACCCCAAACCACGCTATGAATTTGGGAATCACCAGAGTAAAGGGCTCTGGAAATTTTGACCACCTGGTGTTGTTTAACCAACGTGCGCTTAAATCTATGCACACGAGCTTCGCTTGAAAAAACGAAATCTAATTTCATATCAGGACAACGACAACCGTGTTTAAGTTTAGGGTATCCGCCGTTGAAGAGTGTAATGTTTTTTTTTTATTATTTCCACAGAAACTTTCAGTGCTCGCCTTCTTTGCACAGCACTTCGTGCATTGCAGGCGTCGTGACCGAGTGAAACGCCGACAGCCCCGTTAAGACAATCAAAGCCAGCCGTGTCGTACCTGCCGGCCCTGAAAACACACAACCTCCGAACGATTGGCGCACGCACGTGACGGGGGACAAAAGCGCGGTTAGAGGACAATTGGCCGTGTTATCAGCAAACCAGACGTTTGCTTCCTTTCTTCCTCCTTCGCTCTGCCACCTGATAGCTGCGCTCTAAAATGATGGCTTATCCCACTTTCCAATAATAGTTCATAACACTGAACTGAAACTACTCTAATGGAAGTATAATTACAGTTCTGTCGGACATTACCAACCTACTTCTAGAGAGTCTGTTGCTATTCTGCCAGCATGATAGCATTTGATATTAAAGCACTCATGTCGACACTAACTGCCAATTCTCTGCTGAGCAAATTGTTCTGACCGCGTGGCGTCTGTGGTAGCGCGATATGAGGTGACGCACATCAAGAATTTTAATAATAGTTCACCAAGTGAGCATCGAAAGCGTGCAATAATCGCCCTCCCGGTTAGCGTATGACACACTCACTTAAACGAGATTTTCTCGACCATGTTCCGTTCCTGCGACTGTTGAAAAAGTAGTGTTCATAATTTAAACAATATAGGATTGTTGCTCTTTATAGAAACACGGGTTTCGGGAACCGCAAAAAAAGCAGTGTAGCGTGGTGAATGAAAAAGCATCGCTTATATACGACACACTCTTTATCGATACCGAGAGAGCCAGTTTGTTACCATTAGGGACCATGTGACGTGACGGGCAAGATTTCAATTCACGACGTACTAGCGGTAGGTTTGTGATGGTTCACGTAAACAACAGTGGGTGTATATTCTCCAGCAGTGTTTCTGAGTTGTCACTCTGGAATAGGAATGATTTCGTAATCTTTGCGCATTTTGCAGCCTCAGAATGGAAGGAAGACGATGTTTGAGGAATTGAATGGGAGTGGAATTAAGCACCTTTTTCCCGGAATTAAATGGCGTTAGAATGACGTGTTTTACCCAAAACCCAGCACATTTTTGTCTATGAGCTTTTTTTTTAAATTTCATACATTAGTATTGAGAGGCTAGAATATAATGAAATGGCGTTTTTAAAATGGCTTGGCTGATTACAAGTACAATACATTTATAAGCAACGCAACGGTTAGGTGGGCAGATGAGATTAAGAAGTTTGCGGGAATAAATAGGCAGCAGCAAGCACAGGACCGGGTTAACTGGCAGAACATGGAAGAGGCCTTTGTCCTGCAGTAGACGGAGTCAGGCTGACTATGATGATGATGATGATGATGATTACAATCATAAGCAGCGCACATACTAAAAGTTTGTCCTTACATTGACAGTGCTCCTCTGAAGTTTGTCTCTAATTTTCGTGTAGCCGTGGTCAAGTTGAACTACGGCGGCCACATGCCCCCCTCCACCTTTTACGCCTTGTCAATTCTTTTTTCTCGGTGGTACCCCACCTACAGCCAAAGCCGTCTGCTCTCTTCACATCTTTCATGCCTTTGTGAAAACTTCTCTCACTCTATGCCAATTCGGACGCGTCTTCCAAAAAACCCTTGTGATGTTGTGATTTGTATTAGCACTGGTGCGGTGCTTTTGTTCACCTCAATTTCCCCTCGTACTCCCTTCCCCCTTTTGTCATTTGTCATACTGTACTTCTTGTCTAGACACATGAGCACCTTCGCAAGAAACTCTGACGGCGTAGGTCTCTCGGTCAGCGCAGCACACAGTCGTACATGATGAGCTGTATGCACTCCCACTCCGTACAGCAAGAGAGAGAATGAGAATAAGCTTTTGAAAACATTGCTTCTGGAAGCCGCCTGAAGCAGCAAAGGCGACGTAACGAAGGCCACAGCGGCGCTCCCCGATTCCCGAAGAAAACCCACGCACCGAACTAAACCTACGTTCCCTCTGTACTATGAAGAGGGGTGGGAAAGCCCGGGAGGCACAGCCACCGCTGCCGCGGGTATTTGCGGCTAGAGAAGCGCTACCATAATGAACTACTACACAGGCTCCTGCATCCAGCACTTCTCGCTTGAGCAGCTCATACTTGTGAAGTGCAACACAGAGGTGCACGGTAATTCTCATATTTCATTTTTATAAGCAACTGTTATAAGAGGCCATCCAGTGAGAGTTCAGGTTTTATAACCAAAGGGCGAATCGCTCATTTAGCTCTTAGCTTTACGTTGCAAAATTTTGATGAATGAAACCAAAGTGATTTGAAAGTAAACATTCGACAGAAGTCTGTCTGGTTGGGTATAAAACTGGGAGATGATTTAGACTCCAACCAAAAGTTGTCACTTTGTTACTCCAGCCGTGGCACACTTGTTACTCTCGTCGCGGCACATACAGAGGACAGCCTATAATATCAACCACTCTCTCAGAACCCTTCCCCCAGTGTATTCACACAGACTGCGCTCCACGGCAAAATGAGAGAGGTGGGGAGGGGTCATTAACCAACCCGCGAGTGCTCTGAAGACGACGCTGCTACATAGCCTCCGCAGTCACACCTGAGGAAGGAACCGATTCGGTTGCGAAATGTCGGGTTTCTTCGAAAACTTATGGTTGGAGTCTAAATCATCTCCCAACAAAAATGAAATTTTTTTCACCATGCTGTGCTTGCGACCTAATTGCAGTATTTAAAAATCTCCAGGACGCTTACTACGACGCCAATCCAGTGACAAAACACTAGTGACCGATTGCCGAAAGTGTTCGGAAGATCAGACTTTCAAGAGATCAAGCCTAGAGGATCAGACATCCCTGAATATTGAGCTGAAAGCTGGTCATCCCGCACTCCCACTGCACCGGTTGGGATCACTTCGTTATTACCGTTATCTGTTTTTGGAACATCCCTTGGTTCCTATGACTCGGCACATCTCCGTGTTTGCATCGCCAAACAAAGACGGCATTGAGAGTATTTTTCTGCCCTTTCTATATACTACTGTATAATCAAGCTCAAGTTAGCCATGCAGGCCTGGGTATGCTCTATCATAGTCGAAGGCCACAACGCTTTCTCTAGCTCCACGTTTAATTAGCCAAAGCCAAGGGTAGGCGTGATGTAATTGTGTGAACAATCTGCCAACTTACAAAAGAGAGACCGCGGCATAAGTCGGTGTAAAACAAATGCATCATTCCGACAGATACTGAAGGGAGAATACATTATCTTCGCACGTTCGTTCTGATTGATACCCCACACTAAATGGGCGAATAATCTATGCATGGTTTTGTGTTCATCTCAAAGCAGTTTATTACCTGACACAAATACCCTTTACGACAACAAAGACATCGCATACCTGTGCACAGACGAAAACACAGTTCTCACCATGCTTGCGAGGCGCGTGACAAGCGTGACTGCTGATGAGCAGTGAGGCACTGTATTCCGTATTGGATGCAAAGACACAAGGTGCCCAAGTGAGGGTACACTGTTCCATCTAATACCTGCATATCTAGACTTTTTTCGTTGTCGTTGTTGTTCTCAATAACCAAATTTTAGTTTTCTTCAAATTAACGACTGCTCGAGACGCGGGGCAATACTGCTTAGCCACACTACTTTTGTGAGCATAAAAATACACTATGTCGTCAGTTTAGCATTAACAAATTTACACATAAACAAATAAAATATCATCATTCGTGCAGAAAATGCTGGCCATGAAAAGACTACATGTACCGGGAAAACTGTTCCTAAAAGAATTAGTAGGGTGGTTTTATTTTACACGATATGCCACTAAGCTACTAACCTTCGACCTTGCCAACGTGTTTTACGCACTTTTCCAGATTCTAAGGCATCTAAAGACACTATATATATGGTTTTGTTCATTCTTAACTCGTTAAAACTATCAAGATGCATTTCCTACATCGAGGAATCGAAGGAGTTGAATGGAACGCTCCCGCCATTCCCGGAGTTGGATTGGGCCAACTATTTTAATCCGAAGTAATAAACAGAATGAAACTGTGGCTAAATCGTGATTCCCCGGAATGGAATCGGAACGGAATGAAGGCGCCCATTCCGCAACACTGGTCTCCGCCACCTCGAGAGTGGTTTTGACGATTTACGCTGGATGCTGGACGCAAAAATTGCGCATGTTGCACACGAATTTAACCCGTTCAGAACATCAGTTTGGAACCACCTGTGCATGACAATGGAGTGAGAAAATATGAATGAGGCATACCGATGTGGTTTTCGTTAAAGGCAGCAATTCATCTGAATTGTGCCCGTGCATAGTCCTTGTGTTTTGTGTAGTGTTTGGTTCTTACCTATTTCTTTCAAACAGTTCACAAGAAAAGTGCACTATAAGTCTCTTCTACTGTGATAGCAATTATATGAACACTCTCTGCTGGTTTTTGCCACCGGCGTCGTCATCTGTGTCGACGTGGACGTCGACGTCCATTTCATGCACCGTATATGTATATATATGAAAACTCAAGAAAGAAAGAAATCTAGAAAAAAACACTCCGCACGAGGAAACAAACGTGGGACCTCTGCGTCGTGAAAGCGAGGCGTTAGCCACTGAGCCACCCCGGAGCACATCCTTCGACGAACAAATGGCAAGATACCTAAATCTATCACATACCGCTGCACTCGAGTATCTCGAGGGGGGGGGGGGCATCGTGTTTTCAGTATTACCACCAAGATGGCGCAATTAGCGCGCGTCGCCACATTACGTGGCAGCGCCTGCTCTAGTCCCCTACGCGTACTTTGCCCTACTTTGCGAAGGGGAGCGAAGATCCCTCAGGCGCCCTTATCTCGCGGCGGCGAGGAGGGGAAGGTCGTACGCCTTGGCTGCCCTCGGGTTCTGCCTTGAACAAATCTGCTGTAGTTATCGGGTGCACGATGGTCACTGCAATCATTGGAGCCTCCATTTGCGAAAAGCGCGCGCTTTTCAGACACAGCTAAGTAACAAACGATACGCTAATTCGCGTGCATCCGTACCTGTGAGTACGTTTTGTGCGTCGTCTGTGCGTGAGGAACGTGGGGCATGTTTCGAGCTGCTTTCCATTCTGTGCGTGACTTTTCAACTAGTTGCTATCGCGTTCATTGCTACGCATTTCGGCAACGTGACTTTTTTTTTCTCTGCAAAGCATGAAATTCAGGGGTAGCTACTTCGGCGCCAGACAGATGGAATAGTTTTCGCACCTCTTTACAAGCTAACAAAGAGGCAGATAAGCACCATCATTGGCAAGCAAATATTACGCAATCTACTCGCGTATTTCAGAATCCCTGCCAACTTTTCTGAGCAGATTCTGCTTCGGCGAGCCTACATTCAAACTTCGTGTCTTCCTTGTCACAGGTCATGCCAGATCAAGACGAACTTTTTTCGCGCCGAGCCCGATCACACTCAATTTCGTCCTTCGAATTGAATTATGAATATCACGAACTACGTGCCACTTTCATTTTTCTAAAAAATGGACGTGCTTCAAGTTATGATGCACAAGAACTTCACCAACAATATGCACTCAATAAAATACTAAAAAGCTTATCAACGACTCTTTACTAATTCCTCAGATCAAACTCATGTTAGTTGCGGAAAAATATCTCCGCCACGAAAGAAAACTCATGAGGGAAAACGGCAGGAGCACGATCGTCACAAACTTTTACAAAAGTTCTCTATATTTTAACTAAGACATCCCGTATAACTTTGACACGTACGAAACAGAAAGCCAATAGCAGAGAATGTATCAATTAGTGGACTTGAAGCATTTCAAGTCACTGTCACTGCAGAGCCAATACTATCAAAAAGCAGGTAGCACAGCAAGCACGGCGCCTCCACTGAGAAGCAAAGGACATCTACGCTTCTTACTTATTGTTACTACACCATACCCAGATATTCGACCCGATGCAACTCGCAGCTGTGACATCACTAACTATCACATTCGGGTAAATGTATTGTCACGTGCTCGTGACATCGATGAATGCATCAGTCAGCGTATTCTGGCTCAAACTCTATTTGGCCGAACTAGTGGCCAGGAAATCGAATATTTTAAGCAAGCGATGTGTATACATGGTTCACTGGTAGCGCCGAACAGAGCGTGGGGGGACATCGATATTCTGATCCGCGGCAACATGCGTCATCATTTGTACGCGTGGCTTCGAATATTCGAGCGTTATAGCTGATGGCCGAGTTTGTTAAATAATAAACCCAGATGTTGCGTTTGCGCCCTGAAGCCAGAGAGATGGTCTGGAACCGAACTGGAATGCTCTCGGACATTCTGGCGCCAAATGCGGGAAGCCGTATCTGCACGTGCAATACACCGACGATGTGAAACATACCGTTTGGGGTAGTATAGATCATAAGACTCGCGCAAAATAAAATCGCGATGAAGGCCAACCGTTCCCCCTTTAAGCTCCTTCATGTAATGTCACCGTTGTTCTTTGTCCGTTACTTCTCTGGGCCTCAGCATGCGAGAAGATGCCCCTGCTCGAATACAGCTACTCGACAAAACATCATCAAAAAGTTTGAATAACACACAATAAAACAACGTCCAAACAATACATCTATTGACTTCTATACAAAAACATAATTGGGATCGAATCAACCATGGGATCGATACAACCATGGATCGAATCAACCATGAGTCCATATACAAAACTATCCTGGGACATTTTTGAGGATACATGGTGGCCTTTGCCCATATGGGTAAACGATTCAGCGTTTTTTATTAAAGCTTCCTAGTTAGGCCAGTGTGGCCGGAGAGACATCAGACGCTAACCATACGCAAAACTGCGGGGAATATGTGTATGCGTTACATATAATAATAAGGTGGACAAAAATATAATATAAACACCAGTTTAGCCTCGAGGGCACAGCAATGATGCATCAGCCAGAAAGTGATTGATTCATAAGATTGAGTGATTATTTATTTATTTATTTATTTATTTATTTATTTATTTTTTATTGAATAACTGATTGATTATTTTTTTGTGTAATTATTCATTGACTGATCGATTGATTGATTGTTAGAGTGGTTGATTGATTTATTGACCGACTGACAGACTGACTGACTGACTGATTGATACGCGGGGTTTAATGTCCCAAAACCACCATATGATTATGCGAGACGCCGTAGGGGAGGGTTCCGGAAATTTCGACCACCTGGAGTTCTTTAACCTTCACGCAAATGTAAGCACACGGGCCTACAGCCAGAAAGTGGAACGCTTACGGAGACTAGCAGTTCAGTCTTTTGCATCTGACCTGGCGAAACTCGACAAAACATTCGTGTTAGGAAATAGAGCTTATTCCATATAAATTGAATATTTTGTGCTGTCTGTCGTCACCACGTGAAATAAGCGGTAAAACCACACAGCAAAAACAAAGGAATACGAGTCGTCTACCGATGTCCGTCAAGATAGCCCTCGCGACCACCCCCTTGTGATAAAAGTTGGATAAAAGCAGGAATCCAACTCAGGGATTCTGCGTGCTAGCCAAATATTCTACCAAGGAGCCACACCTGGTCTCACATCTACTTTTGAAATAGACCGTCACGTGCATATGGCATCCATATGGGGTGCAACGATGGCTACCGAATGACATAAGCATTACATATGCACACCTATGGTGAAGCCGTCATGGTAGGTTACGATCAACTGTTGCTAAGCGCAATGCACTGAATGTGATGGATTGTTTATATGAGTCAACGAACGAAGCAAATAGACATTGCTAGTCTCATTATGAGATTGTTAACAAAAATCAGTGCATCTACACGGAGGGAGTAACTATGACGACCACCGGGCGAAGCTACAAGCCCTGAGGTTCATGTCTAGGTTTAAATCGCCGACTACCACAAAGGACCGACAGATGAACGGATGTACGCACAGACGGACATGCGGACATCTGCACGCGAGGAGAAACAAATGGACGTATGCATGGATGCATGGAAGTTTGGACGCATAGATGAACGGACGGATGGACAGATGGGTGGACGAACATAGGGATGGGTGAATGCACGGATGGACGAAATGCAGATCAGTAGCCGCACAGACTGATGGGCGGTTGAATGAACGAGTCAACAGATTGACAGACGGACGGCGTGGTCGATCACGTATTGTGCTGTCGTATACTTGATTACACATAACGTCGGCTCTTTATCAATCCACCTAATTTTATTGATTAAACATAAGCGATTGTTACAAATCAGCTGGACTGCAGGCCTATATTGGCTAGTGGTCGGTTCATATCTGAGTACATTACTTTGATATAGACTGACCAAATCAGAGTTTGGATATGGTCGGTCATAGAGTAGTTTCGCCACGCATATACCTTTTCGTTATTTGTAGTGCAGGTGCATGTTCAGTTTTAGTATTTTGGGGGCTTCAAGGAAAGAAAATGTCAGCCATGTAGGAGCTTCGCCCCATAAGCTGGCATCAACAGCGTTGATCAAACGAACGCATAGAATAGCTATCATGGTCCGACCAGAAAACGAACCCCAGTATTCTGCGTGGCAAACAACTATTCTGTCACCAAGCGACGCCAGGTCGCGGAACTGCTTTTGAAGTAGACCACATTGCTCGTAAGACGTCAATTGTCTTTGCAGTGCTGCCTATCAAATTTTATAAAGATTACTTATGTACTCCTATCATACAGCCGACAGGTTGTAATAACGGAAACTTTAATGAAGCGCCATCCAGTGAAGCTCATTTATCAATACATGGCCACCATCCTCGCTTGCACAAGCGCTAAGTATCAGCTTATCGCTTCAGGTGTTGCTAATACCTATGTTGCTGTTGCCATCGTTACACAACAGTAAAATTATGAATGTTGAACAAATGTATGTGCATAATATATTTGTACGTTCAGCGTCCTTTTGTAGCATTTGGCCTAATACAAAAATTAAACACACTCACCATCTCATCACCAGTTTGCACAACGTCGATTGCAAAGGTACGTTGGATCTGTCGATCCTTTTTCGTGTGTGTCTCCTCTTGCTACTTGACGTGACGAAATAAGGGCGGGAATTTTCTCTCTCCTTGAAGAGCATTCATCGGCAGGCCTCCCACGCGTGGCGATGCTATCGCTTTCGCTCTTAGTTTGGCGGATATGACCACATGAGTGGCTAGATTTATGTGTTCGTCAGCTAGCCGTTTTTGTCCCCCAGCTGACCCGCGCTTTTTTTGCTTGTATAACCTGTGATGCATGCGGGGATGTTGTCTATATGGTATTTATTCACAATAGGACGGCCGTGGCATTCAGAAAAAAGAACGCCTAGAGTGTTGATGCATTTGCTATTACAATAAAAGACAAAATTGTTTGTGCGCTTTTCTTACTAGCACAGATGATACTGACGCAAGAGAGTTAAAGAGCTCGGGTCGAAGAACTTCCGGTATCTGCGGCGACGCCATTAGTTGCGAGCACAACATCGGCGTGGTCCTTGTTTGAAAATAGTGGTGAATTCAAATATTTAAAATAATGTTTCCGAGCTGCAATGGAGCATAGGCAACCTGTGCGGCAAGCAGGCGTTCTATAGAACCACGCCTACTTGTGCACGGAACTGCTTCAAAAGTAAAAGCTATTCACCGGTCATGCACCTCAAGGAGTCGTGTGAAGAAGTGCAATGGTGCGTGGCAGAATATTACAATGGCACCAGGTATCACACCTTGATAATTCCGCAAATGTTGGGTAGTAGGACAACCCAATCATTACACAATCCTCACTCATTACAAACCCACCCTTAGACTTCGTCCTCGTTCTCACCCAAAACATCCACAATGTGGCACAGCTTGAAAAGTCCGCATATTGATAGCTGGCCCATGGCGTCATAGACACAATACATGGCTCTAGCATGACGGTTTATAGCTGATGTCAAGGCAGAATATTCACGTGCGATTAACCTGCTTCTGTCTAAAAACGACGTCGCTGGAACGCTCTTTTGCTTCTGTGCGTAAATAGCGACAGAATCACAGTGCATGGCAATGCGTTTGATTCGATGCACTCTAACGGGCACGTGACATCACAAAATTTGCCCCCCCCCCCAGCATGTCGGTGATTTTATGTGTCATAATAAGGTATGTCATTGCAAGCGATATATTGTTTTGCGGGCGCACACTGGGTACTTCAGTAATTGGCAAAACGATCTTGTGGCACAGTGCCGGCTTCATGACTGCACTATAGCAGTAGGCGTTGCTTTCCTCGCGTCCTGACTGAGGTATTCACGGAACAATGTAGCATGTCTCAGCAAATCATAGGATGATGCGAACGCAGCCTGAATACGCTTTTGCAGTCTGCTCTTGAAGGCGAGGCCTAAACATATGCCTACTGTGAGCAAGTAAAGTGTAGTGCGGTATACTGTGCGTGGCCTTTAACATTGTCTTTTACAGCTTCAGTTTATCAGGGTACATCAAGAAAAACATTATTTTGTATAAGCACAAAAATCCTTTTCTTTAGGTTTTACCATTTGCCGTCTAGGGGCGAAGCAAGGCCGGAGATAGCCTAAGAATAGGCCCCGTATATACATGCTTGACTGCAAATATCGTCGAAAGACGAAAGTCTCTCATCTGAAAAGAGTGAACAAAACATTTGCTTTGTGCACGAGAAAATTGTTGAATTGGATTCTGGAGCACTGCGTAAGACATGAGCGCCATCTGGCAGTAATCTTGGAAAACGAAAGAATGGCCTCCGATATAGCGTGCGCACAGCTCGCGTGCGCCGCCTCAAAGGGCCTAGTTTGTAGAATGCAAGGCCACAGGTAGGTGGCAGCACCATATGGCCTTATCTAAGCGTAGATATTATTCACCCTTTCGTGCATAGCATCCCACTCTCAGCGCAGCGTAATCAACGCTATATTCTCTAGAACTACTTATGTAAGCATTTCCTTGTATATAGAAACAGGCAACAGAATACTGACGGATTGATATTGTGCCTCAGATATGCGCAACGTTTTGTTTTTTTATTTGACAGTGCGTACAACAATGAATGGAGAAACCAGATCAAGATTGGAGAGCGTTGAGGCAGTGGTTGAACTTTGCCCTAATATTAAATTTCTTTTGCTTGACAGAGAGATGGTAGAAATGTTTGGTGTTCCATGTAAAATATGTCTCAAATATAAAACCAATGAAGTGATTCTGGTACTGCAAGAACGGTTCAAGGCTAAATCGTGGTAAAATTCTCGAGGCCAGCAAATGAAGAAACCAACGTGCATACAGTGAACTCACCGGGTGCAGGGAAAGAAAAGTGTGCTTCCGTATCAGCGGTCCAACACGTGGCGGCCATTGACACAGCTAGCGAGGCAGCTCTTGATGCTTGAGAACCACTTGAAGTCGCGGTTGCACACATGCACTGGGTCTGTGGCCGCCAGTACGCAGGCTTCCCTGTAGGCACTGCAGTAGAATTCATGCTTTGCATGCCCGCAGTGAGTGTACACGTGCCCACTGTACGACTTGAGGGTGACGGCCTGCGATGCGCAAGAATTGTGTACATCAATGCATTATATGAAAAAGGCGTCAATGTATAAAGAATTTAAAACACCAATAGGTGAGTTCTGGCTCTCGTAACCTTTTACAATATTGATTATATTAAAGAAAAGTGCTTCTTCAGCCACTGAAACTTGCTCTCTTCCGATCACCTTTTTTTACGCACGTTGGAAGAACCTCAATGTGTGGTGGCTAGAGGAATATTTCGCAATGGGTGTGCCAGTTGTTGCCGCGCAAAAACGGTGGACAGTGGCCGGTGCGAGGCAGGGCCTATGTTCGGAGATGTCGCATTACAAGTGCCTAAATTTTACGGTACCTACATTAATGTTTTCTAACACGGAGTGTTTGTACAGAAAAAATTGTTACCAGTAATCGTCAGGTGTTTGGTTCATAGTGATGAAATGCGTTTACTCATCTTTTTTGTAGTGTTTTTAGTTTAGGCCAACAACACGAAGTACAAAATGAAAAGCACTAGGAACAAATCTTTGGTTTTGCACGCTGTCGTAGTATTCTACCAAAAGATATCGTCTGGGCGGTCATTCATGTTTAGTATACCTTTTCACGTGGTAAGCTCTGATCGCTTATACTTCGCGTTGAGAACGCCACACAGCCGTATTCCCTTACATCGCCATTTTATAGAGTTACGTGAGATACGATCCATACGAGCTTTACTTCGTACAGCATTAAAATTTGTTGTTATCCCATTCAGTGTTTCAGCCTAGCGCTCAACCTGAAATTCTTTTTATATCGAGCTATTCATGCGCCACGCAAATACTAAAAAAATAATAGTGTTGCCATGCGGGCTAATTATTGGATATAATAACAGGAATCGGAATGTTACAGTAAGTAAGGCTACCTTACCTTTTAGCATCCGACCCGGCGTAACTCAACGAAACAAAGGCGAAAGAGGTCGCGCAAGCTGGAGCGAGTGAAGTCAGCTTCGTGCTGTCATCGCTTCAGTTCAAGCGCCACGTATTAGGGTTATAAGCTGTATGGCGATCCTTGTCAAGCGGTACATGCGCGACGGCACTCTCCGCTAGTACCACTCAAGGCCCAACCACACGCCTGCAATTTTTCAGCTACAGCGACAAGCGGCAGCGACAAACTTGCCTCGTTTCACCATCGCGTCGCGACGACTGCAACTTCATGACGGCAACAGTCTCAACCACATGACCGCAACAGTCTCATCTCGTACATACCCCTAAATTGCGAAAAGAATTTTATTCAGGTAGCTAGATGAAAATATGCAAATTTATTGCTGTCTTGTGTGGCCTACAGAAGCCACAAAAGTATTTCGCGACCTTCTTTTTTTTCAGAATATTTGGTTTTAACGCGACAGGGTGCCCAGAAGCGTATGCTACGACAGCTACGACGCACATCGCAGGACGAGTTCGCATACTCGCAAGCGACTGAATTGCCACAAACTACCGTCTAAACATTGAAAGACCCCTGCGATAACAAGACTTAAAACAAAATACGAACGCACTCTCACTCTTTGATTGACATGCGAATGTAAAAAACATAGTTGATTTCTTGCATCACTTCAAGTACGGGCCGATAACAAACATTGAGAGCAAATTGCAACCAAAGCGAGCTCCAGGGGCGCAGCCATGCTGTCGAAAATCGCCACGCTGGTTTTCGGCCAACAGACGATCTTGTTTAGTTTTACAGAAATAGGTGACGCGAGAAGCGGCGACGACGCATGAGCCTCCATGGCAGCAAATCTTGTCGCTCGTCGCTTTCGTTTGACGCTGTCGCTAGAAAATCACGTGCATGCGGATGCATCTTTACACTTCTGGACCCCCTGATGGGCATCTCGCGCTACAAACGATGGCCGGTGCGTAGCCTCTGCACTTCAGCTGCGGTCATCTCCTGCAATTGTACGCTTTCCCTAGCACGTAGAGCACAAGACACAAGGGACGATGTTTTCGTTCTTCGATGCTTTATAAGGAACTTCAGAGTGGTGATAAAAATGCTGTAATAAATGCTATCGCAATGAAAGAGAGGACAGAACTCCACCATGACTGCAAAAACTGGACCACATCCTAAGTGTTGGAGAAGCCTTGGTCCTACGGAGAACCTTAAAAGCCTCGTTACCTAATGTAATATTGATTCAATTCACATTTCGGCGTTCGTTAAATTTTTCTCCATTTTGAGCTCGTACGATGAATGAGTAGTTTGAGATGGACCAAATCATTTACACCAACGTTTGAAACTTTCTTCATTTGACAATTTTCAATATCATACTATTATATAGCTTACTACGTTAAAAACGTGTTATTTTGCAGCAATGAAACAAAACAATGACACATCAATGTTATCCCAATGCTGACTGCTCTGGTATTCGTGAAGCGTAGCAAGTTTGTCTGGTTATATAATCATTTTCGGACAGTGCACACGCAGCGCTCATGCCTCAAGTTCTTTTTGTCTTCGACCTTGTGCGCCGTTTTATTTTGATGTCCACGTTCGCGTTACTTCAGTTATACTTTTGTGCCCACCCCCTTAAACCTTTTTTGCTTAAGATCACCTAAGTTTTAGTATTTCATATTGTTGAAAAGACTCAAAACAGAAATAAAGTTATTGAACGATACCAGTCAAATATGATACGTTTAGCTCGATGCAGAGGTAAAAGAAGGTATCAATGCATATTTCAACTTCATATTACGGATACGAAGTTAAAGCATTGTCACGAAGTATTTCTATTAGAAAGTTACTTCGTATCCGTTCTACGAGAGGAGACTTTTTTTCCCGGTGTGACAGGTATGACGTGAGACCGTTCGAGACAGGATATGACGTTTTTTTTCTTTGTGTTTATATCCTTTTTACGGTCCGTCAATTTTTTATACTAAATACAGCCCAACTGAGCAAATTCTACTTGACTGATTGACAGACAAAACAAACAAGAATCACACAAACAGTTACAATGCAACCTTGAATATTTACAGGCGCTCACTAATTACAACTAATTTCTGTCTGGGTCACATGTTGAAGTTGGAAGCCAAGAATAAGAAGTAACAAAGTAAATTGTGCAAATGAGAAATATGTAAACCATATAAACTCATGCGTGCGATAGTACATTTCCCGTGTTAAGCTCCACTACGCAATAGGTTGAGGTTTACTTCACATGAGGAGGACACCCATACTCCTGTGACGTTTTTTGGTCCATGTTTGAAATAGTGCTCCATTTTTCTGATGGATCCGTATTAACGAAACACTTTCATTGCCGTTGACGTCATATATATGTTTACATTAGGCTAGAAAGACCACTCGCGTCCCCATGAAAAGTTTTATAAGTTTCTTTTTAAATAGCAGTTAGCAAAAGCCATTCCTGCAGCGTCCCTGCAAGCATTTCGAACATGCTGTTATTTAGTATTTATTTTATGAAGGAGCAACTTCATGATGTTACTACTCTACTCCGATATCGCAAGTGTAACATTGGCCTTAAAAGAAAAGGAAAAGCTATTTCGTAAACAAAACGATTACCTGCCCACAGCCCTAATTTCATTACCGGAAGACTCCAAGGCAAAAATGGATCACATCAGAGATAATGAGCCAACTTACACGTCTCGCTTTCACGTCGTCTTCTTCCTGAGCCCCAGTTGTGACGGCGGCAACTGGCGGAGTCCTCACTGGGCTAGTCATCACCCTCATCAGTAGTAGTCGAGCCGTCCTTCCTTTCGAAGCCCTGCACGCGACTCGGACTCTTGTGCGAGCTCCTGTCGTCGTTTTCCTGTTTCCTTTTCCATCGACGTCCGGATGTACGACCCTCCTCGGAATCAATCGCTGGCCAACGGTGTTGGCCGCTATCTCCAGCCGCCGCGCGAAGGCATCATCCGTGACCTCTGGTTTGACATCGTAAGGCGACAGCGAGTTGTGGACAATGGGCAGCCTGATGCCTAGGAGCAGCTTTGCAAAAGCGATGCCAAGGACGACACTCAGGAACTCGACACGGCTGGGTTTCCAGGGCTTGCTCAAGGATTCGGGATTCAGCGTCTGCTCGGAAACGGGCCCTGAGCCATCTTCGTCGTAGTATCTCGGAAAGCTACGATCCGATGGCACAGCAGCTGCTTGCCACGGAGCTTCTGCCAGGAAAAATAAATCAGCTGGTGATGATGCAGCCCACGTCGGCAAAGGCGTCCATTCACTGTGGAAAGTCCGGACTGGTGGTGAGACAACGCTGGATCGCTCGGCGTCCCCGTAACACTGAGGCTCCCCTGGAACAGGCTGCGTTCTCGCCAAATGCAAACGTGGACAATCGAAGGACGGTTACAAGCAGAACGAGGCAACCGTGCGTGTTTTGTTTTGTTTTGTTTCCCTGGGAGGTTGGCTCATACCCACTCAGGGGGATTGGCCAAGAAAGTGTAGTGCAGTTTTTCTGTGATCATTTTAACTATGTGCAATGAATTGGTATTATAGTGAGACTAACGTAAAAATAAAAACAACATAAAAAGAGCAAACGAAAAAAAAATCAAGTTGAGCAATTTTGAGATTTGAGGTGTTATGTTTACCACTCAGCTGCGTTTACTTCACTCTGCCCTTGAGAGTAATAAATATTTTTTTTATTGAAGATCACAAAGGTATACGCTTGGTTGCCTGAATATAATCGCAAACGGCATTGAAAGCATCCCTGTGGCAATGTCCCAAAGCTGAGGCGCCAAAGCTTAGCGCCGTTTCCGCCGTCAATCTAAGGCCTATTTTCCGAAATGGCATAACTAGTAACCTTTTTCTAAGTGTCTCGTAGCGGCGACAATACAAAAAATAATGATCTAGTGATTCCATTTCTCCACAGAATGCGCAGAGGGGTGATGTTGTCTGACCAGCTCTGTGTAGATACAGGTTTAGGGGGGGGGACACGACATCGAAATTTAGTAATTAAGACTTCGAGCTTTCTGGACTGACTTCAGTGGGGTTGCCATGGAAACATGAGGTGGTTATAGTCTGTCCATGTAATTACTTTTTCTATCGTATCAGTGGAGATTGCCGATTTTCGATATCTTATAGCCGTGATATATTCTACATCTGGCAGTACGGACAAAACTGGCCCATCAAGTGCGGCTCGTGCTAAGGAATCGGCCAATTCATTTAATCTTAATCCACAGTGACCCGGAACTCACAGTAATCTCAGGAGTCTCAACTGCGGCGGTACTAATGTTTTGAATGTGCTTAGAATTCGAGAGTTCTCTGAAGCTGTCAGAGCTACACAAACTGAAAGAGAATCCGTCATTATTATTGCATTGTTTTGATTTGATGGAAGTTTTCGAAGAGCTAAAATAATCGCCAAGAGCTCCGCTTCAAAAACTGGAGTAAAATCAGGCCGTCTCACTGAAAAGAACCAGTCAAGCAAATCAGAGGCAATGCCTACACCTGCCTTTTGATTATTTACGGAAGCATCTGTGGCTATTATATTTTTAGTTTTTGCATGCTCCAAGTAATCTAATAATATGTTATTAAAAAATTTGAGGGATTGTAATTTGGCGTTTTGGGGGAATATATCATCATACTCAATAATAACATGACAATTCGAGTCATTATACTCAATTACATTTCTAATGTTCACATTTATACTTTGTAGATTTTTTTGTACAAACATTATCTGAGGTGTGTGAAACCGTGGCCAATGAGCAAGAAAGAAGGCGTCTGGGTTTGCGATAAAAGCATATTGAGAACTTCTTGCCGGTAAGCTATAAAATTTTAAAAATGCTTGTACGGTCAAAATTCGAAATCGACAAAGTAGTGTAGGCAGGCGCGCTTCCTGGTACAGTACGTTGATAGCCACAAATCTAGGGAGTCCCAGACACATTCGCAGTGCTTCTCGCTCCAAGAGAACTAGAGGTTTCGTTTTATAAGCAGGGCCACCCGAGAATAATATGCAGCCGAATTCCATGATGGGGCGCATGTACATCTTGTACAACGTTATCAAGGTGTGCCTGCGTAACCCATATTTCCGGTTACTTAGCTTGTGTAGTAAGCCTGAAGCCCGCTGTGCTTTGGTAGTTATATACTCTATGCGTGGACTCCAGTTAAGTTTGTCATTATAAATGATTCCCAAATATTTTATAGAGTCTACTTGCTGGATGGGTTCCTGTTTATATAGAATTGAAATTGAAATTGGTTCTGCAAGCGGAAACGCCATGAGCGCGCTTTTGTTGACATTTAACGATAACGAAATCGACTGAAACCAAATTTCTAACATGTTAATATATCTTTGTAATTTAAGTTGTAATGAGTAAATACCACAGTCAGCAGCAAATAGTGCGATGTCATCAGCATAAATGTAGACAGTAACTTCTTGATCTGTTGGAATTGTGCTCATTAAAGCATTAAATAATATTGGAGATAAGACTGCTCCTTGCGGAACTCCGCGTGTTTGTTTAAATCTAGATGAGGAACATCCATCCTTGACGCTGTAGAATTCTCTTGATTTTAAGAATTCTGCCACCCACTCAATAATATATTGTGGGAAGTTCAATCTCTCTAGCGTATTTAACATATGCAGTGCTCCACACTGTCATACGCCTTGGCTATGTCAAGCGTTACTAAAGCAGCGTATTGCCTTCTTTTACGCGCGAGCTGTATTCGGCTCTCTAAATCAGCATGGGCACACCAAATTGAGAAATCACTGCGAAAGCCGATTTGGTTCAGTTTTATTACTAACTTGTCTGCCATCCAGATACTTACTCGGCTATGTAGGACCCTCTCTACTAGTTTGACCATGTTAGATGTTAGAGAGATTGGTCTGATATTATCGACTGTTAACCCTCCACCTGGATTTTTTAGTATAGGAATCACCTTTGCTATCCTCCAATCCTGCGGCACCCATGAGTTTTTTAAGGAGTAGTTAATAACATTGGCGACGTCTCGAGGCGATAAATTGAACAGAATTTTAATCATGGGTACTGTGATTCCATCTGGGCCAGGAGATGCACAGGGTAAATGTTTAATCACGTTGGATACTTCAGTCTGTGTCACTTCTTCAAAGTCAGACTTTGTCGTAGATTTGTGCCAGTTGTTTGGCACTACTGAAGTGAATCTGCTTTCCACACCTTTACCGATTGCCTCTAAGGTAGTGGTCATTTCTTGTGCCGACAGATTATCACAAGCTACATTAACTGGTGATGGCAAGATTTTCCGAGCTCTCATATATCGGAACAGTGCTTTCCTATGTTTAGGCTTCGACAGGTATTCATAATGTCTTCTGTCATAATCTTGTTTAGCCTGAGCTACCGTTCTTTTAAAGCCCGCAGAAATGAATTTATAATCGGCCCAGTTTTGTGGGGATTGATTATGTAAGAGCTGCTTCCAAGCTGCCTGACGTCGTCGGTGCTCTCTTGTACATTCATCATTCCACCAACGGCTATATACTCTTTTTGTGGATTCAACAGTAAATTCGGCTCTTTTGTAGGATCGTTTAATGACTGCGTTTATTTTCAGTGCTTTTTTATCATCGCTCTCTTCCGAGTGAAAAGTCAGTGCTGACTTCAGGTCATTCCTAAATTTAGTGTAATTTACAAATACTCTTACATTTGAACAAGATGGAATTATCGGACAAGAAATTTCAAAACTTATCGGTAAGTGGTCACTGTTGGTGCCACAGTCCAGCGCTTTCCAAGAAGAAGTAGTAATGGCTGAACTGATAAAGCTTAAATCTAAGGCCAACCTGGAGTGATTACGAATAAATGTGGGGGTTCTGACGTTGAGGCACGTCAGGTCATTGGCCATTGTCCACTCCCACAAGCGTTTCCCACTAAGATCAGTTCTAAAACCCCAACTCGTGTGGTGGGAATTAAAGTCTCCAACTAAAACTTTGTCTTTGCACCACGATTTTGTAGCTAGATCCAAACTACGTGTGTCTTGAACTCCATCCGGAAAATACATATTAACTAAAGTGAAAGGAGTGCAGTTGGGCAGTGTAATGTCTACTGCCAGAATTTCGCATTCTGGCGACATATGTTTGTATGAGCATTTGACTTTCATACTAATTCTATTACTAATAAAGAGAGCTAGACCCCCACCTCTCGATGGATGGTCTAATCGAAAAGATTGGAAGTTATTTAAATGAAACAAATTATGTACAGATAGCCATGTCTCTTGTAATGCTATAATATCAAGAGCGAATTTAGAAGTCAAGTATACCAAATCCGTAGATGCAGAATGGATTGATCGGCAATTCCAATGGAGAATCTTTAGCGACCCTATGGTTTCGAAAGAGCTGCTTCCGCTATAGCTTTCTCTAAAATGCTTTCTTTCAAGAAATCCCTCTTTGAAAGGCTCTCCTTTTCTTTCAGATACTTTTTGTTCTTTGTTTGTTTCGGTGAGTTAGTTTTCCTTGACACAGGGGATCTAGATCTCTTCAGCGATCTAGGGTCCGAATCCATGTCATCGGAATCTATTGTATATGCAGCTTTGTCCTCACTTACACTCTGTATATCTACTGCAGAGGGCGCTGTAGACGGAGAATACGATGGTGCGGTTTCAAATTCCTCATTTTGGCTGTGGACGCCTATTGCAGAGGCTCCTGCGGGCTGATAATACGATGGCGCAGTTTCAGATTCACCGTCAGCAATTTGTCGTGAACTCTCAACATGTTGGGATACTAGGCCTGACTCTCCCGCTGTACCAAATATGCGAGTCATCTGGTTAGCCAAAATTTGAGATAGAGAATCGCAAAAGTTAGAAGTCAGTCGTTCCATGGCTTTTTCCAGAGCCTTTTCTATGGCCTCCGCTATATTCAAGGAAATCGACCCATTTATTTCCGAGAGATGTCGTGCTGCAACACTGGCATACCCCTGAGTTCTAGTCTGTATTTCCGCTAGGGCTTCTCGTCGAGAACAGCGCCTACGCCCTATAATTTCAAGAATTTGCATTTCTCGAGCCTTTGCTGAACAATCAGGATTATCTGCACAGTGTTGTTTGTTGCAGAGACAACATTTCTCTTCTTTAGCTTTGCAGTAATTTGTTTCGTGGTTGTCACCACACACTCGGCATCTGAGTTCTGACCTGCATCCTTTAATAGTGTGACCGTATCGCCAGCACTTCGTACACTGGAGTGGTCGCGGTGATAGCGGTTCCACTCTGTATATTAGTGGCCATGCCTTGATTTCGCTTGGGAGATTCGCTCCAGCAAAGGTTACAATTACCGACTCAGTCGGCGTCTTCTGCTTCTATACTAGTCGTGCACACCTATAAACGGAAATAGCACCAGTCACGGCAAACATCTCTAATACCTCAGACGGGGTCAAGTTAACATCGACACCGCGAACAATACCTTTCACACATGCCAGATGCGGAGAATAAAGGCGCTCACCGGATTGGTCGCGAAACTCGAGCACTTCAATAGGTCTTGGACACAGAGCTGATCAGATGAAAAACATAGAATACCACCTCTGCCGAACTGGCGGACCTCTGTGATGCTGTGAAAGTGAGACGTCACAGCTCTAAGCTCCGCCTGGATCACTTTCGGATTCTTCATCCGAATGAAGCCGTCATTGCTAGGGACGAGGGCCACAGGAACTGCGGGAATGCCGTTGCGTAGAAACTGATCCACTGGTATTTCCTGTGGCGGAAGTGAAGCAGACCAGCGGCAAGCCCCTGGTCCACGTGAAGAAAACTGCATTTAAGTGAACTTTCTAGCGCTAAAAGCGCTTACTTAGCTGTAAAAGCACTATAGGAACACCTAATAAAGACAAAGAAACCACAGCCACTACACAAACTTAGGCCAAAACCCTAGAGCAAGCACGACCAGCTACTTGCGTGTTCGAGCGTTCAGCCACGGTGACTGGTCAAGCTAAATGCCACCTATTCTTCCATTCTCGTTCGCTGCACCGTGCGTGTGACGCTGGTACTTCTTTGTCTTCGTTGCCTCAAGGCACACGCTCCGGATTCATAAGTTCTTGTTGTTGTTCACGTTTTGATCGTGGCGCATACTCACTATGGGGGATTGGCCAAAAATCGAGTGGCTTTAAAGGTTATTCTTCAGATTCAAAATAATGGAGATATATTAAAAAGATTACTGATAACCTAGAAAAATATGATACTTGAGCAAATGCATACAATTCTTTAATTAAAGAAACGAACTCATTCTTCGAATATAGCACTATTATGATTTTATACGTACATTATTTTGTGGACACGTTAGAACAATGAAACAGAATAATTAGTCAGTCTATTAGTTTCATCAGGATAGTATCGGACGGCCGCGCATACTGTTGCATTAGATAACCTGAAAATGAGAGCTCTGAAAGACAAAATGACCGGCACAGTTAAGTGTATACCAATACCAGGTAAAGGTAATTCTAAAAAAAGTTTTTCGTATTGTGTTAAACCGCTTGCAGGTCAAAAAGAAATGATCTATTGTTTCAAGCTCATCACAGAACGCGCACATTGGCGAAGGTGCCTGAGCAGACCTGTGTTTATAGAAATTAGGATTTAGTACATGGCAACGCGGATTTGTGATATAGCTACTTCTTGTTTACTAGTTCGACAAAAGTCTCCTCGCCCGGAATTTAATGAATTGCGAAATTCAGTAGACTTTGTTAGTGCTGAAGCTCTAAAGACTTCCATAAGCGTACGTCTGCGGCATCGTGCAGCAGTCACATAAACGAATGATGGGCAGTGTGGTAGAACCAGTTCGCTAATTGACGACTTAGCTAAGGAATCGGCTATTTCATTTATGAATAAGCATTTATGTTCAGGCATTCAATCTAGTCGAACTTTTCTCAAATGCGCATGCACTAGTGCACGGAATGCCTCTGTTACGTAATTATCAGCACCAACAGAGAGTGCCACACAGAGAGATAGGGAATCTGTTTTTATGACAGCTGATGTAATTGCTATATCTAACTTGCGTAAAGGGAGCAATGACTACTGCCAGAAACTAAGCCCCAAAAACGGGCATTAAATCAGGTAGTCGAAGGGAAGAAATTCAATCGAAAGTCGGGCTGAAAGTACTAACCCCAGGCTTTTCGTCACATTGCGATGCGTCTGCAGCAATAATAACGTTTGTTGTCATACTGCTAAGATTATCTTGTAGTAAACCATCCAAAATATAATGAGGAAGTAATTTGCCGTTATTAAGGAAAATATCGTCAAATTCAATTTCCACAGCGTATGAGTTATCTCGACTCGGCATGATGTCGCATATACGTAAGTTTAGAGGCTGCAGTAAATTTTTCACAAATCTTTGTTGTGGGGTGTGAAATCGCGGCCATCTAGCACCGGAAAATGATTCGGGGTAGAAAGAAAGGCTGTTTCTAAATGTCGAAATGGTTATTCATAAATTCTTAAGAATGTTTGAACAGTCAGAAGGCGAATATTTCAAGAACGAGCAGGGACCAAAGATTCCAAATACAACACATTGCTAGCAACTGTTTTAGATAGACTAAGGCATAAGCGCAAAGCTTCTCTTTCCAGAGGAATTAGAGGCCGCAACTTGTAAGCTGGAACTTGAAATCTACACAACCAAATTCAAAAAATTACGAATGTACATGAAATCTATCATTACCAGTGTGCCTTTTCTAATACTTATGCGGTAGTTGCTTAGCAGGTAATATTCCAATCGCCCGAACACCTTTTCTGGCGACATATTCAACATGAGGTCGCCAGTTAGGCGATGTGTGATAAATTACTCAAGGGTATTTAACAGATTCCACCTGTTGTATATCCTCATGATAGTAAAACAAAGACATGTGTACGTGGTATTGCAGCGGGAAAAGAAGGAGGGCAAATTTAAATGAAAACTCATCTTTAAAACATTAAAACTTCATGTCTGCAAGAAAATTGTGGACCCTCGCTACTATGTATGATAGAAAATTAGGGTATTCTAATCAATCTTTCAAGATACAGTGCTCCACGGTATCATATGCTTTAGCGATGTCTAAGGTAACTAAAGCTGCCTATTTGTTATGTAGCCGAGTTTCTAAAGGAAGCCGACTTTCTAAATCAACGTGGACATCCCAAATTGAACAACCAGCCCTGAACCCGATTTGACAGAATTTAAAATTTGATTCTCGGTAATAAGTTAACTATTTCGAACAATGACGATTCTATAACGAAGTTCCCTAATTTGATGTCAGTGCGATTGGCCTTACGTTAATCAACATGTATGCTTCAGTTTCATTTTTGATCAATAATATAATTTTGAAGAGCTTCTATTCTGGTGGCATCCATGCGTTCCCTAACGATTAAGTCACTAGTTCTAGAAAAAGAATAGGCGATTCCTAGAGTCAAAGCTTTAACATACAGTTCATATTTCCATCTGGTCCCGGAGCTGTCCTTGGTAAGCATAATACTGTCTGACTCAATTCAGCTAAAGAAACTTCTTGAAATTTATGCAACTTTTCCAGCATGGGCCGGATAGCCGAAAGATTAGCATTGAAGTGGCATTTCAAACACTGCGCTATGTCTTCTGGAGAGGTGTCCCATTTCTTGCGGCGTCAAGACACTTGACTGCAACGTTAAAGGTGTTGGCAGTACTTTTCTTGTTCGAAGGTAAGCGAACAGAGCACGCTTATTTCTTTATTTTGCAACATAATCGAAATGTCTACTGTCGTATTCTTCTTTCGCGTGGTTCTAGCACGCCTCAATACGTCAGCTAAAAATTGATAGTCCTTCAAGTTGGTTGGGCTTGATTATAAAGAAGTTTTCTCGAAGCGGATTTTCTTCTTCTAAAGTTGTGCGTACACTCATCGTTCCACCAACGAGAAGAGGATAGTTTATTCCAAGGAATAGAAAATTCGGAATGGTTTCTAGATCTTTCCAGCATAGAACCAATCGTAGATGCAATTTCCTTAGTACTGGTATTTCGAAGCTTAGAAATAGCAGAATGGAGGCAGGCTTGAAATTCGCTATGGTTGACGTATTTGCGTTTTGGCTGATCTAAAGCTATTGTTGTACAAGTGATATCAAAAACTACAGGAAGATGGCCACTGTTGGTTGCCAAATCTAGAACAGCCCTTGAGAAACCCTTGATTGCGTGAGCAAAACGTGTAATCTAGTACTGAGCAAGTCTTATCTCGGACAAATGTTACATGGCCTTTATTTATACATGAGAGGTTGGGATCGATAGTTCATTCTCACAGTCGCCTGCCACAAGAATCTGTCTTTAGTACCCAAGGCGAATGATGTGCATCGAAGTCTCCTGTGAGTACAATTTCCTTTCTACATGGTACCAAAACACTGTCAAGATATCGCGTACTTTGCACACCGGAGGGGAAGTAACAATTTATAACTGAAAAAGGGTGGCATCAGTAGAGACAGTAGTCTAATGCTTATTATTTCACAATCTGAGTCTAACAATCAGAAAGCAATTTTCGCCCTTTGGCATAATTTACTTGATACAAGAATCATTAAACCACCACATCATGAATGGCTCTCAAATCGTAAAGAACACAAACCTGCAAGATGGAAAATTTTATCTGATGTAAGCCAAGTTTCTTTGAGAAATATATTATCAAAATTAATATTATTGTAAAAATATCGTGAGTCAATTGACGCTCTCAATATAGAACGGCAGTTCCACTGTGGTACCCCCCCCTGACCTGTGATGTTGGGTGCACCGCAGAGGCGCATGGCGCGCCCTTGTTAGCATATTTGAGCGAAATGCCTGATTCATTACGTTTAGTTTTGGCGTTCAGATCGGTGAAGACAGGGGATCTGGTACGTTTATTGGTTCGCATAACGAGTTCCATATTCGTTACAGCACTTGTGCTCGGCTGAGGCGTATGTCGCTCCAAGTGCCCCTGTGTTCCTGACTACTTAGCCTTGTCTGCAATTGCAGAAAGTTCGTCCAACACTACATTGCGTAACTTAAAGGCATCGCTGGTAATGTCCGATATCAGGTTCTGTACTAGTATGTACTCTATGCCCGATTTGATTTGAAAGAGTTTGCACCAAACAGACGGAAATGCTAGATATGAGTTTATTCATTGTTTTACTCACTGCCTTTCACACAGCAGTTTATATAGCCTGCGATAGATTTGAGTCTATACTGGAAGTGTAGCGCGCTCTAATCCCAGAGTATCCAGAAGCCCTGTCTCTAACTTTGCCAATGGCTTCCCTTCGAGAAGAGTATTTCGCATTGGGCTTGTGCATTGGTGATGATGATGATAATTCTCGGAAGAACAGCACAACCAACCACGGGGGATGGCACGAAGCATGCAGCAATATTTTTGCAAAACAAAATGATATATAAATGAAAAAGGCAAGCAGAGAAATGAGAAAAAGAAGGGCAAAGAATATGCCAGAAATATAATTTTTAAGGAACCAAAATTATTTTTTATATTTTTGCTGTCTCCTATTACAATACTACTCATCCTAAAGATGAACATATGAGATAAGCAATTGCTATATTTTTAAGATAAATAGATGAATGCTTTGCCTTCTGCTTTAACATCTGCTACACACAATAATGAAGGGCTCGATCGTTTCTGCATGATTACAAAAAATACAAAGGGGGGAAGGAACGAATCTATGCATGTGTAAATAAAAATAAAATGATGGCATTTTGCATCGCAGTTTTTGCATCGCATCGCAGTTTCTTTTAGCTCGACGAACAGCTTGCATTAGTTAAACACCTCGCATAGTAACAAGATCGGGTATTGAAGGTTTTCTTTATTTATTTTTGCCAATGCATCAGTTACTTAGCTCATTTGAGTTTTGCATGTATTAAGTTGGCGACTTCTGGGACTAATAAATCTTGTAGCATTTAGTATACGCGTCTTTCTATTACACTAAAGCTGCAAGTTGATAATCTCTGGTTTCGGAGAGATCAGTGGGAACTATTTAATATCAAAACGCATGCTCTTATAAAACGCATTTTTTCTGTGGAACGATGACAAAAGCCTAAGGTCATTGTATACCTATCACATTAAACGAGTACCAAAGTAACTAAGGAACAAAGTTTCTTTTTTTTTAGCCATTGTCACCGTGCATAAGATGTGTCTGTGCTAATAAGTTTTTCTCACTTATAGGCATCCTAGTTGGCGTGAATTACGATTCCGTAACGTGAAAATTTAGATGATTTGTAGGTTCGTGGTGAAGCACAGTGCCACAACCAGGATGAGGATGATCAGAAGATGACACAACGGTTAGATTGCATGTACAACAAATTAATTTGTGGAGCTAGTTCGTGACACAACCCTAACTAAAATACCGTAGCGCTTCATTTCATGAGGAGAGGACATGTTCTTCCTCACGATGGTCTTGTGATCACCCCGAACACGACAGTATTGTGACCGCAGGTAACACAGCGATTCGCTCACTTCTAAGCCAGTGTGTTCTCACATATTGTCGCTTTTTTACTTTCTACTGCTCGAATTTTTCTTTTCCATTAACAAAACAGGAATGTCCGGCCCACATTTTGTGCATATAATATATGCTGTGATTTGTCTTTTTTCTTTTGTTTTGTGCCGTGCAAATTTTCACTGATGTGATTTAGCTCTATTTGAATTTACACCCCCCTTCAACAATGCCCCAACAGGGCACTGTAGGTACATGTATAAATCAATAAAACCACAGGGCCGCGTCTAGCGTAGCCTGCTCACGTGTAGCTCTGCGCTGTGCGCATCCTGAGCTATTTAAAGCGTCAAGCACTGCGCTGCAAAATGCGACGAGTCCGATCTAATACAGACACTTTACTTGCCCGGCGCGGCTCTCTAACAAAGCACAATGATGGTTCCTGTGTCAGGGCGAAGCAAAAGGTTTTCACTCTGGAAAAAGTACCTCGAGGCTTTGCTGGACACTTTCGTGTGCTGCATTACAGACGCCTGATGGGTACTCCACAATCACAAAAGGAAGAAATATGGTGTAGAGGGAACCTCGCAATGCTACTTTCTGTTGGTATCATATGAAAGTTTTAAAGAGTCAATGCTACACGTGCACGTGTTCCTTTCCTTGAAGCGTGGTTAATTTTTCCACCAGGAGGTGAAGCGAAACGGCCGATTGAGAAGGCACTGAGAACGAAGCCCGATTCGGCAATCGCCGTCTGCTTTTAAGACGAGGCTCAAGCGTCCTCCTAAGTTTTTCGCTCGCCACCAATGACGCCGAAGCCGAAATGCCTACGGCACAAGGTCTTTTATGCCTCCGCAATAATAGTCGACGGTCGAGAGAAGAGCAATGTGCTACGAATAACTGAAAATGTGGATGTTACTCAATTACATGTGCACAAAACGTTTTTCACTAATGTTCCTCGCGTTAGATTGAATTCATGCAAAATCCCTCCTTAAAATAGTTGACGAAGCAAAAGCGCGAATATTGTAGTAGCTTATAATTGCGAAATGTGATTGTAGGAAACGCATGGGAAAATGAACAGATCATAAAAAGTGGTTCGTGTTGACCATTTTGAGTGTTCTATTCCAGTTTTTGTTGTGCTTTTCACGGCTACTTTTCCGAATTATGTGTCATAAAATGAAGTACCCTCGAATCTTCCAAGTTCTGAAAGCTATACCCCACCTTCCGACACGTGGAAGCAAAAATAAATACTACGAAGCAACTCCTCCTTGATCTGTCTGAATAATTTGCAACTCAGGACAATGAAATCGAACAGAACCATTGAATTGTGAGTAGCATACTACTGCGTTCATTGGGATGAAACAGCATTGAAAGTGTTTTAAGTATCCCACACTAGAAAAAATTCGGGAAGTGCTTTTTCTAGTCACTCCTTTTTTTTTTTGCTGTTACGTAACTAGAACAGTTCATCGCGAATTCAACTAGTTGTTCAACAGTCTGATTTCTCTCGTATACGCGCATAATGTAGAACACAACGAAAGATTTCGTACTTTGTCTGATTGTGGTGTTTTGTGACTAAAGGGTCTTAAACAGAGAGAGTAAGATGTTATCGTTTTTTCATTTCGCTCCAAGAGGGTACATTTGAAATGAAAGGCAATTGAAATGAATGTATTAGGCAGTTTGAAAACGTACTGATCTTAAATGGCACGACATGAAGTAGTTAAAAGTCTTTGGTACGGTAACCCCCCCCCCCCCCAAATCTCGAGTTTATATTTTTGGCACCGAAAAATCTACTGTATTCTGATAAACAAACCTTTGGAAGCCCGACCTCGAACGCCCACTTCAAGTGTTTTAAATGTCGCGCTGAAGTGCGCCGACCGCGCTTTGGCGTAAGCAGTAAGCGAACGTTGAACCTCGTTTCCCACAAGGCGTTTTCTGTACATTATTCAAATTCAATGTAGCTTCCCTCAAAACCTTTTGAGTATATTTTGACCAAAATTTCTATGCGTGAACTACAACACGTTATAAAAAAGTCTTGACTAAAAAAATTGCCTGTTTCATAAAATGTGAGGCTGTAACAAAAATAACACAATAATACTTACCCTCCGTCGTGTTCTGCAAGCAGTATTTTCACTTTCTTACATAAATTTATGAAACTAATATTTTTTTAGTTCGGATATAAACTATGAGTCTCTACAACAACGCGGCCGAATGTGGTTACAATACTTTTGGTTGTTTTAAAGGAGAATACATCGAATAAGTGAACCCCCTTTAAAATTTGGAAGCATGCCTTAGGAAGTATATGCAACCTAGGATTACAAAAAGGGTGTCACTTGGTACCCAGTCGCATTTTTGTGAGCACGTAAAATTTTATGATACTTGCAGCTGTTTTAGTATGCTATGCTGAAACTGACATATACCATTTACCCTACCATATTCCCTTGAGCTCAGGAGAAGAGCTTAAGCAGTTTTGAAGGCTTTCCAGAGATGCCATGAACACGTAAAAGTTGCCGGCTGTGCAGCAGTTTACCTCTGTTTACAGCAAGGACAGCTCGCTGTTCAATCCGCTACGCCCACGAACCAAGGAGGACACCGAGAAAAACACAAGATGGCGTTATTTTGTAGGAAAGTATTCTGCGTGGTGAATCCAAGTCCAAAATAAATGTTTCACAGAATATCACACAAACCGAATCCAAATACTGAGTATCAAAGTATGGTGAGCTATAAAGATTTTATCTACAAAATATAGGTTCTAAGTATTGTAGTAGGCCCATTCATTTTATCAGCACCAAATGACTGTGTTTTTCCCGGTTCCACAACAAGTTGGCTTGGCTCTCTTGAAATACATAGAATGAACAAAGACCAGCCGATTCAACATGTACTCTGAATTTAATTATCATAATGCGCAAAACTTATGTATCCTGAACGAAAATAAGGTGCAGTGTGCCCGAAGTTAAATGCTACCTTCTGACACATGCTCTGCGACATGCATCCAGCGAATCGAACTGGTTAGACCCGATCAAGATGCGGTGCGACTTCAATGCGCGCCGGGTCACGTTGACACAGCGAGCTCCACCGTGTGCCTGCATGTCGGCGAAATAAGGGTGCCTCAGCTGGTGAGGTGAGCCCGTCTCGGCAGCTGGCGTCTCGTCGCACTCCGACTCTGTGCGGAGCACGCAGCGCCGGCGGCATTCTTCCCAGCTGTGGTACACGCAAGGACGGCCCACGGACAAGCGCGTACCCTGCGGGAAGCTCCACGCGACGCATTTCTTGCATTGAAAGTACCACGGCACGTCCAGCACGCCTTGCCTACATAAATGTAAACAATTTATTGTGTTGTTTTATGATCAGCATTATTTGCAAGTATTTATGGTGAATGCGTTAACAGCGTCCATTGTATGCACATAAGCCAACTAAGTCCATGAAAAAAAAGTTAACCAGCGAATGTAATACTGCCTAATCCAATACTGGGCCATTTGGGTTTGCGAAAAGTTGATGCAAACAGTTTCAGTGACACTTGTATGCATGTATCTGCAGTGCTATACCACGGCTTGAGTAGAGTGACTGGCGCGAACAATTATGTGAAGCCCACTACACATCAACAGCCATAGAGCGTAGCGACAGTGCCTCACTGACCGGGAGGCTACGGAAGGCCGTACCTTCCATAACAGCTCACCAGTGAGGTGTCCTCTCACGTGACACTCGCCCATATCTGAATGATGACGTCATCAGCGACCACATGACGCCACATAGTGGCACTACCCTCACTACTGTAGCACTACAGGCGGTCTGCGTAAGCTGTCCTAGTGGTGGTGTTCTTGGGTAGGGGGGGGGGGGTAGAAGAGCAAGAAGGCGCCTAAATTATGCAGCCTGGTAGGCAGCACGGCGCAGCGCCTAGAAATCTCTCGTCCCTCTAATGTGGTTCGCTCCTCTTCGCACTCTCTTCTTATCATTCTTTTTCATCGTCAGCTATGCTCCGCGGTCACTCTTTTTCATCCTCGTTAGCTCTGCCAGTTATTATGCCACCGACGCTGCTCATTGCTGAAGCGGGTGCCTGAGAGCTTCGCTTTGAAAAACAGAAACAACAACAACAATAATAATAATTAAAATATTAGGAATAATAATATTATTATGAAAGAAATAATATATTATAATGTAAACATATTGTTGTTATTATTATTATTATTATTATTATTATTATTATTATTATTATTATTATTATTATTATTATTATTAATATTATTATTATTATTATTATTATTATTATTATTATTATTATTATTATTATTATTATTATTATTATTATTATTATTATTATTATTATTATTTGAGGTTGAACATCCCCAAACCACGCTATGAATTTGGGAATCGCGAGAGTGAACGGCTCCGGAATTTTAGACCACCTGGGGTTGTTTAACCGACGTGCGCTTAAATCTATGCACACGAGCTTCGCTTGAAAAAACGAAGGCTAATTTCATATCAGGACAACGACAACCGTGTTTGAAGTTCAGGATATCCGCCGTTGAAGAGTGTAATGTTTTTTTTATTATTTCCACAGAAACTTTCAGAGCTCGCCTGCTTTGCACAGCACTTCGTGCATTGCAGGCGTCGTGAACCAAGTAAAACGTCGACAGCCCCATTAAGACAATCGAAGCCAGCCGTGGCGTACCTGCCATCCCTGCAAGCGCACAACCTCCGACCGAGTGGCCCACGCACGTGACGGGGGACAAAAGCGCGGTTAGAGGACAATTGGTCGTGATATCAGCAGACCAGACGTTTGCTCCCTTTCTTCCTCCTCTTTGCCGCCTAATAGCTGCGCTCTAAAAAGACAGCTGACCCCTCTTTCATAGGAATAGTTGATAACACTGAACTGAAACTACTTTAATGGAAGTATAATTACAGTTCTGTTCAACGTTACCAACTTACTTCTAGAGTGTCTGTTGCTATTCCACCAGCATGGTAGCATTTGATATCAACGCACTCATGTTGACACCAACTGCCAATTCTCTGCCGAGCACATTCTTTGCACCACGTGGCGTCTGCGGTAGCGGGATATGAGGCGACACACATCAAGAATTTGAATAATAGTTCACCGAGTGAGCATCAAAAACGTGCAAAAATCGCCCTCCCTGCTAGCGTGTGTCTTATCTGACCAAAACAGTCACTTTAACGAGATTTTCTCGACGATGTTATATTCCTGCGATTGTTGAAGGAGTAACATTATTAGGGTTAACGATATGGGATTGTTGCTCTTAATAGAAACACGGGTTTCGGGAACCGCAAGAAAAGAAGTGTGGTGTAGTGCCTGGGAAAGCATCGCTTATATAAGACACACTCTTTTTCGATACCGAGGGAGCCACTTCGATACCGTTAAGGGCCATGTGACGTGACGGGGAAGAATTCAGTTCGCGACATACTAGAGGTAGATTTGTGATGGTTCACGTAAACAACTGTGGGTGTATATTCTCAAGCAGTGTTGCGGAGTTGTCACTCTATAATTGGAATGATTTCGTAATTATTGCGTATTTTTGCAGCTTTGGAATGGAAGGAAGAAAATGCTGTGAGGAATGAAGAGCTATTCTTGAAATTTCAAACATTAGTAAATGAAATGCCCGGATATCAATAAAGCAGTATTTTTAAAATGGCTTGGTTGATTACAAGAACAGTACATTTATAAGTAACGCACATACTAAAACTTTGTCCTTATATTGACAGTGCTCCTCTTAAGTTTGTCTCTATTTTTCCTGTAGCCGTGGTCGAGCGGAACTACGGCGGCAACATGCCCTCCTCTCCCACTTTACGCCTTGTCATTTTTTTTTTTTTGCCCTCGGTGGCATCCCAGCTACAGCCGAAGCCGTCTGCTCTCTTCCCAACCTTCACATCTTTGTGCTATCTTCTGTCACTGCCAGCTAACTCGGACGCATGTTCCAAAAAACGCTTGTCTAAGATGTGATGTGTACTACCACTGGTGCGGCGTTTTTGTTCACTGCAATTTCCCGTCACACTGCCCCCCCCCCCTTTTGTCATGCTGTACTTCTTGTCTAGACACATAACCACCTTCGCCCGAAACTCTGACGGCGAAGGTCTCTCGGTCAGCGCAGCAAACAGTCGTAAACGATGAACTGTGTGCGCTCCCACTCCATACAGACAGACAGAATGAGAATAAAAAATCCACCTGAAGCAGCAAAGCCGACGTAACGAAGGCCACGGCGGCGCTCCCCGATTCCTGAAAAAAACCTACGCGCCGAACTAAACCTAAGTTCCCTCTGTACGGCGAAGAGGGGTGGGAACGCCCGGGAGGCGAAGCCACCACCCCCGCGGTTGTTGGCTGCTAGAGAAGCGCTACCATAATGCACTCTTACACAGGCTCCTTCGTCCAGTACTTCTCGCTTGAGCAGCTCATATTTGTGAAGCGCTACATATAGTTAGACGGCAATCGTCATATCTCGTTTTCTTATAGGCAACTGTTAAAGGAGCCGTCCTGTGCAAATTCAGGTTTTATAACCAAACGGCGAATCGCTCATTTAGCTCTAAGCTTTACTTTGCAAAATTTCCGTGAATGCAAAGAAAATAATGTTCTTTTTGCACCTTGCTGTGCTTTCGACCTTTATTGCAGCATTCAAAACTTTCGAGGTCGCTTACTACGACGCCAATCTAATGAACAAAACACTAGTGACTGATTGCCGAACGTGTTCGGAAAGTCAAACGTTCGGGAGATCAAGCCTAGGAGATCCGACATCCCCGAATTTCGAGCTGGGACCTGGTCATCCCGCACTCCCACTGCACTAGGTCGGATCATTCCCACTATCACCGTTATCTCTTTTTAGTACCTTCCCTCTTTTCCTATGACTCGGCACATATCCGCGTTTGCATCGCCAAGCAAAGAGGACATCAGGGAGTATTTTTCTGCCCTTTATATCTACTACTGTAATATCACGCTCAATTTAGTCATGTAGGCGTGAGTACATGCTCTATCGAAGTCGAAGGCCACAACGCTTTCTCTAGCTGCACCTTTAGTTAGCCAAAGCGAAGGGTAGGCGAGATGTAAAAGTGTGAACAACCTGCCAACTTGCAAAAGAGAAACCGTGGAATAGGTTGGTGTAAAAACAAACGCATCATTCCAACAAATACAGAAGGGAGAAAACATTATCGTCGCACATTCGTTCTGATTTATACTTCACACTAAAGGGACTAATACTCTATGCATGGTTTAGTGTTTATGTCAAGAGCAGTTTAGTACCTGGCACAAATACCCTTTACGACAAGAAAGACATCGCATACCTGTGCACAGGCGAACACTTCTCAGCCCATCCATGCTTGCGAGGCGCGTGACAAGCGTGAGTGCTGACGAGCAGTGTGGCACTCTATTCTGTATTGAATGGAAAGGCACAAGGTGCCCAATCGGGTGTGTACTATTCCATATAATACTAGCATATCTAGAGTTTTTTTGTTGTTCCTATTAACCAAGTTTTAGTCTTCTTTATAACCACGACCGCTCGAGACACGGGTATAAACTGCTTAGCCACAATACTTTTGTCAGCATGAAATTACGCTATGTCGTCAGTTTAGCATTAACAGATTTAAGCTTAAAAAATAAAATATCATCATTCGTTCAAAAATGCTGACCATCAAAAGACTACACGTAGCGGCAAAACTGTTCCTAAGACAATTAGTAGGGTGGTTTTATTGTACAAGATATGCCACTAAGCTACTAACCTTCGACCTTGGTAACGTGTTTTACGCAGTTTTCTAGATCCTAATGCATCTAAAGGCACCATATTTGTGGTGTTGTTCATTCTTAACTCGTTTAAGCTATGAAGATACTTTCCTATATCGAGGAATTGAAGGAATGGAATAGCCATTCCTGGAGTTGAAATGGACTAACTTTTTTCATCCGAGGTTTTAGAAGGAATGAAACTGTGACTAAATCGTAATTCCCTGGATTTGAATTGGAACGAAATGGAGGCGCCCATTCCGTAACACTGGTCTCCAGCCACCTCGAGAGTGGTTTTGATGATTTAGGCTGGATGCTGGACGCAAAGATTGCGCATGTTGCACACGAATTTAACCTTTTCACAACATCACTCCGGAACCATCTGTGCATGACAAGGGAGTGAGAAAATATGAATGAGGTGCACAGCTGTGGTTTTAGTGAAAGGCTTCAAGTCATCTCAATAGTATCCGTGCATCGTCCTTGTGTTTTGTGTAGTGTTTGGTGCTTACCCATTTCTTTCAAGCCATGCACAAAAAAAAACAACAGTATAAGTAACTTCTATTGCGATAGCTATTATATGGACACTCTCGGCTTGTTTTTGCCGCTAGCGTCGTCGTCAGTGTCAACGTGGGCGTCGACGTCGATGTCATGGACAGTACATGTATATATATGAAAACTCAAGAAAGACAAATCTAGAAAAAAAACATTCTGGGGTGCGGAATCGAACGTTGGACCTCTGCGTCGTGACAGCGAGGCGTTAGCCACTGAGCCACCGCGGAACACATCCTGCAACGATCAAATGGCAAGCTACTTATATATAGCACTTACCGCTGCTCACGAGAATCTCGGTGGGGGGGGGGGGGAAGGCATTGTGTTTTCAGCATTACCACCTAGATGGCAATATGAGCGCGCGTCACCACATCGCGCGGTGGCGCCCGCTCTAGTCTCCTACACCTAATTTCCCGGCTAAAAGAATGGAAGCGAAGTTCACTCACGCGCCCTTATCTCGAGGAGGCACGGAGCTAAAGTTCGTATGCCTTGGCTGCCCTCGAGCTCTGCTTGGAGCGATTCTGCTGTAGTTACCGGGTGCACAAAGGTCACTGAAATCAATTGAGTCTCCATTGGAGAAAAGCGCGTGCTTTTCAGACACAGCTAAGTAACAAATGAGACGCTTCTTCGCATGCTTCAGTCCCTGTCAGTACGTTTTTTTTCATCATTTTTGCGTGGGGAACGCGGGGCATCGCGTTCATTGCTACGCCTTTCCGCCAAAGCTGTGACTTTTTTTCCCTGCGAAGTACGAAACTCAGGGGTAGTTACTTCGGCACCTGTTCTTCCAGACAGCTGGAGTAGTTTTCGCACCTCTTTACAAGCTAAGAAAGAGGCAGATAAGCACCACCATTCGCAAGCAAATATTGCGCGACCTACTCGCGTATTTCAGAATCCCTGCCAACTTTGCTGAGCAGATTCTGCTTCGACGAGCCTACATTCAAACTTCGTGTCTTCCTTGTCAACGGCCATGCCGGACTAAGACGAACTTTGTGCGCGCCGAGCCCGATCACACTCAATTTCACCCTTCGAATTTAATTATGAATATTATGAACTACGTGCCACTTCCGTTATTTCTAAAAAATGGACATCCTTTAAGGTATGATGCACAAGAACTTCAACAATATTCACTCAATAAAAGTGTAAAAAGATTATTACGACTGTTCGCTAATTCCTCACATGAAACTCATGTTAGTTGCGGGAAATTCTCTCAGCCACGACAAAGACCTTTTGAGAGAAAACGGTAGAAGCCTGATTGTCACAAAAGTTCTATAAAAGTTCTCTATACTTAACTAAGCCGTTCCGTATAATTTTGACACGTAGGAAAAGGAAAGCCAATTGCATAAAATGTAGCAACATGTGGGCTTGAAGCATTTAAAGGGCTTTAGTAACACTGCAACTGCAGAGCCATTACTATCAAGGAGCAGGTAGCATAGCAAGTACGGTGCCTCCACTGAGAAGCAAAGAAAAGGAACACTTCATGTTTATTGCTACTACACCCTACGTAAAAATTCAACCCGATGCAACTCGCAGCCGACACATCATTAACTGTCGCATTCTGGGAAATGTATTGTCACGTGCTCGTGACGTCTATGAAAGCAGCAGTCAGCGTATCCAAGCTCAAACTCTAATTTTGCTGAACTTGTGGCCATGAAACCGAATATCTTAAGCAAACAATGTACAGTGGTGAGCACTGTTAGGGTGAACACGCGAGCGCGTGGCCGACGCCACTATCAGCGCCACGTAACAGCCATCGTTGGAAACATGGCACATGCGCAGCATGTGCTTTGCGAAACACTTTTTCCACCGCGCGCATCACGTCATCGATACGCTTGTTCGTCGTCTGCTAGCCGCATTTTTTGTTCGCCGAGCTGATACCTTCTGCATTTCAAGGTCCATCTGGATTGAAGATTAGAGCGTGAAGGAAAAAAAGTGAATGTAAGATGGATAATTATTATAATTTTATTCAAGAAAATTGCACTTTTGCAATTCAAGGTAAAGAAGACCTTGAGAACAAATATAAAAACATGAGCAAATCTAATAGCGAGACTTGTGACCACTTACAGCAACGACTACAGCTATTCTGGACGGTAACGAGTCGTAAAGTGATCGAACTTATTCCCGATCGGCTTTCAGCCTTTCCCACTCTTTGCTGACTTGCTCCCACAACTGATCCGAAGTCGCGGAATAAAGGGGCTTCCTTGTCAAAGAAGCTTTCAGATGGCCCCACATGTTTTCTATCATATTCAGGTCCCCTCCTTTCGGAGGCTATTCCAGTAGCTGCATGTGCTGCTTCGCCAGGAACTCCTTGACAGCGCGCGCCATGTGTAACGGTGACCGGTCCTGTTGGAACAGTTAATCACCGTCTGGGAATAAACTGCTCGCTTATACACTGTAAGCAAAAACTATCCGAGTTTGGGGTTTTTGCGGCTTATGACCTCTGAAAACTCTCTTGCGTTTAAAATTACTACCTCGTGTAGGAGTAAAAGATGGTACATGACATAGTTTTACCACCACCTCTCGGGCGAGTAGTAAAAGGATGTCAAAATCCAGTTTTACCACTTAGGGAGTTTTCTATCACGTGATTTTTAACCTGCGTTTCAGAGTTTATTACCACGTGACTGCAAGGTGCAGCTGCTTCGGTGGCTTTTGCCCCATACCCCCCATTGTGACGCTCTCCTGAAGGTACGCGGAGACCACAGTTTTTTTGTTTTTTTTGGCATCGCCGTGCCTCGGGACTGACCTCGAGTCAACGCACTTTCACTGGAACTGGGGGCAGCATAAGCACAACAAGCGAGAACGGCATTCTGTGAACGAAAAAGAAAAAAAGACGGGGTGGGGGGTCTCAAAAGAAGAAAAAAAAACGAAAGAAAACCTGCTCAGGAAATTTGTCCTGCATATTTTCGCAAATTGTTGGCTTTTGCTCGGCGTTGGCCTTGGAGACAGACAATGCAAGAAGCTCGGTATCTGTGTGTCTGGTTAAGCTGATGGATCTCACGTGTTTCCTACATCGTCAAACGACCGTGCGCTTCCGAGCACCTCCGAACCTGCACGTCGCGGATATCTCGCTTCCGAGCCGAATCGCGAATATTTGCCAGTGGTAACAAAATCAATCTGGTGTCATCGTCCGTGCTTGCCTACTGGAGAAGCAATAACCAAAATGCTTCACTCTGTCGTCGGCACCGAGCCGCGGCCGTCAGATGCACCAACTGCTCTCAAACATGTAGCGCAAAGCCTATACGAGACAGACGGAACCAACAAGCGGCTGCCGGTGAGCACGAAGAAAACCCGGATGGTGGTCTTCCGTTGGAAGTATGCATACACCGCCCCGTCCCCATAAGATAGTGGTCACGTGTTCATTTGTGTCTGAAATGACTACGAAATTCGCACAGGATATGTGTTCTGTGATCGCCAGATGTGTTTCATCGGATAGCCGTGCTCCTCAAAAACGCCTAGTGCGCCGTCGGTAAGAAGCTTGTGTGCAGGCGTGCACCGCTCCTCTACGCCCATTATGATGAATACGTGCTGCTACTGTGTTTGTGCACCGTCGCTCAATGAAAATCATTGAGCTACCATGGTTTGTGCATACTTAGGTATATTTTATGGACTTGTGCATCAGCAGTGCTAACACGCGTGGGGCCATGAGCCCGGTGTGCCAAGTAATTATTGGATACTCGAAAAGGTGAAATTGGGTAGATTTGCAATAAATGGTCGGTGTGTCATTTAGTGCCCTGCAGCCCACCTTAAGTTTACGCTTGCACCTTCAACTGTTCTTGTTTATCGATGCAAAAAAAAAGAGCTCTCCTACTGGTCCTACAGGGCCGGTCAAAAAGTCGTGCCTATATATACCGGATTGTCAGTGTAATTGAGCAACGCGTGCAGTCTGTTCGAGTGGTGTTTTATTCTGCATTTGTTGTGTGTGGGTGTCCGTCTGTATGTGAACCTATGTGTCACCAATTCTGCCGTTTAATAAATTCAATCAATTCTGCTGTTTATAAATTTGTCGACTCTGGGCGAATGCACCCATCAATTTTTATTTTTTTACCACCGGAAATACCTCTCTGAAATCCCCTCAAAAATCTTGTGAAGGCAGTAAAAATTTACTCTCCCTATACTCGCTCAAAACCTCACTGGGGTAAATAATTACTACTCTCCATACGTTCAAAACTCAGTTAGCACGAGAGTAAATTTTTACCTCGAGAGTAGGTGGTAAAAAAAACCAGGAAAGGTAGTGCGCCAGAGGACAAATGGTTTACCCAGTTTTTGAGGTTATTTCAGGTCATTTTCGTTTAGTGTGTAGCAACAGCACATTCTTCAAAATGTTGCAGTATTGTTCCAACGATAAGTGTGCACGTATACCTTGCAGGGGCCCTAAACCATATCTTGAAACAGCACCCCACACGCTCACACTCGATCTCCCACTAGGAGAAACACCTTGCACGTTGTGTGGGTCGTTCCTGCGTGGCATTTTGACGTTAACTAAAACAATTGCTTTTCAAAGCAGGAAGTTTGCCTCACCGTGTGCCTGGTAGTCTCCAAACACGCAATCTTTGGTCTTGTCGTGTCGAAAACGTCGACTCATCCGAAAAGACGACCCGACCCCACTCTTCTGATGTCCATGCTTCCTGCGACCCAGCGAACTTCCGTCGTGCGTCCTTGTGTGCTGCCGTTAGTAGTGGCTTCTGCGCTGCGACGTGACCGCGAAGGCCCGCAGTACGCAGGCGACGTCGAAAAATGGTGTCCGAAATGTCCAAATTCAAGTCCTCGCGCATTGCTGGGGCTGGCAAGAAAGGGTTACGAACAGCAGCTGCAACTATGAGGGCTTGTTCATCGTCTGTGGTAGCTTTAGGGCGGGGCGCGCGTGGTGCATCCTGAATGCGACCTTTATACTTGTAGGCTTGAATTATCCTATTCACAGTCTTCAGGGTCCTATTAACTAAAGCGCCAATATAACGCTGGGAATAACCTTTCAGGAAAAGATCGACAATTGAGTGCCGTTCATCATCAGGAACTTTATAGCCATAATACGATCTGGCGACAGAATGAACAGCTGAAAAAGATGTTTGGTTGCTTTATATTCCGCGTTGCATGCACAACAACTTTAAAGGGAACGAGTAGACACGCCCCCTTAGATATACAAGTTTTTTTGTCTTGTTCTGTTCAAGCACAGATGTTTAAAGAAATCCTAAAATGAAGGATGCATGGGCTTAGAAAACGAAAATGCGGCTAGCAGACGATGAACAAGTGCATTCATGACGTCATGCGCATGGTGGAACAATTATTTCGCGGAAGGCGTAATGCGCATGCGCAATGTTTCCAGTGATAACCGTAACGGGGCGCAGACAGTGCCGTCTGTCATGTGCTTGCGTGTTCACCCTAACAGTGCTCACCGCTGTACATACATGGTTCAGTGGTAGCGCCGAACAGAGCGTTGGCCATCGATCTTCTGCTCGGCGGCAACGTGCGTTATCATTTGTACGCGTGGCTTCGAATATTCGAGCGTTATCGCTGGTGGCCGAGTCTGTTTTATAATAAACTCAGATGTTGCGTTGTTTTATACTAAACTCAGATGGTGTGAAAACAATCAGGAATGCTCTCGGACATTCCGGCGCCAATTGCGGGAAGCCGTATCTGCAAGTGCCATACGCCGACGATGTGAAATATACCGTTTGGGGTAGTATATATTATGAGACTCGTGCAAAAAAAATTGTGATGAAAGCCAACCGTTCCCCCTTCAAGCTCCTTCATGCAATGTCACCGTTGTTCTTCGTGCGTTCCTTCTTCGGGCCTCAGCTAAGCGAAAAAACGCCCCTGCTGGAATACAGCTACTCGACAAAACATCGTCAAAAATTTGAAGAACACAGAATAAAACAATGTCCAAACAACCGATCTAATGACTTCGATACAAAAGTATGAGTAGGATCAAATAAACCATGGCTTGGTAACGGGCTTGATGAGCCCGTATACCAAACTATCCTGGGACATTTCTGAGGGCACATGGTGGCCTTTGCCAGAATGGATCAACGATTCACCGTTTGTATTAAAACCGCCTAAATGGGCCAGTGTGGCCGGAGGGACAGCAGACGCAAACGATACGCAAAACTACGCGAAACAAGTGTAGGCGTAACGTACGGCAAAGGTGGACAAAAATAGCATAAAAACACCAGTTTCGCCTCGAGGGCGCAGCATTAATGCAACAGCGTGAAAGTGATTGGATGATCGATTGATTGATTGATTGATTGGAATGTGGGGTTTAATGTCACAAACCAACATATGAATATTTGAGGCGCCGCTCTGAATCGCTGCGGAAATTTCGACCTGCTGGTGTTCTTTAACGTGATCGCAAATGTCGGCACACGGGCCAACAGCTAGAAAGTGGAACGCTTAGGAATACTAGCAGCTCACTCATTCTCATCTAATCTAGCGAAACTGGACAAAACATTCGTGTTAAGGAATAGAGCTTATTCATTATATATTGCATATTCGGTGCCGTCTGCGTCCCCACGTGAAATAAGCGGTGAACCACACAGCAAGTACCAAGAAATACGGGTAGTCTACTGATGTCCGTCGAGATAGCGGTCTTGACCACCCCCTTGTGATAAAGGTTGGATAAAAGCAGGAATCCAACACAATCATTCTGCGTGCATGCCAAATATTCTACCAAAGAGTCACACCTGGTCTCGCGACTGCTTTTGAAATAGGTCGTCGTGTGCGTAAAGCGTCCATTCGGAATGCAATGATGGCTACCTAATGTTATAAGCATTACATGTCTACCCTTATGATACAGCCGTCATGGTAGGTTACGATCAAATGTTGTTAGGCGAAATGCACTGAATGTGATGGATAGTTTATATGAATCAAGGAACGGCGAGAATAGACATAGCAAATTTTATCTCGAGATCGTTAACAAAAATCAGCGCATCTCTACGAAGTGAATGGACGGTTGGACGCATAGGTGGACGAAAAGACGGATGGGAGAACGGGTGTATGAACGAGCGAAAGATCAGTTGCCGGAAAGACTGATGGACGGTTGAATGGACGAGTGAACGGATTGACAGACAGACGGCGCAGGTGATCAAGTGTTGTACTGTCGTGTACTTGATTACACATAACCTCGGCTCTTTATCAATCAATCTAGTTTTATTGATAAAACGTAAGCAATTGTCCCAATTTACCTGGATAGCAGGCCTATATTGACTAGTGCTTGGTCCTTATTTGAATATATATCTTTTATATAGATTGACCATATCAGAGTTTTGATATGGTCGCTCTATATATTAGTGTCGCGTTGCGCATATCTTTTCGTAATTTGTAGTGCAGGAGTTTAGTTTTTTTTCGTATTTTGTTGGCTTCATGGACACCAAGTAGGTCGGCCCTATAGGAGCTTCCCAAAAGCGGGCAACATCAGCGTTGATTCAAAGAACGCATAGAAAACTATCTTGGTCCGAGCAGGAAGAGATCCCCAGTATTCTGCGTGGCAAACGACTATTCTATCACAAGGTGACGCCAGGTCCCGAAACTGCTTTTGGAGTAGTCCACAATGTTCGTGAACGTCAATTGTGTTTGCAGTGCTGGCTATCATATTTTATAAACAGTACATACGTACTCCTATCATACAGCCGAACGGTTGTATTAACGAAAATTTAGTGAAGCGCCATCTAGGGAAGCTCATTTATCAATACATGGCCACCAACCTCTCTTGCACAAGCGCCACATAACAGATTATTGCTTCTGGTGTTGCTAGTACCTATGTTGCTGTTGGCATAGTTACACAACAGTAAAAATGTGCGTGTTGAACAAATATCTGCGCATACATTTGAACGTTTAGCGTCATTTCGTAGCGTTTCGCTCAATACAAAAAATTTAACAATGTCACCTTCCCCTTGCAAGTTTTGCACAACGCCGATTGCCAAGGTACGTATGATCTGCCGATCTATTTGTGTGTGTGTGTGTGTTGTTTTGCTGCTTGACCTGACTACATACGAGCGGAAATCTTCTCTCCCTTGAAGATCATTGATCAGCAGTCCTCGCACACGTGGCGATGATATCGCTTTCACTCTTTGTTTGGCGGATATGACCACGTGAGTGGCTAGATTTATGTCTTCGTCAGCTAGCCGTTTTTGTCCCCAGCTGACGCGCGCTTTTGTTCGCTCGTCTGACCTCTGATGCATGCGAGGTGTGTTCGATAAGGTATTTATTCGCAATAGAATGGCCGTGGCATCTAGAAGAAAGAACGCCGAGAAGGTCGATGCCTTTGCTATTACAATAAAAGACAAAGTTGTTTTTACGCGTTTCTCACTAGCACGAATGATATTGACGCGGGAGCTCGTGGAGAACATCCGGTATGTTCGGCGATGGCGTTGTTGGCGAGAAAAACATCCTCCTGGTTTATGTTTGAAAATTATGGTGACTGCAAACAAATAAAATCATGGGTTCGAGCCGCAATCAATCAAAGGCAACCTGTTCGGCAAGGAGGTGTTCTACAGAGCCACGCCTACCTGTGAGTGAAACTGATTTGTGGTGTTTAACGTCCCAAAACCACCATATGATTATGAGAGACGCCGTAGTGGAGGGCTCCGGAAATTTTGACCACCTGGGGTTCTTTAAGGTGCACCCAAATCTGAGCACACGGGCCTCGACATTTCCGCCTCCATCGGAAATGCAGCCGCCGCAGCCGGGACTTGAACCTGCGACCTGCGGGTCAGCAGCCGAGTACCTTAGCCACTAGACCTGTGAATGAAACTGCTTCGAAAGTAAAACCTATGCACAGGTTATGCACCGCAAGGAGTCGTGTCAATAAGTGCAATGGTGCGTGGCAGAATATTGCGATGGCACCAGGTGTCACTCCTTGAGAATTGCGCAAATATTGGGTAGTGAGCCCATCCACTCATTACACACCCACCCTTACACTTCGTTCTCATTCTCACCTAAAGCATCCGCTTCTTTGGGTGAGACCTTTGCGTTGTTGAAAAGGTCTCACCTTTGCAGTGTTGCACAGCTGCAAATGTCCGCATATTGATAGCTCCGCCATGACGTCACAGACACAATACATGGATCCAACCTGACGGTTTATAGATGATGTCAAGGCAGTATATTCACGTGCAATTAACATGCTTTTGTCTGAATACGACTTCGCTGGAACGCTCTTTTGCCTATCTGCGTAAATAGCGACAGAATCAAAATTAAATACAGTGCATTTGATTAGATGCACTCTAACAGACACTTGATATCAGAACGTTCGCCCCCCAGCATGTCAGTGCTTCTATGTGGTATATACAGGTATTTCAGTGCAACCAATTTATTGTTTTGTGGACGTACACTGGGTATGTCGGTAATTCGCAAAACACTCTAATGGCATATTGCGGGCTTCATAGCTGCACTATAGCAGTAGGCGTTGCTTTCTTCGCGTCCTGGCCGAGGTATCCAGGGAACACTTTAGAATGTCTAAGCAAATCATAGGATGATGCGAACGCAGCCTGATTACGCTTTTGCAATCTGCTCTTGAAGGAGCAGCTTAAACGTCCTGAAAGTATTAAGTATAGTGTATGCCCTCTGTGAACAAGCAAAGCGTAGTACGGTGTACTGTGCGCGACCTTTAACATTGTCTTTTACAGCTTCAGCTTATCAGGGTACAAGAAAAACATTATTTAGTATAAACGCAAAAATTCTTACCTTGAATTGTTACCGTTTCCGTCTAGGGTTGATGCAAGGTCGGCAATGGTCTAACTATAGGCCCCATATTTGCATGTTTGACTGCAAATATCGTCGAAAGACGATAGTCTTTCATCTAGAGAGAGTGAACAAAACATTGCTTTTTGCGCGAGAAAATTGTTGAGTAGAATTCTGGAGGCGCTGCGCGAGACATGAGCGTCATCTGGCAGTAATCTTGGAAAACGAAAGAATGGCCTCCGATATAGCGTGCGCCCAGCTTGCGTGCGGCATCTCAAAGGCCCTAGTTTGTAGAATGCAAGACCACAGGAAGTGGCAGCACCATATTGTCTTATGTAAGCGTAGAAATCATTCACCCTTTCGTGCATAGCGTCGCATTCTAAGCGCAGCGCAATACACGCTATAGTCCTTAGAACTACTTATATGTGCCTTTCTAGTATATAGAAACATGCCACAGAATATTTACAGATTGATATTTCGTACCGTTTGTTTTTATTCGACTTTGCGCACAAGCATGAACGAAAAACCAGATCAAGATTGGTGGTCGTTGAGGCAGTGGTTGAACTTTGCCCTAATATTGGAATTCTTTCAGTTGACAGACAGATGGTAGCAATGTTTGAGGTACCATGTAAAATATGTCTCAAATATAAACTTAACGAAGGAGATTCTGGTACGGTAGGATGGGTTGAAAGCGACATTGTGATAAAAACCTGCAAGGCCAGCAAATGAAGAAATCAAGGTGCATTCAGTGAACTCACCGGGTGCAGGGAAAGAAAAGTGTGCTTCCGCAGCAGCGGTCCGACACGTGGTGGCCGTTGACACAGCTAGCGAGGCAGCCCTTGATGTTTAGGAACCGGTTGGAGCCGCAGTTGCACACGTGCACTTTGTCTGTGGCCGCCAGTACGCAGGCTTTCCTGTAGGCACTGTAGTAGAATTCGTGCTTTCGATGAATGCAGTGAATGTACACGTGACCGATGCATGACTCGAGGGTGATGGCCTGCGATTCGCAAGAATTGCGTACATGAATGCAGCAGAATAAAAAGGCGTCAATGTATAAAAGATACAAAACACCAATAAGTGAGACCTGTCTCTCGTAACCTTTTACAATATTGATTATATTTAAGAAAAGTGCTTCTCCAGCCACTGAAACTTCCTCTCTTCCGATCACCTTTATTTACATCCTGGAGGAATATCAATGCGTGGTGGTGAGAGCAATATTTCGCGATTGGTTCACAAGTTGTCGCGTAAAAACGGTGGGCAGAGGCTGGTGCTAGGCAGGACCTATGTTCAGATATGTCGATATACAAGTGCCTAAATAGTATGGTACCTACACCATTGTTTCCTCACATGGAGTTGACGTACAGAAGAAAAATGTTACAAGCAATCACCAAGTATTAGGTTCGTAGGGATGAAATTCGTTTACTCGTCTGTTTTGTAGACTGTTTAGCTTAGGCCAACAACACGAAGTACAAAGCGAAAGCCACTTGGAACAAACATTTGAATTTGTGGGCTGGTCGTAGTAATCTACCAACAGCACAGGGTTGCTGTTGGGCATGCCCAACAGCAACCCTGTGCACAGCCGGGAGGCCCCCACTACACGCGTAATTTAGAAGCGGGCAAGGAATTCGCATTGCACCCGCTTGCACAGCCTACCGCAATACGGGGCACCCCTATTTTAACGACGAAATGTTGACAGGGCGCGGAGTAGTTAAAAGCTTAGAACTTCCTAAAATGCCCGCTTACCAGCCTCTGCCACAATACGCGGCCCCCGTCTTTCTACGACGTATTGTTTACGGGTTACTTCCTGGAAAGCTCTTTTTTGCCCCACACCGAACCGCCAGTGCCAGGAGGGGCCGTCTGATCGGGAGGAATGCGTTAGTGAACGGAAACATACACAGACCGCTGACATCAGAAAGGTGAAGGGGAGAGGGGGGAGAGAGATGAGGGGGGAAGTGGAAGGAAGAGTGGAAGGGGGGCACCCGAGGGTCGTCAACCGTATATTATTTTTCTATTTTTTCATTTTTTCTTTACTTTTTCTTTTTTTGTCTTTTTTTCCTCTTTCCTTGCCCTCTGATATGAGATTGTATAAAGCTGAGCACCATCAAACTGTATCTTTAATCCTGATGAAGGCCAGACTCTAGGCCGAAACGTCGAATAAACCACGTTGTGACCGCTCACGGAGGATCTACTGGACTATATATATATATATATAAAATAAGGGAAAGAAGTGTATACCTAAGGGCTCGTTTTTCCGTGTTTTAACACAATATTAATGAGATCTAACCGACAGTAATGCCAAGGAATGTACAGGGGAAATTATTAGAACCAATGGAATGTAAATAAGAAGAAAGAAGAAAGAAAAGTGGATGAAAAAATTACCAGCCGTGAGCAGGAATCGAACCTACGACCTTCGAATAACGCGTTCGATGCTCTAACCACTGAGCTATCACAGCGGCCTTCCCTCCATCCACTTTTTTGGGGTTTATATGTGAATTTAGAAGTACACCGCCATCTATAAGCCAAAGAACGAGTGTGAAAACCCTCTTATTCGCATGTTTGGCGTCTCGTAGCACGTGAACTTATGAGCGGGCAGCTGATTAATTGTCCCTCTTATACAACCTAAACACACCAAGTCTGCCAGTACGAGACCCTCGTTCAATGAAATAAGGGAAAGAAGTGTATACCTAAGGGCTCGTTTTTCCGTGTTTTAACACAATATTAATGAGATCTAACCGACAGTAATGCCAAGGAATGTACAGGGGAAATTATTAGAACCAATGGAATGTAAATAAGAAGACAGAAGAAAGAAAAGTGGATGAAAAAATTACCAGCCGTGAGCAAGAATCGAACCTACGACCTTCGAATAACGCGTTCGATGCTCTAACCACTGAGCTATCACAGCGGCCTTCCGTCCATCCACTTTTTTTGGGTTTATATGTGAATTTAGAAGTAGGAGTGACAGTCAGCGCCATCTATAAGCCAAAGAACGAGTGTGAAAACACTCTTATTCGCATGTTTGGCGTCACGTAGCACGTGAACTTATGAGCGGGCAGCTGATTAATTGTCCCTCTTATACAACCTAAACACACCAAGTCTGCCAGTACGAGACCCTCGTTCAATGAAATAAGCGAAAGAAGTGTATACCTAACACTCGTTTTTCCGAGTTTTAACACAATATTAATGAGATCTAACCGACAGTAATGCCAAGGAATGTACAGGGGAAATTATTAGAACCAATGGAATGTAAATAAGAAGAAAGAAGAAAGAGAAGTGGATGAAAAAATTACCAGCCGTGAGCAGGAATCGAACCTACGACCTTCGAATAACGCGTTCGATGCTCTAACCACTGAGCTATCACAGCGGCCTTCCCTCCATCCACTTTTTTTGGGTTTATATGTGAATTTAAAAGTAGGAGTGACAGTCAGCGCCATCTATAAGCCAAAGAACGAGTGTGAAAACACTCTTATTCGCATGTTTGGCGTCACGTAGCACGTGAACCTATGAGTGGGCAGCTGATTAATTGTCCCTCTTATACAACCTAAACACACCAAGTCTGCCAGTACGAGACCCTCGTTCAATGAAATAAGGGAAAGAAGTGTATACCTAAGGGCTCGTTTTTCCGTGTTTTAACACAATATTAATGAGATCTAACCGACAGTAATGCCAAGAAATGTACACGGGAAATTATTAGAACCAATGGAATGTAAATAAGAAGAAAGAATAAGAAAAGTGGATGAAAAAATTACCAGCCGTGAGCAGGAATCGAACCTACGACCTTCGAATAACGCGTTCGATGCTCTAACCACTGAGCTATCACAGCGGCCTTCCCTCCATCCACTTTTTGGGGTTTATATGTGAATTTAGAAGTAGGAGTGACAGTCAGCGCCATCTGTAAGCCAAAGAACGAGTGTGAAAACACTCTTATTCGCATGTTTGGCGTCACGTAGCACGTCAACTTATAAGCGGGCAGCTGATTAATTGTCCCTCTTATACAACCTAAACACACCAAGTCTGCCAGAACGAGACCCTCGTTCAATGAAATAAGGGAAAGAAGTGTATACCTAAGGGCTCGTTTTTCCGTGTTTTAACACAATATTAATGAGATCTAACCGACAGTAATGCCAAGGAATGTACAGGGGAAATTATTAGAACCAATGGAATGTAAATAAGAAGAATGAAGAAAGAAAAGTGGATGAAAAAATTACCAGCTGTGAGCAGAAATCGAACCTACGACCTTCGAATAATGCGTTCGATGCTCTAACCACTGAGCTATCACAGCGGCCTTCCCTCCATCCACTTTTTTGGGGTTTATATGTGAATTTAGAAGTAGGAGTGACAGTCAGCGCCCTCTGTGGGCCAAAGAACGAGTGTGAAAACACTCTTATTCGCATGTTTGGCGTCACGTAGCACGTGAACTTATGAGCGGGCAGCTGATTAATTGTCCCTCTTATACAACCTAAACACACCAAGTCTGCCAGTACGAGACCCTCGTTCAATGAAATAAGGGAAAGAAGTGTATACCTAAGGGCTCGTTTTTCCGTGTTTTAACACAATATAAATGAGATCTAACCGACAGTAATGCCAAGGAATGTACAGGGGAAATTATTAGAACCAAGGGAATGTAAATAAGAAGAAAGAAGAAAGAAAAGTGGATGAAAAAATTACCAGCCGTGAGCAGTAATCGAACCTACGACCTTCGAATAACGCGTTCGATGCTCTAACCACTGAGCTATCACAGCGGCCTTCCCTCCATCCACTTTTTTGGGTTTCTATGTGAATTTAAAAGTAGGAGTGACAGTCAGCGCCATCTATAAGCCAAAGAACGAGTGTGAAAACACTCTTATTCGCATGTTTGGCGTCACGTAGCACGTGAACTTATGAGCGGGCAGCTGAATTATTGTCCCTCTTATACAACCTAAACACACCAAGTCTGCCAGTACGAGACCCTCGTTCAATGAAATAAGGGAAAGAAGTGTATACCTAAGGGCTCGTTTTTCCGTGTTTTAACACAATATTAATGAGATCTAACCGACAGTAATGCCAAGGAATGTACAGGGGAAATTATTAGAACCAATGGAATGTAAATAAGAAGAAAGAAGAAAGAAAAGTGCATGAAAAAATTACCAGCCGTGAGCAGGAATCGAACCTACGACCTTCTAATAACGCGTTCAATGATCTAACCACTGAGCTATCACAGGGGCCTTCCCTCCATCCACTTTTTTTGGGTTTATATGTGAATTTAGAAGTAGTAGTGACAGTCAGCGCCATCTATAAGCCAAAGAACGAGTGTGAAAACACTCTTATTCGCACGTTTGGCGTCACGTAGCACGTGAACTTATGAGCGGGCAGCTGATTAATTGTCCCTCTTATACAACCTAAACACACCAAGTCTGCCAGTACGAGACCCTCGTTCAATGAAATAAGGGAAAGAAGTGTATACCTAAGGGCTCGTTTTTCCGTGTTTTAACACAATATAAATGAGATCTAACCGACAGTAATGCCAAGGAATGTACAGGGGAAATTATTAGAACCAAGGGAATGTAAATAAGAAGAAAGAAGAAAGAAAAGTGGATGAAAAAATTACCAGCCGTGAGCAGGAATCGAACCTACGACCTTCGAATAACGCGTTCGATGCTCTAACCACTGAGCTATCACAGCGGCCTTCCCTCCATCCACTTTTTTGGGTTTCTATGTGAATTTAGAAGTAGGAGTGACAGTCAGCGCCATCTATAAGCCAAAGAACGAGTGTGAAAACACTCTTATTCGCATGTTTGGCGTCACGTAGCACGTGAACTTATGAGCGGGCAGCTGATTAATTGTCCCTCTTATACAACCTAAACACACCAAGTCTGCCAGTACGAGACCCTCGTTCAATGAAATAAGGGAAAGAAGTGTATACCTAAGGGCTCGTTTTTCCGTGTTTTAACACAATATTAATGAGATCTAACCGACAGTAATGCCAAGGAATGTACAGGGGAAATTATTAGAACCAATGGAATGTAAATAAGAAGAAAGAAAAGTGGATGAAAAAATTACCAGCGGTGAGCAGGAATCGAACCTACGACCTTCGAATAACGCGTTCGATGCTCTAACCACTGAGCTATCACAGCGGCCTTCCCTCCATCCACTTTTTTGGGGTTTATATGTGAATTTAGAAGTAGGAGTGACAGTCAGCGCCCTCTGTGGGCCAAAGAACGAGTGTGAAAACACTCTTATTCGCATGTTTGGCGTCACGTAGCACGTGAACTTATGAGCGGGCAGCTGATTAATTGTCCCTCTTATACAACCTAAACACACCAAGTCTGCCAGTACGAGACCCTCGTTCAATGAAATAAGGGAAAGAAGTGTATACCTAAGGGCTCGTTTTTCCGTGTTTTAACACAATATAAATGAGATCTAACCGACAGTAATGCCAAGGAATGTACAGGGGAAATTATTAGAACCAAGGGAATGTAAATAAGAAGAAAGAAGAAAGAAAAGTGGATGAAAAAATTACCAGCCGTGAGCAGTAATCGAACCTACGACCTTCGAATAACGCGTTCGATGCTCTAACCACTGAGCTATCACAGCGGCCTTCCCTCCATCCACTTTTTTGGGTTTCTATGTGAATTTAAAAGTAGGAGTGACAGTCAGCGCCATCTATAAGCCAAAGAACGAGTGTGAAAACACTCTTATTCGCATGTTTGGCGTCACGTAGCACGTGAACTTATGAGCGGGCAGCTGAATTATTGTCCCTCTTATACAACCTAAACACACCAAGTCTGCCAGTACGAGACCCTCGTTCAATGAAATAAGGGAAAGAAGTGTATACCTAAGGGCTCGTTTTTCCGTGTTTTAACACAATATTAATGAGATCTAACCGACAGTAATGCCAAGGAATGTACAGGGGAAATTATTAGAACCAATGGAATGTAAATAAGAAGAAAGAAGAAAGAAAAGTGCATGAAAAAATTACCAGCCGTGAGCAGGAATCGAACCTACGACCTTCTAATAACGCGTTCAATGATCTAACCACTGAGCTATCACAGGGGCCTTCCCTCCATCCACTTTTTTTGGGTTTATATGTGAATTTAGAAGTAGGAGTGACAGTCAGCGCCATCTATAAGCCAAAGAACGAGTGTGAAAACACTCTTATTCGCACGTTTGGCGTCACGTAGCACGTGAACTTATGAGCGGGCAGCTGATTAATTGTCCCTCTTATACAACCTAAACACACCAAGTCTGCCAGTACGAGACCCTCGTTCAATGAAATAAGGGAAAGAAGTGTATACCTAAGGGCTCGTTTTTCCGTGTTTTAACACAATATTAATGAGATCTAACCGACAGTAATGCCGAGGAATGTACAGGGGAAATTATTAGAACCAATGGAATGTAAATAAGAAGAAAGAAAAGTGGATGAAAAAATTACCAGCGGTGAGCAGGAATCGAACCTACGACCTTCGAATAACGCGTTCGATGCTCTAACCACTGAGCTATCACAGCGGCCTTCCCTCCATCCACTTTTTGGGGTTTATATGTGAATTTAGAAGTAGGAGTGACAGTCAGCGCCATCTATAAGCCAAAGAACGAGTGTGAAAACACTCTTATTCGCATGTTTGGCGTCACGTAGCACGTGAACTTATGAGCGGGCAGCTGATTAATTGTCCCTCTTATACAACCTAAACACACCAAGTCTGCCAGTACGAGACCCTCGTTCAATGAAATAAGCGAAAGAAGTGTATACCTAACACTCGTTTTTCCGAGTTTTAACACAATATTAATGAGATCTAACCGACAGTAATGCCAAGGAATGTACAGGGGAAATTATTAGAACCAATGGAATGTAAATAAGAAGAAAGAAGAAAGAGAAGTGGATGAAAAAATTACCAGCCGTGAGCAGGAATCGAACCTACGACCTTCGAATAACGCGTTCGATGCTCTAACCACTGAGCTATCACAGCGGCCTTCCCTCCATCCACTTTTTTTGGGTTTATATGTGAATTTAAAAGTAGGAGTGACAGTCAGCGCCATCTATAAGCCAAAGAACGAGTGTGAAAACACTCTTATTCGCATGTTTGGCGTCACGTAGCACGTGAACCTATGAGTGGGCAGCTGATTAATTGTCCCTCTTATACAACCTAAACACACCAAGTCTGCCAGTACGAGACCCTCGTTCAATGAAATAAGGGAAAGAAGTGTATACCTAAGGGCTCGTTTTTCCGTGTTTTAACACAATATTAATGAGATCTAACCGACAGTAATGCCAAGAAATGTACACGGGAAATTATTAGAACCAATGGAATGTAAATAAGAAGAAAGAATAAGAAAAGTGGATGAAAAAATTACCAGCCGTGAGCAGGAATCGAACCTACGACCTTCGAATAACGCGTTCGATGCTCTAACCACTGAGCTATCACAGCGGCCTTCCCTCCATCCACTTTTTGGGGTTTATATGTGAATTTAGAAGTAGGAGTGACAGTCAGCGCCATCTGTAAGCCAAAGAACGAGTGTGAAAACACTCTTATTCGCATGTTTGGCGTCACGTAGCACGTCAACTTATAAGCGGGCAGCTGATTAATTGTCCCTCTTATACAACCTAAACACACCAAGTCTGCCAGAACGAGACCCTCGTTCAATGAAATAAGGGAAAGAAGTGTATACCTAAGGGCTCGTTTTTCCGTGTTTTAACACAATATTAATGAGATCTAACCGACAGTAATGCCAAGGAATGTACAGGGGAAATTATTAGAACCAATGGAATGTAAATAAGAAGAATGAAGAAAGAAAAGTGGATGAAAAAATTACCAGCTGTGAGCAGAAATCGAACCTACGACCTTCGAATAATGCGTTCGATGCTCTAACCACTGAGCTATCACAGCGGCCTTCCCTCCATCCACTTTTTTGGGGTTTATATGTGAATTTAGAAGTAGGAGTGACAGTCAGCGCCCTCTGTGGGCCAAAGAACGAGTGTGAAAACACTCTTATTCGCATGTTTGGCGTCACGTAGCACGTGAACTTATGAGCGGGCAGCTGATTAATTGTCCCTCTTATACAACCTAAACACACCAAGTCTGCCAGTACGAGACCCTCGTTCAATGAAATAAGGGAAAGAAGTGTATACCTAAGGGCTCGTTTTTCCGTGTTTTAACACAATATAAATGAGATCTAACCGACAGTAATGCCAAGGAATGTACAGGGGAAATTATTAGAACCAAGGGAATGTAAATAAGAAGAAAGAAGAAAGAAAAGTGGATGAAAAAATTACCAGCCGTGAGCAGTAATCGAACCTACGACCTTCGAATAACGCGTTCGATGCTCTAACCACTGAGCTATCACAGCGGCCTTCCCTCCATCCACTTTTTTGGGTTTCTATGTGAATTTAAAAGTAGGAGTGACAGTCAGCGCCATCTATAAGCCAAAGAACGAGTGTGAAAACACTCTTATTCGCATGTTTGGCGTCACGTAGCACGTGAACTTATGAGCGGGCAGCTGAATTATTGTCCCTCTTATACAACCTAAACACACCAAGTCTGCCAGTACGAGACCCTCGTTCAATGAAATAAGGGAAAGAAGTGTATACCTAAGGGCTCGTTTTTCCGTGTTTTAACACAATATAAATGAGATCTAACCGACAGTAATGCCAAGGAATGTACAGGGGAAATTATTAGAACCAAGGGAATGTAAATAAGAAGAAAGAAGAAAGAAAAGTGGATGAAAAAATTACCAGCCGTGAGCAGGAATCGAACCTACGACCTTCGAATAACGCGTTCGATGCTCTAACCACTGAGCTATCACAGCGGCCTTCCCTCCATCCACTTTTTTGGGTTTCTATGTGAATTTAGAAGTAGGAGTGACAGTCAGCGCCATCTATAAGCCAAAGAACGAGTGTGAAAACACTCTTATTCGCATGTTTGGCGTCACGTAGCACGTGAACTTATGAGCGGGCAGCTGATTAATTGTCCCTCTTATACAACCTAAACACACCAAGTCTGCCAGTACGAGACCCTCGTTCAATGAAATAAGGGAAAGAAGTGTATACCTAAGGGCTCGTTTTTCCGTGTTTTAACACAATATTAATGAGATCTAACCGACAGTAATGCCAAGGAATGTACAGGGGAAATTATTAGAACCAATGGAATGTAAATAAGAAGAAAGAAAAGTGGATGAAAAAATTACCAGCGGTGAGCAGGAATCGAACCTACGACCTTCGAATAACGCGTTCGATGCTCTAACCACTGAGCTATCACAGCGGCCTTCCCTCCATCCACTTTTTGGGGTTTATATGTGAATTTAGAAGTAGGAGTGACAGTCAGCGCCATCTGTAAGCCAAAGAACGAGTGTGAAAACACTCTTATTCGCATGTTTGGCGTCACGTAGCACGTCAACTTATAAGCGGGCAGCTGATTAATTGTCCCTCTTATACAACCTAAACACACCAAGTCTGCCAGAACGAGACCCTCGTTCAATGAAATAAGGGAAAGAAGTGTATACCTAAGGGCTCGTTTTTCCGTGTTTTAACACAATATTAATGAGATCTAACCGACAGTAATGCCAAGGAATGTACAGGGGAAATTATTAGAACCAATGGAATGTAAATAAGAAGAATGAAGAAAGAAAAGTGGATGAAAAAATTACCAGCTGTGAGCAGAAATCGAACCTACGACCTTCGAATAATGCGTTCGATGCTCTAACCACTGAGCTATCACAGCGGCCTTCCCTCCATCCACTTTTTTGGGGTTTATATGTGAATTTAGAAGTAGGAGTGACAGTCAGCGCCCTCTGTGGGCCAAAGAACGAGTGTGAAAACACTCTTATTCGCATGTTTGGCGTCACGTAGCACGTGAACTTATGAGCGGGCAGCTGATTAATTGTCCCTCTTATACAACCTAAACACACCAAGTCTGCCAGTACGAGACCCTCGTTCAATGAAATAAGGGAAAGAAGTGTATACCTAAGGGCTCGTTTTTCCGTGTTTTAACACAATATAAATGAGATCTAACCGACAGTAATGCCAAGGAATGTACAGGGGAAATTATTAGAACCAAGGGAATGTAAATAAGAAGAAAGAAGAAAGAAAAGTGGATGAAAAAATTACCAGCCGTGAGCAGTAATCGAACCTACGACCTTCGAATAACGCGTTCGATGCTCTAACCACTGAGCTATCACAGCGGCCTTCCCTCCATCCACTTTTTTGGGTTTCTATGTGAATTTAAAAGTAGGAGTGACAGTCAGCGCCATCTATAAGCCAAAGAACGAGTGTGAAAACACTCTTATTCGCATGTTTGGCGTCACGTAGCACGTGAACTTATGAGCGGGCAGCTGAATTATTGTCCCTCTTATACAACCTAAACACACCAAGTCTGCCAGTACGAGACCCTCGTTCAATGAAATAAGGGAAAGAAGTGTATACCTAAGGGCTCGTTTTTCCGTGTTTTAACACAATATTAATGAGATCTAACCGACAGTAATGCCAAGGAATGTACAGGGGAAATTATTAGAACCAATGGAATGTAAATAAGAAGAAAGAAGAAAGAAAAGTGCATGAAAAAATTACCAGCCGTGAGCAGGAATCGAACCTACGACCTTCTAATAACGCGTTCAATGATCTAACCACTGAGCTATCACAGGGGCCTTCCCTCCATCCACTTTTTTTGGGTTTATATGTGAATTTAGAAGTAGGAGTGACAGTCAGCGCCATCTATAAGCCAAAGAACGAGTGTGAAAACACTCTTATTCGCACGTTTGGCGTCACGTAGCACGTGAACTTATGAGCGGGCAGCTGATTAATTGTCCCTCTTATACAACCTAAACACACCAAGTCTGCCAGTACGAGACCCTCGTTCAATGAAATAAGGGAAAGAAGTGTATACCTAAGGGCTCGTTTTTCCGTGTTTTAACACAATATAAATGAGATCTAACCGACAGTAATGCCAAGGAATGTACAGGGGAAATTATTAGAACCAAGGGAATGTAAATAAGAAGAAAGAAGAAAGAAAAGTGGATGAAAAAATTACCAGCCGTGAGCAGGAATCGAACCTACGACCTTCGAATAACGCGTTCGATGCTCTAACCACTGAGCTATCACAGCGGCCTTCCCTCCATCCACTTTTTTGGGTTTCTATGTGAATTTAGAAGTAGGAGTGACAGTCAGCGCCATCTATAAGCCAAAGAACGAGTGTGAAAACACTCTTATTCGCATGTTTGGCGTCACGTAGCACGTGAACTTATGAGCGGGCAGCTGATTAATTGTCCCTCTTATACAACCTAAACACACCAAGTCTGCCAGTACGAGACCCTCGTTCAATGAAATAAGGGAAAGAAGTGTATACCTAAGGGCTCGTTTTTCCTTGTTTTAACACAATATTAATGAGATCTAACCGACAGTAATGCCAAGGAATGTACAGGGGAAATTATTAGAACCAATGGAATGTAAATAAGAAGAAAGAAAAGTGGATGAAAAAATTACCAGCGGTGAGCAGGAATCGAACCTACGACCTTCGAATAACGCGTTCGATGCTCTAACCACTGAGCTATCACAGCGGCCTTCCCTCCATCCACTTTTTGGGGTTTATATGTGAATTTAGAAGTAGGAGTGACAGTCAGCGCCATCTGTAAGCCAAAGAACGAGTGTGAAAACACTCTTATTCGCATGTTTGGCGTCACGTAGCACGTCAACTTATAAGCGGGCAGCTGATTAATTGTCCCTCTTATACAACCTAAACACACCAAGTCTGCCAGAACGAGACCCTCGTTCAATGAAATAAGGGAAAGAAGTGTATACCTAAGGGCTCGTTTTTCCGTGTTTTAACACAATATTAATGAGATCTAACCGACAGTAATGCCAAGGAATGTACAGGGGAAATTATTAGAACCAATGGAATGTAAATAAGAAGAATGAAGAAAGAAAAGTGGATGAAAAAATTACCAGCTGTGAGCAGAAATCGAACCTACGACCTTCGAATAATGCGTTCGATGCTCTAACCACTGAGCTATCACAGCGGCCTTCCCTCCATCCACTTTTTTGGGGTTTATATGTGAATTTAGAAGTAGGAGTGACAGTCAGCGCCCTCTGTGGGCCAAAGAACGAGTGTGAAAACACTCTTATTCGCATGTTTGGCGTCACGTAGCACGTGAACTTATGAGCGGGCAGCTGATTAATTGTCCCTCTTATACAACCTAAACACACCAAGTCTGCCAGTACGAGACCCTCGTTCAATGAAATAAGGGAAAGAAGTGTATACCTAAGGGCTCGTTTTTCCGTGTTTTAACACAATATAAATGAGATCTAACCGACAGTAATGCCAAGGAATGTACAGGGGAAATTATTAGAACCAAGGGAATGTAAATAAGAAGAAAGAAGAAAGAAAAGTGGATGAAAAAATTACCAGCCGTGAGCAGTAATCGAACCTACGACCTTCGAATAACGCGTTCGATGCTCTAACCACTGAGCTATCACAGCGGCCTTCCCTCCATCCACTTTTTTGGGTTTCTATGTGAATTTAAAAGTAGGAGTGACAGTCAGCGCCATCTATAAGCCAAAGAACGAGTGTGAAAACACTCTTATTCGCATGTTTGGCGTCACGTAGCACGTGAACTTATGAGCGGGCAGCTGAATTATTGTCCCTCTTATACAACCTAAACACACCAAGTCTGCCAGTACGAGACCCTCGTTCAATGAAATAAGGGAAAGAAGTGTATACCTAAGGGCTCGTTTTTCCGTGTTTTAACACAATATTAATGAGATCTAACCGACAGTAATGCCAAGGAATGTACAGGGGAAATTATTAGAACCAATGGAATGTAAATAAGAAGAAAGAAGAAAGAAAAGTGCATGAAAAAATTACCAGCCGTGAGCAGGAATCGAACCTACGACCTTCTAATAACGCGTTCAATGATCTAACCACTGAGCTATCACAGGGGCCTTCCCTCCATCCACTTTTTTTGGGTTTATATGTGAATTTAGAAGTAGGAGTGACAGTCAGCGCCATCTATAAGCCAAAGAACGAGTGTGAAAACACTCTTATTCGCACGTTTGGCGTCACGTAGCACGTGAACTTATGAGCGGGCAGCTGATTAATTGTCCCTCTTATACAACCTAAACACACCAAGTCTGCCAGTACGAGACCCTCGTTCAATGAAATAAGGGAAAGAAGTGTATACCTAAGGGCTCGTTTTTCCGTGTTTTAACACAATATAAATGAGATCTAACCGACAGTAATGCCAAGGAATGTACAGGGGAAATTATTAGAACCAAGGGAATGTAAATAAGAAGAAAGAAGAAAGAAAAGTGGATGAAAAAATTACCAGCCGTGAGCAGGAATCGAACCTACGACCTTCGAATAACGCGTTCGATGCTCTAACCACTGAGCTATCACAGCGGCCTTCCCTCCATCCACTTTTTTGGGTTTCTATGTGAATTTAGAAGTAGGAGTGACAGTCAGCGCCATCTATAAGCCAAAGAACGAGTGTGAAAACACTCTTATTCGCATGTTTGGCGTCACGTAGCACGTGAACTTATGAGCGGGCAGCTGATTAATTGTCCCTCTTATACAACCTAAACACACCAAGTCTGCCAGTACGAGACCCTCGTTCAATGAAATAAGGGAAAGAAGTGTATACCTAAGGGCTCGTTTTTCCTTGTTTTAACACAATATTAATGAGATCTAACCGACAGTAATGCCAAGGAATGTACAGGGGAAATTATTAGAACCAATGGAATGTAAATAAGAAGAAAGAAAAGTGGATGAAAAAATTACCAGCGGTGAGCAGGAATCGAACCTACGACCTTCGAATAACGCGTTCGATGCTCTAACCACTGAGCTATCACAGCGGCCTTCCCTCCATCCACTTTTTGGGGTTTATATGTGAATTTAGAAGTAGGAGTGACAGTCAGCGCCATCTGTAAGCCAAAGAACGAGTGTGAAAACACTCTTATTCGCATGTTTGGCGTCACGTAGCACGTCAACTTATAAGCGGGCAGCTGATTAATTGTCCCTCTTATACAACCTAAACACACCAAGTCTGCCAGAACGAGACCCTCGTTCAATGAAATAAGGGAAAGAAGTGTATACCTAAGGGCTCGTTTTTCCGTGTTTTAACACAATATTATTGAGATCTAACCGACAGTAATGCCAAGGAATGTACAGGGGAAATTATTAGAACCAATGGAATGTAAATAAGAAGAAAGAAGAAAGAAAAGTGGATGAAAAAATTACCAGCCGTGAGCAGGAATCGAACCTACGACCTTCGAATAACGCGTTCGATGCTCTAACCACTGAGCTATCACAGCGGCCTTCCCTCCATCCACTTTTTGGGGTTTATATGTGAATTTAGAAGTAGGAGTGACAGTCAGCGCCATCTGTAAGCCAAAGAACGAGTGTGAAAACACTCTTATTCGCATGTTTGGCGTCACGTAGCACGTGAACTTATGAGCGGGCAGCTGATTAATTGTCCCTCTTATACAACCTAAACACACCAAGTCTGCCAGTACGAGACCCTCGTTCAATGAAATAAGGGAAAGAAGTGTATACCTAAGGGCTCGTTTTTCCGTGTTTTAACACAATATAAATGAGATCTAACCGACAGTAATGCCAAGGAATGTACAGGGGAAATTATTAGAACCAAGGGAATGTAAATAAGAAGAAAGAAGAAAGAAAAGTGGATGAAAAAATTACCAGCCGTGAGCAGGAATCGAACCTACGACCTTCGAATAACGCGTTCGTTGCTCTAACCACTGAGCTATCACAGCGGCCTTCCCTCCATCCACTTTTTTGGGTTTCTATGTGAATTTAGAAGTAGGAGTGACAGTCAGCGCCATCTATAAGCCAAAGAACGAGTGTGAAAACACTCTTATTCGCATGTTTGGCGTCACGTAGCACGTGAACTTATGAGCGGGCAGCTGATTAATTGTCCCTCTTATACAACCTAAACACACCAAGTCTGCCAGTACGAGACCCTCGTTCAATGAAATAAGGGAAAAAAGTGTATACCTAAGGGCTCGTTTTCCGTGTTTTAACACAATATTAATGATATCTAACCGACAGTAATGCCAAGAAATGTACAGGGGGAATTATTAGAACCAATGGAATGTAAATAAGAAGAAAGAAGAAAGAAAAGTGCATGAAAAAATTACCAGCCGTGAGCAGGAATCGAACCTACGACCTTCGAATAACGCGTTCAATGATCTAACCACTGAGCTATCACAGGGGCCTTCCCTCCATCCACTTTTTTTGGGTTTATATGTGAATTTAGAAGTAGGAGTGACAGTCAGCGCCATCTATAAGCCAAAGAACGAGTGTGAAAACACTCTTATTCGCACGTTTGGCGTCACGTAGCACGTGAACTTATGAGCGGGCAGCTGATTAATTGTCCCTCTTATACAACCTAAACACACCAAGTCTGCCAGTACGAGACCCTCGTTCAATGAAATAAGGGAAAGAAGTGTATACCTAAGGGCTCGTTTTTCCGTGTTTTAACACAATATTAATGAGATCTAACCGACAGTAATGCCAAGGAATGTACAGGGGAAATTGTTAGAACCAATGGAATGTAAATAAGAAGAAAGAAGAAAGAAAAGTGGATGAAACAATTACCAGCCGTGAGCAGGAATCGAACCTACGACCTTCGAATAACGCGTTCGATGCTATAACCACTGATCTATCACAGGGGCCTTCCCTCCATCCACTTGTTTTGGGTTTATATGTGAATTTAGAAGTACGAGTGACAGTCAGCGCCATCTATAAGCCAAAGAACGAGTGTGAAAACACTCTTATTCGCATGTTTGGCGTCACGTAGCACGTGAACTTATGAGCGGGCAGCTGATTAATTGTCCCTCTTATACAACCTAAACACACCAAGTCTGCCAGTACGAGACCCTCGTTCAATGAAATAAGGGAAAGAAGTGTATACCTAAGGGCTCGTTTTTCCGTGTTTTAACACAATATAAATGAGATCTAACCGACAGTAATGCCAAGGAATGTACAGGGGAAATTATTAGAACCAAGGGAATGTAAATAAGAAGAAAGAAGAAAGAAAAGTGGATCAAAAATTACCAGCCGTGAGCAGGAATCGAACCTACGACCTTCGAATAACGCATTCGATGCTCTAACCACTGAGCTATCACAGCGGCCTTCCCTCCATCCACTTTTTTGGGTTTCTATGTGAATTTAGAAGTAGGAGTGACAGTCAGCGCCATCTATAAGCCAAAGAACAAGTGTGAAAACACTCTTATTCGCATGTTTGGCGTCACGTAGCACGTGAACTTATGAGCGGGCAGCTGATTAATTGTCCCTCTTATACAACCTAAACACACCAAGTCTGCCAGTACGAGACCCTCGTTCAATGAAATAAGGGAAAGAAGTGTATACCTAAGGGCTCGTTTTCCGTGTTTTAACACAATATTAATGAGATCTAACCGACAGTAATGCCAAGAAATGTACAGGGGGAATTATTAGAACCAATGGAATGTAAATAAGAAGAAAGAAGAAAGAAAAGTGGATGAAAAAATTACCAGCCGTGAGCAGGAATCGAACCTACGACCTTCGAATAACGCGTTCAATGATCTAACCACTGAGCTATCACAGGGGCCTTCCCTCCATCCACTTTTTTTGGGTTTATATGTGAATTTAGAAGTAGGAGTGACAGTCAGCGCCATCTATAAGCCAAAGAACGAGTGTGAAAACACTCTTATTCGCACGTTTGGCGTCACGTAGCACGTGAACTTATGAGCGGGCAGCTGATTAATTGTCCCTCTTATACAACCTAAACACACCAAGTCTGCCAGTACGAGACCCTCGTTCAATGAAATAAGGGAAAGAAGTGTATACCTAAGGGCTCGTTTTTCCGTGTTTTAACACAATATTAATGAGATCTAACCGACAGTAATGCCAAGGAATGTACAGGGGAAATTGTTAGAACCAATGGAATGTAAATAAGAAGAAAGAAGAAAGAAAAGTGGATGAAACAATTACCAGCCGTGAGCAGGAATCGAACCTACGACCTTCGAATAACGCGTTCGATGCTCTAACCACTGATCTATCACAGCGGCCTTCCCTCCATCCACTTTTTTGGGGTTTATATGTGAATTTAGAAGTAGGAGTGACAGTCAGCGCCATCTATAAGGCAAAGAACGAGTGTGAAAACACTCTTATTCGCATGTTTGGCGTCACGTAGCACGTGAACTTATGAGCGGGCAGCTGATTAATTGTCCCTCTTATACAACCTAAACACACCAAGTCTGCTTGTACGAGACCCTCTTTCAATGAAATAAGGGAAAGAAGTGTATACCTAAGGGCTCGTTTTTCCGTGTTTTAACGCAATATTAATGAGATCTAACCTACAGTAATGCCAAGAAATGTACAGGGGAAATTATTTGAACCAATGGAATGTAAATAAGAAGAAAGAAGAAAGAAATGTGGATAAAAAATTTACCAGCCGTGAGCAGGAATCGAACCTACGACCTTCGAATAACGCGTTCGATGATCTAACCACTGAGCTGTCACAGCGGCCTTCCCTCCATCCACTTTTTTTGGGTTTATATGTGAATTTAGAAGTAGGAGTGACAGTCAGCGCCATCTATAAGCCAAAGAACGAGTGTGAAAACACTCTTATTCGCATGTTTGGCGTCACGTAGCACGTGAACTTATGAGCGGGCAGCTGATTAATTGTCCCTCTTATACAACCTAAACACACCATGTCTGCCAGTACGAGACCCTCGTTCAATGAAATAAGGGAAAGAAGTGTATACTTAAGGGCTCGTTTTTCCGTGTTTTAACACAATATTAATGAGATCTAACCGACAGTAATGCCAAGGAATGTACAGGGGAAATTATTAGAACCAATGGAATGTAAATAAGAAGAAAGAAGAAAGAAAAGTGGATGAAAAAATTACCAGCCGTGAGCAGGAATCGAACCTACGACCTTCGAATAACGCGTTCGATGCTCTAACCACTGAGCTATCACAGCGGCCTTCTCTCCATCCACTTTTTTTGGGTTTATATGTGAATTTAGAAGTAGGAGTGACAGTCAGCGCCATCTATAAGCCAAAGAACGAGTGTGAAAACACTCATATATATATATATATATATATATATATATATATATATATATATATATATATATATATATATATATATATATATATACATATAAAGGTGTTGTACGTCGAGAAAGCTTTTGACGCAGCTTGGCGAAAGGTGCTCTAAGAGGCAGGCAGGTATGGCTACCGGCGAGCGGCATGCGCGAGCTTTTACCACTACCACCGATCATCATCGCCTTTTTCAGTAGCAGCAGAGCGTTCGTTATTCAGATTGATTACAATTACTCCCCGCAAAATAAGGTGACTTATTTGGTGACTAATGCACAAATAAACACGGGTGGGCCGTAGAAGAGCTTAAGTCTCGACACGTGGACAATTTCCTGGCCACGACGACGTTTGTCAGAAGATGGTTTCAGTGGCTCAATGAGGTAATTCACCGGTGACGTTTTTTGTAGTATACGATATGGGCCATGATACTTGGGGACCAACTTGGTAGAGAGGCCAGGTATACCAGAAGGGACGTGCAGCCAGACGAGTGCACCTGAATCGTAGGAAATAGTGTTAACTGATGCGTCATAGTGGTGCTTTCGGCGTCCTTGGTCTTGGGTTGTTAATGATCTTGCTAGCTGGCGGCACTCTTCAGCGTATGTAGCTGCTTGAGACAGAGTTCTGGACTCTGAGGATTCAGGCCTGTATAAAAGAATGATGTCCATAGTGCAAGAAGGTTCGCGTCCGTAAAGAAGCGAAAAAGGAGAGAACACAGTTGTGCTTTGAATGGCGGGATTATAAGTGAACGTGATAAAATGGGGCACTCGGTCCCGATTCTAGTGGTCTGACAAGATGTACATAGACAGCATGTCAGCAAGAGTGCGGTTGAATTTCTCTGACATTCCATTGGTCTGGAGATGATAGGCGCTTGTAGTGTGGTGAACGATGTGGCACTCCCGCAGCAATGCTCTGATGACGTCTGACAAGAATACGCGACCACGATCACTCGGTAACTCTCGAGGTGCTTTATGACGTAATACAATGCTGTGAAGAACGAAAGTCGCAACGTCTTTTGCTGTAGACGAAGGAAGGGATGAAGTTTCGGCATACCACGTGAGCTGGTCGACGGCAACAATGATCCAGTGGTTGCCGTCTGCAGTGTTGGGTAGGGGACCATAGATATCGATGCCGACACGGTCGAATGGTCGGGATGGGCATTGTAGGGGTAATAAGGTACCACTGGCGTGATGAGGGGGAGTCTTTCGTCTCAGGCACGCAGAGCAAGCCCGAACGTACTGTCGTATAAAACGGTACACGCCACGGCAGTAATATCGGAGCCGTATGCGAGAATAAGTCTTCAGGAAACCTACGTGGCCACATTGGGGGTCGTTATGAAACGTGGAACAAATTTCGGATCGCAGATGACGTGGAATCACGAGTAGCCACTGGCGTCCACCGGGTGCGTAGTTGCGTCGGTACAGCACGTCATCGCGAGTGGTGAAGTGCTCAACTTGCCGATGCAAGGTGCGAGTAGGGGGAGAAGCCGTGCGCCCAGCGAGGATGTCTAGAATTGAAGCAACCCAGGGGTCCTTGCGTTGCTCAGTAGGCATGTCGCCGATGGTGACGGCTGTGGCATCACAGATGAGACTTTCGCAGCAGGCCGGGTCATGGGGTTGGGGCGAACTGGTGAGGGCGTCTGCGTCCGAATGTTTCCGGCCGTAGTGACCTGACCCCGTGAATATTATACTCTTCAAGGCGTAACGCCCATCGGGCGAAGCGACCACTTGGATCCTTCAGTGACGACAACCAGCAGAGGGCGTGGTGGTCAGTCACGTCGTGAAACATGTAGTAACTAATCTTTTAAAGGATATCTATAAAGGTAACAAGGTAGTTATAAAGTAGGAAAAACAGGTATCCAAGCCTGCAGAGGTAAAAAGGGGGCTTAGGCAGGGGTTTCTCCTGTCCCCCTTATTATTCATGATGTACCTACAAGGATTAGAGGCCAAAGTAGAGAGAAGTGGACTGGGCTTCAAGCTCTCTTTAATCAAACAAGGAAAACTCATTGATCAGGCACTACCAGCATTATTGTACGCAGATGACATAGTCCTAATGGCCAACAACAAGGAAGATTTGCAGAGATTGATGGACATCTGCGGTAATGAGGGAGATACGTTAGATTTCAGATTCAGTAAGAAAAAATCAGCAGTCATGACTTTCAATGATAACGAAGGTAGTGAGCTTAGAATACAGGAGGTCACGCTAGAGATGACAGATAAATACAAATATCTGGGCGTATGGATAAGCAATGGGACCGAGTACCTGAGGGAACACGAAATATACGTGACGACTAAAGGTAACAGGAATGCAGCAGTGATGAAAAATAGGGCACTGTGGAATTACAATAGGTATGATGTTGGGAGAGGAATATGGAAAGGGGTCATGGTTCCTGGGCTGACGTTCGGCAATGCGGTCTTGTGCATGAGATCAGAAGTTCAAGGAAGATTAGAAATTAAGTAACGTGGAATAGGTAGGCTTGCTTTAGGAGCTCACGGGAATACACCAAATCAGGGAGTACAAGGTGATATGGGATGGACATCATTTGAGGGCAGGGAAGCTAGCAGCAAGATAAAATTTGAGAAGCGATTGAGAGAAATGGGGGAGGAGCGTTGGGCTAGGAAGGTTTTCAGCTACTTGTACATAAATAATGTCGATAAAAAATGGAGGAAGCGAACCAGGAAATTGACTGGTAAATACTTGGAAAACAGCAGGTGGTCAAACCAAAAAGAACTATCGGTTAAGAAAAAAGTGAAGGAAACTGAGACTGACATGTGGAGAATGGGCATGATTAAGAAGTCCGCACTAGAGACCTATCGAACCTTTAGGCAGGAAATTGCCAAGGAAAGGATCTATGATAATACTCGGGGTAGTTCTCTACTGTTTGAGGCCAGGACGGGAGTACTGCGAACCAAGACATATCGGGCCAAATACGAAGGGGTAGACACAGTATGCAGTGCGTGTGGAGAGGAAGAAGAAACTGCCGAACACTTGATAATGTTCTGTAAAGGGCTTCACCCTATAGTTCAGGATGATGGCGCTGAGTTTTTCAAAGCACTGGGGTTTAGGGTCCGGGAGGGCAAAATATACTTTAAGCGGGTAGACTTAACTAGAAGAAGGTTATCTGATTGGTGGCAAAAGTCAAGGCACGAGGGAAAATTAAACCCTTCACTGCAAAGTACGAATCCTCAGACTCACTTTTTAAAAAAAATAAATCTAGTTTTTGGTTCATCAAGTATTACGGCTTGGTGGTGCTAGCCACCACCCGATCTAAAGGGTACAGCCATATCCATCCATTCATCCATCCAACCATCAAAAGGCGTGTGCACGTAAGGTTTAAATGTCTCTATCGCCCAAATAATGGAGACGCATTCCTTTTCAGTGACGGAATAGTTGATTTCGGCTGTGCTAAGAATTAAGCCTGCGGAGGCCAACACGTACTCTTAGAAGCCGTCTTTCTGCTGCGCAAGAATAGCACCTAACCCGACACCACTAGCGTCGGTGTGGATCTCTGTGGGTGCCCATGGGTCATAGTGTCACAGAATAGGCGACGACGTGAGGAAGCGGCGCAGTTCATTGAAAGAATTGTCACAAGTGGCAGACCAGGCCGAAAGGTCTCTAGAGCCGGCAAGGAGCTTGGTTAAAGGAGCGATGATCGTCGCGAAATTGCGGACGAAGCGCCGGAAGTAGAAGCAAAGACCTATGAAGCTTCGAAGCTGTTTCATGGTGATCGGTTTGGGAAACTCTGAAACGGCTGTAAGTTTGGCATGGTCAGGAAGAACGCCATCCTTCGAAACCACGTGGCCAAGGATCGTAAGCTCTCGAGCGGCGAATCGGCATTTCTTCAGATTTATATGCAGCCGCGCAGCGGAGATGCAAGCGAATACTTTCTCGAGGCGGGTTTATTGGTTTGCGAAATCAGTTGAAAAGACGACAATGTAATCTATATAACAAATGCAAACGTTCCATTTGAGACCTGGAAGGATAGAATCCATCATTCGCTTGAACGTAGCTGGCGCGTTGCACAGGCCAAAGGGCATGACTATGAATTTGTAAAGCCTGTCGGGCATGATGATAGCTGTTTTTTCACGATTGTCCTCTGCCATGGGTACCTGCCAGTACCCAGAGCGCAGATCTAAAGAGGAGAAAAATTCCACTCCCTGTAGTCAGTCCAAGGCATCGTCAATGCATAGCAGCGGATAGACATCCTTGCACCTGATTCGGTTGAGACGTCAGTATTCCACGCAGAACCTGATGGATCCGTCCGTCTTCTTCACCAGCACAACTGGAGAGGCCCTGGGACTGCTTGACCCTTCCATTATGTCACGTATCAACATATCGTCGACCTGTTCATTGATGACACGGCGTTCGGCAGTTGACACATGATATGAACGTTGTCATTATGGTGCCTCTTGACCGGTATCTATACGGTGAACAACAGATAACGCTCGACCTAAGGAAGGCTGATTGTGGTCAAACGAGAATCGAAAACGCGGGAGGAGCTTGATCAGCTGTTCCTGCAGCCCAGGCGTGAGGTGGCGATCAATGGACTTGCGGAATACATCCATAGGGTCATTGGCGTCAGTTGCGGGTTTAATGGCACAAGTCGGTAGAAATGGCTTATCTGGATACATCGGGTCTTCTAAAATACAATCTAAGGCCTCGAGGCTCCCCAGACACTCGCCGCGTAGCAGGATGTATGGGCAAGCAGAGACGTTGCACGCATAAAGTACCGCCGAACCATTGGAAAAGTTGATGACGGCAAACGGGAGGACGATGGTTCGGTGGTGCGCACTAGCTGTAGTTGGTTGGAACAGGAGCGCCGAGTCAGTGGCAGCAGGGGAAAACACAGGCGCTAGGACGGTGGACAAAGGCGCGATGTGGACATCAGCTGCGGCAAACACTTTCGAGGGACTGTGGTGATCGATATCAAAGCACGGAGTCAACGAAAGTTCAGCGTGAACGCCGTCGACGAGGGCCTGATGGGTAGAAAGTAAATTCCATTCTAGTATGACGTCGTAAAATGAACTTGGAAGAACAAAAAATTAGATGGCGTATCAAACATCTTGAATAAGAACACGTGCAGTACACTGAGTCGTCGGCGCGATGAAATGGGAAGTGGCTGTACGCAGAGCAAGGTTTGTAAGCGGCGTTGTAACTTTTCTCAAATCGCGACATTTTTTTTATTAATTACAGAAACTACGGCGCCTGTGTCGACAAGTGCACGTACAGCAACATCTTTTACTAGCACATCAATTTCGTGGGGTGGACAAAGAGGAGGTCTTGGAGAGTTCGACGACGACGCAGTTCTTGCCTCCGGAAATGCAGCTGACAGTTTTCCTCTCGAGTGGGGCTCGAGCGCCGAAGCATTGGGGAGACAGATCGGTGACGGGGCGGTAATGACCGGCGAGAGCCGAAGGGGCGTCGTGGGGACGAGTCGGCGATAGGGGAAGATGGTCGCTGGAGATTCTGGGCAGCCTAGTAATTTTCAGAATTCCCACGGTCCGGAGGCTGGAAGTTGCGACGGCGAAAGTAGCGTGCTACATGTCCCACAAAACCGCATTCAAAACAGATTGGTCGATTATCGAAGGTGCGCAATGGGTTAACGACAGAAGGTGCAGGGGGCGTAGTAGAATGGGGTGCCATGTATGTAGGCAGCATAATAGAGTAGGAGGACGCGGTGCCCCGGTATGCGCCAAAGCCAGGGGGGGGAGGGTCTAGCAACGACAGCAGCGCACGTCAGCGGCGATGAAGGCAGTGCCTGCGTGTCCTGTGTCTCAATGACCTGGCGTAGACGAGGGTCTAACGAGGTCACTAGGTCACTGGCTTGGATGCTTCGGCCACAAGAGAAAGTTGACGCACAACTTCACGAATGAATTGTTTGATGTGGGGCAGTAATACGGTGTGATCAGCAGCGAAGTCGTGAAAATGGACGGAAACTTCTGCTGTATCTTCAGTGGCCCTGTACGGCGTACTTCGTCGAGACACGCTGCTTACGCAACTCGTCGTACTCCTGACACAGCTGGACAACGTCGGTGACAATCTGTGGGTTCCTAGCGACAAGCATCAGGAAGGTATCGTCGTCAACTCCTTTGATGATGTGATTGATTTTCTCGTGTTCTGTTAGAGATGCATCGACGCGCTTGCAAAAAGACAAGAGATCTTCGAAGTAAGTTGTAAAGGTCTCGTCCCTGTGCTGGACTCGACTATGCAGACGCAGTTCCGCGCAAAGCCGGCGCACGGCGGGACAACCGAAGACCACGGCGATGGTGGTCTTGAAGGCGGACCAGTTCGTGATTTCGCCTTCGTGGTTCTTGAACCAGAGGCTGGCCACGTCAGCGAGGTAAACGCGCACGTTCGTGAGCTGGTTACATCTGTTCAATTTGTTGAAAGCGCTTACAATTTCGTACTCGACGAGCCAGTCCTCGACGTCTTGTTCGTCGTTGCCGCGAAAAATTGTTGGGTCGCGTTGCCGAGGCAGGCCAGTAGAGTAGACTGTCGGTGGTGGGGCAGCTTGAGAATAGGCAGGAGCTGTCATGGTGAATAGCGCCGGTAGCGTCCGAGTGCGAAGTTCCAGGTTGCTGGGAACCCCGACTCCTCAACCAATTAAAATAGAGGTGCTTTACGTCGAGAAAGCTTCAGGTGCATCTTGGTGAAAGGTGCTTTAGGAGACAGGTATGGCTCCCGGCAAGCGGCGTGCGCGAGCTACTACTACTACCCCCGATCATCCTAGACTTCTTCAGTAGCAGCAGAGCGTCCGTTATTCAGATTCATTCATTCATTCATTCATTCATATATATATATATATATATATATATATATATATATATATATATATATATATATATATATATATATATATATATATATATATATATATATATATATATATATATATATATAGGAAAAAAGCGCATACCTAAGGGCTCGTTTTCCCGTATTTTGACACAATATTACTGAGATCTAACACAGAGTAATGCCAAGGAATGTATAGGGGAAATTATTAGAACCAATGGAATGTAAATACGAAGAAAAAAAAGTGGGCGAAGAAATAACCAGCCGTGAGCAGGAATCGAACCTACGACATTCGAATAACGCGTTCGATGCTCTAACCACTGAGCTATCACAGCGGCCTTCTCTCCATCCACTTTTTTGGAGGTTTATATGTGAATTTAGAAATAGGAGTGTCAGTCAGCGCCTTCTATAAGCCAAGCGGCGAGTGTGAAACACACTTTTATGCCATGTGTGGCGTCACGTAGCACGTGAACCTATTACGAGCGGGCAGCTGACCAATAGTCCGTCGTATACAACCTAATGACACCAAGTCTGCCAGTACGAGACCCTCGTTAAAGAATACGATGTACCTATATCTAAAGGATACGATGTACCTATATCTAAAGGATACGATGTACCTATATCTAAAGGATACGATGTACCTATATCTAAAGGATACGATGTACCTATATCTAAAGGATACAGTTACTGTATCTGTACCTGATCTAAAGGGTACAGATCCGTCCGTCCGTCCATCCATCCGTCCGTCCGTCCGTCCGTCCATCCATCCATCCATCCATCCATCCATCCATCCATCCATCCATCCATCCATTCATCCATCCATTCATTCATTCATCCAACCATCCATTCAACCATCCATCCATCCATCCATCCATCCATCCATCCATTCATCCATCCATCCATCCATTCATCCATCCATCCATCCATTCATCCATCCATCCATCCATCCATCCATCCATCCATCCATCCATCCATCCATCCATCCATCCATCCATCCATCCATACTTCTGAATTCACATATAAACGTCCCAAAAAAAGTGGATGGAGGGAAAGCCGGTGCGATATCTCATATGAGCAACTCATATTTGCTACCTTGAACGTACGCGGCCTTAGGTCTTCGCAGAAACAGGCACAGCTCCGTAGACTTCTCAATCGGAAGCGTCTCGACTTTGTCGCCATCTAAGAGACAAAGATCGCGTGCGAGGAAGAGACCGAGAAGGCCCTGCGGCCTTTTCTGTCTCATTTTAATGTGTGTGTCTCACATGCTAAAGGTTTATCTGCGGGCTGTTGGTTGTTTCAGAGAAAGTGCCTACCCTGCTCAGCATTCTGCACTAGTGTTGATGAAGAGGGCAGGTATACACACTGTGATTTTTTGTTGCAGGGAGTGCCATGGAGAATTATCAATCTATATGTGTTTAATGAGCTTCCGAAACGACTTGAGTAATTTGAAAAAGTGCGCAATTTGATTGACGTCGACAGATGCACGGTACTTATGGGAGATTTCAACTGCGTATGTGAAGCTATTGATCGTTATAATTCGTCTGGAAAGAGAGACAGGAATGGTGATCTTTTATCCGGTATTGTAGATAATGCAGGACTAATTGAACTCGGGGTCTCGAATCGGGCAACAGCATATACATGAGTACAAGGCAGTTCTCATGCTCGCCTTGACCGGATTTACGTGTCCTCATCAATCCTATCTCGCAAAATGTCCTGCAGCACCGAAGCTGTATCATTCTCAGACCATTGTATTGTCATAGCGCAAATTGATGAAAATCGTCACAAACAATTCCGTCCCCAATGGGCCCTTTGGAAAGTGAATGTGAAGCTGCTCTGTGATCAGGAATTCATGAATCGCGTCCAGATGGCATTGAGGCAATTTTCTTCGATTGGTTTTCATACCTTCGCTGCTTGGGAGCTTTTTAAACAAGAAGTTCGTGCTATAGCTTTAGAAATTGGGGCTGTTAAGTCTTTCTATAGAAAGAATGATGAAAAGATACTTGTTGAAAGTCTTTGCAATCTTTATGAGATGGAATGCGAAAGGCCGGGAAAGTACATAAAAGACATTTAGAATATTAAGTGCCAACTTGAGATATGATGCTGCTCGCTACCATGGGGCACGTATTAAATCTCGGAACCAGCGCAGTGTAAATTCTGAGCAACCGACGCGCCAAACTTTACTTGATGAGCAACGCCATGCGATTTCTAAAGTTCTTCCAGACTTGTACCTTAACGATGTGCTCATAAAAGATAACGGAGACATTACTGGCGTTCGAAACGCACTATAACAGTTTATTTAGCTCTCCCTCTGATGATCGTGACGCTCACCTGAAGGCTAGTTTTGTTTCTCTTGTGAACCCATTGAAGGACAATGATTGTGCAGTCATTAAAGGGCCCATCACTGTACAGGAAATCGAGCAAGCAATCGACAACTTGCCTTTATTGAAAAAACCGGGCCCTGATGGCATCTCAGGCGAATTTTACAAAGCTTTCTAAAAAACACTTGCTCCTACATTGCTGAATATTTTTCAGATGACTTATGACATAGATACACTCACACATTCTTTTTGCAAAAGTCACACTGTGTTAATACCGAGAACAACTGACAAGGAAAAACTTCGCTTCATCGAGGGCTAGAGACCAATATCGCTGTCAAACGTGGACTACATAATTTTCGCAAAAGTACTAGCAAATAGGTTGCAATTTGCTATGTCGATCCTAATTGGGTCTCATCAGACATGTGGCATCAGAGGTCGATCCATACAAACCAATATACATGTCGCTCGAACAGTGCTACAATACTGTCATGGTTCTCAAAAATATCTTGCAATGCTACAGGTAGACCTTGCAAAAGCTTTTGATTGTGTTCGTCATTCCTTCATTTTTTCTCTTCTTGAACAAGCTAATGTTGGCAAAGTTGTTCTTAAAAGCGTTAAACTATGCTATAAAGAATGCTCAACTCGTCTGATAGTTAATGGACAACTCTCCAAGCCAGTTTCTATTCGCTATTCTGTATAACAGGGATGCCCAATGTCAACTCTTTTATTTGCACTTTATCTAGAACCACTGTGCTTAAGCATAATACAGTCGAGTTGCATTTGTGGCTTTAGTACATTAGGCAGTGAGGTTAAAGTATTGGCTTATGCAGACGATGTCGCATTCTTTTGCACAGATGAACCAAGTGTCGAAAATGTGGTATATACTATTGAAAAGTTTGGCGTAGTATCAGGAGCTCGTTTAAAGGCCTCTAAAAGTTTAGGACGGTGGTTTGGTTTGTGGGGTAGCACACGGAACCACTTTGCAGGGATTAATTGGACAAGAACTCCTCCAACATACCTCGATGTACCATTGCATCCATATAGATTCAGTGCGCATTACTGGAAGGAACGCGTCGTCCCTAAGCTTGAACGACAGGCCTAGACATTTGTTCCCTATCGACTTTCGATATTTGGGAGATCTGAAGGTTGCAATACTTTCTTAGCGACAAAGCTTTACTATGTATTGCAACTTATTTATTGCGCAAGATTCTATATGCAACGCTTTCATCGAATTTTCGCTGCTTTCATATGGTCTTCGACTTTTGAGCCCATGCGTCGTGATAATATATTCAAGCCAGTTAGTGAGGGTTAATTAGGACTAAAACACCTTTATCTATGCCAAATAGTGTCCCGAGTCTTCTTTTCTCGAGACAATTCCCATCCTGTAATTCGATCCTTCTTGCAGTATACACTTGTTGATTGCTTACCAGATTTAATTGTTTCATCGAACTTCTCCGAACGCCCATGCTTGTGGGGATTCATGCAGGAAGTTTGCCTCACAGCTCAGTTCCTTAAAGCTCACTTTTCTGTAGAAAACCTGTACACAGTATCGCGCAAGGTGCTGTATAAGGACCTACTGAGTACACTCTTCCCACCTCCATTGTACCGCTCACTGTACTCCAATCTTCCAGGCCGCGATGTGTTGAAGCAAGTGCGCAAAATGTACATTACACCGAATTCTAAAGCATTCTTCTATAAACTCCACTCTGAAACATTGGCGGTAAACACATGGTCAGAAAGAAAGGGTATTTTCATTCCGTCTGTTAACTGCCGCCTATGTGATGTGCCGGAAACGATTGCACATTGCTTTGTCAGCTGCAAAGATGCCATACTGTTTTTGGATGTCCTTCAGCGAGCACTGAAAAAACGTTTCGTCCTTATTTCTCACACAATACGTTATCTTCTACCAGCAGCACTTGATGAAGTACCATATTATATGTTTTTCCTCATGGGTATGCACAGCTTGTGGAAGACACAAATGCAAGACCGCCATGCAGAGCCCAACTCTTCAAGCGCACACTTCATTCAAATGGCTATCCACCTAAAAAAACATTTACGACAATTTAGACTTTAGACCGGACTGGTACTCAGTCTTAGAGAACTGTTTGACCTCACCCCTTTTTTGTTTGTATAACACGATGTGAAGAACTCTCCATGTGAGGAACTCACGCTGTGTTAGCCATTTCGTGTTTATGAGTAACGCTTCAGCGCTTACTTTCGCGATTTGATTGTACTTTGGTTCACTTGATTTTGTCTTTATTGCGCTAATACTTTATTAAATACCATGAAAAAAAAGCCGGTGCGATAGCTCAGTGGTTAGAGCAACGAACGCGTTATCCGAAAGTCGTAGGTTCGATTCCTGCTCACGGCTGGTTATTTTTTCACCCACTTTTCTTTCTTACTTACATTCTATATGTTCTATAACTTCCTCTAAACATTCCTTGGCATTACTGTCTGTTAGATCTCATTAATATTGTGTCAAAACACGGAAAAATGAGCCCTTAAGTATACACTTCTTTCCCTTATCTGAATTCACGAGGGTCTCGTACTGGCAGACTTTGTGTCATTAGGTTGTATACGAGGGACTATTGGTCCCTCGTATACAAAAAAAGAAAAGAAAAAGGGGAAGGGGCCGTACGACATCCGAGACCACTTATCTGTGCGTTCGGCTGTGCTTGATGAGGCAAATCATTTCTATGTTGTCAGATGCATAGGCTAAAAGCTTTGTTAGCGGGTAATAGTATTGTCGTAATGAGACCGGACTGATTAGAGAGAAGCGTTTGCGTCTTTTAGCGGTCGTTACGCTGACAGAGTGCCTGGGTGTTCAATTATTCCGTATTTTATCGTGTTAAATTTGTAGATAAAATAAGATTCCCGTTGTTCCCTTTCTCTGGGTGTTCGAAAGTTGTTTTCTAGTAGTGTAACCCTGATGTCATCAAAGCTGTGGTCTTTTAATGTGCAGTGTTTTGAAAGTGGAAGGCCTGGCAAAGATCATACATATGCCCGATGATTGTTGAATCTAATTCTAAACGGAGTGTCTGTCTGGCCCACGTATTGCTTGTTAAATACCCCACATTCCAGGAGGTATATGACGTTCTCTGAGTCACATTCTAGTGCACCTCTTATCCTGTGCTTAAAATCCGAGTGGGTGCTTTTCGCCACTGTCGTTGTCTGCATGTGTTCGCATACCTTGCATCTGCTTTTTCCGCAAGGGTGACACCCAATTTGAGATTTCACGCCTATCTTTGAGTTTATTAAATGATCCTTTATATCTTTCGGCCGTCTGTATACAACACAAGGAGGAGAAGTGAAAAATTTGGATAGTCCCACGCTCTGTTCCAATATGTTAAAGTGTTTTCTTAGGCCCTTGTTTATGTTCGGTGGGTTGCTCGTGAAAGTTAATAGCAAGTTTTTGTTGTGGTATTGGTCGGCGTTTTTCTGGTGGTTGAAAAGAATCTGGCGGTCCAAATTTTCAGCTTTTTTGATGGCATTATCGATGATAGCTGGCGAGTATACTTGATTAAGGAGTACTTCGCGCATATGTGTGCTGTTTTTGTGGAAGTCCTCGGTGCGGGAGCAGATTCGTCGGAATCTCTGTGCTTGGGAATAGGGTATGCTGGTCTTGCAATGTCGCGGGTGGCAGCTTTTGAAGTGCAGGTATTGTTGCCTGCCCGTAGGTTTTCTGTATACGCTAGTTACCAACGCACCATCGTGAACTCAAATGAGTACATCAAGAAAGTTTATTTCAGTGTTAGAGTAGGAGTGTGTAAAATAAATGCTGGGGTATACCTGGTTGAATGCCTGTATAAAGTTGAGGAGCTTGTTTTTCTAATGTGTCCAAATTATGAATATATCATCTAGGTACCGTTTATAGAATAATGGTTTGATATCACAAGATGAAAGAAAATTGGATTCTATGTGGTGCATGAATATGTTAGCGTAGTTGGGGGCGATTCTTGTACCCATTGCCGTGGTGCTGATTTGAAGGTAGTACTGGTTGTTTCATTCAAAGCTGTTCGATTCGAGTACAAGTCTTGGGAAGATTTCAATTACTTTTTTGCTTGGATATGCGACAGGGTGTGTGCCATACGATTCAACAAGCGCCCTTACACCATCGTCATGTGGGATATTTGTGTAGAGTGAGCTAACATCCAATGTTACGAGAAATGCACCGTCTGGCATTTTCACGTCTGCTATTTCCCGAAGGAAATGGTTTGTGTCACGCAAGAAGGACTCAAGTGTGGGTGGTATGTCTTTGATTAAATAATCCATATAACTGGAAATGGGTTCCGTTAACGTTCTCGGGCCTGATATATTGGGCCTGCCAGGGTTATTTTCTTTATGAATCTTCGGCAGCATGTAAAAACGACCAGGCGCCAAATTTACCGTAATAAGTGCATTTTTAAGATTTGAATCAATGGCGCATTCACGTGTGAGATTCTCTAGGGTTGTTACAATGATATTTTTTGTGATCCGTGGTAGGGTCAAAGTCGAGGAGTTTGTAGAATTTTTTGTTATTTAGTTGTCGCTTGCCTTCCTCAATGTAGTCTGATCTATTCAGAACAACAATCGCGCCTCCTTTGTCTGCTGGTTTAATGACGAGATCTTCGCAGTTGCTCAACGTGAGTAGTGCCTCTTTTTCTCTTTTTGATATGTTATTCATGCTTGGTTTGTGCACATAAACGCATGTATAACATATTTCTGAACCGCGTCTATATAGAGATCTAGATGTCGATCTCTGTTGGCGTCTGGGGTACATTGCCGTCCGATTACCCCACGAAAAAGTGCGTTATCTTTTTGGGAATTATCTAAGAAACATTCCTCCAATCGTAAATTTCGTGCGAAGTCGTCTAGGTCTTTTAGAAGCGTGAATTCATCGTACCTTCCATTGCCAGGCCAGAATGTAAGTCCGCGTGATAGTATACTCAACTCTTCTTTGCTAAGTTTTTTATCGGAAAGGTTAATAACGTTGGGCTCTTTGGGGTGTGGTAGCAAATTTTTTTGAACGTGAGATGGTTTGGTATTTTTTCTGTAAGCAGCAGTGGGTATAGCTTGTGACACATTGTCCCACGCGAATTTCGTCCTCCTCAGTTTTTCAATTTCCTCCGTTTTTCGTGCTCAAATACGTCAAGTTCTTTAGCTTCCCACTCCGAAAAAGGAAAGTTATTTCTTATATACCACTCCTCCTCGTTATTTATATATATATATATATATATATATATATATATATATATATATATATATATATAGATGAAATAGATGATCAGAGTTTCTTCCGGTTACCGTAATAACAGTTATAAACTTCGAGAATGGTGCAGTATAGGAAACAAAACAATAAAATATTTATTTAATCCTAACAGTTTCGGCTGGTGGACCAGCCTTCTTCGGAGGATGTAAGTGAAATGATACAAGTTCCCGTAGCAGAGGGTCACCCTCACAGTTTAAAGACCCTCCAAAAAAAGACAAGCGGGCGAACGAGGTAGCAACAGACAACAAGAAGCAGAAGAAGGAGAGGAACTAGAAAGGAGCGACGGAGAGCCGCCGAAAACGAGCGGGTAATTCTGGCATTGTTACTGGGTATAGGTAAGACGCGCCGCCAGCGCAGGCGACCAAGAAAAACGGAAAAATGTGGAACATGTTGCCACTTACTCGCATGCGAGTAAGTATATATATATATATATATATATATATATATATATATATATATATATATATATATATATATATATATATATATATATATATATATATATATATATATATATAAGTTCTAGTTGCAACACTGGGCCCGTGCCTTCTCCCCTCCCCCTGAAATGTTTTTTCGTCATGGCGTACAGCGCAATATTTGCCTGCCCGCACCGCCCATTTCAGATCGACGAAATCGCAATGTGAGGAAAGAGCTGGCAGCGGAATATTTTGCCCTGATCTCAAACGGCCTTCATTACGAGTGCCTGATTTTATTCCTGTTGTTATTGCGGAATTTATGACCCTAATATTAGCTTTACGAAAGATAAGTAGTTGAATTGTAGTAGTTGCAATTTTCACGAACTCATTACTTCTGTGCTCTTTCTTCTCGTTATACATCAAGTGGAACGCCTCTATTACAGCTCTTTAAAACTAGTTCTTGGAGACCTTCAATGTAATAATTTATTTTTAGCATCAGGCCACGAAGGTTTGTTGTTGAATAAAAGGGCCGATTCTTTAGACGCTTTTCGCGCAAACATGTGGATTCTCCCGCTCACAGCATACATCTTAATCGCAAGCTTCCGCACACCGACATTCGGAAAAAGCATATCAGACCTTGCATTGACAGCTTTTCAAGAATATAACCACCTCTTCATCCTACCTTGTCACCGGTTCACGGCATTGAGGAAAAGATTCATAGTACCACCTCTTCGAATTCTGTGTATCCGGAAGTATCAGAATAAGTTAATCGGCAGAAAACGAAAGTAAGGTACAACAACCATCGAAGAGATTGATTGATTGATATGTGGAGTTTAACGTCCCAAAACCACCGTATGATTATGATAGACGCCGTACTGGAGGGCTCCGGAAATTTCGACCACCTAGGGTTCTTTAACGGCAATTTCAACGCGTCAGCATTAAGAAATACCCAGCATCGGTAGCGTCGACCCGACAATACAAAGAATAAGTGTCGGGGGTTCCAGCTGCAATCGAACCCAAGCATTCTGCGTGCCAATGAAGTATTTTACCACAAAGCTACGCCACGTCTCGGAACTACTTTTCAAATTGACGCTTACCTTCGTGCAACGTCAATAGGGGTTGCAGCAGTGCCGAATACCCAATTTTATAAACATTACATATGTGCTCCATTGATATAGCCTTCACGTCGGGTTAACGTCAATTGTGGATAGTTGCCATGCGCTGAAGTTTATTTATATATCCCGCATACTCGCGAACATCAGCGCTTCATATCAACTGCTGGTGTTGCTAATATGCATGTGCCATTTGGCATCGTTGCGCAACTGCAAACAACTGGTCAAATACACATCTGCAATTCTTCAACATATGTCTGTGCGTGCAACATTTGTACATATATTTGGCGTCATTTCATGAGGTGTACCTCAAGAAAAAAACTGTAACACGCTCATATTCCTTCCGCACGCTTCACATAACGTCGGTTCCCAGGTACGTGGGACCTGCCTAATTTTTTTCTAAATTACGGTTGTCACGGGTTTGTGACGCCAACGAAGGCAGTGGTCAGCGTGGCCGAACTTGTGGCGGGTAAACCGAAGGTGACAAATGCAGCAAGCAATGCCCGCTGTGCATCGACAGCAGCGAACATCGCGATGATAATCTGCCGAGTGGTGGAGCGCGTCGGCATTTATACATGTGCCGTCGAATTTTCCAGCCTTATCACTAGTCTTGCAGACAGTTCGGAACCAGGGCATCGAAGAACCCTACATAAAACTACAGGAAGAAATCTACAGTGGCTCCACAGCCATCCTAGGTTTTGATAAAAAAAGTGAAAGAATCCCAATAAAGAAGGGTGTAAAACAAGAAGAACGATCTCTCCGAGATGTTCACCACGTGCTTATAGGAGGTTTTCAGGGCCCTAGACTGGGAAGAGTTAGGAATCAAAGTTAATGGGTAGTATCTCAGTAACCTGGAATGTCGCTGATGACATTGCCTCGATGAGTAACTCGGAGAACAATTTACAGCTCGCATTCACTTAATTCGACACGGAAAGCATAAGAGTAGATATGAAAATAAACATGTACAAAACTAAAGTAATATGCAACAGACTCGGCAGAAAACAGCGCTTTGCGATAGGTGGAAAGATGCTGGAAGCTGTGAAGGAATATGTCTACTTAGGACAGGTAGTTACCACGGAGAATGAAATAACGAGAGCAGTAAGGGTGTTGTGGATCACATTCGGCAAGCATTCTCAAATAATGAATGGTAATCTGCCAATAACCCTCAAGAGGAAGGTACGTAACAGCTGCATCTTGCCGGTTCTTGCCTACAGAGAAGAAACCCGGAGGCTTACAAATATGGTTCAGCTTAGATTGAAGAACGCGCAGCGAGCGACAAAAAAGGATCTTATAGTTGTAACCTTAAGAGGCAAGAAGAGAGCAGAGTGTGTGACGGAACAAACGAGGGTTAAAGATGTGATAGTTGAGGTACTCAAAAACTGGACATGGGGCCGGGCACGCAGCACGTAGGTAGGATAACCGCTGATCATTAAGGGGAACTGACTGGATTCCCGAACAAGGCAAACGCACGAAGGGGGAGACAGAAAGTTAGGTGGGCCGATGATAATAAAAAAAGTTCGCAGGTATAGCGTGGTAGCAAAAAGCACAAGACCAGTTTGATTGGCGGATCATGGGAGAGGCCTTTGCCCTGCGTCGGCGTAGCCAGGCTGATGATAATGATGTTCTTCACTCTTTGGGCAGAACCTTGATACGGTTTTGTCTACTTTCATTTTTTCCTTCTCTGCTACAGGGCTTCTACTAAATATCTGCAAATAGCCTTCTTTCTGACGTATATTTATGGACTTCGTATGGTTGTGTCAGATTTGCACTTCAAGTTCTCAGTATTTGGCAACAGTGTACAAAATGTTGTAACAGTCAAGTGTCATTTCATTCGTCTGTGATCCCACAGCAATAACTAGGACGCGAAGTAGGTCGGTCGCAGATTATTCTGTTCATTATCCGATCTCAAGTGCCATTGAGAATTTGGTGGTTACACCGCTAACCCGGGTGCTTTGTATCATGATGGGCTGGATCATTCGTTTAGAGCGGTGAACGCGTCTGTGCAGATACCCAGAGCTCCCCTGCCTTCTGGTAGGCCCAGAGAAGAGGAAAGCGTTCCTGCCCTTCGAATTGTGTGACATCGAACCTGGCCAGAAGTGCACGAAGACGCTGACAAATTCGCAGACAGCGAAACTCATACGAGTGAGTAACAATGCTGTATTATATGAGCAGTGCATGTTTTCAGCAACAGGCGTGCAGAGATGCTTTCCTGGGCAGGCATTGAATCGTTGCTTTATTGTGGTGCAGGCAAGCGGGACGTCCGCCCCGGAGCGTGAGAGCGAAATCGATGATAATTAGTGGAGTTTATTGGCGCAAGGGCCAGATGTGGCCAAAGAGCGCCAGAGCGATGATAATGAACTTTGCGATGTGCAATGTAGATAAAACAGATGTGACGTGGCTGTAAATGGGCCTAAAAACAGTCGCTATAGGTGCGTAAAGATATATACATAGTAAAATTATGGCAATGACGAATGATGTGTGCTATGCAGACATAAAATGGTTTAAAAGTGATATGTATGTGAAATAAAAACTTGGCATGGAGCTCCAGTGCCTCGGCAGAGCCATTAAAACAAGAGCATGGAGGCCTGGGCTTATTGAAAGCTGCTATCACAGCGGCATCCTCTGAACAGAGGATGCGCTATGAACCTGTTGGGCTAAAAACATTCAATGTTGGGCTAAAAACATTCAATACTACATCCTTTAAAAAGCTTAAAAATGATTTTGCATCAAAAAGCGGTTCTTCACCGAGAAACATAATCGGATGTAAAGGAAGATTATAGCGGTATGCTAAAGCGAAAAATTTCTTTTCCTCACTTTCAGCTTCCGGACACTCCAGGAGGACGTGAAGGACGGTTAGCCTCTCACCACATCTACCACAAGTTTGAGGTTCATCGCCAGTCAGCATAAAGCTATGGGTACCATAAGTGTGTCCTATCCTGAGGCGACAAAATAGGACATCAGTTCGCTGTGTTCTTGTAGCGGAGGGCCAGTAACCCCTACCGCGGCTTAATCAAGTGAAGCTTATTATTTATTTCTGTGTCCCACAAGCGTTGCCAGTGGTTTCGCAGTTTCTTACGTAGGAAGGGTTTTAAATCTGTTGCAGGGACAGTATCTGTGGGGTTAATAGTGCGCAATATAATTGACGTGGCCATTCGGTCTGCTAACACATTGCCCTCGATGCTTCTATGGCCAGGAACCCAGCAAATAGTAACATGCTGGTTGGACATATACGCTGTACAAAGAACGGAATACAGCTCAATTATTACCGTATTTCTGAATCTGAAAAGAGATCTTAATGCATTTACGACGCTTAACGAGTCTGTGAATATAATTGATTTTTGTATGTTTGATTTCCCTATATGCTTCACAGCCGACAGTAGTGCATAACGCTCAGCCGTAAATATACTTGTTTCCGGGTGCAACACACCGGATTCCGAGAAGGATGGTCCGACGGCTGCATAAGCCACCCCTGCATGCGACTTAGAAGCGTCATTATAAAACTCTACGCATGAGTAGTTGGACTGGAGTTGTCGGAAAGGCATTTTAATATGTGCTTCTGGTGCATGTTTAGTGATCTCGGCAAAGGAAGTGTCACAATGTATGAGGTGCCACTGCCACGGCGGTAAATGTTTTGTTGTGGGCATAGGACAAAGTTCTAGCATCGGAACACCGATTTTCTCACTTAAGCTTCTCACACGCTAAGAGAACGGCTTTCTCGCTGCGGGTCGATTATGGTAGAGGGTGGCAGCGGTCATATCGTTTATAGCTGAATAAGAAGGATGCTTTATGCTTGCGCGTACCTTTATAAAATAATTGAAACTGCTCTAGGATCGCTGCAGGTGAAGAGACCATTGGTTTGACTCTACATAGTGACTCTAGATCGGACTTGTCCGGAAAGCACCGGTTGGCAGTCGGATACCCAGATGGTGAATGGGGTCTGGGATTTTCAAAGCACTTGGCGTTGCTGAATGATAAATTATAGAGGCGTAATCAAGGCGCGACAAAACAAGGCTTTTGTACAAGTTCAAGGGACACTTCCGATCACTACCCCATGTTGTACGTGATAGGAGCTTTAGGGGGTTCATCGCTTTCAGACATTTGATTTTTACATGTTTAATATGGGGAATAAACGTGAGCTTAGAATCTAAAGTGGTTCCTAGGAATTTATGCTCGCTGCTCACAGAGAGTTGGTCTCCCTTGATCACAATATTTGGTAGTGGCATTACCCCTAGTTTGTTGGAGAAGAGGACGCCAGTACTTTTCTGGGTTTTTTTAAAAACCATTCTCATCCACCCATTTAGAAAATTTATTCATTCCAAGCTGCACTTTTCGTTCGCAGATAGACATATTGCATGATTTGAAACTCATCTGCACATCATCAACATACACAGAATAAAACATCGCGCTTGGAATGACTGACTGCAGGGAGTTCATTTTTACAAGAAAGAGGGTGCAACTAAGCACGCCCCCTTGCGGAACACCAGTCTCTTGGGTAAATAATCTAGAGAGCATTTCCCACTTTTACGCGAAAGGTTTGGTTAGACAGATAACTTTTATTTGTGTTTAGCATGTTCCCATGGCTGCCCATGGCGGCAAGATCGCGTAAGATCTCGAATCGCCATGTGGTATCATACGCTTTCTCCAGGTCTAAGAATACCGAAAGTACAAACTGCCTATGAATAAATGCATCTCTCATGTATGTCTCTATGCGAACAAGGTGGTCTATTGTCGACCTCCCCTCTCTGAAACCACACTGAAGGGGGTCTAGTATACTGTTACTTTCTAGGAAGTGGGTTAAGCGCCGGTTTAACATTTTCTCATATAGTTTGCATAAACAGCTTGTTAACGCTATTGGCCTGTAGCTGGCGGCCAAGGACGGGTCTTTGCCTTGTTTGAGTGCCGGGATGACTATCGCTTCTTTCCATGACAATGGAATATATCCAGCTTCCCACATGGTATTGAAGGTTAGGAGCGTTTTTAGTGCTTCTGGGTGAAGATACTTGATCATTTCGTATGTTATACGATCGCCACCTGGCGCCGAGTTGTTGCAGTACACAAGAGATGCCTTAAGTTCAGATAATGAAAGTGGGCAGTTGTGAGCCTCCCTGGATGGACGTTTAGATTTAAGGAGTTGCCGCTCTTCGCGTTCTTTGAATCTTAAGAACGTTTCTGTGTAGTGCCATGCACTTGAGACGTATTCAAAGTGTTCGCCAAGGCAGTCCGCCTGCTCCTCCAAGCTCTCCCCTCGGCTACTTACCAAAGGTAGGGGTTGTGACTCCCGACCAATTAACTTGTTTACCCTATTCCAAACCTTCGTTTCGTTGGTGTAAGAATTTATACCGGAGATGTACCTATTCCAACTTTCTTTCTTTGCAAGACGACGCGTTCTTCTGGCTTGGGACTTAACCTGTTTGAAATTGTTGAGGTTTTCAGCCTTTGGGTAATTTCGGAGTAGTCTCCAAGCTTTATTTTGTCTATTGCGCGCTCTTTCCAACAATCGTCGTTCCACCATGAGATGCGACGTTTATTGGTCATTCCGTTGGTTTGCTTGATACATTTCACTGCAGCGTCAATAATAAAACCTGTTAGGTATGCTACAGCATCGTCTATATTGAAATCAGCAATCTCAACTCCGTCTAAAAATGTAATTTCTCGAAACAGTTCCCAGTTGGCTGACTTGCTGTTTCAGCGAGGAAAGTCAGGCGAGCATGTATCTTCTTTTGTTAACTTTAACATAACCGGGAAGTGGTCACTCCCAAAAGGGTTCTTGAGAACGAACCAGATATGGAATTATAGCACTCGAGACAATACTCAGGTCTATAGAAGAGTATGTGTTGTGTGTAGTGCTATAATACGTTGTTTTTTTGGTTTAGTAGACATGCACCTGACGAAAACAGAAAGTGTTCTATTAGGCGTCCCCGCGCATCTAAACGAGAGTCGCCCCATAGGGGATTATGTGCATTTAGATCACCAACGACTATATATGGCGGAGGAAGTTAATCAATGAAGCTTTGAAATTGTGTCTTTGAAAGTTGATAGCACGGGGGAATGTAACTAGAGGTAATTGTTAGTAGCTTCCCGAACAGCACTGCTCGGACAGCAACTGCCTCAAGAGAAGTTCGGAGGTTTAATTGCTTACAGGCCACACCTTTATCAACTATTATAGCGACACCGCCCGACGAAGCGGCAGCGTCGTCACGGTCTTTCCGGAAGATGCCATAATGCTTTAGAATGTTTGTGTGGACTTGAGATGTGTTTCGTGAACACACAGCACCTTTGGAGTATGTTTATTAAGAAGTTCTCTAATATCATCGAGGTTATGGAGAAGTCCTCGCACATTCCACTGTAAGATCTGTGTATCCATTTTAGATGTGTTTTGTGCTGTGTGCTCAAGGATCGAAAGTAAGCTCACGGACCCTTTACAGGGGCCAAGACACGAGATTTTTCTTTTTTGGATCGGTCGACGGAGTCGCGCCGATCCTTAGGCGCTGGCTGCGCCCTCATGATCGGTGTTGTGTCCATTGTCTCTTGCGAGGCGCTGGACACGCGCTCTTGCGAGCGCTGCATTTGTTTTGAGGGCCTCGCCTCAAAAGACGAGACCTTCGCGGCCCCCAGCTCGGAAATTGGTGGGTCTTTCTTGGATGGCGGAGCAGCACTGGCTGCAACCGCCGAGGAGGCGGATGGCGTCACTGCTGACTCACTACGCGTGTGCCAGACAGGCGCCGGGGGCCGTTGTGGCGCTGCCCCCTGACGCGCCACTTCGGCAAAGCTGGTTTCTGGTAGGCAGGACACCTGCCTTCGTGCCTCCTTAAATGAAATGTTTTCTTTTACTTTAATTGTGACAATTTCCTTTTCTTTCTTCCAGCATGAGCATGACCGCGAGTACGCGGCAAGCTCCCCATTACAGTTTGCACAGTGAAGAGAGTTTTCACAGGCATCTGATGTGTGTTCTTCAGCACTGCATTTCGCGCAAGTTAGGCGGCCTCGGCAGTTCTGTGAACTATGGCCGAACCGCTGGCATTTGAAATATCGGAGAGGGTTTGGTATATATGGCCTCACTTGAAGCCTGATATACCCAGCCTCAACGGAGTCGGGCAGTACACTTGAATTGAAGGTGAGTATGAGGTGCTTAGTCTGGATTTCTTTGCCATCACGCCTCATCCTAATTCGCTTCACGTTGATGACATTCTGTTCACTAAAACCCTCCAAGAGTTCAGCCTTTGTAAGCCCTAACAGGTCACCATCTGAAACAACGCCATGGCTGGTGTTCATGGTTCGGTGTGGGGTTACTATTAATTTGGTATCTGCGAATTTCTTTAGATTAGACAATTTTTCATTCTGTTTTTGGTCGCGGAGCTCCAACAGGATGTCACCACTTGCCATTCTCGATGCTTTATACCCTGGGCCGAAGATTTCTGTCAAAGACTTTGAAACAAGAAAAGGTGAAATTGTTCTCACTGATTTGCCGGGTGTGTCAGTGTGGATAACGTGGAATCGAGGAAAGGATACTCTCTGGTGTCCAAAAAACTGGAATACTTCTTCGGTGCGCCCTCTTTTCTGAGGGCGATCAGGGAGTGGGGGGAAGGAACTAGCCATAAGAAGAGGTTTAATTTCGGCAGCGGCGCCTGCCACCCATCATAGAGTCCTACAAGGGGACGCTGCAGGCTACAGGCCCTGCAGACGCCAGCTGTACACCCCCACTATAACCGAATATGGTGTATTCAAGGCAGGATAGCCACACAGGTTTAACCCTTGCCGCCAGGAAACACGGAAGTCAACGGAAGAGAGTAGAGGACAGGAAATATTTAAAGTAAGAGAAAAGACGAAGATGTGAGGGGGAGACAGGAAAAGGCGACTGCCGATTCCCCCAGGCGGGTCAATCCGGGGGTGCCGTCTACGTGAAGCCAGGGCCAAAGGGGTGTGTTGCCTCTGCCGGGGGGGCCTTAAAGGTCCAATCAACCAGCGTCAGCTCAACCCCCAGGATCCCCTTTTCCCCGGACACTGCAAAGCCACGCACGGCTAGGCGTGGGAGGGCGTATAAACTCCCCCGTTAGCTCGGGTCCGTGGTGTCGCTACACACCAAACGCCTACTTGCGCAGGCGCCCCTGCGGGGGAGAGCGAAATCGAAGCACTGATGTGGAAAGCAAACTGAAGAACGCATCCGTACAAGAAGTAATTCGGCGTTTCCATCTCCAACTCTATGATGAACGTAACTGGTCACGTCCTGCCATCTCCGAACTTGCTGTATGGCTGCGCGACTGAGCAGTTAGCGATACCCCAGAACGGTGTGTGGGACATGAGGGGCAAGACGTTCTACAGTGCAGCCGTGTTGAACACCTGGGCCCTGATATGCTTCACGTCAAAGCAAAGATGTGGATTTGACACATTGAACCGGTTCATTCTGAAGCTGTAAACAATGGCCCCTGACGCTGGCATGTGCATCGCTCCCCAGCCCTGCACGCATACTTATTTGATGAAGGTCGACGAGGTGGAGCCAGCGTTTCGTTATCTGAAGACCAGGTTCGCGTGTCCGAATCTCGTCATCATCGTGCTGCCCGGCAAGACGCCCATCTACGCCAAGGTCAAGCGAGTCGGAAATACGCTAATGGGTGTGGCCACGCAGTGTGTAAATTACGAAAGCCTCCTAAAGCTGAAAAAGCGGACCCTCAACAATCTGATCGTGAAGATAAATGCCAAGCTGGGCGGCATCAACTGCATTGTCAAGCCTGGAGACCGACCCCTGGTTTTCAAGGAGCCAGTTATTTTCCTCGGTGCCAGCCTCACCCACCACAGTAGTAACAGCGATTTCTCCATTGCTGCGGTATGTGCTTTGATTCTTTCCGTGTAGACGTAGGGACTGCTTTAGCCTTCTGCTAACGCATGCTGTGGCATGAACTTACGAGAAAGGTTTTTTTTATTATTCCCATAGCAATTATGTGGACTTTCGTTTAATTTCTGCGGTTGCCGTAGTTGGAGTTAATGTTTCATGCGTGCTGTTTCTCCGCTGATGTGACCGTCAGGAACACACTAGTTTTATAAACCTAAAAAATGTTTTAGACTTGTGTTGGCCTGGGGTAATAAAACTGAATTAAACTTGGGTCATTCCACCCCAAAGGTCTCCAACGTAGCACTCGACAAACATGAATTTCGCTCAGAAAAATGAAAACAAATTACAAACATATACACCAAGTTCTACAGAACTGTCCCGACATATCTTAGTGGCGATTGTTTTTTTTTTCATGCGAGTGCCATTTAAACTTAACGAAATGTTGAAAAGCCAGGAACGAAAAGACGATTTGCTATAAATGCACCATTCCACGCATTCCTTCAATATTTCCTTTCTCGCGTTTTTCGAGAATTGTTTCGTTGTTTATATCAGGTTTTGAACACTTCGACAATTTTTCACGCAAAAAAATTGTTAATCAAATCCACAAAATATTTTGACAAGACCTTTGATAAAACTAGTGTTTTACCTGTGTGGAGTGCAAAGGCCCTTAAATAAAGTTCTTAACGTAGTGAAAGCGCCACTTTGGCCCATGTTAAGCCGTCTGTTGCACAAGGTAGTCTAAGAAAAAAATAAACAGAAAAGCGCGCATGATCGAGAATCGTATAGCTTTGTCTAGATAAGCTTGATAAGACTTTTTTATTTTGCATAACGAAAAAAATTTGATCTTTAGCCCCACTGCATTGTCTTTTCCCATAGGGACAATACAAACTTGCCAAATTTGCTGCCTAAAAATGAGGTATATAGTCTATACCTAGCACATCGTTTACAATTTCTTTTGTCAGCACGTCATATTGCTTACGACACATCTAGGTAATATTAAACAGAAGTAGAATATCCAAGTGCCATTGGGTTATGCGAAAACTCTCTCAATGGTGAGTCACGTTAATTACTCAGTTGCTTACGCACATGACAGGCGGCAGTGGCGACGCGCAACTAAGCTACGAAAATCGGCTGCTGTCGTGGTATAGCAGCTGTAACGGTGCATGTTATTTGTCCGACACATCATACTTTAGCCTAAGATCTGATGTGGAAAAAATAAACATAAAACGCCAGGGCCTGCGCGGAAGGCGCGCAGTGCAGTCAACGCGAAAGTTAGAAGAGCGGCCTTTCAGATACGTTTATAAACACTCATTTTGTAACTGCTGCAAGCACACGTGCTTGATACCGGCATTAATATTTTTGGGGCACTAGGCCAGCATTCGCTATTCTATTTTTCACCATGTTTCTGAGAAGCGTGGTATCTGCTTAAATATAGTGAGGAATTTGGTGCCAATTTTTCATGCAGTGGCTGACGACAATTAGGAATTATGCCTGAAGTGGGTTTGCACCACAGTTAATGGCCGAACAAGAACAAGCTATTGTAATGGGTAGGAGCATTGGACGACCCACTCGTTACGCTACTGCACTAGCACCCAGTGGACCCGGGTTTAAGCTTCACTGTGTTATTGGTACTAGGTTTTTTCTAATTTCGCGCGATGTGGCTACGAATATTGGTGGCGGCAGACAACTATATACGGCGCTGCGCGAGACCCGAGTTGTGATCTCGTAACAGCTTTCGCGGTAAAATAGCGAGACATGTCATGTCTGTAGGGTTGCGGAAGACTTTAGGGAAGGCGTGCATTTACGTGTGTCATCCCCCTGCGTGCCAGCCACTGAGCTATGCCTGTGCTTAAAATTCCGTTGCAAACTGACCATGCTTCACTTCGGGAAAGCAGTCGGGTCAACGTGTCCAATAAAGCGTTTGGAAGCACCAAAAAACAAAATAACCAGGCGTCACACTATGCGAATTGCGTTACAGGCAGGTCGGTCACTGCATACCTTCATCCCACTGCAAATTGTCAGCCAAAACTTTTCATCATCTGGAGCCACCACACCAACAAGTGCGCACTATAAGTCTCGCAAGTGCCCCTCACTTCTCCGCACAATGACGAAAAATGACGTAGTCGGTAGTTGCCAGCTTGATCTCTGTACGCACAGAAAATTGGTCAAAGCCTTATTGAACGTTCTGATACGCTAGCACTTCCGCTCTTTTATTTTTAGTATTTTTTCAAGCGCCATTTTTCTGATCGCTTTCTTTCTGGTCTTCCGTATTTTCCCTCCCGTTATAGTGCACGGTAGCAAACCAAGTGCTACAATGCTGGTTCACCAAATTTGCTCTCTCAATTTTTTCGGTCTCTCTCTCTGTGGTGAAACAAGGTACCTATTCATCGTCTGTAAAGCATATAAGTATCCATTCGTGTATATTCTTGCGGCAAGCGACGTAGAAAAAATTATGCCTTATAGTCCTTCGTAATGAGCAGTTCTTGACGCAGTTCGTATTGTGCGACTCCTTGTCGTTATTTTACTCCTCTAGAACGGTACGTTTGCTCCGTTAACAATTATTGCTCGCCATATATGACGCCTGAATTGTGTATTTTTACGATGAAATTTCAGGCACCAACGTAGCTCTGTGGAAAACAAAAACCAGGCCTACCGCGTAAAGCGCAGCGCCATTTTTAATAATTAATGATGATTGTTAGGGTTCAACGTCCCAAAACCACGCTATGATGAGAGACGCCGTATTGGAGGGCTCCGGAAATTTCGACCTCCTGCGGTTCTTTTACGTGCACCTAAATCAAAGCACACCAGCCTCAAGCACTTTTGCCTTTATCGGAAATGCAGCCGCCGCAGCCGGTATTCGATCCCGCGACCTGCAGGTCTGCAGCCGAGTGCCCTAGCTACTAGACCACCGTGGCTCAGTAACTTTCCCCAAGTTACAGTAGTGTACAGTCAGTTCTGTAGAACTTACTGCACACTACTGTAAAATACTGCCGCAAACGTACCCACACCCCAAACCCCGTTTTCCAAGCAGTATTTGCTGCAGGCCTGTAGACGTTTTACATTCCATGAGCCCGCACTATTCTGACTTATATATTGCGCGTGAAAACGAAAAACCTTTCTAGCCTAGTATTTGGGTATTGATGAAACGTCAGTTTTCGACCTACAGCTACTCGATTGTGCCTACAGGGTGTATGTGGCCCTTTTCCTTTGGTTTGAATTAACTATCTTCATGGCTAACTGAATTTTGCAATGCTCAACTAAATTTTTATTATCATTTTTATTGTATAAATGATTCACTTGGACTATCACTGGCTCTCATGCTGGCGATCATTTTCCCCGTTCAGAGGCAGGTCGTTCCTGTACATATTGACTGAAGCCCCAGAAACAGCTCTCTCAGTGGGCGATATGCCTGCCATTGCGTCAAAACATGCCAGGCCTACCTGCACAGGAATATCTATGAGTAGCGCTCCTTGCATCTTCATTAACGACGCAAGCAGCAAAAAAATCGCGAGGACCACACCACCACCCTTCAATAGGATGAAACGTGACTGAGCCAATCAGCCTATTCTTTGCTAATCCGAAACTTTATGAAGGTACCCAGGTATTTGCTAATCCCTCATAAAGGATGTCATGGGTATACTTCGTCAACAAGCAAACCAGCGGGTTTACGAATGCGATGCCATGAGGGTTGAGATAAGTACTGAAGTGGTTTGATATTACGCAACTTCTGTATATACTTCTGACCATCCTGCGCAATGAGTTCTTGAAATATATCTCCTGGTTTTGTCTCAGCTACTGCATGACTAAAATGAATAAATTGAAAGCAGACAGGCGAAGCAACAATGGGATTAGCGAGGTCATTCCACGCCAACTCTCACACTCGCAGCGCTCTACAAAAACTAATTGTTCTGAAACAAAAAAGCTAAGAACGTTACACACACAGCTCTACAATATTTTTACGAAGCAACTTCGCTACAAAACGAAATCGGCGATCAAATGCTCATAACATTTTTTGAAAACTTTCCATAAAATGCACTTTTTTTCTGCATTGCGTATTTTGCCTGTGTGCGGCGCATAGGCGCTAAAGAAAAGAGCCTGAAGTTGGGGAAAGTTACTGAGCCACGGTGGTCTAGTAGCTAGGGCACTCGGCTGCAGACCTGCAGGTCGCGGGATCGAATACCTGCTGCGGCGGCTGCATTTCCGATAGAGGCGACAGTGCTTGAGGCTGGTGTGCTTTGATTTAGGTGCACGTAAAAGAACCGCAGGAGGTCGAAACTTCCGGAGCCCTCCAATACGGCGTCTCTCGTCATAGCGTGGTTTTGGGACGTTGAACCCTAACAATCATCATTAATTATTAAAAATGGCGCTGCGCTTTACGCGGTAGGCCTGGTTTTTGTTTTCCACAGAGCTGCATCGGTGCCTGAAATTTCATCGCAAAAATACACAATTCAGGCGTCATATCTGGCGAGCAATAATTGTTAACGGAGCAAACGTACCGTTCTAGAAGAGTAAAATAACCTCAAGGAGTCGCACAATGCGAATTGCGTCCAGAACTGCTCATTACGAAGGACTATAGGGCATAATTTTTACTACGTCGCTTGCCGCAAGAATATACACGAATGTATACTTATATGCTTTACAGACGATGAATAGGTACCTTGTTTCACCACAGAGAGAGAGACCGAATAAATTGAGAGAGTAAATTTGGTCAACCAGGATTGTAGCACTTGGTTTGCTACCGTGCACTATAACGGGAGGGAAAATATGGAAGATCGAAAAGAAAGCGATGAGAAAAGTGACGCTCGAAAAAATACTAAAAATAAAAGAGCGGAAATGCTAGCGTATCAGAACGTTCAATAAGGCTTTGACCAATTTTCCGTGTGTACAGAGATCAAGCTGGCAACTACCGACTGCGTCATTATTTGTCATTGTGCGGAGAAGTGAGAGGCACTTGCGAGACTATAGCGCGCACTTGTTGGTGTGGTGGCTACAGATGATGAAAAATTTTGGCTGACAATTTGCAGTGGGATGAAGGCATGCAGCGACCGACGTGCCCGCAACGCAATTCGCATGGTGTGATGCCTGGTTGTTTCTTTTTGGGGCTTGAAAACGCTTTATTGAACACGTTGACCCGATTCCTTTCTCGACATGAAGCCTGGTCAGTTTGCAACGGAATTTTAAGCACAGGCAAAGCTCAGTGGCTGGCACGCAGGGGGAAGACACGCATAAATGCACGCCTTTCGTAAAGTCTTCCGAAACCCTACAGACATGACATGTCTCGCTATTTTACCGCAAGAGCTGTTACGAGATCACAACTCGTGTCTCGCGCAGCGCCGTATATAGTTGTCCGCCGTCACCGGTGTTCGTAGCCACATTGCGCGAAATTAGAAAAAACCTAGTACCAATAACACAGTGGAGCTCGAACCCGGGTACGCTGGGTGCTAGCGCAGTAGCGTAACAAGTGGGTCGTCCAATGCTCCTACCCATTACAAAAGCTTGTTCTTGTTCGGCCATTAACTGGGGTGCAAACCCACTTCAGGCATAATTCCTAATCGTCGTCAGCTACTGCATGAAAATTGGCACCAAATTCCTCACTATATTTAAGCAGATACCACGCTTCTCAGAAACATGGTGAAAAATAGAATAGCGAATGCTGGCCTAGTGCCCCAAAAATATTAATGCCGGTATCAATCACGTGTGCTTGCAGCAGTTACCAAATGAGTGTTTATAAAAGTATCTGAAAGGCCGCTCTTCTAACATTCGCTGTGACTGCGCTGCGCGCCTTCCGAGCAGGCCCTGGCGTTTTATGTTTCTTTTTTCCACATCAGATATAGGCTAAAGTATGATGTGTCGGAAATGTAACATGCACCGTTACAGCTGCTATACCACGACAGCAGCCGATTTTTGTAGCTTAGTTGCGCGCCGCCACTGCCGCCTGTCATGTGCGTAAGCAACTCAGTATTTAAGGCGACTCACCATCGAGAGAGTTTTCGCATAACCCAATAGCACTTGGATATTCTACTTCTGTTTAATATTACCTAGATGTGTCGTAAGCAATATGACGTGCTGACAAAAGAAATTGTAAACGATGTGCTAGGTATAGACTATATACCTCATTTTTAGGCAGCAAATTTGGCAAGTTTGTATTGTCCCTATGGGAAAAGACAATGCAGTGGGGCTAAAGATCAAATTTTTTTCGTTATGCAAAATAAAAAAGTCTTATCAAGCTTATCTAGACAAAGCTATACGATTCTCGATCATGCGCGCTTTTCTGTTTATTTTTTTCTTAGACCACCTTGTGCAACAGACGGCTTAACATGGGCCAAAGTGGCGCTTTCACTACTTTAAGAACTTTATTTAAGGGCCTTTGCACTCCACACAGGTAAAACACTAGTTTTATCAAAGGTCTTGTCAAAATATTTTGTGGATTTGATTAACAATTTTTTTGCGTGAAAAATTGTCGAAGTGTTAAAAACCTGATATAAACAACGATACAATTCTCGAAAAACGCGAGAAAGGAAATATTGAAGAAATGCGTGGAATGGTGCATTTATAGCAAATCGTCTTTTCGTTCCTGGCTTTTCAACATTTCGTTAAGTTTAAATGGCACTCGCATGAAAAAAAAACAATCGCCACTAAGATATTTCGGGACAGTTCACAGATATGACAGTTCGGGACAGATATTTCGGGACAGATATTTCGGGACATCCTGGAGATGTCATTGCAAAGGGTAATGGGCATTGCCGTGTCTACCCAGTCTCCACTTCTGCTATAAAGCTCCGTACTAATGAGTCATTTCAGCATCATGCCCAAAAATCCAGAAGAAAGCAAGAGCAAGTGAGCCGTGGCATAAAGGCTACAAGTGTCCTCACGCTGCTGAACCACTTTGACTTTCCTACTGGCTTTGTGGTTGACTACATGCATGCTGTGTGTGGAGGTTTTGTAAAAGCTACGACGTTGCTGTGGCTAAACTCTAAGAGGTGTCGTAGTTTTAAGCTTCACCTTCACTTGAGTGAATTGAACGAGAAGCTGCTCAGCCTGCAACCAATCTGGGAAATATCAAGGCTTCCAAGATCACTGAATGACCTGAAACACTGGAAATGTGCTGACTGGCGGAATTGGTTGTTGTTTTATTCGCCAATTGTGTTGGCTGGGTATGTTCCAGAAAAGAATTACCGCCACTGGGTCTCATTCTTTGACATAATGTACTACTTGTTGAGCGATTGCGTAGCCCTTGACAGGCTCAACATTATGAAAAATGAAATGGTAAAGTTTGTCAAAGAGTACCAGGAGCTATATGGCATAACAAACATGACATACAATGGGCATCTGCTGCTTCACCTTGTTGACACAGTGAAGCATTGGGGTCCACTGTGGGCACATTCAATGTTCGGATTTGAATCTATGAATGGAAAGCTTGTGAAAATGGTCAAAGGGACCAGGTACCCCGAAAAACAGATTATTGACAAGTTCTTCCTCATGCAAGCCTTGCCTACGCTTTGGAGTAATGTTGCAAGAGAAAATGCGTACACTCAGAATTTGTTCAAGGCACAAATGAAGGGCTACAAATTGAGAAAACGATCTGTGCAGAATGGGACCACTACATTCTATGGTAAAGCAGTGCGAAGTGCGGATGGCACTCATTTTCGAAAGATGAGCATCGGAAACGTTGCATATTGCACTGCGGATCTGGACAGATCGCGAAGGGTAAATTCATTCGTCATTATCAATGGGTTGTTTGGCCGCCTTCGGGACATTAGTGTGTACTGCTCACAGGGGCATGAACAGTGTGCATGCCTAAAGGAGACAGTGCTCTCTGTTCAGGTGTACATTGTGAAGCACAACATGCTTGAGGTGTTCTGCAAGGATGAACCCTACCATTTTGTTAAAGTTGAATCTACTGCTGAAATCAAGCGTGTGTCACTTGTTTCAGTGGAAAAATGTCTTGCACTGGCTTCCGATGGGGATTTGTTTATTTGCAGAGTGAATGAAAAGTTCCTTGCTGAGGCCACGTCGAGGCTGTATGACATGGCATATCAGTGTAAAAATCGAAGTATGAGAACCACGAGGGCTCCTTTACCACCTGGCAAGAGTTTAGCGGAAAAATCTGTGATGCGTACCGCAAAGCAAGAAGCAGCTTATTTTTCATATTTGCAGCATTGTTTGCCTTACCTATACGCAGTTCTCGTCAAGTGTACATTGATTGTGTTGTTCGTGGGCTTCGTTCCCATGAATTAACGTCTAGTCATGCTAAAATTATGCCATTGCAATTTAATTAATGGTCATGGTAAAATATTATTGCACTGTACAAAATGAGCACCAAATGTGGCGATAAGTACCAAAATTTTATGGACACTATGTAGACTATGTTTTGCTTTAATCTATGATTAATCAACCTTACCTGTAATCGTTTATGAGCATTGTGAAAGATGGCTTGGCCATGTGCTTACCGATAACATGAAATATGCTAGGCATGCCGTGTCGTGACGATGGAAACCAGGTCCCAGGATTGCTGATTTGTAAAGATGCGTGCAGTGAGTACACTACTCTGAACTGCAGTTGTCCCGGGGTGTTATCTAGACATAAGTCCTCGGACGTCCTTGCTCAGCACATCATTTCCACAGGTACCGAGGGATGAGTATGGCATTAAACGTGGGCCGTATCCTCCCGCAGGATAATTTGCTGGTCGGACACAGCACTCCACGCATTCGCCCACAATGAAATGTAGCTCGAAACACCGTGGACAGCAAAAATTAAAATTGCACCACCATAATTCAGAGGCCGTACAATCTTTGCAGATTGCACCTAAATAAAATTGATTGGCAAATACATGTTTGTTGTGGGCATAAACCTCTCGTGCCAGCCTGAGAGCATCTCACAGCAAGCCAGCGTCAGGTAGAAGCAAGCTCTGGGGAGAGGGGATGTCACAGGCAGCCAGCAGGGACAGGCAAAGCGCAGTGACGTGTGCTAGCGTGCCCATGTGACCCGCCTGAGGGTAAGCGAGCACTTCGCTTGGACATGTCCGAACACGTGGTTCCGCTCTGACAAGCTGGCGTGCAGCTTTCACCAGACAAAAGGCCTGGCGGCATAGCCACGGCAGCCATACTGCCAAATAACGGCGGGCCACTGCACTCGGGGCCCCGTGGTTCTGCCACACGTGCTAGCTGGGTAAACAGGCGCCAGGGTGGCGGTTGCTCTCGATTCCCACATTGTAAAATATGAAGATTGCTTCACCCTTTAACAAAACTTTGTTTTTCGTTACTAGTGTTTGTTCTCTCCTCACACAGTTGTGCTTCAATCGCAGCATCCATACTCCCCTTGTTGATACCACTGGCATGAGGTTCTGAAGTGCTTTTCGTCTGAAGCTTTGTGACCTATTTGAATCGAGCATCGAGGTGATCGATTCAAATATCATTGTGTATTACACAGCTAAGAAGCTTAGTTCAAAATGTGCTTAGAAATTTATTTGTTTTGGTATTTATGTAGTACTTCAAAAAAGTATCACAAGTATGTCACTTTTGTGTTACATATGGCTGTTTAATGTTATGTCAACATGAAGCCTCTTATGTTTTCATTGTTTCCCATAATTAATTGATAAGCAGTGTACAGCTGAAGTCACTGCTCTAAAGTAATTACCTTTTGTGTTTCACAAATATATGCAAAGTGCTCTGCATCTGTATAGTTTTTACTTTGTTTTACTTTCTTGGATGTGGTTTATTATGGCTGTGGGGATTAGCTGTTCCTTAAATATAGTAAACTTATGGGTATCGTACGTCGAAATTGCTTAAGATATCAATCACACATGTGCTTTTCTGAATAAACTTGTTGAAAAGAAATGTTTTTTCTATTCTGTTTCTTTTAGGTTTGTTGAGAACTCAACATGCGAGATTCTATAATTGGTCATTGTTAAGAAAATGTGAACTTCAGTAGAATTTACAGCAAAATCAATCACATTTACTTTTCCAGGGCAACTCGCAGCAAATTTTTCTCCCTTGTCAGGGTGACAGTTGTTAGCTGTTTGCTTTGCATGGTGCACCTTTAACAAATAGTATGCCCATGGGTTAAAAACTATTGAGGTATGTGAAGCCTTAACACTTAGTCAAAACCATCCATCACGAGAAGCACCTTGTTCTTATGTCCACACTTGCTTCCTCTTTAACTAATGTCTCTTACTCTCTTCACTCCTGCCCTTATATTGGTCAAACTGCTGCTTCGTCTTTTCTCTGTATGTATATTACAATTAATAAGGTTAATTTACACCACACGACATAATTGTATATGTATGTATGCATATATAAGCACTCTGCATCCATGGCATGGAGTAAGAAAAATGGAAATTTCAATATGAATCAATATCGACCTCGATTTGTTTGCCTACATATCAGCAAAGGAATCTTATTTGACAATTCATTATCAGAAAAAGTAAGGAAGACTCATCTTCGCACTGTTCGGCATGCATGTTTGGGGTCCGACGTTCTAACACGCAACAAAAAATTAACTTGTGGTCTGCTTGCCAAGAAAAAACAAAAACAAATGATGGCTGTAGCACCTGAATTGAATATCTGAGTTTCATCAAGATAATTATGAAAAATTCTTGTAATTTATATTCCTATATGCTAGTGTGAGATTACATCTGCACTGTGTTTGTACACATCAGTGAATGCTTTAGGAAGCTTTAATATGTATCGTTACCAAGTGACCTTCCAAAAGAGGAGCCGAAATGATGAAAAGATTGAAAAAGAATTGATATCTCGTGAATAAAATGAATAATCATGGTATGTGATATACCAAAGAATGTCCAAGTTGAAAAAGGACATGACTAAAGCTAGGTTAACATTATAGTCGCGCTCATAGCTTGACAGTGCAAGTGGGTGGACAGTCAAAAAATAAAAAAAGTGATCAGAATTGCATATTAGTGTCAGTAAATCACACAAGCTGGGTTGCAATAGCGATGATGAGAGCCATGATGATGAACCTAGAATGATTAAGGCATGAGTTGAGTCAGCAGAGCATGAAAATGATGCCTGGTAAGTTTTAACAACTGTGAAGCTGGTTGTGATGGTTGTATAGAAAGGTACAGGTCAAATAATGGGATAAGAGTTATAGCCATGTTCACTAGATGACCGTGACTCAGCAAAAATGGTTGCAACTTCAAAAGTGGATCAATGGGTTTGGACATTGATACTAAGACAAAGAGATGCTGAAAAGGTATGGCAAAATCACAGTCGTGATTAGTAGCGTAGCCAGGAATTTTTTAGGGCGGCCGGGGCTCAACGATAATTTGTGTATGTTTGTGCATGGGTTTCTATGTGTGCGTGCATATATTCTCATGCAAAATTGAACATTTTAGGGGTGGTTTGAAGACTCCCCCATACCCCCTGGCTGTGCCCCCAGTCATGATTATGACACAGGAAAAAGTAGTTAGCACTCGGAACGAGGTGAAATGCGTTCCAGAGGTGTGCACAGAGTTGTCCTTCGAGGGGGGTGGGGGGTGTACGATATAAGTATTGCTATACAGTGCCTCCCCCCCGCTCAACCTCCTCCCTCTGGCACTGAGGCCATTTCTGTCAAAACGCGACGCTGTGTAAAAATATGCAGCAAAATTTGCCGCCCCATTAATGTCTGAACCAGAGGCGCATCCAAGGGGTGGCGCAGCGGGCCCGTGCCCCCCCCCCACCCCCGAACTTTTTTTCTCAATGTGGTACAGAGCACAAAATGACACTCGACCACACCTTCCTGTCCGGACCCCGTGTTGGATCAATTGAATAGGCATGATAAACCACATAGTTCAAATCAGACAGCTAAATATTACTCAAAACAAGTTGGTCGAAATTATATATCTCCTCGACGTGATATGTACTCAAACTCCACGGGTTTCAAACCCCATGGGGTTCAAACCCCGAACCTCTGGATCCAGAGGTTCGGGGTTTGAACCCCTTGGTCCATATTTGACTAAGAAAAGTCTATAGGCTTCAACCTTCGTGTACATCTCTTAAGCGATATAGCTAACTTCTAGGAAATATTTCGCACAAAAATTAGGATCATATACTGAGTATTCTCTGCTAAGTGGCTGCTGTGAACTTAATGTTAAATGTCTTTAGTGTTTATACATCAGGTTTACATGCTGAAAATCTGCGTAGTTTTTTCTGCATAATTTGTGAAGTGTATTCTCTTTTAAGTGCCTGCTGCCATCTTGATGATAAAAGTCACTAGCTCTCGAGTTTATGATTACATTCTGATGTGTCATCAAAAACATATCAAGATGTAATCAGAAATTCAAGAACCATTTTTGTAAGGGCAAAGTGGCGCTTTCACTAGGTTAAGGTTTTTATTGAAGGGCCTTTGCACTCCACACAGGGAAAACACTAGTTTTATCAAAGGTCTTGTCAAAATAATTTGTGAATTGAATAACGATTTTTTGCGTGAAAAATTGTCGAAGTGTTCAGAACCTGATTTAAACAACGAAACAATTCTCGAAAAACGCGAGAAAGAAAATATTGAAGGAACGCGTGGAACGGTGCATTTATAGCAAATCATCTTTTCGTTACGGGCTTTTCAACATTTGGTGAAGTTTACATGGCACTCGCATGGAAAAAAACAATCGCCACTCAGATAGTTTGCGAAAGTTCTGTAGAACTTGGTGTATATGTGTGTAATTTTTTTCCATTTTTCTGAGCGAAATTCACGTTTGTCGAGTGCTACATTGGAGACCTTTGGGATGGCATGACCCAGGTTTAATTTAGTTTTATTACCCCATGCCAACACAAGTCTAAAACATTTTTTAGGTTTATAAAACTAGTGTGTTCCTGACGGTCACATCAGCGGAGAAATAGCACGCATTAAACATTCACTCAAACTACGGCAACCGCAGAAATTCATCAAAAGTCCACATAATTCCTATAGGAATAATAAAAAAACCTTTCGCGTAAGTTCATGCCACAGCATTCGTTAGCGGAAGGCTAAAGCAGTCCCTACGTCTACACGGAAAGAATCAAAGCACATACCGCAGCGATGGAGAAATCGCTGTTACTACTGTGGTGGGTGACGCTGGCACCGAGGAAAATAACTGGCTCCTTGAGAACCAGGGGTCGGTCTCCAGGCTTGACAATGCAGTTGATGCCGCCCAGCTTGGCATTTATCTTCACGATCAGATTGTTGAGGGTCCGCTTTTTCAGCTTTAGGAGGCTTTCGTAATTTACACACTGCGTGGCCACACCCATTAGCGTATTTCCGACTCGCTTGACCTCGGCGTAGATGGGCGTCTTGCCGGGCAGCACGACGATGACGAGATTCGGACACGCGAACACGCGAACCTGGTCTTCAGATAACGGAACGCTGGCTCCACCTCGTCGACCTTCGTCAAATAAGTATGCGTGCAGGGCTGGGGAGAGATGCACATGCCAGCGTCAGGGGCCATTGTTTACAGCTTCAGAATGAACCGGTCCAATGTGTCAAATCCATATCTTTGCTTTGACGTGAAGCATATCAGGGCCGAGGTGTTCAACACGGCTGCACTGTAGAACGTCTTGCCCCTCATGTACCACACACCGTTCTGGGGTATCGCTAACTGCTCAGTTGCGCAGCCATACAGCAAGTTCGGAGATGGCAGGACGCGACCAGTCACGTTCATCAGAGTTGGAGATAGAAACGCCGAATTACTTCTTGTACGGATCCATTCTTGAGTTTGCGTTCCACACCAGTGCTTTGATTTCGCTCTCACGCTCCGGGGCGGACGTCCCGCTTGCCTGCACCACAATAGAGCAACGATTCAAGCCTGCCCAGGAAAGCATCTCTGCACGCCTGTTGCTGAAAACATGCACTGCTCATATGGTACAGCATTGCTACTCACTCGTATGAGTTTAGCTGTCTGCGCATTTGTCAGCCTCTTCCTGCACTTCTGGCCAGGTTCGATGTCACACAATGCGAAGGGCAGGAACGCTTTCCTCTTCTCTGGGCCTACCAGAAGGCAGGGGAGCTCCGGGTATCTGCACAGACGCGTTCACCGCTCTAAACGAATGATCCAGCCCATGATGATACAAAGCACCCGGGTTAGCGGTGTAACCACCAAATTCTTAATGGCACTTGAGGTCGGATAATGAACAGAATAATCTTCGACCGACCTACTTCGCGCGCTAGTTATTGCTGTGGGATCGCACACGAATGAGATGACACTTGACTGTTACAACATTTTGTACACTGTTGCCAAATACTGAGCACTTGAAGTGCAAATCTGACACAACCATACGAAGTCCATAAATAAACGCCAGAAAGAAGGCTATTTGCAGATGTTTAGTAGAAGCTCTGTAGCAGAGAAGGAAAAAAATTAAAGTAGACAAAACCGTATCAAGGTTCTGCCCAAAGAGTGAAGAACATCATTATCATCAGCCTGGCTACGCCGACGCAGGGCAAAGGCCTCTCCCATATTCCGCCAATCAAACTGGTCTTGTGCTTTTTGCTACCACGCTATACCTGCGAACTTTTTTTATTATCATCGGCCCACCTAACTTTCTGTCTCCCCCTTCGTGCGTTTGCCTTGTTCGGGAATCCAGTCAGTTCCCCTTAATGATCAGCGGTTATCCTACCTACGTGCTGCGTGCCTGGCCCCATGTCCAGTTTTTGAGCACCTCAACTATCATATCTCTAACCCTGGTTTGTTCCCTCACACACTTTGCTTTCTTCTTGCCTCTTAAGGTTACAACTATAAGGTCCTTTTTTATCGCTCGCTGCACGTTCTTCAATCTAAGCTGAACCATATTTGCAAGCCTCCGGGTTTCTTCTCTGTAGGCAAGAACCGGCAAGATGCAGCTGTTATATAGCTTCCCCTTCAGGGTTATTGGCAGGTTATCATTCATGATTTCAGAATGCTTGCCGATTGTGATCCACCCCACCCTTACTGCTCTCGTTATTTCATTCTCCGCGGTTACTACCTGTCCTGAGTAGACATATTCCTTTACAGCTTCCAGCATCTTTACACCTATCGCAAAGCGCTGTTTTCTGCTGAGTCTGTTGCATATTACTTTAGTTTTGTACATGTTAATTTTCATATCTACTCTTATGCTTTCCGTGTCGAGTTAAGTAATCGCGAGCTGTAGATTGCTCCCCGAGTTACTCATTGAGGCAATGTCATCAGCGACATTCCAGGTTACTGAGATACTACCTATTAACTTTGATTCCTAACTCTTCCCAGTCTAGGGCCCTGAATACCTCCTATAAGCACGAGGTGAACATCTTGGAGGGATCGTTCTTCTTGTTTTACACCCTTCTTTGTTGGGATTCTCTCACTTTTTTTATCAAAACTGAGGATGGCTGCGGAGCCACTGTAGATTTCTTCCTGTAGTTTTAGGTAGGGTTCTTCCATGCCCTGGTTCCGAACTGTCTGCACGACTAGTGATAAGGCTGGAAAATTCGACGGCACATGAATAAATGCCGACGCGCTTCACCACTCGACAGATTATCATCGCGATGTTCGCCACTGTCGATGCACAGCGGGCATTGCTTGCTGCATTTGTCACCTTCGGTTTACCGGCCCCAAGTTCGGCCACGCTGACTACTGCCTTCGTTGACGTCACGAACCCGTCACAACTGTTTTTAGGAACAAAAATTAAGCAGGTCCCACGTACCTGGGAACCGGCGTTATGCGAAGCATGTGGAATGAAGATGATCGTGTTAAAGTTTTTTTCCTTGAGCGACACGTCATGAAATGACGCCAAATATGTGTACAAATGTTGCACGCACAGACATATGTTGAAGAGTTGCAGATGTTTATTTGACCAGTTGTTTGCAGTTTCGCAACGATGACAAATAGCACATGCGTATTAGCAACACCAGCAGTTGATATGAAGCACTGATGTTCGCGAGTATGCTGGATATATAAATCAACTTCAGCGCATGGCAACTAACCACAATTGACGTTAACCCGATGAGACGGCTATATCAATGGAGCACATACGTAATGTTTATAAAATTGGGTAGGCGGCACTGCAACCACAATTGACGTTTCACGAAGGTAAGTGTCAATTTTAAATGTAGTAGCGAGACGTGGCGTAGCTTTGTGGTAAAATGCTTCATTGACACGCAGAATGCTTGGGTTCGATTCCAGCTGGAACCCCCGACACTTATTCTTTGAATTCGTCGGGTCGACGCTACCGATGTTGGGTATTTCTTAACGCTGACGCGTTAAAATTGCCGTTAAAGAACCCCAGGGGGTCGAAATTTCCGGAGCCCTCCACTACGGCGTCTCTCATAATCATACGGTTGTTTTGGGACGCTAAACCCCACATATCAATCAATCTCTTCCAAGGTTGTTGTACATTACTTTCGTTATCTTCCGATTAACTCATTCTGATACTTCCGGATTCACAGATTTCGAAGAGAAGGTACTATGAATCTTTTCCTCAATGCCGTGAACCTGCGACAAGGTAAGATGAAGAGGTGCCTTTATTCTTGAGAAGCTGTCAAACTGAGGTCTGATATGCTTTTTCCTAATGTCGGTGTGCGGAAGCTTGCGATTAAGATGTATGCTGTGAGCGGGAGAACACGAATGTTTGCACGAAAAGCGTCCAAAGAATCGGCCCTATCATTCAAACACAAACCTTCGTGGCCTTATGCTCAAATTAAATTATTACATTGAACGTCTCTAATAACTAGTACTTTAAAGAGCTGTAGTAGAGGCGTTCTACCTGATGAGTAACGAGAAGAAAGAGCACAGAAGTAATGAGTCCGTGAAAATTGCAACTACTACTATTCAACTACTTATCTTTCGTAAAGCTAATATTAGGGCTATAAATTCTCCTATAACAACAGGAATAAAATCAGGCACTCGTAATGAAGGCCACTTGAGATCAGGGCAAAATATTCCTCTGCCAGCTCTGACCTCACATTGCGATTTCTTTGATCTGAAGTGGGCGCCGCGGGCAGGCAAATATTGCGCTGTACGCCATGGCAATAAAAAAAATTCAGGGGGAGGGGGAAGGCATGGGCCCGGCGTCGCAACTGGGACTTATATATATATATATATATATATAAAGAGAGAGAGAGAGAGAGAGAAAGAGAGAGAAAGAGAGATAATCTGTTAGATCTCATTAATATTGCGTAAAACACGAAAAACGAGCCCTTCAGTATACACTTGTTTCCCCTATATATATATATATATATATATATATATATATATATATATATATATATATATATATATATATATATATATATATATATATATATATATATATATATATATATATATATATATATATAGGGGAAACAAGTGTATTGGGTATCTCTGTAAATTTAAACGTGGGAGTCTCAGTCAGCGCCACTAGTAGCCATGGCGGCGAGTGTGGCACCCTCTTTATGAGCCTGTTTGGCGTCACGTAGCACGTGAACTTATTAACTGGCAGCTGACCAATAGCCCCCCGTATACAACCTAATGACACCAAGTCTGCCAGTACGAGACCCTCCCTAATGAATAAGGGAAACAAGTGTATACTTAAGGGCTCGTTTTTAGTGTTTTACACAATATTAATGAGATATAACAGACACTAATGCCAAGGAAGGTATAGGGGATGTTATTAGGACAATTCTAATGTAAATGATAAAACAGAAAAGTGGGTGGAAGGATACTTGCCGTGGGCAGGATCCCAACCTGCGACCATCGAATGACGCGTTCGATGCTCTAACCACTGAGCTATCGCACCTTTTTTTCATTACCTGTTTTTCTTTACAGGTGTTCACACAGAAACATGAATGATAAAATACACTTGGACCAATATTTGATCCGAAGTGCTCACATTAAATTTTTTCAGGTTGCACAATTCCTATATCATTGTTAGCCAGCTGGGAGGTTCTTTTTATACACTTCAGTGATGTACCGCATATTTGCAATGAAGTTCTCCCGGACAGGACGTATGTTCTGGTCAAGATGTCTGTAAGCCATTGGGGTCTGCCAGATGCTGTGAAAGCTAATTAACATAACCATGTCGTATGGTATGCCGTGGTCATCATCCACACAGAGAAAACGAATGCCATGACTTGTAATTGGGAGATCTTTTTTCAATGTTCTTTGAAGGATGTCCCAATGAAAGACAGCGTCCCAGCAATGAATAAATACATGGTCTATTGTCTCAGCTGTTTTACAAAGGAAATTAATTAGTTGTCCATGGTAGATCGATTTCCTTGTCCGCTAGCCACTTCTTTACGGGGAAAGTCCCAGAATACAATTTAAAAAAGAAAGTTTTTGCCCCTGCTTTTACTTTCATCCTTTTGACCCTTTTCAAAACGTCCGTTCCGGGTCCTTCATTGAACATAGATCTGTACAAAGATGTCGGAAACAAGACATCACGGAGATTCCTGTACAGATTTTTTCGCCTAACAGTGGCAAGATATTCCAGCTAAAAGCGCACTTTCAAAAACTAAAAAGACTGTATATCGTCTCTCAAAAAAACCAGTCACATATCGGCACATATCACTGTTTGTAGACACAACAAAATCTGGGATGCGTGATGACAGCCTTACTTTTATCACTGTTTGCAGAAATTTGTTTCTTTGATCGTGAAGGAAAATAAACCGAGAGACAACTTGTCTAATAAATAAATGACATAAACCGAGTACGCCATTGCTAACGGACTGGAATAAATTAGACCAGCTTGTACGCTCCCACGGCGATTTCCACACAAACACAGCAAAAATCCTGTGCAACTTCTGTACATTAACGCGTGACATAGAGATAACTTGCATGACTTACCAGATTTTTTATATCAAAAACATGTTGCATACAGTCGCACGTGCGAATATAGACAGATCCCGACCACCCCAGGCATTTGTTTTTTGCCTGAGGGTTTCACCTTCACCTTTCGAGTAATCCGTGTTGTCGCGATAGCTGTCCAAGGGTACACCGAGATACCTCATGGGTTTGCTTTCCCATTTTATGTTAAGGTACAACTCCGGCCTCACATCCCGATTGCTGTACCAAAAGGCAGTTGTTGTACGCCAGTTAATTACACTGCCCGTCATGTCACAAAATTTATTTGCCATGTAAACGACTTCACATACACTTTGTCTATCTTGGCAGAGTACAGCCACACCGTCAGCATATGCGAGTAGTTTTATCTCCGTGTTCTGTAACCGAAAGCCTTGCACACTTGAGTTTTGAATGATTGATAAGCAAAAGGGCTCTAGGTAGAGGGCGAATAACAATGCTGAGGCCGAGCATCCCTGTCTGATAGAACTTAGTATTTCAATTTCTTCACTGAGCTGCTTATTGACTATCAACTGCTTTACACACTGTGAATATGCCATCTTCAAACCATAAAAAATTACGTCACCAACTCCCACATGCTTCAAACACTGAACAATACTTCATGGGAGACACGGTCAAAAGCTTTCTGTAAATCCATCTGCATGATTGCTATTCGTTCTTCAAAGGCGTCACAAATCTCTAGTACACTTCTCACTATATGTATGTTCGTTGTGATGCTGCGACCCTTTAAGCCACATGTCTGGTGTGTCCCTACAATTTTTTCAATGATGTTCTGAATTCTCCTGGCTAAAACCTTCATGAATATTTTATAATCAGTGTTCAAAAGACTGATAGGTCGATATAACGTTACAAATTGAAGTTTGCTGCTATCAAATGTCTTCGGAATGAAGGCAGTATGCGCCTGCGTGTAAGGGCGTGGCAGTTTTTTTTTCTTTTTGTATGCTTCTACGATAGCGATAGCTACGATAGCGTATAGCGCAACTGCCACGTCTTCTTTATAAACTTTATAAAACTCCGCTCCGATTCCATCTGGGCCGGGCGTCTTGCCTGTACTTAGGTCATCAATAGCTTTTGTTATTTCCTGTTCGCTGGTAAGAGCCCCTATTATTTCTCGTGTATCGGCGTCAAGCTTTGGCATCGTATAAAAAAAGATATCACTAAAACCCGTGGACATCGGTACTCGTTTTCCGAGCAGATTGCGATAATGGTCCACGAACGCCTCCATTATCTGACCTTTTTTATTCGTCAGTCTGTCATTGCATAATATTTATTTGGTTTCATTTCTTTTTGCCTATTTTTTTTCGTCACCCAAAGCTCGTTTTGTGGGTGTCTCACCTATCCAAAGTGTTTCACTTCTAGCTCTTATTATAGCGCCTTTATACTTCTCTTTATCTAAAATCTCCAGTTTGTTTTTAGTATCTGTTATTTCATTGATAAAGGAGCTAGGTTTCAGAGTTTCTACCTGCAAGAGCACTTGTAATTGCCTTCGAAGGTTCTTTTCCGCCTGTTTCTTCTCGAATTTATTTTTGTAGATCGTTCTATCGCATTCATTTTAACCTCTTGTTTGAAAAATTCCCACTTTGTTTCCCAGTCATCTTTTTCATTACCGTAGAGTTTCGTGAGGGCTTCGGTTACATCTTTACCATAAGATTCATCTTTCAAGATATGGCTGTTAGTTTCCACAAGTGCCAGTTAAGTTTCGGAGTCCTGTCTTTAGCGCCAAGTGTGAAACTAATCATACAGTGGTCGTTGAAAGACACTGGTGTAACAACATATTCATCACAGCACATAATAAGGTCCAGTGATATGTACTCTCTGTCTAAACGTGCGTGGCTTATACCATGAAAGTGAGTAAATTGAACACTGCAATTAGTCATACATAAACCAACATCCAGGCCATTTTCTGCAATCATCTCATTTAAGAACACTGCGCTTCTATGAAATGACTGGGCCGGCTTGGCGCGTTCCTCCTTTCTACAAACACAGTAAAAATCACCAAAAAGGACTACATATTTGTCACATTCCAGTAAGTTACTTATTTCTTCAAAGAAAACTTTGCTTTCACTGTCTTGGTTCGGAGCATAAACGCATATGACGCGCCATTCGAAATTCAAGAAAGAAAAATCACACACTACGTAGCGTTCTTTATCGCTGCTTGCTACACTTTCAACAACGCCTCTCGATCGTCATATGAAGAGCGCACACCCTCCTGATAACCCATCAGCATGGGATACACAGATGTTATACAATGAAAGAAAAGGTAACGTCATATGATCGGTATCTTTCTCTGTCGCTATTTTAGTTTCCTGCACAGCAATCACATCCAAGTCATGCTCCGAAAACAGCCTACTCAACTGGTACTGCCGCCTTCTTGAAGCTAATCCGCGTACATTTAAGCTGGCAAAACGCATTGCTCTTTTAAGGTTCAGGCTCATTTTTTTTTAAATACAAGTAGCTGCTCACCATACCGTCTTAGCCAAACTCCGCCTATTTAGTGGTCCGGTGCACCTTGGTAGAAGGCGACACATAATGTGTTGTCAAGAGGCCGGTTTTCCCACCCTCTTTTCCCCTTCCGTTATATTATGTTTGACCACCAGTCGCTGCCTCCGAAGGAGAGCTGCTTTCGATGGTGGTTCTTGATTGCTCATATCACATGATTCTGTTGAGGCTGCGTCTCGTGGTCGTTTTCCTCCCGTACCAGGTTCCTCGGCGTCGTGCCACTCCATGGCACCAACCTCGGCAGTTTCCTGGACAGTTTGAGTAGATGATTCGCTCTCATCTGTTGCAGCGGTTGCGTCGTTTAAAACATCAGTCTCTTTTGCGCTCGTCAATGATTCTGCGGCCGCTTGCATACACGCAGGTTCACTTGTTTTTCCTGCTTGTTTCACATCCATCACGCCTCCTGTACTGTATGTTTTTTTCCGCAAAAGTCACCTGTGATTTCGCCGATGCATCCGCAATAGGTTGCATTCCCCCACCGTCAGTTGACCTTGGCGGTTCTTTCTGAAATCGCGTCATGCCTGTTTCACTAGGTGTTTTTCCTTCACAAGCCGTTTTTGATTTCACCGATTCTTCTGCTTTGGCCTCGTCCATAGTGAGTTCGGATTTATACATGCTCCCGGTGTTCAGTGTAGCTGCTGCATACGTCTTCGTGCAGTTCCCAGGGGCGTGTCCAAAACGCTTGCAAGTGTCACGCCGCGGGACTCCACAGTCCCTCTTAATGTGGCCAATCTGCTGGCAGCGCAAACACCACGGTGCTCTTCCGGTTGCCACAATAAGTGCGCGCTCTCCTCCAACTCGTAACTGGTGAGGTATATCGTCCAGCGTAACGTTAGCCTTCAGCCGGAGCGTCACGGTTGAAGTCATGGTATTCTACTGCGTGTAGCCGTCAATTCGCCACTTATCCATTCCTACGTCAAGCACCGTCCCGTAGGGGGTCAGTGCATTTAGTACGTCCTCTTCTCGTACGTGGTAGAGCAACCAATGCAACTTTAGACGGACGTCGCGGTAGCTTGGGTCCATTATCATGCATCTGAGGCCTTTCACAGTCAATTGCGGATCAGTTAAAAGTTTCTTTACACCTTCAGGGCTTCTGCACGTCACTGCCTACACGTGGTTCATTTGATAAGCGCCGAGCGCAAGAGCCTCGGTGGGCTCAACACGTCGAAAAAGGGCTCGCGAAAGTATTCCGCGTGATAAGGTCTTCCATTTACATCCGCATGCAGAAAAACAGTGTTGTGAACCACATACCCATTTGGCAGAGGGGGCAAAATAACAGCATAATCCGGGGGCATTTCAATCCTGGAACCGCGGCTAAGCTGAGCCGCCGATGCTGCTCCTACGGAGCTCATGATACACACGTCCGCACGCTTTCGCAACCGGAAGTGGAATCCTCCACTGAGCTATCGCACCGGCCTTCCCTCCATCCATAGAGTTTCCAACAATACTTACTAGAGGGAACTCTGGCGCTAGTGTCTATGGAAGCTGCAACGCATGGCGCTTCAATGAGCATGGGAATGGTGGGTAGTACACACATTTGTCTAATCTTTGTACTTCTGGCCTGCCTTTGGCTCCGTATATGTTCGTGTGGCTTGGAGCTGTTTTCTTACGAAACAAGTATTAGCAAATGTTCAGCGGTTAAGCTTCACCATTTTATTTTTAAGACTTACTTTCCAAATTGGCTCACGAAGTTCAAAAGGGTTCTATCTTTCTTTCAAAACAAAACCGAAACACAGCAATAAACGGAGCCGCAAGTACAATTCGCCACCCGCAAGTACGAAGTCTAGGCAAATGTGTGTACTACCTATCATTCCCATTGTCGCTGAACGATAGCAATGCCAGAGTGCCCTCTAGTTAATTTTGAGAAACTCTATGCCTCCATCCAATTTTTGGGGTGTTTATATGTGAATTCAGAAGTATGGATGGATGGATGGATGGATGGATGGATGGATGGATGGATGGATGGATGGATGGATGGATGGATGGATGGATGGATGGATGGACGGATGGACGGATGGACGGACGGACGGACGGACGGACGGACGGATGGATGGATGGATATGGCTGTACCCTTTAGATCGGGCGGTGGCTAGCGCCACCAAGCCGTTATACTTAATGAACCAAAAACTAGATTTCTTTTTTTCTTTTAAGTAGTGAGGTTGAGGATTGGTACTTTGCAGTAAAGGATTTCATTTTCACTCATGCCTTGACTTTACCCACCAATCAGATAACCTCCTTCTGGTTAATTATACCCGCCTAAAGTCTATTTTGCCCTCACTGTCCCTAAACCACAGTGCTTTGAAAAACTCTGCGCCATCATCCTGAACTATAGGGTGAAGCCCTTTACAGAACATTATCAAGTGTTCGGCTGTTTCTTCTTCCTCTCCACACGCACTGCATACCGTGTCTACCCCTTCGTATTTGGCCCGATATGTCTTGGTTCGCAATCCTGCCGTCCTGGCCTCAAACAGTAGAGAACTACCCCGAGTATTATCATAGATCCTTTCCTTGGCAATTTGCTGCTTGAAAGTTCGCTAGATATCTAGTGCGGACTTCTTAATTATGCCAATTCTCCTCATGTCAGTCTCCGTTCCCTTCACCTTCTTTTTAACCGATAGTTCTTTTTTGGTTTGGCCCCCTGCTGTTTTCTAAGTATTCACCTGTAAATTTTCTGGTTAGCTTCCTCCATTTGTATCTACATTCTTCATGTACAAGTAGCTGAAAACCTTCCTAGCCCAACGTTCCTCCCCCATTTCTCTCAATCGCTGCTCAAATTTTATCTTGCTGCTAGCTTCTTTGCCCTCAAATGATGTCAATCCCGTATCACCTTGTACTCCCTGATTTGGTGTATTTCCGTGAACTCCTAAAGCAGGCCTACCTATTCAACGTTGCTTAATTTCTAATCTTGCTTGAACTTCTGATCACATGCACAAGACCGCATTGCCGAACGTCAGACCAGGAACCATGGCCCCTTTCCATATTCCTCTCGTAACATCATACCTATTGTAATTCCACGGTGTCCTGTTTTTACTCACTGCTGCATTGCTGTTACCTTTAGTCACGTATATTATTCCCTTAGGTACTCGGTCCAATTGCTTATCCCCACGCCCAGATATTTGTATTTGTCTGTTATCTCTAGCGTGACATTCTGTATTCTAAGCTCACAACTTTCATTGTCATTAAGTCAGGACTGCTGCTTTTTTCTTACTGAATCTGAAATCTAACCTATCTCCCTCATTACCACAATTGTCCGCCAATCTCTGCAAATCTTCCTTGTTGTCGGCCATTAGCACTATATCATCTGCGCACACCAATACTGGTAGTGCCTATTTAATGAGTTTTCCTTGTTTGACGAAAGAGAGGTTGAGGCCCAGTCCACTTCCCTCTAATTTGGCCTCTAATCCTTGTAGGTACAGCATGAATAATAAGGGTGACAGGGGACACCCCTGACTAAGCCCCCGTTTTACCTCTGTAGGCTTGGATAGCTGTTTTTCCCACTTTATAAATACCTTGCTACCTTTATAGATATCATTTAAAAGATTAGTGACTACATCCTCACGCCTAGTGTGTCCAGTATTCCCCACAATTCCTCTTGAACCACGCTACCGTACGCTCCCTTGATATCCAAAAATGTTAGCCACAGGGGCCTGTGTTCCTTTTCTGCTATTTCAATGCACTGCGTCAGTGAGAACAGATTGTCTTCCAACCTCCTGTGTTTCCGAAACCCATTCTGCAGTTCCCCCAGCACCCCCTCATCCTCTATCCATGCCTGCAGTCTTTCCTTTATAATCTGCATCAGCAGCCTGTAGTCCACTGATGCCACTGTTATAGGACGGTAGTTGTTTTTGTTAGCTTTGTCCCCCTTTTCTTTATAGATCATGCTTATCCTGCTAAGTCTCCATCCATCGGTAACTTCTCCATTGATTATTATTTTGCTCACTGCCTCTCTCAAAGCCTGCTTGGACTTCGGACCTAATGTCTTTATCAGCATAATTGGAATGCCATCTGGGCCTGTTGATGCACTACTAGGAACCCTTTTCTCAGCCTTTTCCCACTCTTGTTGTGAAAATGGAGCCATTGCGCCACTTGATTCATCCTTGTCTATTGTGGTGCATAAAGCACTTTGTTGAAATTTTTTTGTCACCCCTGTTCTTATATATTCAATAGCTTTGTCCCCTTCTAGCCTAGCACCTTGAGCTGTAGTTATAAAGCTCTGCTCTAGGCTCGTCTCATTTCTTAGGAAGTTTAGATGGTTCCAAAATTTCGCAGCTGCTTTTCTATCTTTTTTATGTAGTTCTGCCAGCCACTTAGCTCCCTTTCTTCTAATCTTTTCATTGATCAGAAGGGATGCATCCCTTCTACAGCTTAGAAAGATTTCCCATTTTCTTTCAACAACATCCGTCTGTTCACCCCGCTGCTTAGCATGTTTGTGTTCCCTCGAGGCTTCCTGACGTTTTGCTATGGCTCTCTTAACTTCCTCATCACACCAACTTTTGGGTTTAAATTTGTGTCTTCTTTTCCGGGGTGACTTGTCACGTGCCTTAGCAAGCTCTAGCTCAAACAGTCTAATTAGATTCGTGTATGTCCAAACTGTTTTATTATCCTCAGTGATTACTTTCTAAATTTGTTCAGTGGATATTTCAATTTGCCTTTATGAATAAAAATTTTTCTGTAGTTCATCATCTTGTCTCCTTCCCACTTTCACTGCTCTTTAAAAACTTAGCTTGTTACGTTTGTGATCACTACCCAGACTTCTGGAGCCACCTTCATCCATGTGCATTCCCCTGAGCTTATCCTACATCCTGTGTGACATCAGTGCGTAATCTATCGTCGACTGTAACCTTCCTACCTCCCATGTTATTTGCCCTTCACACTTCTCGGTACTGTTGCAAATTATCAAATCAAGCCTTTCACACATATCCATGATCATTTTGCCTGTCGGCTCGGTATACCTATCTATATCTTCTATGTGCGCATTCATATCTCCAGTATAATCATCTCGCACTCTCTAACTAACTCCTGAATGTCATTCGATATACATTGTACCATTGCCTGGTTTTCTTCTCTGGCCTTTGCTCCCGTCCACAAGTACACGAAACCAAGTAGTGTCATATGCTCTGCCACTTTCCCTTTTAGCCATAAATGTTCCTTGCACTCCTGCTTGACTCTTTGCCAGTGTGTACTTTTATGAATGAATGCCCCAATACCACCCCCCTTTCTGCTGCCTTCTGTTCTATTACAATATTCCCACGTCTAGTCCGCATTGTTAGGAGGTTGTTCCATGTCCCTGAGATGTGTTTCTACAAAACCGTATAGCATCGGCCTTTCCACCCTTAGCTGTTCTTCTATCTCTTTCCACTTCAGCCTGTTCCTACCACCCTGCATGTTAATATACCCTATGTCTGAATTGGCTCGGAGGAGTGTCAGTCAGCGCCATCTATAAGCCAAGCGGCGAGTGTGAAACATCCTTTTATGCGCATGTGTGGCGTCACGTAGCACGTGAATTTATTACCAGCGGGCACCAGCGGGCAGCTGACCAACAGTCCCTCGTGTGACACCAAGTCTGCCAGTACGAGACCCTCTTAATCAATAAGGGAATAAGAGAATAGGGGAATCTAACCACTCTAACTCGATGCTCTAACCACTGAGATAGCTCAGTGGTTAAAGCATCGAACGCGTTATTCGAAGGTCGCAGTTTCGATTCTTGCTCATGGCTGGTTATTTTTTAAACCACTTTTCTTTCTTATTTACATTCCATTTGTTCTAATAAATTCCCTATACATTCCTTGGCATCACTGTCTGTTAAATCTCATTATTATTGAGTCAAAAACACGGAAACATGAGCCCTTAGTTATACACGTCTATCCCTTATTCATTAACGAGGGTCTCGTACTGGCAGACTTGGTGTCATTAGGTTGTATACGACGGACTATTGGTCCGCTGTCCACTCGTAATAAGTTCACGTGCTACGTGACGCCACACATGCACATAAAAGGGTGTTTCACACTCGCCGCTTGGCTTATAGATGGCGCTGACCGACAGTCCTATTTCTAAATTCACACATAAACTCAAAAAAGTGGATAGAGGGAAGGCCGCTGTGATAGCTGAGTGGTTAGAGCATCGAACGCGTTATTCGAATGTTGTAGGTTCAATTCCTGCTCATGGCTGCTTACTTTTTCACCCACTTTTCTTTCTTATTTATATTCCATTGGTTCTAATAACTTCCCCTGTACATTCTTTGGCATTACTGTCTGTTAGATATCAACATATATAAATATATATATATATATATATATATATATATATATATATATATATATATATATATATACTTATATTGGCTCTACCCTATCGGAAAAAAACAAGTGGTGGGCATGGTGGAAACCACCACCCACCATTACAGTGGATTAATGTAGTGGGTGAATGGTGGGAAACGCCCACCATGGCGCATGGTGGGTAAGGTGGGTGCTGCAGTGCCGGCAACACTTGAGCGCGAAATGACGTCAGAATCACCGTGACGAGCTGCCACAAAAAATAAAAAAGAATTCTATAAAAACGGTATAAAAAACACCCGTCCCGTAAAAAGAAACAAGGCGCCGCGGAGGATCCAACGTGCAACCTGCGGATTCCCATTCGAAGACGCTAACCACTGCGCCACACTAACATGACGTTGGCTGTGTGTTAAATACTTAGTTGGCATACAAACTTAAGGCTCAACTTAAGTTATGTTTATCGTGTACACAACATAGACAAGATCTACACCTGCTAATAAAAATTGCACATTTATTAAACACAACCACCTGCGGCCTGTAACGATTGCCACTATGTTAATGGCACTAGTGCTATTTTTTTATAATTCACAACTTCAAGAAAATAAACCAAGTAGACTGGGGAGCAGCAACAGTTTACCGGCGGGGTCTGCCAAGTTTAATATCCGTTTCGCGCTCGTTCTAAAGGGTGACATCTGCTCACGCTTTATGACGCTTCTAGGCTCATTCCATAGATACGCCCGCCTAATTTATTTGATTGAGTATTGGGATGCTTTTCGTGCAATGTAGAGGGCGGTCGCGGCAGCGCAATGCTGTAGCTCTTTCGCTAAAGCAACAACTACATAACGGCTTGGCCAAAACGAATGCAGTGTGCCGGAAACATTACGCTATCATATTGATTCACCAAGCACACGAATTGCCATGTCTGAGTTCTCGTACAAGAGCTAGAGAAGTGCCGGCGAGTGCGACCGGCGGCTGTCGGTGAGAAGACACTTAATTACGTTCTCTGGGAGTGCTTTATTCGCGTCGCATCGATGTTTGTTGCTTCTTGAGCGGACACCATACACAATGAAAAATGCTTCATTTAGGTTAATTGATGCCATATGGTTGCGCTGTATTGTCATACTTAATCGTCGTAATCGTGTATTCTGAAACCCGGAAGCACGGATAACACAATTGTACGGGCTCGGTCACTAGGCCTAACCTTTGGTGGAAATCATGGTGGTAGAACATGTAGTGTACGGATCCCAGCTTGGTACACTATATAAATTGCCCGCCATTATAAGCCCACCCATCATCTGCTTACTGCTTACCAGCATTATCGCGATGGTGGGCAGAGCTTCTCAGCTTGGTACACCATGTGGCCCACCATAACAAGCAGCACCCATCATCTGCTTAGTGCTTCCCAGCATTATCGCAATGGTGGGAAGAGTTTCTCAGCTTGGTACACCATGTAGCCCACCATAATAAGTGCCACCCACCATATGCTTAGGGCATCCCAGCATTATCGCAATGGTGGGCAGAGTGTCCCATTATTGCCCACTATCTAGCCTCTGCTTTCCACCATCATTTCTGCTTTACCCATCATCTGTACACCATACCACCCAGTATGTCCCGGCATAACCACCATATTTTCCACTACGTCCCACCATAGCCATCATAATTTCCACCATGCCCACTATTATTTCCACTACGCCCACCATGTTTTCCAGTATCCACCATGGCAATTTTTCCCGATAGGGTAGCTTTACCCTCCCTGCATGAAACAAACTCATTTCCCCTTTCCTAGTCTAAGTCAGTGTTCGAACCCACGAAACAGCACCATCTCGGTAACATTACCAATCTTTAAGGTTCCGCTTTTCTTTCATTTGTGAACCGGATACAATTACAGGGCCAGAAACATATGTTATACAAGCTTTACAGTTCGAATAAAAATGTTTCTTTTTTTTCCGCAGCTAAGTATCATCTTCGTCCTACGCTTCGCATTCACGTGGCTACAGTGGCTAGAATAGGGAAGTGTGATGAGCGCGCCGGCTAGCGTGTAGCACCTTGGGAGAAAATTACCAGATGGCGCTGGCACACGTTTGCACGTCACCCAAGGCGGCGATGCGCTGCGCAGAGACGGTAATCAACCACACGCGCGGCCAATGTGAAAGATTTAAATTAAATTTTTGCTCGTGCATGGCCTCAAAAGGTGACCGAGAAAATATACTAATTAGCTTCTGGAAAACAGAATGCTTATGGTGCGCGACTGAACTGAAATATCGTCAGGTCGACAAGATGCCGAAAGTGAGCGTGTGACGGCACTGAAACGTTTTGTTGATGTGAAGTGGTAGAAGAATGGAACGATGAACTCAGCTGTGAGCCACTGCTTGCAACACTTTCCACGTCGAACTAACATTTCCTCAAGCACTAATCTGTAAATAAAGCCCACAATTCAAAATGTCCTACACAGAGACGAGAATCACGAGTGGTATTTGGATGAAATTCTTTTATTTTCTGCACGCACGTCATACAACGCATTTCTTTGTAGTGACTATCTGTTTACAACAATGCATTCTCAATAATTTGTCGCTCGTCCTTTTCATCCCCAAGAAAAAATGTTTTATAGTTCACAAGCGTCTTACAGAACATTTGGCTGCAAGCCAACGTGATGCGCCTGAGCTTCAGGTACTTTCTCTTTTCACGGGAAGATGCTCGCTCCTTATGGAGTACCTTTGTGTAAAAAGGAAATGGGTGAGCAGAGTAAAACTTGTTTACTTGATTGGCGAGGCTCGGACCAAGTTGTGCGCAGCCCACTGCAACATTTTTTTTTCAAGCAGAAAACAAGCTTTTGCAAGCTGTCACTGTGAAGCTCGTTGTAGCTAAACCACTTTGAAAAAGTGATTTCAAAGGCGTCTACAAACGCGAACAGCTTCTTCTAAAGGCCTACCCATAGATGCCCGCACGAAAGGGGCAAAAGCGGTTGGCCACCTGGAAGGGGGGCACAGAATCTGTTCTATACGCTGACTAGGCAGCGGGGCACTCTTTAAGTCATCTAAAAGGGGTGAGTAAAATCTGCCTCATACACTGATTTAATAGGAAGGAGGCAACCTGCAATGAACCTTCGCCCCCCCCCCTCCCCTGAACGGCAAGCGCGCCCATGGGTCTACCAGTTCCTTTCAATGCGGACAATTTCGCTAATTACAGTGTGCTCAAAGTGCCGGGAGATGTACCGCTCGCTTAAATGCAGCTCGCACACAGCCGAGTTTTCTTGAAGCATCTTCTCAGCACGCGGGATCACTCTCCGCCACTGCGCTAACAGAGCTTCGTCGTTCGCAACGCCGAACAACGCATGCTTTTTTTTGCTGACTTGTAGCCTGTAGTGAGCCCCGGTACGAATAAATGGCTTGGTTTTCGCGCCATGAGAATGCATACGCAAGCATTGGTGTTAGAGTGCCACCGCAATTAAAAAAAGACGAGGACGAATGCGCCCGACGAAACTGTCGGAAACGTGCAAACAACGTATAAACGATTGCGCGCGCCTCCATGCGGCTCCTCCTCGGAGGCTTCAGTGCGCTCCATAGGCGCCGCTTGCCACTTATCACACTTTCCTATTCTAGCCACAGTAACGTGGCTGCCAGCGTGAACACTCCGCGAGACGTTCGATTTTGCTTCACTGTCATCATCCCTACTGGCCGCTTACTTGAATCCAAATCCAGGTCTTTAAGCCCACCGCACGTCGTGTTCTGGTCACGTCATCAGCGTATGAAGGACTCCGTGAAAGGCTTGTCTACCGCACCACTAGCGAATGCAATGTTTACGCTAGCTTCGGCTCTGAAGAATTCGTTCATTGTACGTTTCATTGGCCACGCTTCCGGTGACTTGGACTGGAACGTAGCCGAGGAGGAGTTCACTAACCAATCCACCGCGATGCTTGGAAACCACAAGGGGGCTGTTCCAGATACCGGGAATCGCCGAGTGTCACGCCTCAAGGCACATTGCCGCAACCATTCGAGCTGGACGGGTCTAGGAAGCAGATTCCGGAGCTGCCGACGAAGACGCTCTGGGCAGCAAGTCGTACCTTCCCTTAGCTCTACAATGTTGGCATAGCCCGGCGCACTTGTCTTCAAGGCGGCGTCAACCCCTTCGCATATGTTATCGCCAGTTCGCTACGGCAGGCTTTCGTCGCGTAGTCAACGCCCACCATCAATGTAAGGAAAAATTTGGTCTTCAAAGCTGCCACGCCCTTGTCACAGGCCCAGCATGAAGCAGTGGATCGTTAAAGCGAATCTTCGGTTGCCTTTTAAAACCTGGCAAGCGCAAGACTTTACTTCGCATGACCTAATCATCCTCCGAGACGCCTAGCGCATGGCTAGAGCTGGCACAGCGATCTGTATCGCACGCCGCCGGTGACGATGACGTCATTTTGGTGACGCGGAATGTCGAGTACGCGGACAGCTCTGGACCGTTCACCGGCTGTTCAAGCAGCGTTATCAAGCGTCGTAGAGCAAGCCGACACCATAAACTTCCCACGCTAACCCGGGTACCCGGACGCTTGCACACTACGGTAAGGCATAACCACTGTAGTCATTCAGGGCCACGACAAGCGTCTGTTTCCACCAGCCCGTCACACGTCCTCGGGCGTCTAACGAGCCAATACAAACGTCAGTTATCGAGCCCCTCATCGACTACAGCTGCAGAGGAAACGACGACGTCGCTACGCGCACCTGTAGCGTACTCGTATAGCACCACGCCTGCGGCTGATGCACCTTCAAGTCGCACACGCCACACACCTTCATCGTTTTTCTGTTTCGGGCCGCAGTTGCCCGGGTGAAGGCAAGCGAGCGGTCACATCTCCGACGAGCAGAGGTGTACCGAGGAGTTCACGACCTGTGATGCGCGGCGAATACATCATCGGGCAACCGGCAACCGAGTGACTAGGCCCAGTAGAGCGCCGTAAACGCCGTGGACAACTTCGGGGTAGTGAGACCGAACTGCTGGCTACTTACATGGATCGAGGCCGGACAGCGTCGTCCACACGTGGAGCCCACGAACCACAGCCTGGCGTTATCAACGGCCTACCTATGTTTCTGAACATTGTAAATATTTGAATAGTTAGATTTTTTGGTTGCCGCTAAAGTTGCAATTCCTGTAGGTCGTAATAAATGTCTTACGAAGCGAATGCACCTTTTACTTAAGGGTGAAGGGGGGGTGTATTAGGTGTTTGATACGCCTGGGTGCTCTCGAGCTTAACCCCTTAACTTGGGTTAAACCAAAATTAGTAAAGGAGGGTAAGATGATTTGACGAATACGACCTGCTGCTCATGACATGATTGTCACAATCCCGTCGTTTACGTCCTCGAACACTTTTCGACAGAGGGTGGCAAATACCCGCGGGTGTTACGTGCCACTGGTGTGTGGTTACGTGCAAGCAGTGATTGAGAGTTTACATCAACCCAGCAATGGGAAGTACAGTCATAGGTAATTTTAACGCGTGAGCATCAACAAAAAATTTTTTAATCTTGTAACCTTAAAAAACCGGGGGGGGGGGGCGGGGGGGACTCATGGGCAGACCGTTGGCAGGAGCACACCACTACTTCATCTTCAGTTTTTGCCGAACCTTGCGATCTTGAGGGCTTCACATAAGAAGCGGGGGAGGGGGACGCTGCAGTTGGGTGCCTTGATGCTTGCTCTTGCACGCATTGGGGACACTACGCTGCGGCGATTCTTCGCCCCCTTGTAAAACACCAAACAATGTACAAGATAAGGCATGCCTGTGGTGGCAATGATTAAATCACCTAATACATCGTGGTGCACACATACATATGCAAGACTCGTCGGTATTTGCATGCGTTGCACGATACATATAAAAATACCTCATTTACACTCACACAATTGCTGTGCCCAGATTTCAGAGTTGGTTTTACAGAAAGTGTGTTGTCCTTGACAGTTGAGAAATTGAAACAAGACCCTTGGGACAATTGCGAATGATGTCTTTCCTAGACTGAAATCAAGGGGAGTCATGGCAGAAAGCTACCATGAGGGATAAGGCAGAAAGCTGGATGCCACTAATGCCATGGAAGCTTAATTGAATAAACATTTTGTCAAATTGGATGGCTACTATTATAATATAGAAGCTAAAGTTAACTAGTAGAGGGACCCACAAGTGGCGAGATCTTTCTCAGCTTTACAAGTTTAGAAGCTCAAGGAGTGCTTCACCATGGTTGGATAGCGATGCAGGTCAGTAAAGGTGAATTTGTCAATCTGGCGAACACTGTGATTACGCCGATGTTGCATAAACTTTTATTGCATTATTAACCATGCAAATCAGAAAAGGTGTTTTCACTCAAAGTAAGTTTTACAGATCTTCTATAAAGGGAAAAGACTTTAAACATATTGCCACGTTCCATTTCCCAAGTTTTTGTTATCGTCCCAAAACACCACACGATTCTCAGCGCAAACCGCGCCTGCAGTTTTGGAGAAGGTTCCGGACTGTAGTAGATCATTTCGATAAGATCACTCCCACTGCGCGAACGGTACAGATTGTTCTGGAACCTACGCCACCGCCAGCGATAACGCTAGAACATTCGACGGCAAGAGTATAAATGCCGACACGCTTCGCCGCTTGTCAGTTGTTGAACGAAGGCTGACGCTCCATTCGCCGCTATCAGTCCGAGACTGCTATCTGTGCGAGACTGCTGCTGTAATTGGACTTTCCGTTTACCGGGCACAGGTTCGCCCAAATAAACAGTTAAATCCCAACACGAAGTCTCCTGTCTTCGGCCACGTCATGACCCCGTGACATCTGGTGGAGGTGCCGGGTATCGATCCCAGTACCTCTCGCATAGGTGATCCTCAATTCGGACAGAGTACGCTGCATAATTTTTAAACACTTTATTTACACTCTGTTCTGGTATGTTCTTATGGGTAAAGTGTACAGCAAAGTGTTGGTCAGAAGGCACCTAAAAGGTAAGGAGGCAGACACAGCACACAATCCAAGCTGTCAGATTATATTTTCTTTGCTGCAGAATGCTTGGAGTGCCGATGATGTGCTGCCTCTCACAGAAAAAAATATAAAGACTTGAAAGCAGTGCACGCTGCACATAGCTCAGTTGACCAGGAACAGACGTGGGCAGTCGCAGATTGAAGGCACAGACGTGGAAATTGCTCAGTCCAGAGGCACAAACTGAAGTACGCTTTGTGGGACAGGCTTGTCGATTGCCTCCAGGTCCACAAAGTCATCTGTATAAATGGTGGATGAGAATGAGCACATACCAAGAAAATTTTACTCGCAGCTTTGGATTCAGGCTAAATTAGAGTTTAGTCATCTCGGGGTGACATGTTTTATAATAAGGTGTTCCATACAGTCAGCTGCATTATATCTCCTTCAGGCACAATGTCTACCTTTCAGGACAAGACATTTCCATGAAAGAGCAATAAAAACAGATTTGGACTCATTTAACCCTCACCCTATTCAGAGAGAGATTTCATTTCTCTTCAACGGCCCCGCCGCGGTGGTCTAGTGGCTAAGGTACTCGGCTGCTGACCCGCAGGGCGCGGGTTCGAATCCCGGCTGCGGCGGCTGCATTTCCGATGGAGGCGGAAATGTTGTAGGCCCGTGTGCTCAGATTTGGGTGCACGTTAAAGAACCCCAGGTGGTCGAAATTTCCGTAGCCCTCCACTACGGCGTCTCTCATAATCTTATGGTGGTTTTGGGATGTTAAGCCCCACATATCAATCAATCAATTATTTCTCTTCAACGCGCACGTATTTTTGCAGAAAGTAAGCTTTTCTGAAGACATACCTATCATTGCGGAGTGGCTCAACGTGTTATATTCTGGAATCGACATCAAAAATAGTGTATCATTCGTTGCCTCGCAGTTAATACCACTAATAGCAAATTGTACATGTACTATTTAAAGTCCTTCTACTAATAATTAAACATATCTTCTTACGCCGTAATTTCATGTACTTACTAAAGAATGCTTTTTAACATAGAATCAGATTTTACGGTGTGCCTCGCAATATGGTATGCCTCACAATAAAGCACAGAAGTTTGACAAGACAACGCATCACAATTCACACCTTGTTCTGACAATGCATGAGGGACAACTTACACCCGCGTTATCGCCGCCGTAAGCTTTTATTTAGGCGTTCCTGCTCATTTAGGCGTTTCTTCAGTGTAACACACAATGTGACACTTTCTATTGTATCACACCCCTATATAATGCCACTGACCTCGTGACCATAGTAATCATGTCACTCTGTTGGAATGCGAAGGCATAATTCTGGCTTCAAAGACGCAGTTGAAGAGGACCAGATTCTAGTTCTAGATGCCTTTGCTCTCATGGAAGTATAATGAACAGGATGCATATTGTGATAAGAACCGAGACATGCACATGTAGGTATAAGTTCGTGACAAATTTTTTAAATGAGGGACAAATAAAGTGTACTACCAAGGATTAGCTGGAGATGGTCACGGTAATAATACGAAGAATCTTGAACTTAGTGCCACAGGCATGGAACGAGGTTTAGCTATGCCAAAGCGAGTATGTGCCATGGTGTGAAAAAAGAAGAGGACTCTTGGTGTGCTCGTGCTCTAACGTTCGGTTTGGCTCGACGTCCAGCGCTGCTCCTGTGAACAGACGTTGTGGTCGTTCTGTAAACATGGGACATTTTCTGGTGGAGGTGCTGGGTAGTGTTGTATGCACTGCAATCAGCAGCAAGGTCCCGACACTAGCCGCGACTTGGAAGAACCAGCTGACCTACTGCGTAGCAGGCGACAACTAGGCCTACCTCCTGAATTCGGACCATTTCCACAACTCTGCAGTACTATGGCTAGTGCGGGAACGCAAACCCAAGAAACATCAATGCTGCCTCGTCCATGGTTCTTCAATGCCCCGCGAACCCCGAAGCCGTTCCACGGTGACCCTTACGAGGATGTCGACGACTGGCTTGACGACTACAACCGTTGCGGCAGCGTCAACGAGCGGAACGAGCAGCGAAAGCTTCGGTATGTCTACTTTTATCTCGAGGACTGTGCACGCACTTGGTTCAAAAACCACGAAGCCACTATGACAACCTGGCCAGAGTTTCGCAACCTGTTGCGGAATTCCTCCCGAAGCTCTGACCGAAAGGAGCAAGCGGAACGGCTCCTCAATTTCCGAAACCAGCGTCCGAACGAGAGTGTTGCCATGTTCGTTGAGGACATATCGCGGCTGTTCAGGTGAGCTGACTCCTCAATGACTGAACAGAAGAAGGTGCGCCTCCTAATGCAGTGAGTGAAAGTGCAGCTGTTTGCGGGACTAGTGCGGAACCCTCCCAGCACTGTAGAATATTTCCTCCGCGAAGCCACGACAATGGAGAGAAGGCTAAGGCAGCGTTCGTACCAGTAAGAGCGTCCTGGCAGTCTTTCGTCAGTGTCGTTGGCCCTGCCAACACCTGACATCACGACTGTAAGAGACCTGACGGAGCTCGTGCGCAGTATTGTGCGCGAGGAGCTGCAAAAGCTGAACGTGGTGTCTTCTCCACCTCATGTTGCTGCTCTAACGGATGTCGTTCGCGAAGAGGTCCGGCAGCTGCTGCACCCCGTGACGACTCCCGCGTGCAGCCGAAGTCCAACCCTTGGCGGCCCCGTGTCCAGCCAAAGCTCCGCTATCAACGTACGCCAAAGCAGTACGTACTCCTGCACCAGCTGTTGGCTATCCGTTCCGTCCGTCCACCCTGCAGACGGCGCCGTCATTCTACTCAGGACCACCGCAGTACGGCAACCCACCCCTTACACGAAAATCCAGTGTATGGCGTTCTCCCGACAACCGGCCTCTATGATATCACTGTCGGGAACCAGGTCACATCTACCGTGAGTGCGTATACAGGCACATGGGTCTTCCTGGCTTTCGTCCGGATGCTCGTCGACCCAGAGATGGTGAGCGGCCCCGTGCTATCGCCGAATACTTGGCAAGCCAACGATCCTCAACCCTTCCGTGTCACCAATCCCGCTCACCGTCTCCACGGCGTTCCACGTCACCCGGCCAACAATCGTCCTTGCAGGAAGATCGCCTAGATCCACAATCCCGCGCCGGGGAAACTAAGAACAGCGACATCTGGGGGTGAGGCCGCTGTTGATCGACCGTTACAAGACCCTCCCCCGATCTGCCTGCCGACATCCGACGATATCCTTTCACCGACGTGTGCCATCGACGAAAAACGTGTATCTGCTCGCATCTCTGTCCTTGTCGACAACCACCCGCTGACCGCTCTGGTAGATACGGGTGCCGATTATTCCGTTATAAGCGCTGACCTCGCTGCACAGTTAAGAAAGGCAACGACACCTTGGGGACATGGAACCAACCTCCGGACTGCGGGAGGTGACCTATTGACACCGCTGGGAATGTGCACTTCCCGCCTCCGAATTCGTGAGACGACGTACATTGTTTCCTTCGTTGTATTGCGCGAATGCTCCCAAAACCTGATTCTCAGAATGGATACTCTTCGCGAGCATGGAGCCATTATTAACCTTCGCTACCTGCTCATAACGTTATCCAACGACCATACAGCCCTAAAAAAGGATGCAGTTGCGCAGATCACAACACTTCTAATTGCTGATGACACTATCGCACTTCCGCCGCGAGCCAGTATGTTGGTAACTGTGGAGAGCGACTGTGACAACAAGAGTAGTGGCATCGCGGAAACTAACCTCTCGGTGCTCTTGGCTCGGCACATTTGTGTCGCGCGCGCTATCGTACAACTGAAACATCGGAGGACTGAGCTTCTGATCCCGAATTTTGGCGGCCAGTACCAACACTTGGCAAAGTGAACAGCGATCGCGAGCTTTGAAACCATCGATGACGAAGAATGTTCCACTATCGCTCCGATTGTCGCTGCTGCCGAAGGTAACACTGCATTAGCCAGTACAGTTGACGTGAATTGCCAGCTATCCTCTGCACAGCAGCAGCAGATACGCATGATTTTACGTACGTATAGTGACTGCTTTGCGTCCACCTCCAAAATCAAGCAGACCCCAACCGTGAAGCACCACATTATAACGCCTACCGAACGGCCTATGAGACAGCACGCCGACCGCGTGTCGCAAAAAGAACAAGAGGCAATACGTTTTCAAGTGAAACAGATGCTCGACGACGACGTCATCCAATCCTCGAATAGTCCATGGGAGTCACCCGTCGTACTTGTCAAAAAGAAAGACGGCACTCTTCGATTTTGCGTCGATTACCGCAAACTAAACAAGGTGACGAAGAGAGACGTCTACCCTCTCCCACGCATAGATGATTCACTGGATCGACTTCGACATACTCGATATTTTTTATCAAAGGGTTTACGCAACGGCTACTGACAGATCGAGGTCGATGAACACTACAGGGAAAAACAGCATTCATAACTCCCGTTGGCCTCTACGAATTCAAAGTGTTACCATTTGGATTGTGCTCTGCACCGGCAACGTCCCAAAGGATGATGGACACAGTCCTGTCCGGTCTGAAGTGGGAATCCTGCCTCGTGTATTTAGACGACGTTGTTTTTTTAAACATTTGAGCAACATTTACAACGACTCCAGTCCTTCTTCGTCGCTATTCGATCCGCAGGCCTATTGCTAAAACCGAAGAAGTGTCATTTCGGCTACGAAAAACTGAAGTTCTTCGGCCACCTTATCAGTCACGATATTCTACCAGACCCAAAAAAGACCATGGTCGTTGCTGCATTTCCTCCACCTTCGAACAAACGGGATTTGTGCCGGTTTTTTGGGTCTCTGCGCCTACTACAGGCGCTTTATTCAGAGCTTTGCCAACATCGCTGAACCCCTTACCCGTTTAAAGAAGGAGGATGCTCCTTTTGTGTGGGGTCCAGAGCAGAGAGCCGCTTTTTCCAAGCTTCAATAGTGCCTTCAGAGTGAACCCTTACTAGGGCACTTTGATGAAGATGCCGCCACCAAACTTCACACTGACACAAGCAACATCGGTCTTGGTGCAGTGCTCGTCCAGTGGCAAGACGGCACTGAACGTCCCATCGCTTATGCTAGTCGCATTCTGTCATCTGCGGAAACTAACTACTCGACCACAGAGAAGGAATGTCTTGCTTTTATTTGGGCGATAACAAAGTTCCGACCGAACCTGTATGGCCGTCCATTCAGAGTAGTTACGGACCATCATGCCCTCTGTTGGCTGGCCAATCTCAAGGACCCTTCAGGGTGCCTCGCGAGGTGGAGCCTGCGCCTTCAAGAATTAGAGGTTACAGTCGTCTACAAGTCGGGCTGCAGGCAGACTGTTGCTGATTGCCTTTCGCGCGCTCCCCTCACTACGACATCAACTGACGATGACACCGATGGCGATTTTCTTTGTGCAGTCAGTGAATCTCACTTGGCCCAACAACAGTGGAATGATTCAGAGATCCGACAACTTATCAAATACCTTCAAGGTCACAGCTCGAGTCCACCATCGGCATTCGCACGTTCAGGGTCATTTTGTCTCCGCAACGACATCGTCTACAAAAAGAACTTCGAACCTTATGCGACTGAATACCTCCTCGTCGTTCCACCAGGGCTACGTGCTGACATTTTATCTGCCTACCACGACGAGCCTTCCTCCGGCCACCTAGGATTCGCACGTACCCTTGCCCGGATTAGGACTCGCTACTACTGGCCAAAGCTCACCCAGGATGTCAAGCATTACGTTAAAACGTGCAATCATTGCCAGCGCTGTAAAGCCCCACCTGTGTGCCCTGCTGGTTTATTGCAGCCCGTTGCACCCCCGTCACAAACGTTTGAACAAATTGGCATGGACTTGCTTGGACACTTCCCGAAGTCACATGATAGCAACCGCTGGATCGTAGTCGCCACTCACTATATAACGAGGTACTGCGAAACGAAAGCCTTACAATGAGGCACCGCCAAAGAGATTGCGTATTTTTTTCATCAACAACATCGTCCTCGGCCATGGAGCGCCAACAGTTCTTATCACTGACCGTGGAACAGCCTTTACAGCCCAATTGATGCAAGACGTCACGAGACTTAGTGGAACAGCTCATCGTAAAACGACTGCATACCATCCACAAACCAATGGTCTGACGGAGAGATTAAACAAGACGCTCGCTGGCATGTTATCTATGTACGTCGACCGCGATCACAAAAACTGGGACGAAATTTTGCCATACGTAACGTTCGCTTACAACACTGCGGTTCAAGAGACTACGGGTTTCACTCCCTTCCGGTCGCTTCACGGTCGAGAAGCAGTTACGATGCTGGATGCCATGCTCTTGCCTGACGTGACCGATATTCCTACTGATGGGAACGAATTTATCCGGCTTGCCGGCGCGGCCCGCCAGCTTGCGTTCAAGCGGATCCGAAAACAACGGCGCATCGACTCGCAGAGGTACAACTCCCGTCATCGCCATGTCATTTATCATATGGTGGTTTTGGGACGTTAAACCCCACAAATCAATCAATCATTTACCAACCCGGTGATCTGGTGTGGCTGTGGATCCCCGTTCGCCAAAGGGGCCGCTCGGAAAAGTTACTTCATCGCTACTTCGGTACTTATAGAGTACTACGGTGCCTCACCGATGTCAAATACGAAATACTACTTGAAGACACAACTCTGCGATCTCGATGTTCCCAGCAGGCGGACATTGTTCATGTGTCATGGATAAAGCCAACTACCCCCGAGTCACCTGACATTGCTTCATCATGCGTCTTTGTGCGTGTACGCGATTACTTTACCTTTTAATCCGCATTGGCCATCGGGGTGGTACTTTTTTTTCGAAGGGGGGTAATGCCACAGACATGGAACGAGGTTTAGCCATGCCAATGCGAGTATGTGCCAAGGTGTGAAAAAAGAAGAGGACTGTTGGTGTGCTCGTGCTGTAACGTTCGGTTCGGCTAGACATCCAGCGCTGCTCCTGTGAACAGACGTTGTGGTCGTTCTGTAATCACGTGACAGTATGTACCAAAATCGAGATATGAATTTGAAGCATGACGTAGTGGAGTGCTGCGGAAATTTCAACCACCAGCCTCAACCATTTCACCTCCGTTGAAATGTGACCGCCACGACCGGGATCGAAACTGCAACCTTTGGGTCAACTGCCAAGCACTCAAACCGCTGTTTTATTGATGTGGACAGCTAGGAGTGGTCAGGTGAAACACTTGACCGTGTTATATCACTAATCTATCACCCTCACCTTTCGACATTTCAGAAGACTGAACTAATACATATTTACATCAAGTGATAAACTTGAAGGAAGAAAAATGATAAGAGCTCCTAGGTATCTTACTTCCCCTGTTGTCGTGACATAGGGAAAGTGAAGGCGAATGTCTGATGCGATGTACTAAACCTTCACAAAAGTGCACCATGAAATCGGACAGAGCTTGCCAGATTTGTGGCAGGAGCATAAAAAGCCTCACTATGGGCCATACGAACGTGTCAAGCAAAAGACAAATCTGAAACAGCAACGCTGTCTGCGAGATGCCATTTCGCAGTTGACAATTTTCAGCTTCCTGTTTGTACTGGTAATGAGAGAGCAAACAACAGAAAACCAAACAATGAGAGACACTTGCGACACGCTACGTGCCCAGTAAGTGTGAGTCTGTTCTCCAAAAGGTTGTGCTGCCTCGATTCTGCACCAACTCGACAAGAGTTACGGTAATTTTTGCATCGCTATTGGTGTCCAGTGAAATCCTGGCAGCAAAAGTAGCTTTGTTCGAGCATACTCGGACGATGCCCGCGCACGCACGTTTCCCGTCCCGTTGAGCCGTGTTCCGCGGCAGCTCCAGCTGCAAATTTCTCCTACAATGATGCATCATCACCGCGTCGTCTGCCAGCGCGCATAGGCTGGCGGAATCGCGCCACGTTCCACAGTGAACCTCAGCAGTGCCGTGGTGGCTTGCACTCGTGTCGTGGCCGTTCCAGCCAAACAAACCGCACTGCACGCGTCGTGCTCCGCTCAACGTATGGCACCGCAAGAGTGCACAAAAATCTACATCGATGCCGCCAGCCAAAGATCCCATGAGATTCCACAGTAGTTTTGCCATTTCAGGTTGCCATTTGCAGTAACATTTTTACGACACAAGGTAGTTTTTAGTAACATGCACCAACATCAGCATCACCCAGAGTGATTGTGCCAGGACAACACAAGCAAGCATAGCCACGCATTACCACAGTGGACATTTCTGGAGTGAGCTTATGCTTGCTGTGACACTAAATTCAATGTCTCCATTCTGAAACAACCTCAGCACTCAGCCTGGAAAAGTAATTTTTCAAGTGCTCACCTTCCATGTAGCCCAAGTCCAGCACGGGCGGGGGTGGAATTTCTGGGGGAATCGGTGAAACAACCGCCACGCTGCGCCTAAGATGCTGCCTCGCGCCACGCAGGTCCCTAAACACCTCGAAGTGCTTGTCCTCCAGTTTGAATTCCTTAGGCAAGTCGAAGAAGCTCTCTGCAGAGAACGCGGAAAAGTGGTCGAATGCGAAAGGTATAGCTCACCACAAGTAATTTATATTTTTGTAATTTGCTCAAGAAAGGGGTATAGAAGTATAGTACTTCTTCGTTAGGCCCTTGCAAATACTCGCATATTTCGAATATTTGAACGAATATGACAGTATAAGAAATCACATCAATGCAAAGTTATTAAAAATAAATAGACCAGACCTCTACATGTTACAGAAACGGGGTCTATAGTTGTTTACTTGACAAAAATTCAAGGGTTTTCAAGGACTTTTAAAGCTATGTGTGCAAAGTTTCAAGGACCACACTGTCCGTTAAAAACCCAATTACCACGTGTTCAGGAGAAGATGAAGGCTTCAAATAACTAGAATTGATCGAAAAAGGGTAACATCACTGGAGCAGATGTTGAAAACATGGCTCCAATGTGATTTTCTTACTAGACAACTTTCAATCAAAGTTTCTCAGACTTGCATAGGTAATCACTTTCACTATGACACAAGTTGCAAACTTTCACTCAAATAGGAAAAACTATGGAACAAATTATGCAATACCTTGTTGTTTTTTCTTAATTTTCGCATCAATATCCACTATCTCCTGCTGCTTGTTCGTGGCAGTCTTCCTAAGGACGTTTGACTTGATGCACATCAGGTCTCTAATTGTCTCTGCATTCTCGGCATACAAGTCTGTGGTAGCTGTAAATTCTTCAACAGCAGCTTCTATTTTCCTTTTTTTGTAAGCATTGCGCACCTCTTCCTGAGTGCAAGATTAATTTTTGTGTTTCTCTTCCTCCTGCTCCTGCCTTTTTAGAGTTTCCAGGAATCCACGGTATTGGTTCCTTGAAGAAGCTACCAATTTTATTTCTTTTATGATGAGCACAAAGAAAAGAAATTGAAGGATTTCGAAGGATTTGTGGAAATTCCACCACATTCAATGCCTTGAAAATACTTTATGAACTTTTGAAACTCAAGGGTATTCAAGGATTTCAAGAACCCATGTGAACTATGAACAAAATAGGTAGTAACTTATTACAATTACTTTAAAACTCAGTTGATCATAGAGGTGAAGTACAGTCCTCAAAAATAACTGAGTATTTACAGAAAAAAAATCAATTACTGTTGCATTACTTTGCTTGACTACTTTATTCACATAACACAAGCACACAAGGTTACTCAAACTACAACGAACTATTGCTGCTTGCATGGTCAAGAGGTTCAGAAGCTTGCGTGAAGGCTGGGTGGCTTACCGTGGCTGCTACAATGTAGTGTTACAGCTTTTTTCAATGAGAGTTCATTATCAAAGTTGTGGTTGCCGATTCTTTCATGTTTTTTTTTTTCATTAAGAGGTAAGCTCCTACACTAAACACTATCTTAATCCATGCGATAGAGGGAAGGGTGATGTCACGTAGGAACACCATGCACACCAGCCTAGGTTGAGTACTGCTTTGATGCTAGTGTCGATGTCCTCTATGAAGCGACACGCTTTGCTGTGGCTTATTTTTGGGTAATGTGTTGCTGGTAAGACCAATAAAAAAGTGAGAAAAAAAGGCTCTGACGAGGGAGGGGGGCCTACAAAGCAGTTTCATAAGTTTTAGGACAAAAGCTGCTGTAGAAAACTGGTTACGTGTTTATTTTGGAAAAAAATGTGACAACCTGTAATCAATTGCAAGAATGTCATTGAATTTTCCAGCATATTACAGTTTCTGAAAAGTAACCGATTATATTATGAAACTACAAAATGTAATTGATTACAAAGAATCTAACGTTACCGAGTTATTACAACTCTGAAATGTAACCGCATGTAGTCCTCCCTGTAAAGATGGCTTCAATGCAGTAGAGAGTTGCTGTTCTGTGATTGTATATCCACCTATATGCATCTTTAAACAAAGCAGTGTTGCGTTTGGCGGGCCACTCTTTTGCCGCGGACGCCAAAACGGAAGAAAAGCAGCCGCCTCATTTTGTGGAGATAAGAAGCAGCGTCAAAACGCCCTGCTGTTTCCATGTATGGGCACTGCACGGCTGAAATTACACTACGGAGCACCGCTGACGCCACGTGTTGCGCAGAGAGGCGACACGTGGCGTCTTCTTACCCCGGTAAAAGACACAATACCATGCTTCCGCCGATTACAAACGTCGGACCACCACACTGTGCGTCTGACTGGTGAGCCACCGACTCTCGAATCAGTACGAGATGTCCAGGTATGGCCCCTCGAAGGCGCCTAAATCGCGATCGCCGTTCGACAAAGCTTGGGTGGTCGGCGCGAGCGGCGAGATGACAAACACATTTCACCTCGCTCGCTGGGAGCAAGATTCGCCAGAGGAGGCAGCATCGCCGGGACCATACTTGTGTTTGGTTTGTGTATGTGTGTTTGTTAGGGGTGGTGCCGGCATAATGAAACTGGTGTGTGCTGCGCGGCATGTTACGGGACAGTGTCATAAGGACCATTTCCGCGATCTAGAGATCGGGGGAGATCAGACTGTATTTATTCAGCCCTTGCGGGATGCTTAGAGTAGTTGACTGAGTTCAATAGACAGCCTTTTTCAATGTAGAGCTTTCAATGCAAAGCTTCGGGTTAGAGAGCCCGTGCCATGTAAATATTGTAAATAAACCCTCCCTACGAAGTTCAACCTCCTCCTGCCTCGAAGTCTGGATCCCGGATCTCCGGTGCCGCAAACCCCGGTTGCAACAGCAGGCAGTGTAGCTGCGCTAACAAAGTCACGAAAACGTAAAGTATATTACATCAAAAGACTGGCAAAAGAAGTCTCTGGCTTTCCCATTGTCTGCCGTTGACTGGGCTGGTGTACACTCCAAGACTTCACTTTGAGAGCTGTCACCACACCCTAATTATCAGGGGAGGCACCCCATACCTTACTCAGTTGGAAATGCATATACCGCCATTCCACTAATGTTTTCAACAGTAACGGCTGCCGGGGACTTAGAATACTGCATTCCAAGAACTGCCTACTTCCCCGAATTTCACTCCCGACAAGCTGGAGAGCAAAAGGAAGCACTTCTGAAAAGCAGTACATCGCTTTCTTATCAATGTATGTTTAACTTCAATGCTATACTACATAAAGAGATCAAGAAAAGGGGTACTGGCGATTGTGATGATCAGTAAAATGACTACCTATTTGCTGGGAAAATGCTCGTAAGCCAAAAAACGCAGCAGGTGACCAGAGAATCGTACAACGGGCTCTGCAACAACAACAACAAAAAAGCCCAAATCCGCCTATTATAGATGGAACTGGCTCCTTTGGTTAGGACTCCCAACGAGCACAGTGAACAACAGTACAGTGTACTTTAACTGTCTTGCTGTCAACTTATGCAAGCAACGCATGGCTGAAATGTTCGAGGCTACGTCACATTGGTTCATCGGATCAGCTGGCGCCACTACCTCACTGGATAATCAGCTTCACAGAAAACACTAGACTTAACCCCTTTCCTCCCCCCCTTCCCCGTCGATGACTCTATAATGGACACTGGGTGCATATAATGATTTGCCGACTCCGTAAGACAAACTTATGGCCGTAAAGTCATAAGGTCAAAGCTGGCCAAAAAGTGCCAAAAAAGGCAGATCCTACGTACAGTAGGAATCGATGATATCCCTATTGAAAACCCTGGGTTGGTGGATGCTGGAATCGTTGGTGGATATGGTGGAAAGAATAGTTGATATGGTGGAAATATTAGTGGATATGGTGGAAACTGTAGTGGGCATAATGGCTGATGTTGGTGAGAGTGTAAAAATGACGGCAGATGGAGGTGGCGAGCCAATGGTGGTGGCGGTGGCGAGCCAATGGTGGTGACAGTAAAAAATGCCGGCTGATGACGGCTAGAGTGGAAAAAATTGTGGCAGATGGTGGTAGTGGTGGCGAGCCAATAGTGGTGATGGTGGAAAATGCCGGCTCATGGTGGCGAGGCAAAACGTGTTTGGTGGAAGGCTTGGTGAGCAAGGTGGGTGACGGGGGCATGATGGAAGTTTGGTGGATGGCGGAGGCATGATGAAAAGCACATGACAGTATGTGAAATCACTTATCTGTAGTGTTTCATTCTTGAATGCGCAGAGATATATGTTTACAGTCAAAAGAAACCAACGCTGCTCATTACGCTTTCTAGTACGTTTTTTTTTCATTCCTATGGTGTCAACAACGCTTCAATTTTTGTGGAGCATAGAGTATGCGACCGGGAATATGTTTACATTTCGCGCACGTACTTACATTAATTTGACATCCGCGATGTGTTTTTTTTTTGTTGGGATGCTTAGAAGACTGAAGTTGTCACTGTGAGCATGACAATAAATGTTTTACATCGGCGCGAAGTTGTCAACAAATAAATGGGATCCAGTTCACAATTGCCCCTTTCAATGTTAGAGCAGAACACAGCGCAATCACTTGATGTCGCCACGCTAGAAACGCAACTCTGGTAATTCTTGCAAACCATTGTTTGAGCCGTACCTTTAGGTTAACAAAGTGCAGGCGAATACGCATAAACTTTCAACTTTCGACATGCGTCGAGATGAGGCCCAGCGAATTCGACTTTCACCGTTTTGTTCTACAACCATGATTTCCACAAAGGTTAGTCACACCGACCGAGATCGTACAGGTGTTATCGGCGCTTCAGGGTTTCAGAATACAAAATTTTGACGAGTAGAAATGACAATACAGCACAGCTGTGGCATCGTTTAACCTAAATGAAGCCTTTTTTATTGTGTAAAGTGTCCGCGCAAGAAGCGACAAACATCAATGCGACGCGCTTGCAGCACTTCCACCAAAGGTACGCCTCCCCTCACCGACAGCCACCGGTCGCACTCACCGGCACTTCGCTGGCTCTTATGTGAGAACAGAGGTACGTCAATTCGTACACCTACTGAACCAACATGATAGCATAATGTTTTTGGCACACTGAATTCGTTTTGGACAAGCCGTTATGTAGCTGTTCTTAACGACAGAGCAACAGCGGTGCGCTGGCACTACTGCGGTGTACGTTGCGCGAAAAACATCAAAATCAATTGCGTGGGCGTATCTATACCGAATGGGCATAGAAACGTAATAAAGCCTGAAGTGATATCGCCCTTTGGAAAGAGCGAGAAATGAATAATAAACTCTCCAGTAACCACCGATAAACTCTACCAGCTCCTCAGCCCACTGAGTTGTTTTTTTTTCTCTTGCGGTGGTAAATGATAACAAATACATAGCACCGTTGCCATTATCGCAGTGGCAATTGTTACAGGCAGCAGTTGTTCGTGTTTATCAAATGGGCAAAGTTTAGTAGCAGGTGCAGATCCTGTCCCTGCCGAGTGAATGAAAAACAAAACCGAAGTTAAACAGTGATTTTGTGAGTTGACTACTTCTTTAACAGCAGTGACGTCATCTGTCGGCGTGGCGCAGTGGTTAGTGCGCTCAGGTCATAATTCGGAGGTACAGGTTCAATCCCACGCTGGCGCAGCTTTTTTTTTTCTTTTTTTACGGGTGCTTGCTACATTCTTTTTTATATAATAATAATAAATATTTCTTTAGTGGCAGCTCGTAACGGTGGTTCTGGCGCTGATTCGCGCTCCACCATTGCCGGCTGGAGCGCGCCATCCACCATCCGCTCCACGATAGCCACCATACATCATGTGCCACCAACATTTACACCGCCATAATCCACCAAAATGGTGGTTGGTGGAATCCATCATTCCGGGCGTTTTTTCAATAGGGATGTGAAGCAAGAATGAGAAATTTTGATATGTCACTTTGAAGTGGGCACAACATTACGAGGTGGAAGTAAATGATGCCGTACATGACTTCCGTGTCATGATTATGTTTGGATGTGTCGTTTACCTTCGTCGACTATTCATGTCACGTGATACCAAATTTAATATATGTGGAGCTAGCGAAACAGCCGCGAGCACGCTAGGAGCGTGGTATGTTGTCATATTTTCACATGACACGCGTCCCATGATTATCATGTTTGCACCAGTCATATACCTTCGTCATCCATTGACGTCACATCACACCAAATTTGGTATATGTGGCGCTAGCGAAACGGCCTCGACTGCATCATGAAGGGCCCAATATACTCCAATTTTGCGTTGACGCGCGGGCAGGCTGGGCACAGTGACGCTACGTTAGCAAAACGCGAGCGCTCTATAGTCTGACGCCAGGCGCGACCAGCGTCCGTCGGTGCGGCCTGACGGAAACCGGCGTGAAATGCGACATGCTGTATTTCGCGCTGATGCGTTACCCAGACAACACTGGGTCTCCCTGTGTTCGTGACGGAGGCACGCCGGACGCGCTGAAACGCGCATGCGTCAAAGCAACGCAGTGCGGTGCGCACCTGTGAGTATATGGCAGGACCGGTGCCTTGCGTGGCAATGCTGGCGTGACGCACTGAAATGAACGCCGGCGAGCACGTGCACCGCGTTGAAATGTATTGGCGCCTTGAATGTGGCATGTAGTCATGTTCTCACATGACAGGCATCTCATGATTATCATGCTTGCACCGGCCGCATACCCTTGTCACCATAAGCATCTGTCAAGTTTGGCATATGTCAAGCTAGCGAAACGGCTGCGAGTGCATCATAAGCGTGGCATGTAGTCATGTTACATGACACGCATGTCGTGATTATCATGTTTGGATGTGTCAATTACCAATGTCGTCCGTTCACGTCACATAATACCAAGTTTGGTACATGTGAAGCTACTGAAACAGCCGCCAGCTCATCATGAGCGTGGCATGTAGTCATGTTGTTACATGACATGCATCTCATGATTATAATGTTTGCATCAGTCACATACCTTCGTCATTTATTCACACACTGTAATACCAAATATGGTTTATGGGACGCTAGCGAAACGCCTGAAAGCGCATCTTGAGCGTGGCATGTAGTCATGTTATTACGTGACACCCATGTCATGTTTTTCTTGTTAAGGTCTGTCATTTGTGTTCGCCGTGCAATCATGCCATACCATAGAAGTTTTGCAACAAGCCATGTGAACGAAACCACCGCAAGAGCTGCAGGACCATGACATGTAAATTATGACATTCATGGCATACATGTCACGATTCTCATGTTATGACCAGTCAATTATGCTCACCATACAGTCATGTTATGTCATACCAATTTGGTATCGATACCATTATCGAAACGGCCAGGAGAGCTAAAAGTCGTAGGCGGCTAGATAGATAGATAAATACGCTCAAAGTCGCCGAAGTTTTCTAAGAAATGCTTGACATTAAAAAAAAGCAACAGCTTGCATTCAGCCAGAAAGCCTTGCACAGCAGAACTGGACGTACACGATTCTGAAGATTGATCTGGTAGCGCCTAGGTCGTCTTTATAGGCCTTAGCTATAAGTGATGCAGCTAAAAGGTTGATTTTAAGTTGTTGCTAGACTTTAGCTAGGTCGTTTTTATGTCTATTTTCAGCTAGGAGAAGTTCGATTTGAACCGCAGATAGTGACACGACACGGGCACGTCATCATCGGCGTAGACTAACCGTCACTTCGGAGCCTTCTAACAGCTGCCGACGTTTCTCCCAGTACCTAGTATTATCTCGTCCTTGGCTCACCGCCCTTGCTTCGCAGCCATTTGTTGTTCAGTTAAGTGTTGCCTTTACCTTTAGTTCACCATTGGTGAGTAGTTGGGATTTACACTATTTCTGTGGCACATACCCGTTAATGATAGCTTTTTGGTTCATGGACAAGGAACAATTTGCTGAACAGTTTCCCATTTGAAAAAGAAAAAAAGCTATAAGGACTATAAGCTATAAGCTATAAGACCTGACACGAGGACGCTTTTGTTTAGAGTCCCCCCATCAATGTGATCTGGATTTTTATTTTATTTGAAAGAAGTTGCACAAGGCCTAGCTACAGAGGTCAGCCTAGCATATCGCAGCAACATGAAAAAAAAAACTGAGGCTTCGAGCTAGAATTCCCAAACCTATGACATACCTGAGCAATCGAGCTTGTTGTGCATCTCTTCCATGGAAAGGTCGCCAGCCTTCTCTTCAGGACTCTGCAGTAAGCAGCACACAGGCAGTCTTGAAAACAGCAAGGTGAACTTCCAAACCAACAAACTAACTTCTAGTCCAACATCACACAATACGGACATCATCATCATCATCATCATCATCATCAGCCTGACTACGTCCACTGCAGGACAAAGGCCTCTCCCATGTTCCGCCAGTTAACCCTGTCCTGTGCTTGCTGCTGCCAATTTATACCCGCAAACTTCTTAATCTCATCTGCCCACCTATTCTTCTGTCTCCCCCTAACCCGCTCCCCTTCTCTGGGAATCCAGTTAGTTACCCTTAATGACCAGCGGTTATCCTGTCTACGCGCTACAAGCCCGGCCCATGTCCATTTCCTCTTCTTTATTTCAACTATGATATCCTTAACCCCCGTTTGTCCCCTAATCCACTCTGCTCTCTTCTTGTCTCTTAAGGTTACACCTACCATTTTTCTTTCCATTGCTCGCTGCGTCGTCCTCAATTTAAGCTGAACCCTCTTTGTAAGTCTCAAGGTTTCTGCTCCGTAGCTAAGTACCGGCAAGATACAGCTGTTATATACCTTCCTCTTGAGGGATAGTGGCAATCTACCTGTCATAATTTGAGAGTGCTTGCCGAATGTGCTCCGCACCATTCTTATTCTTCTAGTTACTTCAATCTCGTGGTTCGGCTCTGCGGTTATTACCTGCCCTAAGTAGACGTAGTCTTTTACAACTTCAAGTGCACTATTACCTATCTCGAAGCGCTGCTCCTTTCCGAGGTTGTTGTACATTACTTTCATTTTCTGCAGATTAATTTTGAGACCCACCTTTCTTCTCTCCTTGTCTAACTCCGTAATCATGAGTTGCAATTTGTCCCCCGAGTTACTCAGCAATGCAATGTCATCAGCGAAGCGCAGGTTACTAAGGTATTCTCCATTAACTCTTATCCCTAACTGTTCCCATTCTAGGCTTCTGAAAACCTCCTGTAAGCACGCGGTTAATAGCATTGGGGAGATTGTGTCCCCCTGCCTTACACCCTTCTTAATTGGTATTCTGTTGCTTTCTTTATGAAGCACTATGGTAGCAGTTGATCCCCTGTAGATTTCTTCCAGAATGTTTATATATACTTCATCTACGCCCTGAATCCGCAGTGTCGGCATGACGGCTGATATTTCTACTGAATCAAACGCCTTCTCGTAATCTATGAAGGCTATGTATAGTTGTTGGTTATACTCTGAGCATTTCTCTATTACCTGATTGATAGTATGAATGTGGTCAGTTGTTGAGTAGCCTGTTCGAAATCCTGCTTGTTCCTTTGGTTGATTGAATTCTAATGTTTTCTTTACTCTGTTAGCAATTACCTTTGTAAATAGCTTGTATACTACAGAGAGCAAGCTGATCGGCCTGTATTTCTTCAAGTCAATAAGGACATACTGATTCTTAACTCGTGAATCTGAACTGCACAATACAGAAAAATGTCACGAGACATAATAAATTTTACTGTGACAAAACAATACTATATAGCAAAATTAATTGCCAATTTAGGATTTGAACCCACTACTCTGGGCCAGCAGTTGAGCACCAAAACCACTAGACCGTTGAATTGGGAATGTTTACACACCCATCATCACACCGAATCATCATCACACACACAATTCTTTCATATGTCGGGTTTAACGTCCCGAATCCAACGTATGATTATGAGACACGCCGTAGTGGAGGGCTTCCGAAATTTTGACCCCCTGGGGTTCCTTAACGTGAACCCAAATCAGAGCACATGGGTCTACAGCATTTTTGCCTCCATTGAAAATGCAGTCGCCATAGCCGGGATTCGATACCGTGACCAGCAGGTCAGCAGTCGAGTACCTTAGCCACTAGACCACCACGGCAGAGTCTCACACGCACAATAATCTTGAATCCTTGTCCTATCCATTGACGAAAAGATATGCCAGTCTGTGTTGATTTGGTTCATATGTGGGGTTTAACGTCCCAAAACCACCATATGATTATGAGAGACGCCGTAGTGGAGGGCTCATTCCAGCGCACATAATTTTCACCGAAGGAAGTCGTGGGTCTAGAAGCTCCAGCTAGTTCATTTAAGGGACTTCGTGAATAAAAGCGTGACCCACACCTTGCTGCCTGAATGATATCTGAATTTCATCAAGACCCTGGCGGTGAACGTCAGTATTTCCAAATATAATATCATCGGAGTAGCTGAAAACGACACATTACGGATTACCAAGACGACCTTCCTGTCTGTAAAACCTTAAAACAATGTCACAGATCATGTAAGCGATGCATGGTTTTATGCACATCCCACATTTTTAGACTTACGCACTAGGCGTGAAACAAAAGTACTTTAAAGGTAAAGTAAGTAAAAAACTTCTATGTTAAAAGAATAACTAAAACTTCTAAGTAAAAAGACTAACTAAAACTTTTAAATAAAAAGACTTTTAAAGAAATACCCCAACCTTCCTCATTTTCATACACCATTTAGTTGCTTACGCATTTTACAACCTGAGCAGGCAGAGGGGAATATTACAGGTTTTAGGGGCGAAGCGCCTTAGGTTGTGGGTCTGTCCTGTGGTTCTTTAACATGTCCTCCAATTTGAGCACACGGGCCTACAACATTTCCACCTCCATCGGAAGTGAAGCCACCACAGCCGGGATTAATTCCCGCGGCCTGCGGGTCAGCAGCCGAGTACCTTAGCCACTAGACCACCGCGGCGGGAGGTGCCGGTCTATATTGCTGCCACATTTGCCGTTCAGAGGCACTTCTTCGCTACGCAAGTTTGAGGAAGCCTCGACAAGTGACTGTAGTTTTGTTATTTCAGTCTGAACACAGCTGTGTCTAGAATGCATACGCCATGCATGCACGGGGGATGGAATTTTCATTGCAATGCGCTAAACAGAGCCTGTATCGCAAAAATTCAGGTGTCTGCGGAGTTGTCCATAAACAAAAAATGGACGTCAATTCCCTTTACCCGTGTAGTGGCCGATGTGTACACCGAAAAGGAATAATAATAAAGAAAACCGAGGAGAAGCAAAGCATGCAGGGAAGGGTGTTCGAGCTCGACTAACACGAAATCTGGGGAGGAGTGAAGCGCGCACCATTTTGAGAGATTGCTTTGACGAGGCACTAGTGGCACAAAGCCTGAAACTGGGCATGCAGCGAAGGGAGTTACTGCTGCACTAAAGTCATCGGCTATTTGTTGGGCTATTTGTTGCCTTTGTTTTCGTCGGACTGGTCGCAAGTAGTGGAATTTAGCATATTTTCGTGACACGTAGCCTTTTTATGATGGACTGCAACTTGACACGCCACGACAACACTTGACGCCGACAAGCAGGCACCGGAAGGTGCTTGACAACCAGTAATATCAGTTGGAATTTTATGCACCCAAAATTCAAGGACACTTGAGCTTCACCTTCAAGAGTAAGGCATAACAATGTGGTTGGGCCTCGCACCCATCGCCTCTTGAACTGTTAACCCGTTTCAATACCTGGTTCTTGCCTATGTAGTGTCGTAAGGCAACGAACAACTGTGCGCATAACATTGGCGGTTTCAAGGCATCACTGAATGGCTTTTGCAAGTACACTAGGTAAAGAATATTTCTTTTGCAATCAGCGAAGGAGTCCCCACATGTCTATAGAGCAACGCGCCGCAGCTGTTTAATTTGTGGATGGTTCTGGTGCTGATGACAATTGAGTCATTTGTCTCAGTGCTTCGTAATGGTTGGGCCTTTCGAATATCCACTCCTTGCTAAATTCACATCTCCCGATGCCTGGCACTTTCAGCTTCTCCCACGCAATATATGATATGTTAAGGGATCTCTTTCCCCTACACAACATCCATAGTGCCTTTTCCCAAAGCAGTTTCAACAAACTTGTGGCTTTGTGGTAGAATACCAGCTTGCCACCCCCGTTTGATCCTCACTCAGAACCGGAAATTTGTATGACTTATTTTATTTGCATCTTTTTTTTGGTCACGCACAAGATGATTTTTTGTTGCCACCAACGATGTCCACACTGACGCCTGAATTTTCGCGAAATGTGCTCTTTAACGTTATTGTGTTTAAACCACTGCAAGAATATGTGGGACGCCATAATAAAGGACTCCGGAAACTTCGGCAAACATCGATTGATATGTGGGGTTTAATGTCCCAAAACCACCATATGATGAGAGGTGCCGTAGTGGAGGGCTTTAGAAATTTTGACCACATGGGGTTCTTTAACATGCGCTCAAATCTGAGCACGCGGGCCTACAGCATTTCTGCCTCCATCGGAAATGCAGCCGCCGCAGCTGGGATTCGACCCCACGACCTGCGAGTCAGCAGCCGAGTAGCTCCACCACGAGACCACTGCGCCGAGGCAAATTTCGGAAAACAGGGGTTCTTTAACCTGCACCTACATGAAAGCACTTGGGCTTCAAGCGTTCTTGCCTCCATCTAAATTGCAGCCGCCACAGCCAGGATATGATCCCGCGTCCCGCAAGTTGCCCACCTCGACCACTAGACCACTCGAAAACGAAGCATGGCTAGCGCATCAGCAGAAAATGTCAAAGAGGCCCAGAAGGCTATCTTGTTGAACTATTAAACACAAAGTTTACGTATTTTGCAAGCCTTTTATCTCCCGTTTGCTATGGCTCATCATTCTCACGATCCAAATGAATGCTTACAAGCGCATCTTTAATATTTTCCGTGCACTGCCTGTCGAATCCAAAGAGAACCATGCAATAAGAGCTAGAGCAGCTCGAATGCAGCACTATGCTAGTTGTCGTTTCAGTGTGAGGAAGCACATTTTGTCTACAGAATAGACAGCATTAAATGCTTTATTCCCAAGAAGGAAATATTAGCTCTATTTGAAACCTTTATTTCGCCCTTGACCATACAAAAAATTGTGGAATGTTTACTTACATCTAAGAAAAAACTAAAAAAACCTATTGCTTTATTTTAAATAAATGTAATTATGTTATTTAGTTCAAGCAGCTGTTAACTGCCATTTTGCACACAGATTACGTGTAAAAGTTAATTCGAACTTGGTTAGAGGCTCTTCAGTAGTGCTGTCTCCTACACTGAGTAAAAGTAAACCACGAGAGCCTGAAGAAAAATATAATCACTTACTGTGACGACATAAAAGTTAAGTCTGCGGGGAAACGGCATTTTAAATCTTATCATGTACCCTAGGTGGCCAAAATGACGTTGAGCAAAAAGTAGCTATCTTTGTGCGGAAAATTTTGGTTGAAGATAAAAAATATATATATTTCCTCCACGATTAGCTGTGCTTGCTCAAATAATGGCCCCAGACACAGACTGAAGAAGTTAAAGCTTAGGTACTCCACGAACTGTAGTAGGTTACCATATAAACATAATTTCTGGCTCACCCTATACAGGCACGGAAGCCTCCAATGATCTCGGTGTAGTACTTCTGACATGCAAGACGGAAGAGCTACATTTTCGTAAATAATATTGAACAAATTTTGGGAACACAAACAGAGCGGTTGTCTTTAAACAAAAGCCTTAGATGCCTATTCAAACAGGAAATTTGACTAATGGCAGCCGCTGCCCTTCAGCGTCTCAAACGAATGATTCACAAAATATTATCACGTGATCATGACACCATGATGGCACAAATTCTGGCGTGACATCATGAGACGTAATGCCAGTCGATGCCGCCACAGAGCAATCGCAATTCTTTCGGCGGCGAACAATACCAAAGATCGCGCAACCTGAAGAAAAGAAAATGGAGAAGGCGCTTGGCGGTGGCCTGTGAAGCCATGACTCGTGCTCCCTGCTGCCTTGAACATCAACCGAGCAGAGACAAGGAGATGGCTTTCAACGAGTCATCTTAGGCGAATACACAAAGGGCCTTGCGAGTTATGATTGCGGCATCGATACACCTCACCTGAGGAATGTCCTCTGGAACCGGCACAACCGGTTCGGGACTTGGCACATTCAGGCATGTTCGTGCTGTGGCACTGTGAACTTCCACAGGGCGCAGCTTCGTCCCATCTGCTGCAATAGATCGACAATAACATATATCTCAAAGTTAGCCATGAAAAAAAATCATTTCCAATAAATGAGGAGAAAGCGGCGGCCTGATATCCCTTGGAGAGGTCAACGAACCCAGTAATTTAGGAACGACAATGGCTCCTTGACATGGCCTGCAAGAATAGTAGCAACTAGATGCACCAAATATGTAGGCTAGGGCAAGTAGTGATTTTGGTCGAATAATTTTGAATCGAATTCGAATAGTCTAAATATCACATAGTATTGTAAAAAAAGGAACATAATTGTCATGACCAAACAAACCTGCACAATATTTCTAAAGATTCAAACAAGGCCTGTGCAAATGCCGTCTTTTTTTTGCATCAAAGGAACTGGAAATAACTTGAATTGTAGCAGGATTTGACTTTCCATAGAATGCAAGTGATAGCCTGTAAAATATGTTAAGTTTTAAAATTTGTAATACTTAGAGTCTATAGGTCGGTATAACGAGCTTTTAAACTGAAAATAAAAAAAAATGAAACAATGTCAGGCTAATATCTTCATGTAACCTTGAAGTGGGGCTTCGCGGCAGTATGCATTTCTCCTGAATACGTGTTTTCACGCACCACTTCACAACAGTGAGGCTACTTGTACAAAAAGTTACATGTGAGATGGATTTTCCCAATATTAACTAGAGGGGACTCTGGTGCTGCGATCGCTCAGCAATCATGGGAATGATGGGTGGTATACGGATTCGCCTTGTCTTCATACTTGCAGGCGGCGAATCGCACTTGTGGCTTCGTTTATTACTGTGTTTTGGTTTTGTTTCGAAGGACAAAACGAACCCTTTTGAGCCTCAGAGCCAGATGTGAAATGTTCAGCCTAAAAGAATAAGGTGGTAAAGTGCAACCGCTGTACATAGACAAATCCATGTACTACCCATCGTTCCCATGCTCACCTACAAGCAGTGCATTCCAGCTCGTATGCACAGTAGCGGCAGAGCTCCTTCTAGTGTATATTTAGGAAACTCTATAACATGTGAACTAATATATACTTAGAAAAATGCTTTCACAGCACAGCACAATTCTACTGCCGTGAAACCACTTTTACAAATTATTACACGCAGACTAATAAGCACCTATATGTTCGTCTTGAATAATTAGAAATTTTCAGTAATTTAAATCAAAGCAAATTCAAATACTGCATCATATGTGTGAATGTTCGAAGCACTTGAATATTCGCCCAAGCTATAAATATGCTGAGAGTAACAATCTTGGATTTTACATAACACCTTTTGGTAAATACAAGTGATGAGCAGAGGTAGAACAAAAAACGTTGTTGTCTTGTCAGCTGCTTTGAAGACAAAACGTTCAGTTCAGCAATGTTTCTTGTTCTACCACTGTTCGTCACTTCAAGCACCCATAAGGCCTGCGAGCAATCTCGTTTCAGACTACCAACCATAGAGTTTCCTAAAATTAACTAGAGAGGACTCTGGCGCAGCGCTCGTTCAGCGACCATGGAAATGGTGGGTAGTACACGGATTTGCCTAATCTTCGTGCTTGCAGGTTTCAAACACACTCACGGTTTTGTTGTTTACTGTTGTGTTTTTTTTCGAATATTAGAATGGACCACTTTGAACTTTGCGACCCGATTTGTCATGCCACGGCCAGGATCGAAATGCGGGGCACGTTTCGATTTGCTAGCTATTCTTCGCGTGACCTTACAATTTGTTGCTATCACATTCAATGCTTCGCCTTTGCAGCAAAGCTGTGGCGTTTTTGTTCTCCAATGATCAACCAACCCACTTGCATTATAGCATACTGCATTTTCACGCTTGTAACTCACACAAAATATGCAGTGAACTTGACTAAAGTGATCTTTCACTATAGCAGGGGTGCTACAGGCAAAGTAGAAATTCTAGCGATTTGTGGAGCAGGAACACTTTGCTTTTGGAGCAGATAAACCCGAATTTGTAGCAGATTACGGGAAGACATACCTCCATTTTGGAGCAGAAATTTTAAATTTGGAGCAGTTAAACAAAAAATTTACTTTTTGCCATAAGGTGACTTAAATAGCAATTAAACAGCCAAGCACACTAGCACAAACATAATAACAAACTTTCACACCTACTAACAAGACAAAAACAAGTGATCTTGCATATGGCAAGAAGCTCATAAAACTTGATTAATAGAGACATGACAACTTGACTAGTCTAATCACTCAACTTGACTAGTTCAGACACCATTCAACTTGACTAGTCTAGACACCACACAACAATGCTTTCTTTTTTTAGAAATATCTTCAAGCTCACTGAGCTTTTTAAGCGCAGTCTCCAGGCTGGCGTTCCCCTTTGCCAACAGTACATGGCCACTTGACACTTTATTCACGTCTTTTTCTTGGCACCAGCGTTAATTACTTCTTCTGTACTCGTGAGCAATGCCTCGCTGGCTGCCACTTGGTTCTCTAAAGCAGCTTTTGCTGCTTCGTGAGTGGGCTGCTCTACGACAGGATCTTCCGTTGCCTTGCGCTTGCTTGAGCTTGCCTCGATGCTCAATCTTTGTGTATACTTAGCCCGAGCTTGCCTCACACTCTTCAGCAGGTAAGGGTTGAGTGGCACCTTAGTTGCATCTCCGTCATAATGCTGAAAGAAGCTCTTCACTTGGCGCATTCCATTGATGCTGGCAATGCTCAGCGAGCTTCTTCCATCTAACAGGTTCTTGTTTTCGCTGAACCCTCTTTAAGCATCAGCATTGCCATGTGGTAAGGAAAGCAGTGCTTTGATAATCTTAGTGTCACAAACGACTGCAATTTGCATATCGTCTGCGTTCCCCATCGTCCAAGGAAGGGCGCTTTTGTGTTGGGAGGACGAGATCCGGCGACTAACCACCCAGCGATGACGCCGCCTCGTCTTCCCTACACCTGTACAAAAAGGGGCACGTGCGGTATAAAAAAAGGAAATGAGCTCCAGATGGGACGGGAGCACGCGTACGCCCACGAAAAAGTTTGGACTGCATCCGGAGGGGCAGTTGACGTACAGTCAGCAAGATGTACAGTCGTCGGTGTCGCGAGTCTCGCGTAGGCAGCGAGCATGGAGTGACCGATGCAACGTATTGAGACGGCTGCAATTCCGGGCACCCTCGTCGTCTACCAAGCCGGCGAGATCTTCAGCGGTACCCATCAACTCCCCTACGTGCGCCAAAAGCTGGCCTAGTCCATATGGAACTTTTTATTGCGACTTTTTTAAAAACCTTAATTATAACCAGCCTTTTTTAACATTTGTCGTTGTGTGCGCTGCAACGCACGTAGAAATTCAAAAGCGTGACCATGATCTTTTTCATGTATTTTCTTGTATCTCTTTTTGATTTCCATCTTGTTGCTATCTTTTTAATATTCCGCGTATTTGTCTTTTGTCTGTACCTCTTGTAGTGTTGATTTGATTGATTTGGGGGGTTTAACGTCCCAAAACCACCATTTGATTATGAGAGACGCCGTAGTGGAGGGCTCCGGAAATTTTGACCACCTGGGGTTCTTTAACGTGCACCCAAATCTGAGTACACGGGCCTGCAACATTCCCGCCTCCAACCTCTTGTAGTGTCCTTCTATAGAATAGTTTGTTATGTAGCTGTTCTTTTCCATAGCGCGTATCAGTTTTTCTCCTCTGTTATTTTTCTAATATTCTGCCTTTGCCCCTGTTTTAAATGCTTGTTTGTGTGTAATCAAATCTCCGCGTCTGTTCTATGAGTGCGTCGGTCAGGCCCACACATCAACACACGGGCAACCCCGCACGGGTCGAGCAACCTACAAATAAATTGGAGATGTGCTACTTCGAGGCCTTTCAGGCGTCGCAGGGCGAAGCGTAAAGTGGAAGCCTGCGAGTCTGCTGCACGTCGATGTTGGATCGGCGGGGCCTCACCCGAAGTGTGTGACACTCAGACAGCAACGGATACTTCAGTTCTCTGGTGATAGTCTTCAGGCAAAGCACCTTAGCCCCAGTACACATCCACCCTTCCTTCCAAGTGCAGGGTGCCTCTGTCCCCATCACACATAAGCATGTTCCATTCGTTGACCAGCAACGACACTCGATCCCCACAAATGACCTGAGGCTGCAGCTGCCAGGCAATGTACCGCAAGGACCGCATCTCCTGTTCAGCATTCTCACACCTTAAGGCAAGGAATTTTGCGTACATGATTACTTTGTGAGAGGAAGCTTCTGGAGAAGTGCTTTTGCACAAGTGATGTAGAATGCACGAGCCCCAAGGTGGAAAGTTTTTTTTCTCTGCAGAGTCCCAGTCTTCCATAGCCTTCTCAGTGTCCATCCCAACTTCCGGGTGCACCTTCCAGAACGCTCCATTATCCAGGTTCAGTTTTGTCAACTCTTCTGCAGTCTTGGTGCAATACACTTCACTTCTTAAAACACGGCTCAAAACTCGTCGCACCAGTGCCAGGATCTCACCATGAAGGACAAGTAGAAGTGGCTCCACCTTCGAAACGAGCGCTGAAACTCAGCAAAAAGTTCTGCTGCGTGTCTTAGAAACAACATTTTAGCATTGTCAATAGTATAGACAACAGCAACTCGTCCTTTCGGTTTGTTCTGCAGTTCGTGTAACTCTTGGCAGGTTATAATGTTAGCTATAAAAAAAGTGATAATAAAGGTCTCCTTCGTCATATTCAGAGTCATTATTTTTAATCTGAGATGCTTTCTACAGATGCTCTTTACATGCATCGAGTATTCAAAACTTGACAAGTTCAGAATACTCGATGACAAGCTTTCAATACACCATATGGCTAATTTGTGCATTTTGAAGTTTTTAGTGCATGACATGCTAAGTTGTGGCCATGAGTGCAAGCAATACTCTGTGGCTCACTAATCACAGATATGTGTTGATCCACTCATTTTTTAACCAATTATATTGGCGATGCTTTGCACATAAAATTGAGAAATTTTTGCTGCAGAAGAGCATAACACCCAATGTTACAATTAAATAGCAGAGCAACATCGAATATCCTTGTTTGCTTGTTTTTTCATTATGCAACATGCTAATTTTCGTCGACAAAAGCGCTCATCACTTCAACCTGTTATCTTCAGAGTGCCCCAGGGCTCCGTTTTAAGAAAGGCTGTTTTTCTCATTTATATAAATTATATTCATCAAGGTATACATTCCCGACTCCGGCTATATGCAGATGACTGCATTTTGTATTGACCAATAAGATGTAAGGATGACATTGCTAAGGTACAAGATGACGATTGAAAGATGGTGTTCACAATGGCAAATGGACGCGAATACAACTGAAACAAAGCTTATGAGATTTAACACCTCCAGCTAAATTACAGAGGAAACTCACATTCCTAATGATAAAGCCTTAGAAAACACAGCATCGTTTAAATATCTGGGTATTCATCTCTTCAGTAATTTGTCTTGAAAAAATCATGTGGATTTTGTTGTTTCTGCGGCATGCAAAACACTTGGCTTCTGTTGTAAGCTTCGTAAGGCTGACAGTGGTACTAAACTTCTTGCATACACTACCATACTCTACCCGGACCTTGAGTACGCCTCTTTTATATGGAACCCGTACCACATGTATCTTATCAACAAACTGGGATCTATGCAAAATAAGGCAGTGCGTTTTATTTCTGGTAATTATTTGCAGCAATCAAGCATCACAAAAATAAAGTATGAACTTGGTCTCACCCCCTTGTAGACTAGAAGAAAAATATGCCTGTTAGCCTTTATTCTTAAACTTTTTGATCAACCAAGTACATTCTCTCAAGCGCACATCTTACCTGCCAAAAAGATTTTTTCTCGTATCAATCACAAACTTAAGGTTGAGCAACCTTTTGCACACACTAACCTATTACAGTTTTTATGCTTACACCTAGCTACCTCAGAATGGAATCGTCTCCCCAGTAACATAGCTGAAATAAATGATAATGCAGTAATTAAAAGTGCTCTAAATCAGGAATTTTTATAAAGGTACATCCTAGCGTTAAGTATTAGAGATTACTCTTAACAAGAAAAAATGTGTATCCTAATCATATTGTCGCGAAACCTCTATATGCAAGACAAACAATGTGCGTGTAATTCCTGTATAACGAAAGAAATGCAGTACGTTGATGCCGATTGATGACAAGTGTACTACTAAGAATTTCTATTTTTGCTTCACTGTTTCTTTTTTTCATACCTTATTTTGTTTGTTTTGCGCTTTACAAAGGGGGGAGCATAACATTTCATGTAATGCCCACCTTGTACTCTTAGTGAAAATAAATGAAAAAAAAAAGTGAGAATAGCCTCTAGATTAAACAGCAACCTTATTGCAACCACAGTTTTAAGAAACTACTTCATCGGTCTACACCAATTTAATGTTTGTTTTCGCCTATTTTCTGAAAATTTCCATATCTGCTCAAAGAATTGAGCTCACCACTGGAGCAGATTGTAGGCGATTGCCCTTGGTCCACGCTGCTCGTCTTTTCACTGGGGGCCTGCAGAGCAAGGTTGTCAAACAGAAAATCGTTAGCCAAGAGGAGTTCCAAATCACACTGCTCTATTTAGAGAAAGAACTTTATGGTTGTAAATGCTTTGAAACACTGGAGTTTCCTAGGTCAATGAAGCCTGTAAGATCATTGATGATTAATTGATATGTGGGGTTTAACGTCCCCCAAAACTGCCATGTGTTTATGAGAGAGCACGTAGTAGACGGCTCGGAAAATTTCGACCACCTGGGGTTCTTTAACGTGCACCCAAATCTGAGTACACGGGCCTACAACATTTCCGCCTCCATCGGAAATGCAGCCGCCGCAGCCGGGAATCGAACCCGCGACCTGCGGGTCAGCCGCCGAGTACCTTAGCCACTAGACCACCGCGACATGACAAGCCTGTAAACTCAAAATTGGAATTCTGTTGAGGTGCACCTAACAGCACAACTGACAGTTACACATTTCTTGAGAGCTTCACAATACTCACAATCCGAATGCTTCTCAGACTTGACCACTTCCTGTACAGGCAGCATCAAAGTGTTTTAAAACTTCCGGGCCCAACTGTGTGCGTGTGTGAATGCAGACGAGTGCATTCCCCTGCCTTTGTATAGGGCCCAGGGCTTAAAATAATTGGTGTTGTTGAATAATATAGTTGAGTAACTGTTCAAAAAAAGAAGGTAGGACTCGGTTCAGTAAACTTGTTTAGGAAGAAGTAAGGATCAACGTACAAGACTCGACTCACGAATGCATGCGCCAGTCGTTGATTACAATAAGGGTCGCGTGCACCATATACAGCTGTGCGCCACCGCCACCGGTGTCTGTAACCACTAATGCGCAAGAAAAGAAAGCGAAGTTGATCGAGGACACCAAGGGCGCAATGAGATTCGAACCTATGTCCCGTGCGTGTCAGCCCAGTATTCGACTTTAGAGCCACGCCGTCGCTTGAAAATTTGTGGCAAACTGGCAGGCTTGATGTGAGTGATGAAGTGTTGTATATAACAACAAAAGTACAACCAGGCGTCAGACAATGCTAATGGCGTAACGAGTGGTCGTCGAATGTTCGAACAATTTACGAAAGCTTCAGGTATAATTCTTTATCGTCGTCAGCCACTGCATAAAAAACTGTACGAAATTCCATGCAAGTGTTTAGCGGGTACCCCGCTTCCACTAACATTGACGAAGAGTGGCGTAGTGAATGGCTCCGTACTACACAAAAATTATAATCAATAACGGTGTAGTGGATACCCTTCAAAAGTTATTCTAGCAGTTACCCAAAGAGTTTAAAAATGCTCTGAAAGGCCGCTCTTCCAGCTTTCGCTGTGACTGTGCTGCGGCTTCCGCGCAGGCCTGGCAGTTTTTTCTATGTGCGGATCAAGAAAGCAAGAGCGCGAATCTCGTCATGTTCGTGTACCGGACCGTGGTGCAGGAATCTTGAGCACATTATGAGGTCTCGAGGAAATCGCATTTTGAGGAGTGCATGATAGGTAGCGTTCAAGTGAGCCAAAAGTTTTATTGTAGTTGACAACAGCTTTTAGTGTCGATGCTACTGACTAGACAAACCATTAAGGCAGCAGTGCATGGTGTTGCAAAAAAGAAAACTCGTCGTGCCATTCTCTGGTGATACCCGAGCACAGTACGTGCTCCTTGATGTAGACGGCCACGAATAGCGACAGATGGAGACAACATGTATAGCAAGTTTTAAGCCATGGGACACATAGAGCAGATCTGATGTGTAGAGTTTGTACAGGGTCCGCTTTTTAGGCCACCCTTCTCTCACGCTCGTACATATTTAGTTCAAAATAATGTCTTTCACAACCACCACCATCACATGGTATATTGAAGGTAATTGAATAAATGGGCTCAAAACAATAGAAAATAAGGTAGAAAGAAGAAGCAAGCATCACGAACAGCCACCACACCACTTCTCCAAGCCGAGCATGTGCGGAAGCTAAGCAGCACCCACCTGTGCACCCACCAGTGGAAGCTAAGCAGCACTTCCACTGTGCAGCTAAAGGTGTGCGCGATGCGTTCGATTGAACAAAGACAGCTATGGGGCGTCCTAAGAAAGTGTGGTCTGCCTAGGAGGAACTCGAGCATATCGAAACGAGACGTGTTGGTCGACGGGAGTACGAGTGATAAAGGGCCAGTGCTTCGCTGTGCCAAGCTTTGTGCGACAGTGCTAACTTCCCGAGAATTTTGAACATGAAAGTGTTTTATGCCAGTGTCTACCCCGGCTCCACTGACGTATTTTCTTCACGGATATGACGTAAAATATATACTAACCGACTGCAATTGAAGAAAATTTCTGTCGCCAGGTGTCAAACCTACGCCTCTCGCTCCGCGGCGCGCGGCACGGAACGCCCATAGAGGAACGCCTACTGTACCACAGATTGATCATCCCACTTGCTTCCAGATTTGTTGATATCGTTTAGTGACTGCTTTTCTTTATTTTGACACAGGTATCATAACAACTTTGACCGCTCACGTTTGATGCGCTCGAACTCCACATTGTCGTGAAGAAGGTCGTCGTCGTCATGCACCCTTCCTGAAAGCATGGTGCAGAGTTCGTGAGATCTTTAACCCTGTTAGGGCTTGTTCTCGCGTATTGGTGAAGTCGAGATTGACTTCACGGCACAGACGCACCTTGGCATGGAACTAGGCCGTCATACTCTCGTTGCGCTGCTGCACACGCTCTTGCATCCTGCGCCATGTTTCCGCCACGAGAGTCTGGCTGATGAAGGTCCGACGGAAGCATGTCGCGAGCTCTTCCCTCGACGAGACTTGAAAGCCCCTCGAACGGTACCAATCCTTGGCAGCTTCCACTAGTCGGGCCTTAGCAATTTCTAGCGTGTACGCTGCTGGCCACCCATAAAGGTTGCACATCGCTTAGACATGGCTCAAGTCGGGAATCACCTGGAACGTTGGCGCTAAGGTTGCGCCGCACCAGCCATAGACAGTAGTTCCAGCAGGGTTGCTAGTAGTCTATCCTTTTCTTGGAGAGCTTGGAATCTAACGAGTCGATATAGTGTTGCCACCGCCAGTCGGGTTGTCTCTTTCGTCAAAGCATTCCATCTTAGGTTAGGGATACTAGTTCCGTGCACTGTTAAAACTCGCGTTTATTTTTCTTGGGTGACTGGATAGGCAATCCCACTTCCGAAATGTTATCCTGCGGTGTATTGAAGCACCCAATCCGTTGTAGGAAGGGAAAAATTTACTTTACTTCCGAGAAAACACAAGCTACACAGGCTACACACCACGCAGGTGAAACGGCACGAGCGTCACTCCGTCTTCATCATCGTCTTTTTTCACACTGTCTACAAAAGGGCACATGCATTTCTAAAGGCTGGTGCACACCAGCGACTTGCTGCGGTCACCTGACCATTGGAGACTGACGACTGAAAAGCGACTGATGTTCACACCGGCAGAGGCTGCATGCGAGCGACCGGAAGTCGCAAAACTGGAGAGTCACGTACGGACCTCGTTATCAGAGAGAAATCTGGAGACCGGCGCCGATCAACTGATTGCCACCAGCTGAGTGAACGGAGTGAACCGAGCGCGCCGCATTTATTCTTTTCGTCTGTACTCGCACAACGTTGAAAAAAAAACAAAAAACAAAGATTGAGCATCGCTGATGGGTTCCAGCAGCTTTGCGACTGCAGTCCGGTCAGGAAGCGACTAGCCAAAGCAGTCGCTTTGCGATTGCTTGCGACTGTTAGCGACCAGTCGCGTACTGTCGCGCCACCACTGCTAGTCGCCGGTGTGCAGCAGTCTTAAAGTATTCAGAATGTTCAAAAGACACCAGCCCTTTAGCTAGGCATTTGGCAGTCTACAAGTTATGGAAGTTAAACATTGTGCCATTAGACAGTCATGAAACTTCACTTGAGGGTGCCGTCGTGCTCACCAACAATCTTTAAAAAGTGAAAGTCAACGAAAGAATCACTTTAAGTCCTGGCCCTATGTACAGTGTCAATTTTTATGAAAGGGAACACTAAAACCCGTGGCCTGCGCACTCCGGTGGCTGCTGGCAGGGCGTTCAAGGGGCAGCGAAAGCAACCAGTCTCTTTTCACGTCATCTTACGGCGAGGAAAAGAACCATTAATTACCAATACAAAACGAGCGAATAAATTGCAACCCCCTCCCCCTTCAAGGTGATTATGCAAGAGCCAGTAATCGCATTAAAGGTGAAGGGGTTGCAATCTTGCCGTTCTATATACGCAACAAATGGTTGTTTTGCTCGCCGCGAGATTTTTTTTATTTATTTATTCAGATACCTACAGCGCCCAACTGGGCATTATTGTAGGGGAGAAACAAACAGGAAAAGATACAGGTAGTATATACAACATGAAAATCAACAAACATGTAGGAATAAAGATAATATCAACACTCTACACATAAATAACATTATAAAAAGACTAAACATCACGTTACTAAGAGGTTGATAAAGGTTGTACAATACGAAAAAGCAACAAAACATAATATTAAAGTAAAACATTTAAACATAAAAAAACTTTATAGATACATAACCTCATAAGAAAAACAGTAGAAAACACAACGCGAAAAGTGTGGTTGGTCTCGCTCCCGCTTGAACGCACTGCCGCCCCGCCACGGTGGTCTAGTGGCTAAGGTACTCGGCTGCTGACCCGCAGGTCGCGGGTTCGATTCCCGGCTGCCGCGGCTGCATTTCCGATGGAGGCGGAAATGTTGTAGGCCCGTGTGCTCAGATTTGGGCGCACGTTAAAGAACCCCAGGTGGTCGAAATTTCCGGTGCCCTGCACTACGGCGTCTCTCATAATCATATGGTGGTTTTGGGACGTTAAACCCCACAAATCAATCTTGAACGCACTGCCAGGAGCCGCCAGTGCACGCAGGCCACGCGTCGTCGTGTTCCCTTTAATGCAGCGCATGACTTTTGTTGCAACGCATGGCTTTGCACATGTTGCGAAAGCCCTGCGCATGGCTTTTGGACGCGGCATCCATCTCTTTAAAGAGAGAGAGAGAGGATGTGCGGCTAAGCAAAGCTGCTTGTTTTCTCTCTCCACAGGAAGAGGGTGTGACACCCAGTCTGAAATCCATGCGCTGATGGACTGCAATGGGTACGTGTGGTCAGGCCTTTAGACTGCTGCCCGAATAGGCTTGTGCAAATAGTGAATTTCAGGTTTGAAGCGAATTCGAAGCAAATAGGAATTTTGGTCGAATAGTTTCAAATCAGGTTCGAACAGTGTCTATATCACATGTTATATAAAAATAGAGCCTATGGCCTCACCCAACTAATCTGTACAATATTTTTAAGAATTGACACAAGGCCTGTGCAAATGCCTTTTTTTTTTTCATCAAAGGAAGTGGAAACTGAATAGTAGCAAGATTTCACTCTTGGTAGTATGCCAGTGACAGCCTGCAAAGTACTTTAGGTTTTGAAATTTGCTATACTTGGAGCACGAAATTCGGCATTTAAACTTGGGAAAAGTGAATAGATGCGAGGGTAAATATATTCATGTAACCTTCAAGTGGGGTCTGCGGCAGTGTGGATTTCTCCTTGATACACGTTTTCGCGGCTTAGCACCACTTCAATGCAGTGAGACTTTTACCGAGAATTTTACAGAAAGTTACATGCGAACCAATATGCATATATATAGGTGTTTTCACGACTCGACATTTCTTCATTGCATTGAAACAACCTTTAGAGGCAACTCCTGCAATTTTTTGAGGTGAATGGATCTCAATTAAATTCTCTGGATGCGTTCCTTTGCACATTTCCGTCATTTATGCCAAATTGCAGTTTTGAGAGATGCACCGATTGTTTGCAAATGAGCTTTAAAGATTGCCTCAAAAAGCTCGTCTCGCTTGCCAGAATTATTGGTAACACTGTCTGTGTGACGTCATGTTTGGCCAGTCAACGAAAGTGACACAGCTGATGGCATCGTTACTTTCGCCGCTACAGCGTTTATTGTGCGGCCACAAGACGACTGCAGTGGTGTTTCGCATGGGTATAGCACAGGAAAGCTTTCTTCTTTCCTCTGTGCTCTTGGGCCGGCACTCCGCTAGTCTGGCTTTCACAGTTTACATACTCTGCGCCGGCGGGACTCCGGTTCTTGCCAAATAGTACGTCATAAGCAGACAGGGGGCCCGGTTTGGTTTTGGTATTGCACTTTTTTGCTTATTGAAAATTTTCAAATTTCCTGCGCATTTGAGCTACTGGGCTAATTATAAGAGTGTCTGAGGAACGTAGAAACACCAGTACCTTGACGTGGTTCAAAAATTGCCGGTGTTGGCCTTTAAGGGGTGTTACATGTAGCTAATATGCACCTATTCGTTAGTCTCGAATAAATAGAAAGTTTCAACAATTTAAATTAGATTTGGAGGCAATTAGAATACTGCACTATTCGTTCAAATATTCGGAGCATTCAAATATTCGCACAATTCTACGCCCAAAGTGTCAGCAGCTGATGTGCTGAGCAACCTTAGCAGTAGCACATTTATTAAACAGACATGCACTGAAGTGTCGATGAAATCGGATATATGTGTGGGAAAACATAAGACGCCTATGCATTCCCACAGATACGAGATTGGGCACGAGATTATGCAACGCTGAACATTGCCCAGTTGTCCAAAGCATAAGCACTGAAGCGCACTTTGTGCACTTGACTCATTCTTCGATTTAGAAGATTCCTGGCTGTTGGATCTTTTATCTCGCAATGAATGTACAAGCAGTAAGGGAGTGTATAGCGAACTATCCCATTGTTGTAATAGCAGATGCATACTTGACACCGGAATTTCTTGACAATGTTAAGCACTGGTGGCAATGCCATTTCACACGCGTCAGGCATTCACAAGGGCTAGCTTTTTTGTGACTTAAATCATCGAAGAAGGGCTGCACTGCGAACTATATATATAAAAGCTTATTCCAGCAACCGCTTAATAGTTACCACAAGTTTGGTGTGGTAATTTGGCACTAGCGACGCTGTAGATTCTATAGTGTAAGAAAACGAAGGGTGCAGACTATGCAACAGAAATGAATGCCAAGTATTGGATGAAGTCTTGCATGCTTCATACGAGTGTTTTAGAAATCACGCCCATATGCATGACTCGACACTGGTGTACAGTAACAGCGAGTTGATTCAAACCCTGGGGTCTATAACACAGTATAGGTTGCTAATAACACAAGTCGTGAATGTCCGCACTATGTCCAGACAGTGGGCTAGTCCGAGAGGACGGTAACGACAGTGGCCCGCTTTAGTCGCTGTTGTCGACGCCATGAACACTTCCCGGAGCTTCCTTGAGTGCAGTGTTGGTGAAGTGCAAAGTGTGAGCAGGCTTGAGATCATGGCACTTGCGGCAGCCAACTACCGTACTAAACAATGTAGCATCACCGATTACTTAGACAAACTTTTTTTTTCGTCGCATGAAACATGACTGTCATTTCACTTTATAATGCGTTGTTCTTGTTTTTTTTCTTCATTTTGGTTAATTAAAAATGCATTTAAATCGAAGAGTTTTCGCGGTCCAGTGGTCTTCAAATCGTCAAGGTTTTACTGTATAGTATTTTCAGAACACTGAGAATGCTTCAGCTTCGGAGAAGCTAGGCCTCCACTTTTTTCAACAAGACTACAAACCTTCAATAAAACACTACCTAGAGGCTTAGTTTCATTGAAATGTACGCTCGTACCTCACTATAATGAAATTGCATCTTACGCAAAAATAAGCTTACTATACCTAAAATTTTAATAAGAGTACATTCTTAACATCATGCAAGAGTATTCCTTATTGTCTTTATTAGAACCGATATATCCTATCTGGTTTCGTTAGTGTGAGTGTGCATTTTTTTCAGTATCTTTTTTTTTAAATTCGGCGTTTTAGGTTACCCAGCATGGCTTAGCAATACGCATCTCACCTCAAGGGATGCCATGTAGTCGAAATTGTCCTGTGCATACTGGGCACACATCTGTGGCTCGTTGAGGTCGGCTGCATCGATGTCTGGCACCCCGGGTGGCAGTAGAGAGGCAGAGAATGCCTGGGCATTTACAACAGGCTCCTCCTCCTCCTCGTTGATGGAAGCCTTTTTCAGGCTCTGGGACAGTAGAGAAATCTCCTTGCCAGCCGCGGTCTGCCAAGGAACATCAATAAGTAGATTACGGCATTGACAACAAATAAAGCGTTTTCCAAATTGTAAAGTTAGCTTTCCAACGGTGGCTGGTCATATAGTGCAAATAACCTGGTCAAGTGCGGTTCGCTTACACAACGACATGAAAAATGTCGAGTCTCCTTTTAATATAGAATCTCAATAGAGGAGCTCCAGCACATTCAACTAAAACAGAGTCTCTGCTTGAACTATGACAAGTGCCGGCATCATTCATTCAAATATGCATTGAAAAAAGCACACTTGCAAATTATAAAAAGGGTCCATTGCACGAATTCAATACAGAATATTACTATGGAAGTAATGCTCAGGGAGACACCCAATGCTATAAACCTTTCATTCAGCAAAATTTAAGCACACGGTTATATTTTTACACTTTAAATAATCGAATTCACTTTGGAGTGCATTCAATGTTTACCAAATCTTGAAGCATCCCAACTCTGAAGATTCGCTGTGGCGTGGAGCCACAATGTCGCGACACATATTTAGGGAAAATATAAACTGCCCCAAAAGCACACGCCAAGCTTTACCCCTTAATGCCTGAATTATGCAACTGCTGAAGAAAATAAAAACGTCTCATTTTCCAGCTTTCAATAGCAACCCTTAAATGATTCCACAGCTACACTACTACAATGCACAATTAATGCATACTTCTATGTATCGTATGTCTTGAATTCTTAACATGTCACGGAAGGCCGGACCTTGCGATAAAGAACATACTTCAGAACTACGCAACATGTGTGCCACGTCTCGAGAGCGTACACACTAAATAAACAAAATTTTATTGAACATAGAACTTGTGTCAGCCAGGCAAGAAAGAACGAAGAAGTGAGCGCTCTTGCATGCACTGTCCGCCAACAGCTACGGAACAATTATTCCAGCATAAAATGCATTACATAAGATGGTGCTAGATTTTCCTTGCTGAAAGGTACGTTCCTCGCAAGTACTCGACAGTCAGCATTAAAGGCAGCCCACATTCCGTGACTTGCTTACTCGAAGTACTTCGGTATGTCATGAATTCGTGACATTAGACAACAAATCGTGAAAGGGACACTAAAGGTAAACAATTTATGTCAGTCAAAAGTCAACGTTTGAGAAGTGAGACTTCAAAATTTTATGCAGCTGTACTCTACTAAGCGAAAAATACACAACATGTGCGCATACACTGGAATCTTTTGCAACGAGCATTACTGTGCTGACCTTGCGGCGACTTTCCCAACAGAATCTGAAAAAGAGCTGCTAGCCAGCCAGATAATGGGTCAAATGCGATCATCTCCTTCAAACCAAAACTTTTAATTAGGTGACTGAGTAAAAAGAACACAAAGCAATGAATAAACAAGTATGGGGCATTCGAAACCGTATAAAAGCGGTGCAAATCCTTTGGCACACAAAGACACTGAGGCTTGAAGTTCTTGTCCTCTTAGCGCTTCAGCACAAGGAAGAAAACGAGTAGTGGCTTCACACGGTGTGTCACCAGAAGTCGCCTTGAGCTTTTTGGAACCATTAGCGACCGAAGGCACCCCACTTTTCCAGAACGAAGCCACAAACACACAGCCCCGCCACTGTTGAATAGTCAAGGCAGTCAGCGCTTTGAACACTGTGCGCTCCGAGCGCATAACAGAGCGCAATGAAGTTAAGAGTACCGTGGATAATTACTAGCATGCAAAGTAGTTATAAAAATAACTGGCCATGCATTCCAACATTGTCACCTGGAGAATAGCAGTTGGCATCAATTTGGCGGATGGAGAAGGTGGGTCAAAGGTTTTACTAGAATACGTTCCACTCGCTCAGTCCTCAATATCAGAGTACCGTATTTACTCGCATAATTGACACACTCGCATAATAGGCGCACTCCCCTAGTTTGGTCGCGGAAAATATGACTGATTCCGCACATAATAGGTGCACCCCGAACTTGGCCACGATCAGAAATGATTCTGCCCCTCAGCGGTACAGTTGGAACGCGGTCCCGTACCCTGGAGAAAAAAAGAACGCAAATCGACGAGGAAATAAACGTTAATGCAACGACCTAATGGAACAGGTTTGTCGAAATAAAACTTGAAAAATAAATAAAGAGTCTATAAGCAAAAAAAAATGGCTGTTCTATCTATTACTGATACCCCTCCCCCCCCCCCCCCCCCAATGTCTCTTTTCACTCGACGAATGTGCAGATTTAAAACGCAAGAACCGAGTCAAAAAAAATTTTCAAACATTTTACCCCGCGATTGGCGCACCCCTAACTTCAATAATTGGAGTCTAAGTCATCTCCCACCCCTAATTTCGAACCGAATTTTCTGAAAAAAAGTGCGCTTATATTGCAAGTACACCTATAATGAGAGGTGCGGCTGTACGCGTGCTTGAGAGAATTCGCAAATGTTTCTTTTGCTGTGGTTTTGAGCAAAAACAGCAGTTTCTCCCAACCAGCTTTCTAAACTTCGCAGTGCTAGCTTTACTATTATGCAAATTTTTTTAACAGACGTCGGAATGAGTGCGAGCGTGTGGAGAGTATTGAAATCAGCACTCTGGTGAAAAAAAAGCAGCCGCTCAAAACGTGTTGCTAGCAGCGATTTCAGCCTAAAAGACAAAAGTTCTGTATTTCAATTGCCATAATGAAATAAGCATTCTCTTTTTGGTACATTCTGATGTAAAATCATTAAATTTTTTGCATAACATACGCAACAATTCGTATCGTATTTTGAATAGCTTTTTTCGGTTGTTGCCAAGCTTTCCTCTAGTGCAACTTCCGCGAACTAAATCTTGCAATTTTTTAGCGCAGTTTCTTTCCCCACACTATAGAATCATGGAATTGGTTACTTGGCGACATTCGATCACTCCTCCTGAATGATAATAAGACGTGGTGAAAATCGTTATGTATAGGAAAAGCTTAATTTTTTATTTTTGCAAATAGTTTGTTAATTCTCATATCTTTTGTCTGTTAAGACCTTTCCTGCATTATTTAATCACACTGCTGTAACAGCACCTTCACAGGCCTGCAGTAAGTAAATAAAAAATATGAATATAAACCACGACAAGCCCAGAGACTACCGATATATTTTTCATGCCCTAGGCCTTTAACCCTAAATGGAAATTTTTCTTACCTGTTTCGCACCGAGTGAAATGTGGCTGCTTGTGGCCTGGTGACTGCCGTTAGTATCGATGCTTTCATACTGTTAGTGCCAGCGCACTTTTTAATATTAGCCTAAAATTAAATGCTACACTTTCTCAGCAGCAGCAGCCATTGTGAAAAGGGGCTAACATGAAGGGCTGTTGCATACACATTCAGCAGTGAGAAAGCACAATCCATTGGCCACACAGAGAGCAGGTACACTCAAACCTCAATTTAACAAAGCCACACCTGGCACGGAAATACTTCGTTATATACTAAAATTCGTTATAAACATTTCTATCACTGTAGCTATGACATAGCTATTCTTAATTTACTTAGTTATAACCAATACTTTGTTATATCGAGTGTAGTCACCTAGCGAAAGCTTGATTTTCTGTTAAACTGCGACAAGTATTTTAACAGGAGATCAATTAAGTGACTGTGCAAACCCTACTTTTGTACACAGACTTCCCTTAGCAAGCAAAGAAATGAAACTTGGGTGCTTTGCCGGCTGCAAGCTTTTCAACTGGCGTGATACCGATTCTGCACAACATTTAGGCCATTGAGATCAAAATTCCAGGCAGCAACAATGCAATAATGTGTTTTGTGCACATACGAGTGCACACCGATTAGAAATTATCTTATGCGTCCAGTATCTCTAGGGCCTATTTTCCTTTGTCGCACTACCCGCGGGCACACAATTTGTTCGACGCAATCGTCCTACACCCGCTCTTCAACAGTCAAAAATTACACGAAAGATCCACAGAAAGTACCACAGCCCTCAGCTTGTGTCGCACCGCGGAAACATTTCGGCACGCATACGATTCCCTCTGTGGCACAGCAGCACTGCAGCCCCTTTTTGCAGCGTATGAAGCTGCCCCATAGCGTGACTGCAAAGTTTTGAGGAGTCTTGAATGATTGGCAAGTTTCCACCAACATTGTCCGAACATTGAGGTCGTTTCGTCTTGGGAATGAAATTTCAACAGTCTGCGCCGAATAGTATTTTGCCGTTAGCGTACGTTGAAGTGAGCATATCTGTTCCCTAATTATTCCCTTTCTTGAATATTGAAAGAGTGTAGGTGGGGTCATATGGAAAAGTCTGACTAAGTGACAACTTACCGCTCATAACTCTCACTGTTACTTAAATCCACCTACTACCAGAAAGAATTTGATGTAATATAATAGAATGCAAATTTCTATTCCCTATGAACTTAAAAAAATATACCAGCCTATAGAAAGTCCAAGGGTTCAACATGGTGCTGAAGGCACTCACTTTTTATAAGGTAGTGTTCGCGCAGGGCTATGCAGCCAACAACTTACTGGGAGCCTAATATGGAGCTGTATTCAAATTGAAGCACTTTGTAGCAAGCTAAATCTGCAATTCCACCATAACATTGCATTCTCAAACACAGACAATAGAGAATGAAATACATTAAAAGAATATATATGCACATATACACCCCATAAAGTGAATGGAGGTGTAGCAGCTGTTGTAGCTCGGTTGGCAGAGCATCGGACGCGTTATGCGAAGGTTGAAGGTTCAGTCCCCGCCCATGGCAATTTAGCTTTTTGTACACTTTTCTTCCCATTGGCATTACCTAATAACATCCCCTATACTTTCCTTGGCAAGACTGTCTGTTAGATCACAATAATATTAAAAGAATATGCCATGAAACTAATTTCTCTGTGATGATATTGCTATACTCCGCAACAACTTAATGAAGCGAAGGTCATTGAGGTGGGACTCATATTTGCGTTGCTACGCTACTAATACAGCGGCTGGCAGCCAAATTCCTTTCTGTTTGGTCACATTGTTAACGCAAACTAAACAGCGCATTTGCGGGCACACAGTGACCTACTATTTCGTGGATGCCATGCTCACTCTGAAAACCATTGAAAACCATGGGAAGGCTGCAAAGATGGCGTCATTAAAGAAATGAAAAGGAAGAGATTCTTGCAAATCAAACAAATATTTCACCTACAACTTTCCACAACTGTGTGTCTCGAAATAAAGCAGCGTTCATTTAACCGGAGAAAATTATAGTAAACAAGTACAACTTAAGGCATGGTAGCAGGCACAGGTTTCGTTCCTTTAGCTTCCACAATGCAGTTAAGAAAATTTGTCGCCTAATATGGCACCACACACCAATACACCTACTGCCCACAGTACTTGACAACCTGTGCAGTTTACACTGGTGATTGCAATGCTATGATGTGTTCTACTGTCAGTCTTGCCTTTGGTGCTGCGATCCTGTTTGGCGGTCGCAGTGGTGTTCTCTGTGGCGATCGGTTTGCCGGCTTTTGCACCACTGTGCCGAGCTTCTGACCAGCAACGGCTGGCTTTTGGCTCGCTTGGAGTGGCTTCTTTGCAGCAGGCGAATTCTCAAGCCAAGTCTGTAAAAAAAAAACGTGCACAAAAAGCATGTCAGAGGTTGCATCAAAGGGGCAATAAAGTCATATTAACAATTTGCGTCAGAGTGAAAGCTCAATGTATGACAACATATAAAATGACAATATTAACAGTGCACTACTTAATAGTGAAAAATTCAAGGTAAATGCAGAAGAGAACAAGCGCCGAAGTAGGACATTTTCAAGATGATCCCGATGACATCAGACGGACCGCCTACAATAAATCACTAGTAATCAATCTATCTGCACAAAATAAAGAACCTTCCATGCATCAAGAGACGCAATAAAATACTGCTTGTTCGTTTCAGTTTGATTTGAAAGAACCGCCGGATGTTACCATGAGGAACGGCCCAAGTGGTTCAATTTTCGTTTGGTTACACGGGACAGGTGGTGCGATCTAGCGGGACGAGGTTGAAACAAAAAATGTCTGCAGTCTCGAAGCGAATGGCGGGAAATTGATCAATGGCCGTTGTTGCTGCTGTGGTTCCTGCCGCTTTCGGTCACTGAGAGTAGCACAGTAAAGCCGGGCAACGTTGTGCACGGCAACAGTGACTCGAGTCTTTCCGATCGATCTGCTTCTTGAGGCGGGTAATTCGAAGTGCGCTAACCCAATGCAGACCATCAAAACACGATTTTATTTCAAAATAAGCTCTTCCTAGGCACAGAACACTACAAGGATTTAGGACCGCCATTACAACAATCAACGTCGAGACTTAACAGTCGCCTTTAGTGTCCCTTAAAAGACGAATGGATCGTTTGGCTTTAGTAGAAGCAGCAGACCATGCGAGACAGAAGATCACAACATTGGTCCTGGTCGACTCCAATAATAGCATTTCACCCAATGGTGAGGGTACCATTGAATGTGAAACAACGTTTGCCAATCATGGAACAAGGCAGGGCCTGTCAAACTCAACATACATTAAAGGAATGTCGCACACACACTTGTGTGCGAACACTGAACGAAAGGTTCCTTGCCAACCATACATCCACGTTCCAGTTCCCCAGATTTCTTATCGCCCCGAAACACTACACAATTTTCAGCGCAAGCCGCGCCTGCAGTTTTCGAGAAGCTTCCGGACTTTAGTAGACCATTTCGCTAAGATGACGCCCACTCTGCGAACTGTACAGATAATTCTGGAACCTACGCCACCGCCCGCGATAACGCTAGAACATTCGATGGCAAGAGTATAAATGCCGACGCACTTCGCCGCTTGTCAGTATAGTTGATCGACGGCCGACGCTCCGTTCACTGCTATCTCTGCAAGACTGCTACTGTTATCGGGCTTTCCGTTAACCGGGCACAGGTTCGCCCAAATAAACAGTTAAATCCCAACACAAAGTATCCTGTCTTCGGCCACGTCACGACCCCGGGACAATACAGTATTGAATATGCCTCACAGGCATCCTGAAGGGCATTGCATAAGATAGCATCAGCAATTACAAAACAAAAAATACAAGCAAAACCCTAACAATGTTGTACAATAACACGCAACAGAAATCAGTTTATCACGGAAAGTTTCACTGAGAGAGACTGATGATTGGGATCGAGAAGACTGCTCCTATATACAATTGCTCTAGGCTGCAGCGACAAGTTAAATGCCTGCTAAGGGGCTCTGAATGAATGCCCACAAAACTGATTGCGTTGCAATTACTTCGAGATGTGTGCACGGGAGGATGAAGCTGAAAAACGTAAATTATCACTGTAAATGTACCTAAGCAACAGACAAGACAAATATGCAATGATGTTGAAAAGACAAACACAAGGTGCTTTATTCAGGTAATACTCTAACAATAGGCATAGTTGCAAGAGGCTGCTCTATTCTGAATGGCCTCCAACATATGGACTAGATAATCTTGTTTATGTTGACTATGTGGATGAAGACATTTGTGATGCATTAAACTAGTCCCAAAATGTCCAAGCAGTCGGGCTGCTATGAAGCCTAGATGTGAAATGGGGGCCGGGTGGGCCGATGTGGTCGACTCATTTTGCGCTCCGAATGCCACGGCAAAAAATTTCGCAGACGGGAGACTGTGTGTGACCCTTGGCTACGCCATTGCTTCCGCAACTCGTGAACAGGGAACTGCCAGAAAACGAAACTCTAGATTTCCCAGAGGCATCGACTTACGCCACGAAGCCTAGCGCAACGTTGGAAACCGGGCAAGTCATGCATCCCCCATTGCAAAAAAAAAAGCCATCCCGTGAATGTTCGACTCGAGCCCAAGAGACCTTAAAGTACAGAGAAACACGAACGAAAAAATTGGCTCCTAAAATCACGAACTAAATTAGGACAGCGCACGTGCGTGCATTCGGTGATCTAGGAGCTTTACAATGAGCCAGCGTCCACTGCACACAATAAAAATTTAACAGAGCCTGTTTAACACCCTGCGTAGTCTATACGTCACGATAAGTGACCACGCGAAAACCTTCGAAAATTCCCGCCATACATAGACCGAAATACCAAAACGTGTATTGGCAGCCACGGCGGGCACCTTGAACAAGATTCGAAACAAGCGGCTGGCAGGACAAAATGGAAATCATTGCGCTACGTAAGAGCGCACCGCTGTTTAAGCACGTTCACCCAATGACATTCAATTTAGGCCACAAAAAACACCAAGGAATGCCGATTCCGCAGCGTCGAAGACTATTACAAGAAGCTACCAGGCGCGCTACAGCAACGGCCCACTGCAACAGCTTTCGTAAAAAAATGGGCTAGCATTGTCAACACATTCGCCTAGGCTTCGTTGGCCACTCACCCATCTTGAAGAACGTCCAAAAGTGGCCATGTCTTCAGGAGCACAGACCTTTCTTCGAGACTTCGCTTCCACGCTGCAACGGTCGTCCCTTTGAATGTGCCGCTGATGCACCAGCCAGCCGTCCCACACGCTCCCGCAGCACGTATGAGCCTTTCTCAACGGTTCCAATGCGTCATATTGGCCCACGTGACCCGGCCCCAGGCACCTGGGGGCCACGAGCTGTAGTACTAGTCGTAGTATCTATAGCGCAAACGTTCGCGCGTAATTTGAATTGTCGTGCACACGCGCAAACCAAATAAATAAGTAAGTAAATATGTTTGTTTGTTTGTTTGTTTGTTTGTTTGTTTGTTTGTTTGTTTGTATCCTCTAATCCATGACTCGTACCCACTCTGGGGGATTGGTCGAGAGAACATATAGTCTTATATGGACAATAACTGCATTATTGCTTACAACGAAAAAAAAGGGGGGGGGAGTTGTATAGGGAAGACAATATGTTAAAAAAAAGAAAGAAACCAAAGATTTGGATATTGCGAAAAAAGAATCAACAACAAAGTAGACACTAATAGCTATAACTTGATTTTGGGAGCCGACCAGACAGCTGGTTTTGCCAAACCCGATTAATTTGGTATGTCACGGATTTATCCAGAATTGAAAATTACTTTTTGACCCGGTTTTTTTTTTGAGTATCTGTTAACGTGGGCTTTATGTTGAAAAACGTTTAGAGTCTTGAATAAAAGTACCCACCGCATCGAATGCATCTCTGTGGCAATTTTCCAAAACAGAGGCACCAAAACTTAGAACATTTTCTGTGGTTAAATTTAAACCTAGCATCGCAAATGGAATATCTAAAAGTCGTTTCCTAATTAATGCATAGTTACGACATGAGCCAAAATAATGTCAATAGTTTCTGATTCTTCGCAAAACGGACAAAGAGGAGAAAGTCTCAGGCCAGCTCTTTGTAAATAAAAATTTAATGGGGGGACACGGCACCGGCATCTGGAGAATATAATTTCAAGTTTTTTTGACAGACTCCACTGGGCTTTCTATGAAAATTTGAGGTGCTGATAATCTGTCCATTGTGTGATATTTTCTAAACTATCTGTAAAAATAGCGAATTTTCTATATCTAACCCGTTATAAGTATTCTAACTCGGGAAGTACTGAAATTACTGGTCCATCGAGTGATGCACATGCCAAAGCATCTGCCAATTTATTTAATTGTAATCCGCAATGACCTGGGACCCACACTAATTTGAGGAGTTTTAAATGCGGCCGTGCTAATGTGTGGAACGCTGCTAGGGCACGAGATTGTTCAGAGGTTGTCAGAGCTGCAGACACCGAAAGTGAGTCTGTTAGGATGATTGCACTGGTCTCGGTCGTAGGAATTTTACGAAGAGGTAAAATAATAGCTACTAGCTCGGCTTCAAATATAGGAGTGAAATCTGGAAGCGTTACTGAAAAAGACCAGCCGAGGAAATCAGATGCGATTCCTATGCCTGCCTTTTCATTTTCGACAGAAGCATCTGTAGCTATTACATTTTTTGTTTCTGCATGTACCAAGTAATCGTTTAATGTAGTGGTCAAAAATCTAAGAGATTGCAACTTGGCTTGTGGGGGGAAGATTTCATCGTACTCTATTATAATGTTGATGGTTGAGGAATTAGTTTCAATTACTGTGCTAATGTCTACATTTACGCAGTCCAGTTTCTTTTTAACGAAAATTATCTGAGGGGTATGAAATCGAGGCCAATGTGCAAGAAAGAAAGAGTCAGGGTCGCTGATAAATGCGTACTCTGATATTCGCACTGGTATACTGTAGAACTTTAAGAAGGTTTGAACCGTTAGAATGCGGAATCGACAGAGGAGTGTTGGCAATCGCGCTTCTTGATACAATACATTAATCGCCACGAACCTGGGAAGTCCCAGGCATATTCGCAGGGCTTCTCGCTCTAACATTACTAGCGGTTTAATTTTATAACCAGCGGCCCCCGAGAATAATACACACCCAAATTCCAATATTGGTTGCACATACATTTTATATATTATTAACATCGTGTGTCTGCGCAGCTCGTATTTTCTGTTGCTTAACCTGCGTAATAAAACTAACGCCCGTTGTGCCTTTGCTGTTATATATTCAATGTGTGGGCTCCAATTTAGCTTTTCATTATAAATAATTCCTAAGTACTTGACTGAATCTACTTGTGGAATAGGTTCCCGATTATACAATACAGAAATTGAAACTGTATCTGCTATAGGAAACACCAAGCGCGCACTTTTACTGATGTTCAATGACAATGGAATCGATTGCAACAAAATTTCTAGTGTAATAATATATCTTTGCAGTTTTTGATGTAGTGAGTAAATGTCGCTCTCTGCAGCGAAGAACGCGATATCATCTGCATAAATGTAGACACTGACATTCTGAACAATTGGAATAGAGCTCATCAGTATATTGAATAATGCTGGAGATAGGACGGACCCTTGGGGAACACCATGTTTCTGTTTGAATTTATGCGAACAACAGCCATCCTTCACGCAATACAATTTCCTTGATTTTAGGAACTCTGCTATCCACTCAGTAATATACTGAGGAAACTTAAGACTCTGCAAGGTGGTCAGTAGAATAGAGTGCTCGACACTGTCGTACGCTTTAGCTATGTCGAGAGTTACTAATGCGGCGTACTGTTTCCTTTTACGAGCAAGCTGTATTCGTCTCTCTAAATCCGCATGGGCGCACCAAATTGAGCATTCACAACGAAAACCAATTTGATTTGGCTTTAATATGACCTTATTCGTCATCCAGGAGTTTGTTCGGCCTTTTAGAACCCTCTCTATGAGTTTCACCATGTTCGAAGTTAGTCAGATGGGTCTGATTATTTTCATGGTAAAACCTAATCCTTGCTTTTTTAATAATGGGAATACCTTAGCTATTTTCCAGTCATACGGTATCCAGGCATTCTTTAAAGAGTAGTTTATAAGATTGAGGACGTCGCCGGGGGATAGCTTGAATAAAATTTTAATCATAGGAACGGTGATTCCATCTGGACCAGGAGCTGACGATGGTAGATCTCGAATGACTTTTGATGCTTCAGACAGCGTTACGTTTTTGAAGTCAGTGCTTATGCTAGACTTTTGCCAGTTGAAAGCCATTATCGAAGAAAATCTAATTTCTAGACCTCTGTCAATTGACTCTAAAGAGTTCTTCGCTTCTTTCAATGATAGTTTTTCATAATCAGTATTTAATGTAGACGGCAGGATTTTGCGAGATCGCATATATTGAAATAAAGCTTTCTTGTTTTTAGATTTCGAGAGAAAATCGAAATGCCTTTTATCATATTCTTCTTAGTTCAGGCCACCGTGTGTTTAAATACAGCGGCAAGAAATTTATCATCTGACCAGTTCTTAGGGGACTGATTATGTATTAGCTTCTTCCAAGCTGCCTGTCTTCATCTGTGATCTCGTGAACAGTGGGAATTCCACCAGGGGTTATAGGGTACTCTCTTCTACGATTTAACAGCAAATTCAGCGTTCTTGTATGCCCTTTTGATTACTGTGCTTATTTTCATTGCTTTAGTGTCATCTCCATTCTGAGAAGGAGCATCTAAAGCAGTTTTTAGGTCGTGTTGAAATTTTGCATAATTTATATAGGTCCGGGCATGGAAGCATGATGGTTTGACGGGTCAAGCGATCTCGAACATTACTCGAAAGTGGTCACTAATGGAGGCGCAATCAAGGGCTGTCCACGATGTACTAGCAATGGCCGAGCATACAAAGCTTAAATCTAAGGCGGAGCGTGAATGATCTCGAATAAATGTGGGAGTTCTAGCGTTAAGGCACAATAAGTTGTTGTCTACCGACCAGTCCCACAACCGTTGTCCACACTGATCTGATCTAAAACCCCAGCAGGTATGGTGAGAGTTGAAGTCGCCAACTATAATTTTTTCTTTACAGCCTGAATTAGCAGCCATATCTAACAATCTCGTGTCTTGAACGACTACAGGAAAGTAGACGTTTATTAGCGAGAAAGGCAAGTATCCTGGAAAGGTAATATCTAACGCGAACGTTTCGCATTCAGAAGACATACATTTGTATGAGTTTTTGACTTTTAAACTAATTTGATTGTTTATAAAGAAAGCTGAACCTCCACCTTTGGATGGACGGTCTAGACGAAAGGTTTGGAAGTTGGGTAGGTGAAATAAATGATGTGTGGATAGCCAAGTTTATTGTAATGGAATAATAGCCGGATCGAATTTGGAAGACAGGTATAACAGATCTGTTATGGCTGAGTGAAGAGATCGGCAATAACAATGCATAATTTTAAGAGACCCTATGATTTCGTTAAAATGGTTTCGGCAATTACCTTATCTAAAATACTTCCTTTTAGAAAATTGGTTTTTGAAAGGTTGTCTTTCTGGTATTTCTTGCTTTTTGCATGTTTTGGCGAGCCAGGTTTTTTCTATACAGGCTATCTAGAACGCTTTAGGCATTTGAGATCTATGTCCATATCTTGTGTGTCCTGAGAAGCTTCCTGTGCACCCTCGCTTTGCCTCTGAACACCTTCTCCACAGGGCTCTGCAGACTATGCATCCGGTGGAGTTATCTCAGATTCTCAGAAGCCTTTGTCCACTGCAGGACAAATGCTTCTTCCATGTTCCGCCAGTCAACTCGGTCGTGTGGCTTACTGCTACCATGATACAACCGCAAAAGAGACAAGGAGCGCGGTGTTAGTTCTATGCTTTCAAGTATTTTTATTAAGAAGTAGCATCTGCTTTGAGAGTTTTTCCTTCAGAAAATCATTCTGGCAAAAAATATCAGGTTGTGTTAAGTTCGAAAGACAATCAGACCTGCAATTGATGACTCCTTCAAATAACTTTTAAAATACGGGCAACACAGAAAGAAGATATGAAATTCCATCACATTACCAAATTTGCATAATGGACATAACCTGGTAATTTTTACGTCATAAGAAACACACCAGCAATAAACATTAAATTAGTGAAATAAGACAAAACGTTTAATATTTAGAAGGCGCAACCTGAATAATGAGAACCTATATTTATAAAGTGACACCAAGATCAGAACATCGTCAGCTCTAGTTATAGGAATGACACTAAGATACAAAATGCACCATCTACAACTATGATACAAATCAGGCATTTCAAGAAAGAAATGCCATTTTACCCCTGCACCACTTTGGAGGGCCAAGCGCAACTCCTTAAATGACGACACATTGCAGACTACCGACCACCGCACCTCAAGCGCGTTGGCTTTGTTGGGCTTCGCAGTTTAAGTTCGTGCTGGGCCCTCCCATATTCAAGTACACTCCAACCGTGCGAAACGAAACGCCCGATGACATTGGCCACTGGATTTTATGACGTAGGGGTGGCGGAATACATCTGTCACAGTCTCTTAGGCCACTATAGTAGATGACTAGAATATCATGAGTGTTCATAACAATGATTATATTTGTGTTACTTTCTCATTATTACCGCACGTGCACTTTGCGTGCTATATTCCGAAGTGCCTTTATCTCATACACCCAATTCGAAGTCGACCGACGGTTGATATAACAATGCTCACTCATTCTTGAAGTCTCGGTAGAATTTGGCAGTTGCACTGTTCGGGGTTTTTGGTTTCGCTTTCATTGTTCGGCTAATACCAGCAACTGCTTTTTTGGAATGCTCCACCGGACACAGCATCTTTGCAGGAAAGGCTCCCGTTCTCTCGTTTAGCCTGACGAACCAACTCTAATTTTTTCATCGTTCATAAATTTGATTTATTTCAGTACTGCGATATTGAGGTCTCTACTAATCTTGAGGTCTCTACTAATCTCTGTACTGGATATTGAGGTCTCTACTAATCCAGCCATATTAAAAAAAACGCCAGGCCTGCGCGGAAGGCGCAACACAGTCACAGCGAAAGCTAGAAGAGCGGTCTTTCAGTGCTCTTTTCTATTCACTCATTGGGTAACTCCTGCAAGCCCACTTGCTCGGTAACCACTACGGCATTATTAATTAAGCATTTAGAGTAGTAGGCGGGCGTTTCCTATGCTATTCTTCAACATTCTTTTGGGAAGCGTCGTATTCGCTAAACGATTGCGAAGATTTTTGTGTCAAGTTGTTCATGAAGCAGCTGAACACGATGAGGAATTAGGCTTGAAGTTGGTATGCGCCACAGTTAATACATAATAAAGAACAAGCTTTCGTAATTAGTTGGAGCTTTAGACGACCCACTGTTTGCACTGTTCGCAATTTGTGACGCCTGGTTTTTCCGTTGTAGTTATAAAATACTTTACTACTCATAATATTACGATTTCTTTGCTGACATCAAACCTGCTTAGGACAAGTTTGCCTACAAGTCCCAAGCACCGGCGTAGCTCAGTAGTAGAATACTGGACTGGCATCCAGCAGACCCACGTTCGAGCCCCACTGTGTCATTGGTATTAGATTTTCTTGCTAATTTCGCGCGATGTGGGTACGAAGGCCTGCAATGGCGGTGGCGGAACAATACGGCGCGGCGCGAGACCCGAGTCGTGATCTCATAGGAGCGTTTGCTGTACAAATACTTCAGGTAATTGTGAAAGTAACGAGCAAGACTTGAATTACCCTTATGTTAAAGTTTTCGCAAGTGTTTCATAATAATGATTAGACTTTAGTATCCGTAGTTTGACGCACCAAAACCATAGTATGAGTGTGAGGCACGCCACAGTGCAGGGCTCCTGAAGCATGGCCACTCGTGTTGTTCACGGCCGCTGGAACGGAGAAGAACACAGGCCTCTGCCATTTCGCCTCCATCGCCTTGGGTCAGCAGCCGAGTACCTTAACCGCAGCACTACCTCGACGAACAGGTTGCACTTAGGGAAACACCTCGCATAGTAACATGATAGGGCATTGAAGTTTTTCGTTATTTACTTTCGCCAAAGCATCAGGTGATACCTCATTTGAATATTGCATATATTAGGTTGGCGATTTCTGGGGCTGCTAAATCTTGTATCATTTAATATTTCTATTTCATTAAAGCTGCAAGTTGATAATCTCTGGTTTCGGAGAGATCACTGGGAACGATTTATTATCAAAACACATGCTTTTGTAAAACGCATCTTTTTTTTTTCTCTTTTTGGAACGACGACAAGAGCCTAAGGTCATCGAATGCCTCTCACAATCAACGATTATCAAAAGTAACGAAGGAACAAGGTTTCTTTTTTTTTTACCCATTGTCAGCGTGCATAAGATGTGTCTGTGCTAATAAGTATGTTCTCAATTGTGGGCATCCCAGTTGACTTGAATTACGACTCGTTAAAAAAAAATTTAGATGATTTTCGGGTGCGTGGTAAAGCACAATGCCACAACCAGGATGAGGATGATAAGTAGAAGACACAGCGGTTAGATTGTATGTACAACAAATAATTTTGCGGAGCTAGTTCGTGACACAACCCTAACTAAACTGTCGTAGCGCTTCAATTCATGAGGAGAGGACATGTTCTTCCTCACGATGGTCATTTGATCGCCCCGGGCACAATAGTATTGTGAATGCAGCTTACACAGCGATTCGTTCACTTCTAAGTAAGTATGATGTCCCATATTGTCGCTTTTTTTCTTTCTACTGTTCGCAATTTTCTTTTCACTTAACAAAGCAGAAAGGTCCAGCCAGTATTTCGTGCATGTATTTATATGCTGCAATTTCAATTTCTTCTTTGTACCTATTTCGTTTTGTGCCGTGCAATTTTTCGCTGACGTGATGTACCTCTATTTGAATTTGTATACCCCCAACAACAATGTCCCCACAGGGCCCTGTTGATACATGTATAAACAAAGAAAACAACAGGGCTGCGTCCCGCCTAGCCTGCTTACGTGTAGCTCTGCGCTGCGCATGTCCTGAGCTATCTAAAGCGTCAAGCACTGCGCTGCAAAATGTGACGAGTCCGATCTAATACAGACACTTTATTTCCCTTGCACAGCTCTCTAACAAAGCACAATGACTGTTCCCGTGTCTGGGTGAAGCAAAAGGTTTCCACTCTGGAAAAGGTACCTCCAGGCTTTGCTGCACACTCTCATGTGCTGCGTTACAGACGCCTAATGGGTACTCCAGTGTCGCGAATGGAAGAAATATGACATAGAGGGCATTTTGCAGTGCTACTTACTGTTGGTATCATATGAAACTTTTAAAGAGTCAATGCTACACGCGCACGTGTTTCTTTTCTAGCAGCGTGCTTAATTTTCCCACCACGAAGTGAAGCGAGACTGCCAAGTGAGAAGGCGCTGAGAACGATGCCCAATTAGGCAATCGCTTTCTACTTTTGAGACGAAGCTCAAAGCATCCTTCCAAGTTTTTTGCCCGTAACCAGTAACGCCGAAGCTGAAATGTATACACAACAAGCTCTTTATTGCCTGCGCGATATTGGTCAGCTGTTGAGAGAAGAGGCGAAAGCCACGAATAACTAAAAATTTGGATGTTACTGAATTACATCTGCACGAAAGTCTTTTGTTAACTGAGGTTCCTCACGTAATATTGAATACATGCAAAATCCCTCCATAAAATAGTTGACGGATGGAAAGTGCCAATATTACAGTAGCTTATAATTGCGAATTGTGACCGCAGGAAACACAGAGGAAAATTTACAGATTATGAAGAGTGGTTCATGTTGACCATTTTGTGTGTTCTGTCTCACTTTTTAATGTGCTTTTTGCGACCACTTTTCCGAATAATGTGTAAGCAAATGAGCTACACTCCAGCCATCCAAGTCCTAAAAGGTATACTCCAACTTCCGACATGTGGAAGCAAAAATAAATACGACAAAGCAACTCTTCCTTCATCTGTCTGAGTAGTTGCAGCACAGGAGAACGAAATCGTAGGGAACCATTGAATTGTCAGTAGCTTACTACTCCGTTCGTTGGGATGAAACAGCATTGAAAGTGTTTTAATTATCCCACACTATAAAAAGTTCGTAAAGTGCTTCTTTCTAGTGACTCCTTTCCTATTGCTGTTACGTGACTGGAACAGTTCATCGCGAATTAAACTAGTTTTTCCACAGTCTGATTTATCTCGTATACGTGTATAATGTAGAACATAACGAAAGATCACGTACTTTATCTACTTATGTGGTGTTTCTTTTACAAAAGGGTCTAAAACAGAGAGAGTAAGATATTATCATTCTTCCCATTCGCTCCAAGATCGTGGATTTGAAATGAAAGACAAATAAAATGAAGGTATTGGGCACTTTAAAAAGTACTGATCTTAAATGCCAGGACATAAAGCAGTTAAGGAGGCATGGTAGTGTAAACCCCTCAGGATATCATTTGCATTTTTGTCAACAAAAAATGTACTGTACTCTGATAAACAAAGCTATGGAAGCCCGACATCGAGCGGCCTTTCTAAGTGGTTTAAAAGTCGCGTTCAAGTGCGCTGCCCGCACTCTGGTGTAAGCAGTAAGCACACGAAAAACCTAGTTTTTCAGAAATGGCGTTTTCTGTACATTTTTCAACTTCAATGTACCTTTCCTCAAATATTTTTGAATTTATTACCACGAAACTTTCTATGCGTGAACTACAACTTATTGAAAAAGGTCTTAACCAAAAAAAATGCCAATTTCGTAAAATGTGAAGCTGCAACAAAATACACAACAATACGCACCCTCGTTCGTGTTGTGAAAGCAGTATTTTCATATTTTTACATAATTTATGAAACTAATACTTCTTTTAGTACGGATATAACCTAAGAGTCTCTACAACAACACGGCCGAATATAGTTACAATACTTTTGGTAGTTGTAGAGAAGAATACATTAAATAAATGAACCCCCTTTAAAATTTTAGAGTAGGCCATAGGAAGGATAAGCAACCTAGGATTACAAAAAGGGTGTCACTTGATACCCAGTGGCATTTTTGTGAGCACGTGAAATTAATGATAATACTTGCAGCCGTTTCTAATCTGCTATGCTTAAACTGACATGTACCATTTACCCTACAATATTCCCTTAAACTCAGGAGAAGAGCTTAAGCAGTTTTGGAGGCTTTCCAGAGATGCCATGAACACGTAAGAGCTGCCGGCTGTGCAGGAGTTTATCCCTGTTTACAGCAAGGACAGCTCACTGTTTTAGCCGCTACACCCACGAAACCAAAAAGGACACCGAGAAAAACACAAGATGGTGTTAATTTTTTAGCAAAGTATTCCGCGTGATCAATCCAAGTCCAAAATTAATGTTTCACAGAATATCACAATAACCGAATCTGAATACTGAGTATCAAATTATGGTGAGCTACATAAATTTTACCTACGAAATATAGATTTTAAAATTTGTAGTAGGCCCATTCATTTTATCAGCACCAAATGACTGTGTTTTTCCCGGTTCCACTTCAAGTGGGCTTGGCTTTCTTGGAATACATAAAATAAAGAGAGACCAGATGATTCGACATGAACTTCGAATTTAATTATGATAATGCGCAAAATTTATGTATCGCGGCCGAAAAAGTAGGGTGCAGTGTGCCTGAAGTTAATTGCTAACTCCTGACACATGCTCGGCCACATCCATCCAGCGAATCGAACTGGTTAGACCCGATAAAGATGCGGTGCGACTTCAATGCGCGCCGGGTCACGTTGACACAGCGAGCTCCACCGTGTGCCTGCATGTCGGCGAAATAAGGGTGCCTCAGTTGGCGAGGTGAGCCCGTCTCGGCAGCTGGCGTCTCGTCGCACTCCGACTCTGTGCGGAGCACGCAGCGCCGGCGGCATTCTTCCCAGCTGCGGTACACGCCACGACGGCCCACGGACAAGCACGTACCCTGCGGGAAGCTCCACGGGACGCACTTCTTGCCATGAAAGTACCACGGCACGTCCAGCACGTCTTGCCTACATAAATGTAAACAAGTTATTGTGTTGTTTTATGATCACCATAATTTGTAAGCATCTATGTTGAATGCGTTAACAGCGTCCATTGTATGTACATAAGCCACCTAAGTCCATGAAAAAAAAAAGTTAACCAGCGAATATAATACTGCCTAATCCAATTTTGGGCCATTTGGGTTAGCGAAAAGTTGATGCAAGCAGTTTCAGAGACACTTGTATGTATGTATCTGCAGCGCTATACCACGGCTTGAGTAGAGTGACTGGCGCGAACAATTATGTGAAGCCCATTACACATAAACAGCCGTAGACAGAGCGTAGCGACAGTGCCTCACTTACCGGGAGGCTACGGAAGGCCGTACCTTCCATAACATCTCACCAGTGAGGTGTCCTCTCACGTGACACTCGCCCATATCTAAAAGATGACGTCATCAGTGACCGCACAATGCAGCATAGTGGCACCACGCACACTACTGTAGCGCTACAGGCGGTCTGCGTAATCTGTCCTAGTGGTGGTGTTGGTGGTGGGGGTTAGAAGAGCAAGAAGGCGCCTAAATTATGCAACCTGGTAGGGAGCGCGGCGCAGCGCCTAGAAATCTCTCGTCACTATACTGTGGTTCGCTCTTCTTCGCACCCTCTTGTTATCAGTGCTAATAATAATAATTTTTGTATTATTATTAATATTATTATTATTATTATTATTATTATTATTATTATTATTATTATTATTATTATTATTATTATTATTATTATTATTATTATTATTATTATTATTATTATTATTATTATTATTATTACCACTACATCGTCACGGGGCGAGGTCTTGGCTTACAGGATAGCCTCCACCGAGAATCGGCAGCCGAACAAGATGTCTGAGTTGCCTCTCACGCAAGCGCCTAACGCACAGGCGTCTTCTTCATCTTCGCCGCGAAGTGCCACGCTTGCTCCTGTCGATGATGCACCGTAACATCACTCCCCTGCGGCGGAGGCGCGGTCACGGCGCTTAGTACGGCGGCGACGAACGAGGAGGGTGATACGGTTTCAGTCTGGAAACGTGTACAACGTCTGTCTGGAGTGAGGTGGTCGAAGAGGCATTGTTTAGGGGTTTAGGGGTAGCTCCTTCGGCGCTTGTTCTTCCAGACAGCTGGAATAGTTTTCGCACCTCCTTACAAGATAAGAAAGAGGCAGATAAGCACCATCATTGGCAAGCAAGTAATATGCAATCTACTCACGTATTTCAGAATCCCTGCCAACTTTTCTGAGTAGATTCTGCTTCGGCGAGCATACATTCAATCTTCGTGTCTTCTTTGTCACAGGTCATGCCGGACTAAGACGAACTTTGTGCGCGCCGAGCCTGATCACTCATTTCGCCCTTCGAGTTCAATTATGAATATCACGAACTACGTGCCACTTTCGTTATTTCTAAAAAATGGACGTGCTTCAAGTTATGATGCACAAGAACTTCACCAGCAATATGCACTCAATAGAATACTAAACATGTTATGAACGACTGTTCGCTAATTCCTCAGATCAAACTCATGTTACTTGCGGAAAAATATCTCTGCCACGACAGAGACTTCATGGGTTAAAACGGCAGGAGCCCGATATTCACAAACTTTTACAAAAATTCTCTATATTTTAACTAAGACATCCCGTATAATTTTCACACGTAGGAAACAGAAAGTCAATAGCATACAATGTAGCAACTAGTGGACTTGAAGCATTTCAAGTCACTGTCGCTGTAGAGCCAATACTATCAAAACGCAGGTAGCATAGCAAGCACGGCGCCTCCACTGAGAAGCAAAGAACATGTACGCTTCTTGCTTATTGCTACTACACTATACTTAAATATTCGACCCGATGCAACTCGCAGCTGTCTGTCTGGAGTGAGGTGGTCGAACTATTACACTATTATCACTAAGTATTACATTCTGGTAAATGTATTGTCACGTGCTCGTGACGTCGATGAAGGCATCAGTCAGCGTATTCAGACTCAAACTCTATTTGGCCAAACTAGTGGCCAGGAAATCAGATATTTTAAGCAAGCGATGTGTATACATGGTTCACTGGTAGCGCCTAACAGAGCGTGGAAAATCGATATTCTGATCCGCGGCAACATGGGTCATCATTTGTACGCGTGGCTTCGAATATTCGAGCGTTATCGCTGATGGCCGAGTTTGTTTAATAATAAACTTATATGTAGCGTCTGCATCCTGAAGCCAAAGAGATGGTGTGAAAATAATCCGGAATGCTCTCGAACATTCTGGCGCCGATTGCGGGAAGCCTTATCTGCACGTGCAATACGCCGACGATGTGAAACGTACCGTTTGGGGTAGTATAGATCATGAGACTCGCGCAAAATAAAATCGTGATGAAGGCTGACCGTTCCCCCTCCAAGCTCCTTCACGTAATGTCACCGTTGTTCTTTGTCCGTTACTTCTGTGGGCCTGAGCTATGCGAGAAGACGCCCCTGCTCGAATACAGCTACTCGACTAAACATCGTCAAAAAATTTGAAGAACACACAATATAACAACGTCTAAACAATAGAACTATTGACTTCTATACAAAAACATAATTTGGATCGAATCAACCATGGCTTGGGAACGGGCATGATGAGTCCGTATACCAAACTATCCTGGGACATTTTCGAGGATACACGGTGGCCTTTGCCAGGATGGGTCAACGATTCAGCGTTTTCGATTAAAGCCTCCTAGTTGGGCCAGTGTGGCCGGAGAGACATCAAACGCAAACCATACGCAAAATTACGGGGAATATGTGTATTCGTAACGTATAATAATAAGGTGGACAAAAATGTCATATATACACCAGTTTAGCCTCGAGGGCACAGCAATGATGCAACAGTCAGAAAGTGATTGATTCATATATTGATTATTTATTTATTTATCTATTTATTTATTTATTTATTGAATAGGTGATTAATTGTTTATTTATTTACTTATTGATTAATTATTTATTTGTTTATAATTATTTTAATTAATTTTTTAATTATTTAATTATTGTATAATAATTAATTAATTAAACACTTGATTGATTGATTGATTGAGTGATTGATTGATTGATTGATTGATTGATTGATTGAATGATTGATTGATTGATTGATTGATTGATTGATTGATTGATTGATTGATTGATTGATTGATTGATTGATTGATTGATTGATTGATTGATTGATTGATTGATTGACCAACAGACCGACTGACTGACTGATTGATGCACGGGTGTAAGGAAAGGACTTAAAGACGCCGAGGAACGGCAAATCAAAACTGAAGAAGACGAGCGGAGGGCAGGTGGCACGAAGGCGACAAGAAGAAATGAAGAAGAGAAGAAGAAGGCACGTGCGATTACGAGGCAACTGTGCGCCAATCAGCTGATGACCAGTGGTGGCCCATAGAGGTGGCGTGCCACGTTGGGCCACGGGTGACCATTACGTGGCAGTAGGCTGTGTGACTGGGGACGAGCCGGAGCAGCGGCAGACGGAAGACAGCGGGCCGAAGCGTCGGACGCAGGCGATCCAGGTTTCGGCCAGGGAACGCGGCCATCCACGCTGCTGCCGTCCAACCACCAGCTGGGGCGGCATTGCCGGCACGAGTACTGCATCTCGGGGCGAGGCCTGGCCTGCTGTTCTCTTCCTTGCCGAGGGCACTGCGGATCTCGGCGAGGCGTCTCCACGGTCAGCCGTTCAACACAGCGATGAACGTGGCCTGGCTAATGGTCACGGTTGCGTCGAGCATCGCGTCTCGGCGCACGCTCTTCGCTGGGCGGGCTGGCCATTCCCCGCATGGAGCATCGCGTCTCCGATGCGGGTTGACTGCTCAGTAGTCGCACCCATGCCATCAAGCGCCGATGTCACCAGAGCGTCGCACTTGGGAAAGGGACGAGCGAGATGTTCTGCCGGGCGAGACGCGGGCGTGTATACGGAGGACCATGGAGCCGGGCGAGGATTCAGGGTGGCCGAGGATTCAGGTGCCAGGGGAGTTGCTGGCTTAATCGAGGATCGCCGAGCGGGGCCGAGCCATACCGAGCGACGCGCCAGACTCGGAAGTGGGCCGCGAGCTCACGAGCTGTGCACCCGAGGGTACCTGGCTGCGCCCTGGCCAAGGCGAGGAACGCCGGTGAGTAAGCTGCCGCTCGGCAGCTGTAGCGAGCAGCATTTCAGCACGGCACAGACGGTGCTGTGCTGGCCAGAACCCGCACGTGGAACCGCTACGCCCGGGCGGTGATCAAGAGCTTGGAAACGAGGTCCGAGGTCGCGCTGGTCCAGGCATCTCCGCCACCGCAGCTCGAGGGTTGAGGCCACGAAGGCAGACGAAGCGGTGCGCCGCTCGAGAGGACGAGTTCCTGGCAGCGATCCTGAGCCGGACGTGGGACCCGTACGTGTCGGCCAGGTCGAGCTCCGGTGTGTCGGTTCGAGGTCGAGTCCGTCGGCCTGTGCAAGGTCCAAGGACGGGGCCTGCTGAACGGCTCCTGCCTGGGTGCAGTGGCCGTGAGCAGGTTCGTAGGCGAGGCCTACCGGGTGTGGTCCTCGTGAGCCGTGGCCTGATCCTGGACCTCGGGAGTTGCGACCCAGGCTGCTGGGTTGGTCGCGACGTCCGATTCAACGGCGCTGCACACGGCAGCGCATCCGTGTGCGGTCAGCCGTTCCAGCCGTGCTACCTTTGCCCTCGCGCACGTCGACGACCGCATCATGTCGGGTCGACGGGGACCCAAACTGCGACGTTCCCATTCCTGGACCAGGAAGTGCACAGCACCGAAAAGAACAAGGTGTGCCTGTACAAGTAGGTGTTTCCGCCGCACCTGCCGCACGCGACGCTGGCCTTCATCGGGCTGCTGCAGCTGCTTGGGGGCGTGTTCCCCATGCAGGAGGCGCAGAGCCATTGGTTCGCGCAGCTCATCAACAAGAAAGTGTCACTTCCTTCTCTAGTGTGCAATATAAAGCTTCTTTTGTTCGCATCAATTGTTGATGTTAATCCTTTCTCGTCCGCTATCGACAAACATAGTGACGAACGTCCTTTAACCATCACAATTTCTGGCGCCACCTCTATGGGCCACCACAGGTCATCAGATGATTCGCTGACACTCACGCGCACATTACACGCGCCTTGCCCCGCACTTCCGCCGTTGTCGTTTTCTTCACTCATCACAATAACCCCCCACACAAAAAAGTTGTTTCAGTCAAACAACTTTTCTCACAATACACAGTGATGAGGAATGAAAACAGGTGTCCTTTTTTCCTCCGCTTGATGGCATGGGTGCGCCTACAGAGCAGTCAACCCGCATCGGAGACTGTATGCTCCATGCGGGGAATGGCTAGCCCGTCCAGCGAAGAGCGTGCGCCGAGACGCCATGCTCGACGCAACCGCGACCAGTAGCCAGGCCACGTTCATCGCTGTGTCGAACAGCTGACCGTGGAGACGCCTCGCCGAGATCCGCGATGCCCTCGGAGAGGAAGAGAACAGCAGGCCAGGCCACGCCCCGAGATGCAGTACTCGTGCCGGCAATGCCGCCCCATCTGGTGGTTGGACGGCAGCAGCGTGGACGGCCGCGTTCCCTGGCCGGAACCTGGATTGCCTGCGTCCGACGCTTCGGCCCGCTGTCTCCCGTCTGCCGCTGCTCCGGCGCGTCCCCAGCCACGCAGCCTACTGCCAAGTAATGGTCACCCGTGGCCCAATCGTGGCACGCCACCTCTATGGGCCACCACTGGTCATCAGCTGATTGGCGCACAGTTGCCTCGTAATCGCACGTGCCTTCTTCTTCTCTTCTTCATTTCTTGTTGTCGCCTTTGTGCCACCTGCCCTCCGCTCGTCTTCTTCAGTTTTGGTTTGCCGTTCCTCGGCGTCTTTAAGTCCTTTCCTTACAGCGGGGTTTAATGTCCCGAAACCCCCATATCATTATGTGAGACGCCGTAGGGGAGGGTTCCGGAAATTTTGACCACCTGGAGTTCTTTAACGTTCACGAAAATGTAAGCACACGGGCCTACAGCCAGAAAGTGGAACGCTTACGGAGACTATCAGTTCAGTCTTTTGCATCTGTTCTATCGAAACTCGACAAGAATACGAGTCGTCTACCGATGTCCGTCAAGATAGCCCTCGCGACCACTCCCTTGTGATAAAGGTTGGGTAAAAGCAGGAATCCAACTCAACCATTCTGCATGCTAGCCAAATATTCTACCAAAGAGCCACGCCTCATCTCACATCTACTTTTGAAATAGACCGTCACGTGCGTATGGCGTCCATATGGGATGCAACGATGGCTACCGAATGTCATAAGCATTACATATGCAGCCCTATGATACAGCCGTCATGGTACTTAACGATCAACTGTCGTTAAGCGCAATGCACTGTATGTGATGTATAGTTTCCATGAATCAAGGAACGGCACGAATACACATTGCTATTTTCATTTCGAAATCATTAACGAAAATCAGTGCATCTCCAAGAAGTGAATGACGATGATGACGACAGGGCGAAGCTATAAGCCGTAAGGTTCATGTCTACGTTGAAATCGCCGACTACCACAAAGGACCAACAGATGAATGGATGGATCCACAGACGGACATGTGGATGTCCGCACGCGAGGAGGAACAGGTGAACGTATGCACGGATGCATGGACGGCTGGACGCATAGATGGACGGCCGGATGGACAGATGGATGGATGACCAGATGGACATGTGAACGCACGGATGGACGAATGACAGATCAGTGGCCGGACAGACTGATGGACGGTTGAATGAATGAGTGAACGAACTGACAGACGGACGGCGCGTGTGATCACATATAATGCGTTCATATTTGATTACACATAACGTCGGCTCTTTATCAATCAATCTAATTTTATTGATAAAACGTAAGCAATTGTTACAATTTAGCTGGACCACAGGCCTACTTTGGCTAGTGGTCGGTCCATATCCGAGAAGATAACTTTGATATAGACTGACTAAATCAGAGTTTTCATATGCTCGGTCCATATAGTAGTTTCGCCACGCACATACCTTTTCGTTATTTGTAGTGCTGGTGTTCAGTTTTTGTTAGTATTTTGGGGGCTTCATAGACACCAAGAAGGTCGGCCTTATAGGAGCTTCGCCCAAAAAGCTGGCATCAGCAGCGTTGATCCAACGAACGCATAGAATAGCTATCATGGCCGAGCAGGAATTGAAACTCATTATTCTGCGTGGCAAACAACTATTCTATCACAAAGCGAAGCCAGGTCCCGGAACTGTTTTTGAAGTAGGCCACAATGTTCGTTAAACGTCAATTGTGTCTGCAGTGCTGGCTATAAAATTCTATAAACGGTGCATATGTACTCCTATCATGCAGCCGACAGGTTGTAATAACTGAAATTGTACTGAAGCGCCATCAAGTGAAGCTCATTTATCGATACATGGCCACACACCTCGCTTGCACAAGCGCTACGTATCAGCTTATCGCTTCTGGTGTTGCTAATACCTATGTTGCTGTGGGAATCGTTACACAACAGTAAAAGTGGGAATGTTGATCAAATCTATGTGCATACAATATTCGTACGTTTAGCGTCATTTCGCAGCGTTTGGCTTAATACAAAATATACAACACAGTCACTTTCGCTTCGCATGTTTCGCATGACGTCGATTGCCAACGTACGTGGGATCTGTCGACCCTTTTTTTGTGTGTGTGTGTCTCCTCTTGCTGCTTGACGTGACAGAATACAGGCGGCATTGTTTTCTCTATCCTTAAAGAGCCTTCATGGGCAGGCCTCACACGTGTGCTGATGTTATCGCTTACGCTCTTCATGCAACCGACATGACTACATGAGTGCCTAGACTTTTGAGTTCGTCTGCTAGCCAATTTTTCCCCAGCTGATGCGCGCTTTTGTTCGCTCGTCTAACCTGTGATGCGTGAAGGGATGTTGTCGATATGATATTTATTCACAATAGGATGGCCACGACATCTAGAAAAAAAAAGAACGCCGACAGTGTCAATGCATTTGCTAATACAATAAAAGACAAAATTGGTTGTACGCTTTTCTCACTAGCACCGATGATATTGACGCGAGAGCGTTAAAAAGCTCGTGTCGGAGAACTTCCGGTATCTGCGGCGACGCCATTAGTTGCGAGCAAAACATCGGCGTGGTCCTTGTTTGAAAATGGTGGTGAAATCAAACATTTATATTAATGTTTCCGTGCTGCAATCGAGCACAAGCAACCTGTGCGGCAAGGAGTTTTTCTAGAGAACTACGCCTACCTGTGCATGTAACTGCTTCGAAAATAAAACCTATACAGAGGTCATGCACCGCAGGGAGTCGTGTCAAGAAGTGCAATGGTGCTTAGCAGATTATTACGATGGCACCAGATGTCACACCTTGATAATTGCGCTAATATTGGGTAGTAAGCAAATCCACTCATCACACAACCCCCCCTCATTACACACCCACCCTAACACTTGGTCCTAGTTCTCACCCAAAGCATCCACAATATTGCACAGCTGCAAAGCTCCGATTATTCATAGCTCACCCATTGCCTCATACGCAGAATACATGGCTCAAGCGTGACGGCTTATAGATGATGTCAAGGCAGCATATTCGCGTGCGATTAACCTGCTTCGGTCTCAAAATGACGTCGCTGGAACGCCCTTTGGCTTCTGTGCGTAAAAAGCGACAGAATCAAAATGCAAGTCAATGCGTTTGATTCGATGCACTCTAACAGGCCCGTTACATCATAATGTTGGCCTCCCAGCATGTTGGTGCTTCTATGTGATATATTAAGGTATGTCAGTGCAAGCGATCTATTGTTTTGCGGGCGCACACTGAATACTTCGGTAATTCGCAAAACAATCTTATGGCATATTGCGGGCTTCATAACTGCACTATAGCCGTGAACGCGTTGCCTTCTTATCGTCCTGGCTGAGGTATCCACGGAAGAATGTAGAATGTGGAAGCAAATCATAGGATGCTGCAAACGCAGCCTGATTACGCTTTTGCAGTCTGATCTTGAAGGCGCAGCTTAAACGTCCTCAAAGTTTTAAGTATAGTGTATGCTCACTGTGAGCAAGCAAAGTGTAGTGCGGTATACTGTGCGCGACCTTTACCATTGCCTTCACAGCTTCAGTTTATCAGGGTACATCAAGAGAAACATTATTTTTATAAGCACAAAAAGCCTTTCCTTTAAGTTTTACCATTTGCCGTCTAGAGGCGAAGCAAGGTCGGAGATAGTATACGAATAGGCCCCGTATTTACATGCTTGACTGCAAATATCGTCGAAAAGAGTGAACATCGTTGAAAGAGTGAAATATCTGAAAAGAGTGAACAACACATTTGCTTTGTGCGCGTGAAATTCATTGAATTGTATTCTGGAGGCACTGCATTAGACATGAGCGTAATCTGGCAGTAATCTTGGAAAACGAAAGAATTGCCTCCAATATAGCATGCGCACAGCCTGCGGGCGCCATCTCGAAGGCCCTAGTTTATAGATAGCAAGGCCACAGGTAGGTGGCAGCACCATATCATCTTATCTAAGGTGTAGAAATCATTCACCCTTTCGTGCATAGCGTCGCACTCTCAGCGCAGCGTAATAAAAACTATAGTCCTTAGAACTACTTAATTAAGCAATCTTAGTATATAGAAACAGGCAACAGAATACTGACAAATTGATATTGTGCCTCAGATATGCGCAACGTTTTGTTTTTTTTTTATTCGACAGTGCGTACAACAATGAATGGAGAAACCAGATCAAGATTGGAGAGCGTTGAAGAAGTGGTTGAACTTTTCCCTAATATTAAAATTCTTTCGGTTGACCGACAGATGGTAGAAATTTTTGGGGTTTCATGTAAAATATGTCTCAAATATAAACCCAGTGAAGTGATTCTGGTACTGCAGGAAGGGTACAAAGCTAAATCGTGGTAAATACCTGCGAGGCCAGCAAAGGAAGAAACCAAGGTGCTTTCAGTGAACTCACCGGGTGCAGGGAAAGAAAAGTGTGCTTACGTAGCAGCGGTCCGACATGTGGCGGCCGTTGACACAGCTAGCGAGGCAGCTCTTGATGCTTGAGTACAACTTGGAGCCACGGTTGCACACGTGCACTGGGTCTGTTGCCGCCAGTACGCAGGCTTTCCAGTAGACACTGCAGTGGAATTCGTGCTTTGGATGCCCAGAGTGAGTGTACACGTGCCCAATGCACGACTCGAGGGTGACGACCTGCGATGCGCCAGGATTGCGTACATGAATGCAACATACCAAAAAGGCGTCAATGTTTAAAGATGCAAAACACCAATAAGTGAGATCTGTCTCTCGTAACCTTTTACAATATTGATTATATTAAAGAAAAGTGCTTCTTCAGCCACTGAAACTTGCCCTCTTCCAATCACCTTTTTTTACGCACGCTGGAGGAACCTCAATGCGTGGTGGCTAGAGGAAGATTTCGCAATTAGTGTGCCAGTAGTTGCCGCGCAAAAACGGTGGGCAGTGGCCGGTGCTATGCAGGGCCTATGTTCGGAGATGTCGCATTACAAGTGTCTAAATATTACGGTACATACACCATTGTTTTCTAACACGGAGTAGTTGTACAGTAGAAAATGTTACCAGCAATCGCCAGGTGTTAGGTTCGTAGTGATGAAATGCGTTTACTCATCTATTTTGTAGTGTGTTTCGTTTAGGCCAACAACACGAAGTACAAAATGAAAACCACTAGGAACAAATCTTTGGTTTCGCACGCTGTCGTAGTAATCTACCAAAAGATACCATCTGGGCGGTCAGTCATGTTTAGTATACCTTTTCACGTGTTAAGCTCTGATCGCTGATACTTCGCGTTGAGAACGCCACACAGCCGTATTCCCTTACACCGGCGTTTTATAGAGTTAAGTGAGATGCGATCCATAGGAGCTTTACTTTGTACAGCATTAAAATTTGTTGTTATCCCATTCAGCGTTTCAGCCTTGCGCTGAACCTGAAAGTCTTTTTATATCGAGCTATTCATGTGCCACGCAACTACTAATAAAAAATAACAGTGTCGCCATGCGGGCTAATTATTGGATATTGTCGCTAGGTGAAAATAGTAGAATACAGGACGACAATGTGACCAGAAAAAACGAGGTCTGTATTAACAGAACAAAAGAGCAGCCGCTTCGACTTCTTCTTCCTCGGAGGAACCGTGGGTGCTGTCCACGCTCATCACTTCATCGTCCTCTGTCTTCTTGCCCGGCCTTTAGCCGTGACATTAGCCTCCCATTCAAGAAAGCATCGTCCCGATGCTTTATAATCAAAGCGGTTTGTACTCGTTGGAAACGCACGAGTTCATTCGGAGAAATAAGGCTTCATGCGTACCACGTGCACAACTTCTGGAGCATACCTTCGACGCCTTGAAGAGTGCGCAGTATCAGGAACAACCTCATAATTAATGTGACTGGGACGTCGCAGAACTTTATAGGGACCGAAGTACCGTCTTAACAGTTTTTCTGAGAGGCCACGACACCGAATAGGTGTACATATCCAAAGTTTCTCTCCTGGCTCGTAGGAGACTGGTCGGTGACGAAGGTTGTACCGTCTTGAATCGTAGTCCTGCTGGCGATTAATACGTAGGCGTGCAAGTTGTCGGGCTTCTTCGGCGAGCTGAGTGATATAATCAGCATCCGTTTCAGCGTCTTTGCACTCGTGGGGCAGCATAGCATCCAGCATAGTGGTGACTTCACGACCATGAAGAAGGCGTAATGCCATTGTTCTTGTTGTTTCTTGATGAGCCGTGTTATAGGCAAACGTGACATACGGCAAGATCTCGTCCCAGTTTTTATGCTCCACATCGACGTACATGCAAAGCATATCCACTAGTGTCTTGTTGAGACGCTCCGTAAGACCATTCACTTGCGGATGATACGCCGTTGTTCGCCGGTGGGATGTGCCACTAAGTTTTAAAACTGTCTGTAATAGTTCGGCTGCGAATGCAGTTCCCCTGTCAGTTATTACCACTGATGGAGCACCATGCCTCAGCACCACATTCTCTACGGAAAATCGGGCTGCTTCACTTGCCGTGCCCCTCTCCAAAGCCTTGGTTTCGGCGTAACGAGTGAGGTAGTCGGTGGCTACTATAATCCATCTGCGACCTGCTGATGAGGTGGGAAATAGGCCCAAAAAATCCATTCCGACTTCAGCAAATGGAGTAACAGGCACGTCAATAGGATGGAGGAGGCCTGCTGGTTTGACGGGTGGAACTTTTCTGCGCTGGCAATCAAGGCACGTCCAAACATAGTGTTGAACAGTCGCCGTTACTCTTCGCCAGTAGTATTTCTGCCTCACTCTGCACAACGTACGCGTGTAACCCAGGTGGCCGGATGTTGTTTCATCGTGGCATGCTTGTAATACTTCGCTCCTTAGAGATGTTGGGACGACGAGTAAGTAGTCGTTTCCGTGTGGCGTGAAGTTCACCTTATACAGGACGTCGTTGCGCAAGCAAAATGACGAAAGCCCTCTCGCAAACAGTATAGGTACAGCTGAAGTGCGACCCTCTAAAAAACGTATTATGGGTTCTAGTTCGGGGTCGTCTCGTTGGAGCTGTGCGACAGTTGCCGTGTTTACAACTCCGACAAAGGCTGTATCGTCATCTTCTGTCGTCGCAGGTTCGTATGGCGCACGAGAAAGGCAATCCGCGTCTGAATGTCGCTTCCCCGATCTGTAGACCACCGTCATGTCAAATTCTTGAAGCTTCAGGCTCCAGCGCGCCAACCGTCCTGAAGGGTCTCTTATATTCGTCAGCCAGCAGAGGGAGTGATGGTCGCTGACAACAATAAAAGGACGACCATACAGGTATGGGCGGAATTTTATAACCGCCCACACCACCGCAAGGCACTCTTTTTCCGTAGTGGAATAATTTTCTTCCGCACGTGAAAGAGTTCTGCTCGCGTAAGCAATTACTCGTTCGGCGCCATCCTGCCACTGCACGAGTACAGCTCCTAAGCCGACATTGCTAGCGTCAGTGTGCACTGTTGTCGGTGCGTCATCATCAAAGTGTGCGAGGACTGGTGGCTTCTGAAGGCGTTGCCGCAGCTCGTCGAATGATTTTTGCTGCTCTCCATTCCATACGAATGCGACGTCTTCTCTGGTAAGGCGGGTCAACGGCGAGGCAGTGCACGAGAAGTTCTCAATGAAGCGTCGGTAGTAAGCACACAGTCCTAAAAACCGTCTGACCGCCTTTTTGTCAGTTGGCACTGGAAAATTCGTAACGGCAGCTATTTTTTCAGGGTCAGGCCGCACACCTTCACTACTGACAAGATGCCCCAAGAACAGAAGCTCTTCGAAGCCGAAATGGCATTTTTCCGGCTTAAGTGTTAGTCCGGCGGAACGAATAGCTTGAAATACTGAGTGCAGTCGCCTGACATGTTCGTCGAATGTGGCAGAAAATACGATGACGTCATCTAAATACACTAAGCACGTCTGCCACTTGAGGCCTGATAGTACGGTGTCCATTAGCCACTGAAACGTTGCCGGTGCTGAGCACAAGCCAAATGGAAGTACCTTAAATTCAAAAAGGCCATCAGGTGTCACGAAAGCTGTTTTCTCCCGGTCTCTTTCATCGACTTCTATCTGCCAATACCCACTCCTTAGATCCATCGACGAGAAATAACGCGCGTGGCGTAGTCGATCGAGGGAATCGTCGATACGTGGAAGTGGGTAGACGTGTTTTTTGTCACCTGATTCAGCTTGCGGTAATCCACGCAGAAACGTAAGGTGCCGTCTTTTTTTTTCACTAATACAACCGGCGAAGCCCAAGGGCTTTTCGACGGCTGAATAACGTCGTCTTCAAGCTTCTGTCGCACCTGCTTTTCGATGGCTTCACGTTCTCGCGGAGCTACCCGGTACGGGTTTTGCCTGATGGGTCTGGTGATGTCGTCCGTTATAATTCGATGTTTCGTCAGCGGCGTTTGACGGACCCTGGAAATCGAAGAGAAACAATCTTCAAACTTGTTAATAAGCTGCATGATACTTTGCTTCTGCGCCGGCAGCAAACTTGGGCCAATATCAACAGATAGAGGTGCGGGGGTGAGATCAGTTGAATTATCTTTTTCAAGAGTTAGGCAGTCTGTGATCTCGGCGAGCTCTTCCACGTACGCGACTGCCATGGCCCTCGTTAGATGTCGGCGTTCAGAGCTGAAGTTCGCAACAAGGACGTGCGTATGTCCGCATTTTATGCTTACGACGCCTCTTGCGATCGATAAACCATGGCTGAATAGCAGTGTTGGAATTTGCTCGGCGATGTTTTCAGAATCGCTCGACGTGTCACATGTCACAGCCACGAGTGCACTCGACCGCGGTGGGATGGTCACGTCGTCTTCAAAGACGCGCAAAGGCTGACGTCGCTGGTCTGTACAGGGCACATCCGAAACTTGATCTGGGGCCGTCCAAAACGTAACCGATCTCTCAGGAATGTTGATAATGACACCATATTCACGCAAGAAGTCCATGCCCAAGATCAGGTCTTTGCAGCACTCCGGTAAAATTACGAAAGTAGCGACGAAATCTGAACTGCCGATATTAATTTGAGCTGTACATTTGCCCGTCGGCGTCACCAATTGACCTCCTGCGGTTCTTATGTTTGGGCCCGTCCATATTGTTCTTACTTTCTTTAGGCAGTCGGTGAGTTTACGGCTAATAATAGAGAAGTCCGCACCAGTATCTACCAGTGCTGTTATTGGGCGTCCGTCTAAACGAATGTCTAGATTGGCGCTTACGATTTCCGTTGATGTCGGTGACGTCGTATCGTCCTTGGTATCGTGCGTCATACGATCCGCGGTATCATTCGTTGTATCGCGTCGTAGAGAAGATGTTGGGGGTGTGATAGCATCTCGACGGGCGGCAACCTTCCTCCCAAAGGTCACAGCTGTTAGTTTCCCCGACGAGGGCTAGGAGATCTGCCCCGGACCACCTCGGAGTAATTGCGCTGCGGCGGCGAGTTCGGTGCAGGTGAAGGAGAGCGGGGTCGATGATACGGCACTTCGGGTTGCTGTACTTGCGGGCCTGCACTGCTGTCACGGCGGTTATCGAAATAGGCACGAGGGGAGGTTTGTAGAAAGTTATGATGTCTACGGTCACGGTACGGGCAATTGCGGAAAATATGGCCGGCTTCTCTGCAATGAAAGCAAAGTGGTCGACGGTCGACGGTGCGCCACAAGTCCGTCTTACGGATGAATGGTCGACTGGTGGGCATACCTTGCGACCAAGATGCAGATGTCGGCGGAGTGTACTTTGGCGCCGTTTGCATAGGCACGTTGGACTGTGGATACGGCTGTGGCGGATTGGGAGCTGGGGCCCACGGCTCGTTGTAAGGCCCTTGGCTCACGTCATGATAAGCCAGCGGTGACGAGTTGTAGGACACTGGAGTTTGTCGACGGACAGCTGATGCGTAGCTCACAGACCGCTGGTCTGAGGGCGATTCGGGCAACGAAAATGCCTGGCGGAGTTCTTGCCGCATAACTTCTGCAACGCAAGCCAAGGTATTTTCTTGCGGAGTCACAAGGAGGTTTCGGATCTCCTCCCGAACGACCTCACGAATGAGTTCGCGCCGAAAACACTCACTACCGGCACTCAAAGCAGAGAGACTGGGAGATGTTTTGATTGGTTGGTCATGGTATCGGCGCCGTTGCTGCAGTGCTCGCTCGATTGTTGTAGCCTCTTTGACAATTTCCACTACGCTTGTTGGTGGGTTGCGTAGGAGACCGGCAAACAGCTCTTCCTTGACGCCCCTCATCAGATGTCGGAGTTTTTTACCTTCAGGCATCTCGGGGTCGGCCCGCTGAAATAGGCGGGCCATGTCTTCCGCAAACATGGCGACGCTCTCGTTTGGTTTCTGTATGCGTGCCCCGATGAGCTGCAGAGCAGATTCACGGCGGTCGATGTTTGCGAATGTCCCGAGAATTCGCTGCCGAAATTCCTCCCACGAAGACAGCGTTGACTCGTGGCTCTCGTACCACGTACGAGCGCTGTCTGCCAAAGCAAAGTAGACGCGCGATAGCTTTTGTTCAGTGGGCCAGCGGTTGGCTTTGGCGACTCGCTCATACTGGGCTAACCAGTCCTCGACGTCTTCATAAACCTCACCATGGAAGGTCTCAGGAATTAGAGGCTGATCAACAGTAAGCTGTGAAGGCCCTCCGGTAGCCATTTTTCCTGGTACGGTGTGTTACTGGAGAAGTTCGAGCGGGATCGCCTCGGGACTAAGGCCTCGCTGTCGGCGACTGTAGCGGTGGACAGGAGTATCCACTGCAGGAACGAATTGCGGTGGTGGACTCGATGTGCTAGGGCGCGGAGTTGTCCCAAGCATCAGTTGGAGAAGTCCAGCACCTCCACCAATGTCGCTAGGTGAAAATAACAGAATACAGGACGACGGTGCGACCAGAAAAAACGAGGTCTGTATTAACAGAACAAAAGAGCAGCCGCTTCGACTTCTTCTTCCTCGGAGGAACCGTGGGTGCTGTCCACGCTCATCACTTCATCGTCCTCTGTCTTCTTGCCCGGCCTTTAGCCGTGAAAATATAATACCAGCAATCGAAATGTTACAGGAAGTAAGGCTAGCTTACGTTTTAGCATCCGACCCGGCGTAACTCAACGAAACAAAGGCGTAAGAGGTCGCGCAAGCTGCAGCGAGTGAAGTCAGCTTCGTGCTGTCATCGCTTCAGTTCAAGCGCCATGTATTAGGGTTATAAGCTGTATGCCGATCCTTGTCAAGTGGTCCGTGTGCGACGGCAACCTCCGCTTGTACCACTCAAGGCCCATCCACACGCCTGCAATTTTTCAGTGACAGCGACAAGCGGCAGCGACAAACTTGCCTCGTTGCGCCGTCGCGTCGCGACGACTGCATTCACATGACGGCAACAGTCTCAACCACATGACCACAACAGTCTCATCTCGTACATACCCCTAAATTGCGAAAAGAATTTTATTAAGGTATTATTAAGGTAGCTAGATGAAAACATGCCAAATTTATTGCTGTCTCGTGTGGCCAACAGAAGCCACAAAAGTATTTCGCAACCTTCTTTTTTTTTCAAAATATTTGGTTTTAACGCGACATGGTGCCCAGAAGCGTATGCTACGACGGCTACGACGCACATCGCAGGACGAGTTTGCATTCTCGCAAGCGACCAAATTGCCACAAATTACCGTGTAAACATTAAAAGACCTCTACGATAAGAAGACTTAAAACAAAATACGTCCGCACTCTCACTCTTTGATTGAGATGCGAATGTATAATACATAGTTGATTTCTTGCATCACTTCAAGTACGGGCCGATAACAAACATTGAGAGCAAATTGCAACCGAAGCAAGCTCCAGGGGCGCAGCCATGCTGTCGAAAATCGCCAAGCTGGTTTTCGGCCGACAGACGATCTTTTTTAGTTTTACAGAAATAGGTGAGGCGAGAAGTGGCGACGACGCATGAACCTCAATGGCAGCAAATCTTGTCGCTCGTCGCTCTTGTTTGACGCTGTCGCTAGAAAATCACGTGCATGCGGATGCATCTTTACACTTCGGGACCCCCTGATGGGCATCTCGCGCTACAAACGATGGCCGGTGCGTACCCTTTGCGCTTCAGCTGCGGTCATCTCCTGCAATTGTATGCTTTCTCTAGCACGTAGCGCATATGACACAAGGGACGATGTTTTCGTTCTTCGATGCTTTATAAGGAACCTCAGAGTGATGATAAAAATGCGGTAATAATTGCTATCAAAACAAAAGCGAGGACAGAACGCCACCTTGACTGCAAAAACTGCACCACATCTTAAGTGTTGGAGAAGGCTTGGTCCTACGGAGAACCTTAAAAGGCTCGTTACCTAGTGTACAATTGATTCGATTCACATTTCTGCGTCTGTCAATCTTTTTCTCCATATTGAGCTTGTACGGTGAATCAGTAGTTCGATATGGACCAAATCATTTACTCTAACATTATAAACTTTCTTCATTTGAAAATTTCTAATATCATACTATTATATAGCTTCCTACGTTCGAAACGTGTTATTTTGCAGATATGAAACAAAACAATAACAAATCAATGTTATCTCAATGCTGACTGCTCTGGCATTCGTGAAGCGTAGCAAGTTTGTCTGGTTATATAATCATTTTCGGACAGTGCACACGCAGCGCTCGTGCCTCAAGTTCTTCACGTCTTCGACCTTGTGCGCCGTTTTATTTTGATGTCGAAATTCGCGTCACTTCAGTCATTGTTTTGTGCCCAACCCCTTAAACCTTTTTTTCTTAAAATCACCCCAGTTTTAGTATTTCATAATGTTGAAAAGCCTTCAAACAGAAATAAAGGTATTGAACAATACCAGTCAAATTTGATACGTTTAGCTCGATGCAGAGGTAAAAGGAGGTATCAATACATATTCCCACTTCATATTACGGATACGAAGTTAAGGCATTGTCATGAAGTATTTCTATTAGAAAGCCACATTGTATCCGTTCTACGAGAGAAGACTTTTTTCCCGGTGTGACAGGTATGGCGTGAGACCGTTCGAGACAGGATATGACGTTTTTTTTTTCTTTCTGTTTATATCCTTTTTGCAGTCCGTCAATTCTTTATACTAAATACAGCCCAACTGAGCAAATTCTACTTGACTGACCGACTGACAAAACGAATAAGAATAGCACAAACTGTTATGATGCAACCTTGAGTAATTACAGACGCTCACTAACCACATAAAAATTTTTGCTGGGTCATATGTTAAAGTTGGAAGCCAAGAATGAGTAGTAACAACGTAAATTAGGCAAATAGGAAATATGTAAACCATATAAACTCGTGCGTGCGATACTACACTACCCGTTTTAAGGTGCACTACGCAATATGTCGATGTTTAATTCACATGAGGAAGGCACGCGCATTCCTGTGACGTTTTTTCACCCATGTTTGAATTAGCAGTTGGTTTTTCAGATGGATCCGTACCAACGAAACGCATTCATTCTCATTGACATCATACGTATTTTAAATATAGGCTAGAAAACCCACTCGCGTCCCCATGAACAGTTTTATAAGTTTCTTTATAAATAGCAGTTAGAAAAATCCATTCCTGCAGCTTTCCTGCAAACATTTTGAACATGCAGGTAATTAGTATTTATTTTATGCAAGGGCCACTTTGTGATGTTATTATTCTACTCCCATCGCGCAAGTGTAACATATGCCCTAAAAGACACTAACAGAAAAGGAAAAAAAACTATTTCGTGAAGAAATTGATTAGCTGCCCACAGCCCTAATTTCATACACGGAAGACTTCAAGGCATACATGGATGACATCAAAGATAATGAGCCAACTTACACGTCTCAGTCGCACGTCCTCTTTTTCGTGAGCCCCAGTTGTGGCTGCGGTAACTGGCGGAGTCGTCACTGGGCTAGTCATCACCCTCATCAGGAGCAGTAGAGCTGTCGCTCCTTTTGTAGCCCTGCCCGCGACTCGGACTCTTGTGCGACCGCTGGTCGTCGTTCTCCTGTTTCCTTTTTCATCGACGTCCGGATGTACGACCCTCCTCGGAATGGATCGCTGGCCAACGGTGTTGGGCGCTATTTCCAGCCGCCGCTCGAAAGCATCATCCGTGACGTCTGGTGTGACATCGTAAGGCGCCAGCGAGTTGTGGAGAATGGGCAGCCTGATCCCTAGGAGTAGCCTTGCAAAAGCGATGCCAAGGACGACACTCAGGAACTCGACACGGTGGGGTTTCGAGGGCTCACTCAAGGATTCGGGATCCAGCGTCTGCTCGGAAACAGGCCGTGAGCCATCTTCGTAGTAGTATCTCGCAAAGCTACGATCTGATGGCAAAGAAGGTGCTTGCCACGGACCTTCTGCCAGGAAACATAAATCAGCTGGTGACGATGCAGCCCCCGTCGGTGAAGGCGTCCATTCGCTGGGCAAAGTCCGGCGTGGTGGTGAGACGAAGCTGGAATGCTCGGCGTCCCTGCAACACTGAGGCTCCCCTTGAATGGGCTGCATTCTCGCCAAACGCAAACGTGGACAATCGAAGGACGGTTACAAGCAGAACGAGGCGACGGTGCACGTGACGTTGTTGCTTCTTTGTCTTCGCTGCCTCACGGCACGCGCACCGGATTCAAGAGTTCTTGTTCTTGTTCACGTTTTGATCGTGGCGCATACCAGCTGTGGGGGATTGGCCAAGAATCAAGTGGTTTTAGAAATTATTGTTCAGATTCAAAATAATGGAGATATATGAGAAAGATTACTGACAACCTAGGAAAGCATGATACTTGATCTAATGCATACAATTCTTTAAATGAAAAACGAATTTATTCTCAGAAAAGAGAAATAATCCGATTTATACGTATATAATTTTGTAGACACGTTAGATTAATGAAACAGAATAATTAGTCAGTATATTAGATTCATCAAAATAGTCCTGGACGGCGGCGCATGCTGTTGCAGTAGAGAACCCAGAAATGTAAGCTCCAAAAGGCAAAATGGCATGAACAGATAAGTCAATACCAATACCACGTAAGCGTATTTCTAATAGAGTTTTTCGTAATGTGTTAAACTGCGTTCACGTCAAAAAAATTATGTATTGTTTCAAGTTCATCACAGAACGCGCACACTGGCGAAGATGCCTGAGGACACTTGTGTTTATAGAAATTTAGATTTGGTACCCGCCAACACGGCCTTTTGATAGCTACTTCTTGTTTACTAGTGCGGAAAGTCTCGTTGCCCGGGATAATATAAATGGAAATATTCGGTAGAGTTTGGTAGTGCTGAAGCTCTAAAGACTTCCGTAATACTGTCTGTGGCATCGTGCAGCAGTCACATAACGGATGATGGGCAGTGTGGTAGAACCAGTTCGCTAATTGACGACTTAGCTAAGGAATCGGCTATTTCATTTATGAATAAGTCTTTATGTTCAGGCATCCAATCTAGTCGAACTTTTCTCAAATGCGCAGGCACTAGTGCACGGAACGCCTCTGTTACGTGATTATCAGCACCAACAGAAAGTGCCACGCAGAGAGATAGGGAATCTGTTCTTATGACAGCTGATGTAACTGCTGTATTTACCTTCCGTAAAGTAAGCACTACTACCAGAAATTGAGCCACAAAAACGGGAATGAAATCAGGTAGTTGGAAGGAAAAAATCCAATCTGAAGTCGAACTGAAAATGCCAACCCCTGACTTTTCGTCACATTGCGATGCGTCTGCAGCAATAATAACGTTTATTGTCCTACTGCTCAGATTATCGTGTAGTAAACCATCCAAAATATAATGGGGAAGTAATTTGCCGTAAATAGGGAAAATATCGTCAAATTGAGTTTCCACAGCGTATGAATTATCACGACTTGGAATGATGTCGCATATACGTAAGTTTAGAGGCTCCAGTAAATTTTGCACCAATCTAATTTGTGGTGTGTGAAATCGCGGCCATCTTGCACCGAAAAATGATTCCGCGGGGGGGGGGGGGGAGAAAGGCTGTTTCTGAGTGTCGTAATGGTTATTCATAAATTCTTAAGAATGTTCGAACAGTCAGAAGGCGAATATTTTAAGAAAGAGCAGGCACCATAAATTCCAGATCAAACACATTGTTAGCAACTGTTTTAGACAGACTAAGGCATAAGCGCAATGCTTCTCTTTCCAGAATAATTAGAGGCCGCAACGTGTAAGCTGGAACTCCACAGAAATCTACAAAACCAAATTCCAAAAAATACGAATGTACATGAAATCTATCATTACCAGTGTGTCTTTTCTAATACTTATGCGGTAGTTGCTTAGCAGGTAATATTCCAATCGTCCGAACACCTCTTCTGGCGACATATTCGACATGAGGTCGCCAGTTAGGCGATGTGTGATAAATTACTCAAGGGTATTTAACAGATTCCACCTGTTGTATATTCTCATGAGAATAAAACAAAGAGATGTGTACGTGGTATTGCAGCGGGAAAGGAAGGAGAACAAATTTAAAACAAATCTTAAAAACAATAAAACATCATGTCTGCAAGAAAATTGTGAACCCACGCTACTATGTATGATGAAAAATTAGAGTATTCTAAACAATCTTTCAAAATACAGTGCTCCACGGTATCATATGTTTTAGCGATGTCTAAGGTAACTAAAGCTGCCTATTTGTTATGTAGCCGGGCTAACGGAAGCCGACTTTCTAAATCAACGCGGGCATGGCAAATTGAACAACCAGCCTTGAACCCGATTAGACAGAACTTGAAATTGACCTCACGGTGATAAGTTCATTATTTCGTACATTGACGATTCTCTAAACCAAGTTCCCTAGTTTGATGTCAGTGCGATTGGCCTTACGGTATTTAACATGTATGCTTCATTTTCATTTTTGATAAACAATATAATTTTGAAGAGCTTCCATTCTGGTGGTATCCATGCGTTCCCTAACGATTAAGTCACTAGTTCTAGGAAAAAGTAGGTGATTCCAGGAGTCAAACCTTTAACATACAGTTCTTAATTCCATCTGCTCCCGGAGCTGTCCTCGGTAAGCATAATACTGTCTGACTTAATTCAGCTAAAGAAACTTCTGGAAATACATGCAAAATTTCCAGCATGGGCCGAATAGCGGAAACATTAGCAGTGAAGCGGCGTTGCAAACTTTGCGCTATGTCTTCCAAAGAGGTGTCCCATTTCTTGCGGCGTAAAGACACATGACTGCAACGTTAAAGGTGCTGGCAGTACTTTTCTTGTCCGAATGTAAGCGAACAGAGCACGCCTATTTCTTGATTTTGCAACATAATGGAAAAATCTACTGTCGTATTCTTCTTTCGCGTGGTTCTAGAACGCCTCAATACGTCAACAAAGAATTGATAGTCCTTCAAGTTGGTTGGGCTTTGATTATGAAGAAGTTTTCTCGAAGCGGATTTTCTTCTTCAATAGTTGCGCGTACACTCATCGTTCCACCAATGAGAAGAGGATCGTTTATTCCATGGAATAGAAAATTCATAATTGTTTCTAGATCTCTCCAGCATTGAACCAATCATAGATGCAGTCTCCTTAGTACTGGCATTTCGAGGTTTAGAAATGGGAGAATGGAGGCAGGCTTGAAATTCGCTATGGTTGATGTATTTCCGTTTTGGCTGATCTAATTTTATTGTTTTACTAGTGATATCAAAAACTACAGGAAGATGGTCGCTGTTGGTTGGCATAACCAGAACAGCCCATGAGAAACCCTTGATTGCGTGAGCAAAACGTGTACTGAGCAAGTCTGATCTAGCACAAATGTTACATGACCTTTATTTACACATGAGAGGTTGGGATAAATAGTTGATTCCCACAGTCACCTGCCACAAGAATCTGTCTTTAGTACCCAAGGCTAATGATGTGCATCGAAGTCTCCTGCGAGTACAATTTCCAATCTACATGATGCCAAAACACTGTCAAGATATCGCGTACTTTGCACACTGGAGGGGAAGTAACAATTTATAACTGAAAAAGGGTGGCATCCGTGGAGACAGTAGTCTAATGCTTATTATTTCACACTCTGAGTCTAACAATCACAAAGCAATTGTCGCCCTATGGCATAATTTACTTGATACAAGAATCATTGAACCACCACATCGTGAATGGCTATCTAATCGAAAAGAACACAAACCTGCAAGATGGAAATTTTTATCTGATGTAAGCCAAGTTTCTTTGAGAAATATATTATCAAGATTAATATTCTTGTAAAAATATTGTGAGTCGGTTGACGCTCTCAACATACAACGGCAGTTCTACTGCGGTACCCCCACCATACCTATGATGTTGGGCGCACCGCAGAGGCGCATGGTGCGCCCTTGTTAGCATCTTTACGTGAAATGCCTGATTCATTTCGTTTAGTTTTTTCCTTCAGATCGGTGAAGATACGGGATCTGGTACGTTTATTAGTTCGCATAACGAGTTCCATATCCGCTACAGCACTTGTGCTCGGCTTAGGCGTATGTCGCTCCAAGTGCACCTGTGTTCCTGACAGCTTAGCCTTGTCTGCAGATGCAGAAAGTTCGTCCAACACTACATGCGTAACTTAGCGGCATCGCTGGTAATGTCCGATACTGCAGGTTTTGTACTAGTATATACTCTATGCCCAATTTTATTTGAAAGAGTTTGCACCAAACAGATGGAAATGTTAGATATGAGTTTATTCATTGTTTTACTCACTGCCTTTTACACAGCAGTTTATATACCTTGCGATAGATTTGAGTCTCTACTGCAAGTGTAGCGCGCTCTAATTCCAGAGTATCCAGAAGCCATGTCTCTAACTTTGTCAATGGCTTCCCTTCGAGAAGAGTATTCGCACTGGGCTTGTGCATTGGTGATGATGATGATGATTCTCGGAAGAACGGCAAAACCAATCACGGGGGATGACACGAAGCGTGCGGTTATATTTTTGCAAAGCAAAATGATATATAAGGGAAAAAGGCAAGCAGAGAGATGAGAAAAAAAAGGGCGAAGGATGTGCGAAAAATATAATCTTTAAGGAAGCAACACTATTTGCGATATTTTAGCTGTCTCCTATTGCAATGCTACTGATCCTAAAGATGAACATATGAGATAAACAATTGCTATATTTTTAAGGTAAATAGATAAATGCTTTGCCTTCGGCTTTGATATCTGCTACACACAATAATGAATGGCTCGATCGTGTCTGCATGATTACAAAAAATACAAAGGGGGGAAGGAACGAATCTAGACATGTGTAAATAAAAATAAAATGACGTTATTTTGCATCACAGTTTTGTTAGCGTAGCTTCTCATTTGACTTGTGCTGTGTCAAGATCTAGCACACGGATACTCAAGGTGCCGAAAATTTGTGTCCGTTTCTTGGGCATATTTATATGTGCAAAATCCAATAGGATGGCAGTAAATGAAAATTGAGGAGCTATTCCAATGCTGGAAGGTGGGTGGCATATGAGTTCTTTCAACGCACGACATGTATTTGATACAGAATACTGAGCCATTGCCTATGACACACATTGCAACTAATGCCAAATATTTATCCAGAAAGTGTGCATTGTATTTTGTGCATTTCAACCTTTGCATTTAGGTTGCCTGAGTCTTTTTGTTACGAAGCCTTTCGTCTCGTCTCGCTTGCCGCAAGCGCTTGACGTTTCGTACATTATCTTGACTTGCGTTTGCTGCTAATGCGTGCCCTTTATTTTAAGAGGGCCAGTGGTTTGAACAAGCCAGTGATGACGATTCATCCATGTTCCTGGTATAGTGGCCCAGCACGGCCGGAAGTGGAATACTAACTGAGCTATAGGCGGGAAGTGAGAAACTAATTGAGCTATCGGTGGAAGGATTAGTGGTGTTTAGAAGGTCAACTTCAACGCCCGTATTCAAAATCATCGCACATTGCCATACACCGACAATTACTTGTTGCCAATATACACCATACTCCACAACCAAGACAGATAAAGATAATCAAACATTGCAATATCAGCAAAAAGTAGGGTAATGCACGCCAAAAAAAAACTGCGTTCAGCCGGATTCAAACCATTGACCTATATGTAACCATTGCACAATATGGCGCTTCTACAGTCCACCGCTCTACCAACTCAGCTACTGACGAAATGATTCGTGGGGTTTTACAAGCTCTTTTTACACGCACTTATTCGGAACCATCATACATCAGCATACACCGACAATTACTTGTTGACAATATACACTATACTCCACAGGCAAGGAATAAAAAAATCAAATGTAGCGATATTAGCAGAAAAACAGGATAACGCACGCCAAAAAAAATTCGTCGAGCTGGATTCGAACCAACGACCTATGGATAACCATTGCACAAAATAGCACTATTAACGTCCACTAATTTACCAAACGAGCTTTGGACTTTTTTTATTACCAGCTTCAGTATATCCATATCAACAAAACATTATTACGGCACAAAAGGAAATTAAAGGTTAAAAAAATTCAATTCACTTACCTAACGTTGCTCTAAAACTAGCGCTGTTTTAACAATAATTCTACCTGCTGCGGCAATACTAGCACAGGTGTGTGAGACTTTTGCTTCTAAACAAATCTCTGAAAACTTTTTTTGAAATATGGACTCGATAATCTGGTGTCAGCATCTACATTTCACACTGCAAAACGACATCTCCACCCACTGTGCAATACAAAAATCATAATTAGGTCCTATGGAACACCATCTTCCGCGTCAATTGCCAAAAACTGGATCCTTGAAGGTGCGGGGGAAAATATTTCTTAAGGGTGCACTGCAAAATATCCCACATGAACGCTGCACCCCAACAGTCCAGGAATGCATGGTCAATTGTTCCATCTCGTTTGCGTATGTCACATTGTACACCCCAGGATAGATAAAAACCTGTTTCGTTCATTCAAGTCTTCGCTGTCAGCGTGCCAGTGTGCAAGCGGAAGAAAAACGTTTTACCACCAGGTAGTACGGGCATCTTTTTCACTCGCTTAAGCTTGTCTTTTCCTCATTTTGCACTACACAGAGTTCTATAGAGTGGCATAAGAAACAAAATTTCACATGTCTCTCTGCAACTTTTTCAATTTTGATGACGTAAATGTCTCATTGAAAGTCGACTGAACGAAAATCGCGCTGACATAACTACTTCTTTTAGAAAACCGCGCATGCTTCCGTGAATATGCTCAGTCGAAACAATGAGTTCAGGTAAAGCATGATAACCTCATCTGGCAGGAAGGAATGTTCTACATTCTTTTAAAACAAAAATCGGCTGACTATTTGTCGCAACAAAAAATGGATTAAATCAAGCCCACCATCACGGGCTCGCATAAACAAGTTTGTTCTGCTAGTTCACTCTCATGTGGAGCCCCAAATAGACACTGACAAATATTCGATGGAGTATTTGGACATTTATTCTCGAACAGTGAATTACTTGCATGAGGTACTACAGTTTACATATGAGAAATAGGTTGCATGCTTTCGCCCTAGAAACGACTGACACGCTCGAGCCATTTCATTTTTTAGATTAGTTTTGCAGTAATGATTTTTCTTATGCCAGTTCTGTTCGCTCTCAATATCATAGTCCAGGGATACTCCCAATACCTAACAGGAGGGGTAGAAAAACTTAGGTTGGCGAAAGTGTCGGGAGTAGACGGCCACTCGCCGTGCCAGAGTCCGTGGTACTTTACGCAGTTCACAGTACATCCACTGGGAACACAAATAGATTGACTGTTTTAACAACATGCAGTATACTTTCTTAGTCAGCACAGAATGTGGCAAAATTATCGGTGTAGGCCAGCAAACGCACCTCTACTTCTTGTAATTTAAAGCCACGTATCACGTCACTTTGTATCACCATCATCATCAACATCAACAACAACACCATCATCATCAGCCTGACTACATCCACTGCAAGACAAAGGCCTCTTCCATGTTCCACCAGTCAACTCGGTCATGTGCTTACTGCTACCATTTTACAACCGCAAAAGAGACAAGGAGCGCGGTGGTAGTTCTATGCTTTCAAGTATTTTTTATTGAGAAGTAGCACCTGCTTTGAGAATTTTTCCTTCAGAAAATCATTCTGGCAAACAAATATCAGGTTGTGTTAAGTTCGAAAAACAATCAGACCTGCAATTGATGACTCCTTCAAATAACTTTTAAAATACTGGCAGCACAGAAAGAAGATATGAAATTCCATCACATTACCAAATTTGCATAATGGACATAACCTCGTCATTTTTCGTCATAAGAAACACACCAGCAGTCAACATTAAATTAGCGAAATAAAACAAAACGTTTAATGTATAAAATGCGCAACCTGAATAATGAGAACCTATTTTTATAAAGTGACACCAAGAATAGAACATCGTCAGCTCTAGTTATAGGAATGACACTAAGATATAAAATGCACCATCTAAAATTATGATACAAATAGGGCCTTTCAAGAAAGGAACGGCATTTTACCCCTGCACAACTTTGGAGGGCCAGGCGCAACTCCTTAAATGACGACACATTGCAGACTACCGACCACCACAGCTCAAGCGCATTGGATCTGTTGGGCTTCGCAGTTTAAGCTCGTGTTGGGCCCTCCCATACTTAAGTACACTCCAACCGTGCGAAACGAAACGCCCGATGACATTGGCCACTGGATTTTATGACGTAGGGGTGGCGGAATACGTCTGTCACAGTCTCTTAGGCCACTATAGTAGATGACTAGAATATCATGAGTGTTCATAACAATGATTAAATTTGTGTTACTTTCTCATTATTACCGCACGTGCACTTTGCATGCTATATTCCGAAGTGCCTTTATTTCATATACACAACTCGAAGTCGACCGATGGTTGATATAACGATGCTCACTCATTCTGGAAGCCTCGGTAGAATTTGGCAGTTGCACTGTTCGGGGTTTTTGGTTTCGCTTTCATTGTTCGGCTAATACCAGCAACTGCTTGTTTGGAATCTTCTACCGGACACAGCATCTTTGCAGGAAAGGCTCCAGTTCCCTCATTTAGCCCGACGAACCATCTCTAATTTTTTCATCGTTCATAAAATTGATTTATTTCTGTACTGCGATATTGAGGTCTCTACTAATCTTAAGGTTTCTACTAATCTCTGTCTTAAGGTCTCTACCAATCCAGCTAAATAAAAAAACGCCAGGCCTGCGCGGAAGGCGCAACACAGTCACAGCAAAAGCTACAAGAGCGGCCTTTCAGAGCTCTTTTCTATACACTCATTGGGTAACTCCTGCAAGCCCACTTGCTCGGTAACCACTACGGCATTATTAATTAAACATTTCGAGTAGTATGCGGGCGTTTCCTATGCTATTCTTCGACATTCTTTTGGGAAGCGTCGTATTCGCTAAACGATTGCGAGGATTTTTGTGTCAGTTGTTCATGGAGCAGCTGAACACGATGAGGAATTAGGCCTGAAGTTGGTATGCGCCGCAGTTAATACATAATAAAGAACAAGCTTTTGTAATGGGTTGGAGCTTGAGACGACCCACTGTTTGCACTGTTCGCATTTTGTGACGCCTGGTTTTTTCGTTGTTGTTAAAAAATACTTTACTACTCATAAAAATACGATTTCTGTGCTGACATCAAACCTGCTTAGGGCAAGTTTGCCAACAAGTCCCAAGCACCGGCGTAGCTCAGTAGTAGAATACTGGACTGGCATCCAGCGGACCCACGTTCGAGCCCCACTGTGTCATTGGTATTAGATTTTCTTGCTAATTTCGCGCGATGTGGGTACGAAGGCCTGCAATGGCGGTGGCGGAACACTACGGCGCGGCGCGAGACCCGAGTCGTGATCTCATAGGAGCGTTTGCTGTACAAATACTTCAGGTAATTGTGAAAGTAACGAGCAAGACTTGAATTACCCTTATGTTAAAGTTTTCGCAAGTGTTTCATAATAATGATTAGACTTTAGTATCCGTAGTTTGACGCACCAAAACCATAGTATGAGTGTGAGGCACGCCACAGTGCAGGGCTCCTGAAGCATGGCCACTCGTGTTGTTCACGGCCGCTGGAACGGAGAAGAACACAGGCCTCTGCCATTTCGCCTCCATCGTCTTGGGTCAGCAGCCGAGTACCTTAACCGCAGCACTACCTCGACGAACAGGTTGCACTTAGGGAAACACCTCGCATAGTAACATGATAGGGCATTGAAGTTTTTCGTTATTTACTTTCGCCAAAGCATCAGGTGATACCTCATTTGAATATTGCATATATTAGGTTGGCGATTTCTGGGGCTGCTAAATCTTGTATCATTTAATATTTCTATTTCATTAAAGCTGCAAGTTGATAATCTCTGGTTTCGGAGAGATCACTGGGAACGATTTATTATCAAAACACATGCTTTTGTAAAACGCATCTTTTTTTTTCTCTTTTTGGAACGACAAGAGCCTAAGGTCATCGAATGCCTATCACAATAAACGATTATCAAAAGTAACGAAGGAACAACGTTTCTTTTTTTTTACCCATTGTCAGCGTGCATAAGATGTGTCTGTGCTAATAAGTATGTTCTCAATTATGGGCATCCCAGTTGACTTGAATTACGACTCGGTAACATAAAACTTAGTTGATTTGGGGGTGCGTGGTGAAGCACAATACAACAACCAGGATGAGGACGATAAGTAGAAGACACAGCGGTTAGATTGTATGTACAACAAATAATTTTGCGGAGCTAGTTCGTGACACAACCCTAACTAAAATGTCGTAGCACTTCATTTCATGAGGAGAGGACATGTTCTTCCTCACGATGGTCTTTTGATCGCCCCGGGCACGATAGTATTGTGAATGCAGCTTCCACAGCGATTCGTTCACTTCTAAGTAAGTATGTTGTCCCATATTGTCGCTTTTTTTTCTTTCTACTGTTCGCAATTTTCTTTTCACTTAACAAAGCAGAAAGGTCCAGCCAGTATTTCGTGCATGTATTATAAGCTGCAATTTGTCTTTCTTCTTTGTACCTATTTCGTTTTGTGCCGTGAAATTTTTCGCTGACGTGATGTACCTCTATTTGAAATTGTATACCCCCAACAACATTGTCCCCACAGGGCGCTGTAAATACATGTGTAAACAAAGAAAACAACAGGGCTGCGTCCCGCCTAGCCTGCTCACGTGTAGCTCTGCGCTGCGCATGTCCTGAGCTATCTAAAGCGTCAAGCACTGCGCTGCAAAATGCGACGAGTTCGATCTAATACAGACACTTTATTTGCCTTGCACAGCTCTCTGATTGATTTGTGGGGTTTAACGTCCCAAAACCACCATTTGATTATGAGACACGCCGTAGTGGAGGACTCCGGAAATTTTGACCACCTGGGGTTCTTTAACGTGCACCCAAATCTGAGTACACGGGCCTCTAACATTTCCGCCTCCATCAGAAATTTGCACAGCTCTCTAACAAAGCACAATGACTGTTCCCGTGTCAGGGCGAAGCAAAAGGTTTCCACTCTGGAAAAGGTACCTCGAGGCTTTGCTGCACACTCTCATGTGTTGCGTTACAGTCACCTAATGGGTACTCCAGAGTCGCGAATGGAAGAAATATGACACAGAGGGCACCTTGCAGTGCTACTTACTGTTGGTATCATATGAAACTTTTAAAGAGCCAATGCTACACGTGCACGTGTTTCTTTTCTAGCAGCGTCCTTAATTTTTTCCACCAGGAAGGGAAGCGAGAATGCCAAGTGAGATTAGTGGTGAGAACGAGGCCCAATTAGGCAATCGCTTTCTACTTTTGAGACGAACCTCAAAGCATCCTTCCAAGTTTTTCGCCCGTCACCAGAACTGCCGAAGCTGAAATGTATACGAAACGAGCTTTTTAATGCCTGCGCGATATTGGCCAGCTGTTGAGAGAAGAGGCGAAAGCCACGAATAAATAAAAATTTGGATGTTACTGAATTACATCTGCACGAAAGTTTTTTTTGTTCACTGAGATTTCTCGCGTTATATTGAATTCATGCAAAATCCCTCCATAAAATAGTTGACGGATCGAAAGTGCCAATATTACAATAGCTTATAATTGCGAAATGTGACCGCAGGAAACAGAGGGGAAAATTTACAGAATATGAAGAGTGGGTCATGTTGACCGTTTTGTGTGTTCTGTGTCACTTTTTAATGTACTTTTTGTGACCACTTTTCCGAATAATGTGTAAGCAAATGAACTACACTCCAGCCTTCCAAGTCTTAAAAGGTATACTCCAACTTCCGACATGTGGAAGCAAAAATAAATACCACAAAGCAACTCCTCTTTCATCTGTCTGAGTAGTTGCAGCACAGGACGACGAAATCGTAGGGAACCATTGAATTGTCAGTAGCTTACTACTGCGTTCGTTGGGATGAAACAGCATTGAAAGGGTTTTAATGATCCCACACTATAAAAAATTCGTAAAGTGCTTCTTTCGAGTGACTCCTTTCCTATTGCTGTTACGTGACTGGAACAGTTCATCGCGAATTCAACTAGTTGTTCCACAGTCTGATTTATCTCGTATACGTGCATAATGTAGAACATAACGAAAGATCTCGTACTTTATCTGCTTATGTGGTGTTTTTTTTTTTTACAAAAGGGTCTAAAACAGAGAGAGTAGGTTATTATCATTCTTCCCATTCGCTCCAAGATCGTGGATTCGAAATGAAAGACAAATAAAATGAAGGTAATAAGCACTTTAAAAAGTACTGATCTTAAATGCCAGGACATAAAGCAGTTAGGGAGGCATGGTAGTGTAAACCCCTTAGGATATCATTTGCATTTTTTGTCAACAACAAGTATACTGTACTCTGATGAACAAACCTATGGAAGCCCGACATCGAGCGGCTTTTCCAAGTGGTTTAAATGTCGCGTTCAAGTGCGCTGCCCGCACTCTGGTGTAAGCAGTTAGCACACGAAAAACCTAGTTTTTCTCAAATGGCGTTTTCTGTACATTTTTCAACTTCGATGTACCTTTCCTCAAACATTTTTGAATTTATTACCACGAAACTTTCTATGCGTGAACCACAACTTGTTGTAAAAAGTCTTAACCAAAAAAATTGCCAATTTCGTAAAATGTGAAGCTGTAACAAATTTGCACATTAATACGCACCCTCCGTCGTGTTGTGAAAGCCGTATTTTCATATTTTTACATAATTTATGAAACTAATACTTCTTCCAGTACGGATATAACCTAAGAGTCTCTACAACAACGGCCGAATATAGTTACAATACTTTTGGTAGTTGTAGAGAAGAATACATTGAATAAGTGAACCCCCTTTAAAATTTTAGAGTAGGCCATAGGAAGGATAAGCAACCTAGTATTACAAAAAGGGTGTCACTTGATACCAATTGGCATTTTTGTGAGCACGTAAAATTAATAATAATGCTTGCAGCCGTTTCTAATATGCTATGCTTAAACTGACATATACCATTTACCCTACTATATTCCCTTAAGCTCAGGAGAAGAGCTTGAGCAGTTTTGGAGGCTTTTTAGAGATGCCATGAACACGTAAGAGCTGCCGGCTGTGCAGGAGTTTATCCCTGTTTACAGAAAGGACAGCTCACTATTTAAGCCGCTACGCCCACGAAACCAAAAAGGACACCGAGAAAAACACAAGATGGTGTTAATTTTGTAGCAAAGAATTCCGCGTGGTCCATACAAGTCCAAAATAAATGTTTCACAGAATATCACACTAACCGAATCTGAATACTGAGTATCAAAGTTTGGTGAGCTATATAAATTTTACCTACGAAATATAGATTTTAAATTTTGTAGTAGGCCCATTCATTTTATCAGCACCAAATTACTGTGTTTTTCCCGGTTCAACTTTAAGTGGGCTTGGCTTTCTTGGAATACATAAAATGAAGAAAGACCAGACGATTCGACATGAACTTCGAATTTAATTATCATAATGCGCAACATTTATGTATCCCGGCCGAAAAAGTAGGGTGCAGTGTGCCTGAAGTTAATTGCTAACTCCTGACACATGCTCGGCCACATCCATCCAGCGAATCGAACTGGCTAGATCCGATCAAGATGCGGTGCGACTTCAATGCGCGCCGTGTCACGTTGACACAGCGAGCTCCACCGTGTGGCTGCATGTCGGCGAAATAAGGGTGCCTCAGCTGCCAATGTGAGCCCGTCTCGGCAGCTGGCGTCTCGTCGCACTCCGACTCTGTGCGGAGCACGCAGCGCCGGCGGCATTCTTCCCAGCTGCGGTACACGCCACGACGGCCCACGGACAAGCACGTACCCTGCGGGAAGCTCCACGCGACGCACTTCTTGCCATTAAAGTACCAAGGCTTGTCCTGCACGTCTTACCTACATGAAATAAACAAGTTTTGGTGTTGTTTTATGATCACCATTATTTGTGGTTAATTCATGGTGAATGTGTTAGAAGCGTCCCCTCTATGTACATAAGCCAACAAAGTCCATCAAAAAAAAAGTTCACCAGCAAATATAATACTGCCTAATCTAATTCTAGGCCACTTGAGTTGACGAAAAGTTGCCGCAAACAGTTTGAGAGACACTTGTATGTATGTATCTGCAGCGCTATACCACGGCTTGAGTTGAGTGACCGGCGCGAACAATTAACTGAAGCCCATTACACATCAACTGCCGTAGACAGAGCGTAGCGATAGTGCCTCACTGACCGGGAGGCTACGGAAGGCCGTACCTTCCGTAACAGCGCACAAGTTAGGTGTCCTCTCACGTGACACTCGCCCATATCTGAAGAATGACGTCATCACTGACCGCACGATGCAGCATGGTGGCACCACGCACACTACTGTAGCGCTACAGGCGGCCTGCGTAATATGTCCTAGTGGTGGTGTTGGTGGGGGGGGTTAGAAGAGCAAGAAGGCGCCTAAATTATGCAACCTGGCAGGCAGCACGGCGCAGCGCCTAGAAATCTTTCGTCACTCTACTGTGGTTCGCTCCTCTTCGAATTCTCTTGTTATCATTGTTTTTCATCGTCAGCTATGCTCCGCGGTCACTCTTTTTCATCCTCGTTAGCTCTGCCAGTTATTATGCTACGGACTCATCTCATTGCTGAAGCGGATGCCTAAGAGCTTCGCTTTGAAAGACAGGTGCAATAACAACAACAACAACAAATAATAATACTAATATTTTGTATTATTATTATTATTATTATTATTATTATTATTATTATTATTATTATTATTATTATTATTATTATTATTATTATTATTATTATTATTATTATTATTATTATTATTATTATTATTATTATTATTATTATATTTGAGGTTGAACGTCCCAAAACCACGCTATGAATTTGGGGAACGCCACAGGGAAGGGCTGCGGAAATTTCGACCATCTGGGGTTGTTTAATCGACGTGCGCCTAAATATATTCACACCAGCTTCACTTAAAAAAACGAAGGCTAATTTCATATTAGGACAACGACAACCGTGTTTGACGATCTGGATATCCACGGTTGAAAAGCGTAATTGTTTTTTCAATGTTTCCGCAGAAACTTTCAGTGCTCACCTTTTTGCACAGCACTTCGTGCATTGCAAGCATCGTGAACCAAGTGAAACGGCGACAGCCCCGTTAAAACAATCGAAGCCAGCCGTGGCGTACCTGCCAGCCCTGCAAGCGCACAACCGCCGACTGAGTGGCCCAAGCACGTGACGGGGGACAAAAGCATGGTTAGAGGACAATTGGTCAAGATATCCGCAGACCAGACGTTTGCTCACTTTCTTCCTCCTTCGCTTTGCCGCCTGATAGCTGCGCTCTAAAATTACGGCTTATCCCTCTTTCATAGCAATAGTTCATGACACGTAACTGAAACTACTCTAAAGGAAGTATAATTACAGTTCTGTTGGACGTTATCAACTTACTTCTAGAGTGTCTGTTGCTATTCTGCCAGCATGATAGCATTTGATATTAAAACACTCATGTAAACACCGACTGCCAATTCTCTGCCGAGCACATTGTTCGCACCGCGTAGCGTCTGTGGTAGCGCGATATGAGGCGACGCACATCAAGAATTTGGATAATAGTTCACCAAGTGAGCATCGAAAGCATGCAAGAATTGCCCTCTCCGCTAGCGTGTGACGCAGTCACTTAAACAAAATTTCTCGACGATGTTTCGTTCCTGCGAGTGTCAAAAAGTAGTGATAATAATTTAAACAATATGGGATTGTTGCTCTTAATAGAAACACGGGTTTCGGGAACCACAAAAAAAGCAGTGTAGCGTGGTGCCTGGGAAAGCATCGCTTATATACGACACAATCTTTTTGATACCGAGAGAGCCAGTTTGTTACCATTAGGGGCCATGTGACGTGACGGGGAAGATTTCAATTCGTGACGTACTAGCGGTAGATTTGTGATGGTTCACGTAAACAACAGTGGGTGTATATTCTCCAGCAGTGTTGCTGAGTTGTCAATCTGGAATAGGAATGATTTCGTAATCATTGCGCATTTTACAGCCTCGGAATAGAAGGAAGACGATGCTGTGAGGATTGGAATGGGAGTGGAATTAGGCACCTTTTTCCCGGAATTGAATGGTGTTAGAATACGTAATTTACTGAACACCCAGCACGTTTTCGTCTATGAGAGTGGTGGGAAAGCCCGGGAGGTGTCACCACCGCCCCCGCAGGTGCTGGCGGCTAGAAAAGCGCTACCATATTACACTACTACACAGGCTCTTGCGTCCAGCACTTCACGCTTGAGCAGCTCATATTTGTGAAGCGCAACACATAGGTAGACGGCAATTGTGATATCTTATTTTTTTATAAGCAACTGTTAAAAGAGCCATCCAGTGATAATTCAGGTTTTACAACGAAACGGCGAATCGCTCATTTAGCTCTTAGTTTTACGTTGCAAAATTTTGGTGACTGAAACAAAAACGATTTGAAAGTAAATATTCGACAGAAGTCTGTCAGGTTGGGTATGAAACTGGGAGATCATTTTGGACTGCAACCAAAAGTTGTTACTCTGTTAGTCGAGTCGTGGCACATTCGTTTGTCTAGTCTTGGCACATACAGAGGAAAGCCCATAATATCAACCGCTCTCTCGGAACCCTTCCCCAAGTGTATTCACACAGACTGCGCTCCACAGCGAAACGAGAGAGAGAGAGAGAGAGAGAGAGAGAGAGGGGGGGGGGGTCATTAGCCAACCCGCGAGTGCTTTGAAGACGACGCTGCTACATAACCTTCGCAGTCATCTCTGAGGAAGGAACCAAGTCGGTTCCGAAACGTCGGGTTTCTTCAAAAACTTTTGGTTGGAGTCTAAATCATCTCCCAACAAAAATGAAATTCTTTTTTCACCTTGCTGTGCTCGCGACCTTAAGTGCAGTATTTAAAAATCTCCAGGACGCTTACTACGACGCCAGTCCAGTGAATAGAACACTAGTGACCGATTGCCGAAAGTGTTCGGAAGATTAGACGTTCAGGAGATCAAGCCTAGGAGATCAGAAATCCCTGAATATTGAGCTGAAAGCTGGTCATCTCGCACTCCCACTCCACTGGTAGGTTCATTTCATTATTACCGTTATCTGTTTTTATAACTTCCCTTGGTTTCTATGACTCGGCACATATCCGTGCTTGCATCGCCAAGCAAAGAAGACGTTGGTAATTATTTTTCCGCCCTTTATATCTACTACTCTAATATCACGCTCAAATTAGTCATGTAGGCGTGATTACATGCTCTATCTAAGTCAAAGGCCACAACGCTTTCTCTAGATTCACGTTTAGTTAGCCAAGGCCAAGAATACGCGTGATGTAAATGTGTGAACATTCTGCCAACATACAAAAGAGAAACCGTTGCATAAGTCACTGTAAGAACAAAGGCATCATTTCGACAGATACTGAAGGGAGAATACATTATCGTCGCACGTTCGTTCTGATTGATACCCCACACTAAAGGGGCGAATACTCTATGCATGGTTTGGTGTTTATCTCAAAGCAGTTTAGTACCTGACACAAATAACCTTTACGACAACAAAGACATCGCATACGTACGCACACACGAACAAAAAGCTCTCACCCCATCCATGCTTTCGAGGCGCGTGACAAGCGTGAGTGCTGACGAGCAGTGCGGCACTGCATTCCGTTTTGGATGCAAAGACACAACGTGCCCAAGTGAGGGTGCGCTGTTCCATCTAATACCAGCATATCTAGAGTTTTTTTTTTATTGTTCCCAATAATCAAATTTTAGTTTTATACAAATTAACGACTACTCGAGACGCGGGGCAATACTGCTTAGTCACACTACTTTTGTCAGCATGAAAATACGCAATGTGGTCAGTTTAGCATTAACAAACTTAAGCTTGAACAAATAAATTAATATCATTCGTTCAAAAATGCTGGCCGTGAAGAGACTACATGTAGCGGGAAAACTGTTCCTAAAAGTATTAGTAGCGTGCTTTTACTGTACAAGATAGGCCACTAAGCTACTTACCCTCGACCTTAGCAACGTGTTTTACGCACTTTTCCAGATCTTAATGCATCTAAAGACACTATATTTATGATGTTGTTCATTCTAAACTCGTTAAAACTATCAAGAAGCATTTCCTACCTAAAGGAATCGAAGGAGTGGAATGGAACGCTCTCGTCATTCCCGGAGTTGGATTGGGCCAACTGTTTTCATCCGAGGAATTAAAAAAAGGAAACTGTGGCTAAATCGTAATTCTCCGGAATGGAATCAGATAGGAAAGGAGGCGCCCATTCCACAACACTGGTCTCCAGCCACCTCGAGAGTGGTTTGGACGATTTAGGCTGGATCCTGGACGCAAAAATTGCGCATGTTTCACACAAACTTAACCCGCTCAGAAGATCAGTTTGGAACCACCTGTGCATGACAATGCAGTGAGAAAATATGAATGAGGCGTACCGATGTGGTTTTCGTTAAAGGCAGCAAGCCATCTCAATTGTGCCCGTGCATAGTCCTTGCGTTTTGTGTAGTGTTTGGTTCTCACCTATTTCTTTCAAACAGTTCACAAGAAAACTGCAGTATAAGTCTCCTCTATTGCGATAGCAATTATATGGACACTCTCGGCTGTTTTTGCCGCCGGCGTCGTCATCAGTGTCAACGTGGGCATCGACGTCGATGTCATACACCCTATATGTATATATATGAAAACTCAAGAAAGAAAGAAATCTAGAAAAAAACACTCCGCACGTGGAAACAAACGTGGGACCTCTGCGTCGTGAAAGCGAGGTGTTAGCCACTGAGCCACCCCAGAGCACATCCTTCGACGAACAAATGGCAAGATACTTATATCTATCACTTACCGCTGCTCACGAGTATCTGGGGGGGGGGAGGCATTGTGTTTTCAAAATTACCACCAAGATGGCGCAATTAGCGCGCGTCCCCACATCGCGTGGCGGCGCCTGCTCTAGTCTCCTACGCGTACTTTGCCCGACATTCAGAAGGAAAGCGAAGCTCCCTCACGCGCCCTTATCTCGTGGTAGCGAGGAGGGGAAGGTCATACGCCTTGGCTGCCCTGCGGTAGTTACGAATCTGCGGTAGTTACCGGGTGCACAAAGGTCACTGCAATCATTGCAGTCTCCATTTGCGACCTCATGAGTTAAAACGCGACCTCATGAGTTTGCGACCTCATGAGTTAAACAGAGACCTCATGAGTTAAAACGGCAGGAGCCCGATATTCACAAATTTTTACAAAAATTTTCTATATTTTAACTAAGACATCCCGTATAATTTTGACACGTAGGAAACAGAAAGCCAATAGCATAGAATGTAGCAACTAGTCGACTTGAAGCATCTCAAGTCACTGTCACTGCAGAGCCAATACTATCAAAAAGCAGGTAGCATAGCAAGCACGGCGCCTCCCCTGAGAAGCAAAGAACATGTACGCTTCTTACTTATTGCTACTACACCATACTTAAATATTCCACCCGATGCAACTCGCAGCTGAGACATCACTAACTATTACATTCTGGTAAATGTATTGTCACGTGCTCGTGACGTCGATGAAGGCATCAGTCAGCTATTCGGGCTCAAACTCTATTTGGCCGAACTAGTGGCCAGGAAATCGAATATTCTAAGCAAGCGATGTGTATACATGGTTCCCTGGTAGCGCCTAACAGAGCGTGGAACATCGATATTCTGATCCGCGGCAACATGAGTGGCTTCGAATATTCGAGCGTTATCGCTGATGGCCGAGTTTGTTTAATTATAAACTCAGATGAAGCATTTGCGTCCTGAAGCCAAAGAGATGGTCTGAAAACAATCCGGAATGCTCTCGAACATTCTGGCGCCGATTGCGGGAAGCCTTATCTGCACGTGCAATACGCCGACGATGTGAAACGTACCGTTTGGGGTAATATAGATCATGAGACTCGCGCAAAATAAAATCGTGATGAAGGCCGGCCGTTCCCCCTCCAAGCTCCTTCATGTACTGTCACCGTTGTTCTTTGTCCGTTACTTCTATGGGCCTCAGCTATGCGAGAAGACGCCCCTGCTCGAATACAGCTACTCGACAAAACATCGTCAAAAAAGTTGAAAAACACACGATATAACAACGTCTAAACAATAGATCTATTGACTTTATACAAAAACATAATTTGGATCGAATCAACCATGGCTTGGGAACGGGCATGATGAGTCCGTATACCAAACTATCCTGGGACATTTTTGAGGATACATGGTGGCCTTTGCCAGGAATGGTCAACGATTCAGCGTTTTTGATTAAAGCCTCCTAGTTGGGCCAGTGTGGCCGGAGAGACATCAAACGCAAACCATACGCAAAACTACGGGGAATATGTGTATTCGTAACGTATAATAATAAGGTGGACGAAAATGTCATATAAACACCAGTTTAGCCTCGAGGGCACAGCAATGATGCAACAGACAGAAAGTGATTGATTCATATATTGATTGATTACTCATTTATTTATTTATTTATTGAATAGGTGATTGATTATTTATTTATTTGTTTATTGATTGTTTGAATTATTTATCGATAGATTAATTGATTGATTGATTGATTGATTGATTGATTGATTGATTGATTGATTGATTGATTGATTGATTGATTGATTGATTGATTGACCGAACGACCGACTGACTGACTGATTGATACGCGGGGTTTAGTGTCCCGAAACCCCCGTATGATTATGTTAGACGCCGTAGGGGAGGGTTCCGGAAATTTCGACCACCTGGAGTTCTTTAACGTTCACGCAAATGTAAGCACACGGGCCTACAGCCAGAAAGTGGAACGCTTACGGAGACTAGCAGTTCAGTCTTTTGCATCTGTTCTAGCGAAACTCGACAAGAATACGAGTCGTCTACCGATGTCCGTCAAGATAGCCCTCGCGACAACCCCCTTGTGATAAAGGTTGGATAAAAGCGGGAATCCAACTCAAGCATTCTGCGTGCTAGCCAAATATTCTACCAAAGAGCCACGCCTGGTCTGACATCTACTTTTGAAATAGACCGTCACGTGCGTATGGCGTCCATATTGGATGCAAGGATGGCTACCGAATGTCATAAGCATTACATATGCAGCCCTATGATACAGTCGTCATGGTACTTAACGATCAACTGTCGTTAAGCGCAATGCACTGTATGTGATGTATAGTTTCTATGAATCAAGGAACGGCACGAATACACATTGCTATTTTCATTTCGAAATCATTAACGAAAATCAGTGCATCTCCAAGAAGTGAATGACGATGATGACGACTGGGCGAAGCTATAAGCCGTAAGGTTCATGTCTACGTTGAAATCGCCGACTACCACAAAGGACCGACAGATGAATGGATGGACGCACAGACGCACATGTGGACGTCTGCACGCGAGGAGGAACAGGTGAACGTATGCACGGATGCATGGACGGCTGGACGCATAGATGGACGGACGGATGGACAGATGGATGGATGACAAGACGGACGGGTGAACGCACGGAAGGACGAACGACAGATCATTGGCCGGACAGACTGATGGACGGTTGAATGAACGAGTGAACGAATTGACGGACGGACGGCGCGGGTGATCACGTATTGTGCGTTCGTATACTTGATTACACATAACGTCGGCTCTTTATCAATCAATCTAATTTTATTGATAAAACGTAAGCAATCCTTACAATTTAGCTGGACCACAGGCTTACATTGGCTAGTGGTCGGTCCATATCCGAGAACATAACTTTGATATAGACTGACTAAATCAGAGTTTTGATATGGTCGGTCCATATAGTAGTTTCTCCACGCACATACCTTTTCGTTATTTGTAGTGCAGGTGTTCAGTTTTTGTTAGTATGTTGGGGGCTTTACAGACACCAAGAAGATCGGCCCTACAGGAGCTTCGCCCAAAAAGCTGGCATCAGCAGCGTTCATCCAACGAACGCCTGGAATAGCTATCATGACCGAGCAGGAATTGAAACTCATTATTCTGCGTGGCAAACAACTATTCTATCACAAAGCGAAGCCAGGTCCCGGAACTGCTTGTGAGGTAGACCACAATGTTCATTAAACGTCAATTGTGTTTGCAGTGCTGGCTATCAAATTTTATGAACAGTACTTATTTACTCCTATCATACAGCCGACAGGTTGTATTAACGGAAATTTTAGCGAAGCGCCATCCAGTGAAGCTCATTTATCAATAGATGGCCACAATCCTCGCTTGCACAAGCGCTATGTATTAGCTTATCGCTTCTGGTGTTGCTAATACCTATGTTGCTGTTGCCATCGTTACACAACAGTAAAAGGGTGAATGTTGAACAAATCTACGTGCATACAATATTTGTACGTTTAGCGTCATTTCGTAGCGTTTGGCTTAATACAAAAATTACAACACAGTCACTTTCGCTTCGCAAGTTTCGCATAACGTCGATTGCCAACGTACGTGGGACCTGCTGATCCTTTTTTGTGTGTTTGTCTCCTCTTGCTGCTTGACGTGACAGAATACGGGCGGCATTGTTTTCTCTATCCTTGAAGAGCCTTCATGGGCAGGCCTCACACGTGTGCTGATGGTATTGCTTGCGCTCTTCATGCAACCGACATGACTACATGAGTGCCTAGACTTTTGAGTTCGTCTGCTAGCCGTTTTTGTCCCCAGCTGATGCTCGCTTTTGTTCGCTCGTCTAACCTGTGATGCGTGCAGGGATGTTGTCGATATGAGATTTATTCGCAATAGGATGGCCACGACATCTAGAAAAAAAAAGAACGCCGACAGTGTCAATGCATTTGCTAATACAATAAAAGACAAAATTCTTTGTACGCTGTTCTCACTAGCACCGATGATATTGACGCGAGAGCGTTAAAAAGCTCGTGTCGGAGAACTTCCGGTATCTGCGGCGACGCCATTAGTTGCGAGCAAAACATCGGCATGGTCCTTGTTTGAAAATAGTGGTGAATTCAAATATTTAAAATAATGTTTCCGTGCTGCAATCGAGCATAGGCAACCTGTGCGGCAAGGAGGTGTTCTAGAGAACTACGCCTACCTGTGCATGTAACTGCTTCGAAACTAGAACCTATACACAGGTCATGCACCACAAGGAGTCATGTCAAGAAGTGCAATGGTGCCTAGCAGATTATTACGATGGCACCAGGTGTCACACCTTCATAACTGCGCTAATATTGGGTAGTAAGCGAAACCACTCATTACACAACCCCCATTATTACACACCCACCCTAACACTTGGTCCTAGTTCTCACCCAAAGCATCCACAATATTGCACAGCCGCAAAGCTCCGATTATTCATAGCTCACCCATGGCCTCATACGCAGAATACATGGCTCAAGCGTGACGGCTTATAGATGATGTCAAGGCAGCACATTCACGTGCGATTAACCTGCTTCGGTCTGAAAATGACGTCGCAGGAACGCTCTTTGGCTTCTGTGCGTAAAAAGCAACAGAATCAAAATGCAAGCCAATGCGTTTGATTCGATGCACTCTAACAGGCCCGTGACATCATAATGTTGGCCTCCCAGCATGTGAGTGCTTCTATGTGATATATTAAGGTATGTCAGTGCAAGCGATCTATTGTTTTGCGGGCGCAACTGGGTACTTCGGTAATTCGCAAAACAATCTTATGGCATATTGCGGGCTTCATAACTGCACTATAGCCGTGAACGCGTTGCTTTCTTATCGTTCTGGCTGAGGTATCCACGGCAGAATGTAGAATGTCCAAGCAAATGATAGGATGCTGCGAATGCAGCCTGATTACGCTTTTGCAGTCTGATCTTGAAAGCGCAACTTAAACGTCCTCAAAGTTTTAAGTATAGTTTATGCCCACTGTGAGCAAGCAAAGTGTAGTGCGGTATACTGTGCGCGACCTTTACCATTGCCTTCACAGCTTCAGTTTATCAGGGTACATCAAGAGAAACATTATTTGTATAAGCACAAAAAGCCTTTCCTTTAAGTTTTACCATTTGCCGTCTAGAGGCGAAGCAAGGTCGGAGATAGTATAAGAATTGGCCCCGTATTTACATGTTTGACTGCAAATATTGTCGAAAGACGATAGTCTTCCATCTGGAGAGAGTGAACAAAACATTTGCTTTGTGCGCGAGAAATCGTTGAGTGGGATTCTGGAGGCACTGCGTGAGACATGAGCGTCATCTGTCAGTAATCTTAGAAAACAAAAGAATGGCCTCCGATATAGCGTGCGCCCAGCTTGCGTGCGCCATCTCAAAGACCCCAGTTTGTAGATAGCAAGGCCACAGGTAGGTGGCCGCACCATATCGTCTTATCTAAGCGTAGCAATCATTCACCCTTTCGTGCATAGCGTCGCACTCTCAGCGCAGCGCAATAAACGCTATTATCATTAGAATGACATAAATAAGCATTTCTTAGTATATAGAAACAGGCCACAGAATACTGACGGATTGATATTGTGGCTCAGATATGGGCAACGTTTTTTTTTTAATTCTACAGTGCGCACAAGTATGAGCGGAAAAACAAGATCAAGACTGGTGGGCGTTGAGGAAGTGGTTAAACTTTGCCCTAATAATGAATTCTTTCGGTTGACAGACAGATGGTAGCAATGTTTGGGGTTTCACGTAAATTGTGTCTCAAATGTAAACCTAATGAAGTGATTCTCGTACTTCAGGAAGGGTTCTAAGCTAAATCGTGGAAAAAACGTGCGAGGCCAGCAAGGGAAGAAACCAAGGTGCATTCAGTGAACTCACCAGGTGCAGGGAAAGAAAAGTGTGCTTCCGTAGCAGCGGTCCGACACGTGGCGGCCGTTGACACAGCTAGCGAGGCAACTCTTGATGCTTGGGAACCACTTGAAGCCGCGGTTGCACACGTGCACTGGGTCTGTGGCCGCCAGTACGCCGGCTTTTCTGTAGGCACTGTAGTATAATTCGTGCTTTGGATGCCCAGAGTGAGTGTACACGTGCCCAATGCACGACTCGAGGGTGACGACCTGCGATGCGCCAGGATTGCGTACATGAATGCAACATACCAAAAAGGCGTCAATGTTTAATAGATGCAAAACACAAATAGGTGAGATCTGTCTCTCGTAACCTTTTACAATATTGATTATATTAAAGAAAAGTGCTTCTTCAGCCACTGAAACTTGCTCTCATCCAATCACCTTTTTTTACGCACGCTGGAGGAACCTCAATGCGTGATGGCTAGAGGAAGATTTTGCAATTGGTGTGCCAGTTGTTGCCGCGCAAAAACGGTAGGCAGTGGCCGGTGCCAGGCAGGGCCTATGTTCGGAGATGTCGCATTACAAGTGTTTAAATATTACGGTACATACACCAATGTTTTCTAACACGGAGTAGTTGTACAGAAGAAAATGTTATCAGCAATCGCCAGGTGTTAGGTTCGTAGTGATGAAATGCGTTTACTCATCTATTTTGTAGTGTGTTTCGTTTAGGCCAACAACACGAAGTACAAAATGAAAACCACTAGGAACAAATCTTTGGTTTTGCACGCTGTCGTAGTAATCTACCAGAAGATACCATCTGGGTGGTCAGTCATGTTTGGTATACCTTTTCACGTGTTAAGCTCTGATCGCTTATACTTCGCGTTGAGAACGCCACACAGCCGTATTCCCTTACACCGGCGTTTTATAGAGTTACGTGAGATGCGATCCATATTAGCTTTACTTTGTACAGCATTAAAATTTGTTGTTATCCAATTCAGCGTTTCAGCCTTGCGCTGAACCGGAAATTCTTTTTATATCGAGCTATTCATGCGCCACGCAAATACTAATAAAAATTAAAAGTGTCGCCATGCGGGCTAATTATTGGATATAATACCAGAAATGAGAATGTTACAGGAAGTAAGGCTAGCTTACCTTTTAGCATCAGACCCAGCGTAATTCAATGAAACAAAGACGTAAGAGTTCGCGCAAGCTGCAGCGAGTGAAGTCAGCTTCGTGCTGTCATCGCTTCAGTTCAAGCGCCATGTATTAGGGTTATAAGCTGTATGCCGATCCTTGTCAAGTGGTCCGTGTGCGACGGCAACCTCCGCTAGTACCACTCAAGGCCCAACCACACGCCTGCAATTTTTCAGCGACAGCGACAAGCGGCAGCGACAAACTTGCCTCGTTGCGCCGTCGTGTCGCGACGACTGCTTTCACATGACGGCAACAGTCTCAACCACATGACCACAACAGTCTCATCTCGTACATACCCCTAAATTGCGAAAAGAATTTTAATAAGGTAGCTAGATGAAAACATGCCAAATTTATTGCTGTCTTGTGTGGCCTACAGAAGCCACAAAAGTATTTCGCAACCTTCTTTTATTTGAAGAATATTTGGTTTTAACGCGACAGGGTGCCCAGAAGCGTATGCTACGACGGCTACGACGCACATCGCAGGGCGAGTTTGCATTCTCGCAAGCGACCAAATTGCCACAAATTACTGTCTAAACATTAAAAGACCCCTGCGATAACAAGACTTAAAACAAAATATGTCCGCACTCTCACTCTTTGATTGAGATGCGAATGTAAAATACATAGTTGATTTCTTGCATCACTTCAAGTACGGGCCGATAACAAACATTGAGAGCAAATTGCAACCGAAGCGAGCTCCAGGGGCGCAGCCATGCTGTCGAAAATCACCACGCTGGTTTTCGGCTGGCAGACAATCTTTTTTAGTTTTACAGAAATAGGTGACGCGAGAAGTGGCGACGACGCATGAGCCTCCATGGCAGCAAATCTTGTCGCTCGTCGCTCTTGTTTGACGCTGTCGCTAGAAAATCACGTGCATGCGGATGCATCTTTACACTTCTGGACCCCTGATGGGCATCTCGCGCTACAAACGATGGCCGGTGCGTACCCTTTGCGCTTCAGCTGCGGTCATCTCCTGCTATTTTACGCTTTCCCTAGCACGTAGCGCATATGACACAGAGGACGATGTTTTCGTTCTTCGATGCTTTTTAAGGAACCTCAGAATGATGATAAAAATGCGGTAATAATTGCTATCAAAACAAAAGCGAAGACAAAACGCCACCTTGACTGCAAAAACTGCACCACATCTTAAGTGTTGGAGAAGCCTTGGTCCTACGGAGAACCTTAAAGCCTCGTTACCTAATGTACAATTGATTCTATTCACATTTCTGCGTCTGTCAATCTTTTTCTCCATTTTGAGCTTGTACGGTGAATCAGTAGTTCGATATGGACCAAATCATTTACTCCAACATTATAAACTTTCTTCATTTGACAATTTCTAATATCATACTATTATATAGCTTCCTACGCTCGAAACGTGTTATTTTGCAGATATGAAACAAAACAATAACAAATCAATGTTATCTCAATGCTGACTGCTCTGGCATTCGTGAAGCGTAGCAAGTTTGTCTGGTTATATAATCATTTTCGGACAGTGCACACGCAGTGCTCGTGCCTCAAGTTCTTCACGTCTTCGACCTTGTGCGCCGTTTTATTTTGATGTCGACGTTCGCGTTACTTCAGTTATATTTTTGTGCCCAACCCCTTAAACCTTTTTTGCTTAAGATCACCCCAGTTTTAGTATTTCATAATGTTGAAAAGTCTCCAAACAGAAATAAAGTTATTGAACGATACCAGTCAAATTTGATACGTTTTGCTCGATGCAGAGGTAAAATAAGGTATCAATGCATATTTCCACTTCATATTACGGATACGAAGTTAAGGCATTGTCATGAAGTATTTCTATTAGAAAGCCACATTGTATCTGTTCTACGAGAGAAGACTTTTTTCCCGGTGTGACAGGTATGGCGTGAAACCTTTCGAGACAGGATATGACGTTTTTTTTTCTTTCTGTTTATATCATTTTTGTGGTCCGTCAATTCTTTATAATAAATACAGCCCAACTGAGAAAATTCTACTTCACTGATCGACTGACAAAACGAATAAGAATCGCACAAACAGTTACAATGCAACCCTGATTACTTACAGACGCTCACTAATTACCACTAATTTCTGTCTGGCTCACATGTTGAAGTTGAAAGCCAAGAATGAGTTGTAAGAAAGTAAATTGTGCAAATGGGAAATATGTAAACCATGTAAACCCATGCATGCGATACTTTATTTCCCGTGTTAAGGTGCACTGCAGAATATGTTGATGTTTACTTCACATGAGGACGACACCCGTACTCCTCTGAGGTTTTTTCGTTCATGTTTGCATTAGTGCTGCATTTTTCAGATGGATCCGTACCAACGAAACGCATTCATTCCCATTGACATCATACGTATGTTAAATATAGGCTAGAAAACCCACTCGCGTCCCCATGAACAGTTTTATAAGTTTCTTTATAAATAGCAGTTAGAAAAATCCTTTCCTGCAGCATTCCTGCAAACATTTTGAACATGCAGGTAATTAGTATTTATTTCATGCAAGGGCCACTTTGTGATGTTATTACTCTACTTCCATATCGCAAGTGTAACATATGCCCTAAAAGGTCCTAACAGAAAAGTAAAAAACTATTTCGTGAACAAATTGATTAGCTGCCCGCAGCCCTAATTTCAATAACGGAAGACTTCAAGGCATACATGGATCACATCACAGATAATGAGCCAACTTACACGTCTTAGTTGCACGTCCTCTTTTTCGTGAGCCCCAGTTCTGGCTGCGGTAACTGGCAGAGTCGTCACTGGGCTAGTCATCACATTCATCAGGAGTAGTAAAGCTGTCCTTCCTTTTGTAGCCCTGCCCGCGACTCGGACTCTTGTGCGAGGTCTGGTCGTCATTCTCCTGTTTCCTTTTTCATCGACGTCAGGGTGTACGACCCTCCTCGGAATGAATCGCTGGCCAACGGTGTTGGGCGCTATCTCCAGCAGCCGCTCGAAAGCATCATCCGTGACGTCTGGTGTGACATCGTAAGGTGACAGCGAGTTGTGGAGAATGGGCAGCCTGATCCCTAGGAGTAGCCTTGCAAAAGCGATGCCAAGGACGACACTCTGGAACTCGACACGGTGGGGTTTCGAGGGCTCGCTCATGGATTCGGGCTTCGGCGTCTGCTCGGAAACGGGCCCTTAGCCATTTTCGTAGTAGTATCTCGGAAAGCTACGATCCGATGGCAAAGAAGCTGCTTGCCACGGACCTTCTGCCGGGAAACATAAATCAGCTGGTGATGATGCAGCCCACGTCGGTGAAGGCGTCCATTCGCTGGGCAAAGTCCGGCGTGGTGGTGAGACGACGCTGGAATGCTCGGCGTCCCCGCAACACTGAAGCTCCCCTTGAACGGGCTGCATTCTCGCCAAATGAAAACGTGGACAATCGAAGGACGGTTGCAAGGAGAACGAGGCAACGGTGCACGTGACGTTGTTACTTCTTTGTCTTCGCTGCCTCACGGCACGCGCACCGGATTCAAGAGTTCTTGTTCTTGTTCACGTTTTGATCGTGGCGCATACCAGCTATGGGGGATCGGCCAAGAATCGAGTGGTTTTAGAAATTATTGTTCAGATTTAAAATAATGGAGATATACTAGAAAGACTACTGATAACCTAGGAAAGTATGATACTTGATCTAATGCATACAAATCTTTAAATCAAAAACGAATTTATTCTCAGAAAAGAGAAATCAACCGATTTATACGTATATAATTTTGTAGACACGTTACAATAATGAAACAGAATAATTAGTCAGTATATTAGATTTTTCAAAATAGTCCTGGACGGCCGCGCATGAGTTGCAGTAGAGAACCCGGAAATGGAAGCTCCAAAAGGCAAAATGGCGTGAAGAGATAAGTCAATACCAATACCACGTATAAGTATTTCTAATAGAGTTTTTTGTAATGTGTTAAACTGCCTTCAGGTCAAAAAAATTATGTATTGTTTCAAGTTCATCACAGAACGCGCACAGTGGCGAAAATGCCTGAGCACACTTGTGTTTATAGAAATTTAGATTTGGTACCCGGCAACACGGCCTTTTGATAGCTACTTCTTGTTTACTAGTTCGGAGAGTCTCTTCGCCCGGGATATTATAAGTGGAAATATTCGGTAGAGTTTGCTAGTGCTGAAGCTCTAAAGACTTCCGTAAGCGTACGTCTGCGGCATCGTGCAGCAGTCACATAAACGGATGATGGGCAGTGTGGTAGAACCAGTTCGCTAATTGACGACTTAGCTAAGGAATCGGCTATTTAATTTATGAATAAGCCTTTATGTTCAGGCATTCAATCTAGTCGAACTTTTCTCAAATGCGCAGGCATTAGTGCACGGAACGCCTCTGTTACGTGATTATCAGCACCAACAGAATGTGCCAAACAGAGAGATAGGGAATCTGTTTTTATGACAGCTGATGTAATTCCTGCATTTACGTTCCGTAAAGTGAGCACTACTGCCAGAAATTTAGCCACAAAAACGGGTACGAAATCAGGTAGTCGGAGGGAAAAAATCCCATCTAAAGTCGGGCTGAAAATTTCAACCCCTGACATTTCGTCCCATTGCGATGCGTCTGCATCAATAATAACGTTTGTTGTCATACTGCTCAGATTATCTTGTAGTAAACCATCCAAAATATAATGGGGAAGTAATTTGTCGTAAATAGGGAAAATATCGTCAAATTGAGTTTCCACAGCGTATGAATTATCACGACTCGGCATGATGTCGCATATACGTAAGTTTAGAGGCTCCAGTAAATTTTGAATAAATCTAATTTGTAGGGTGTGAAATCACGGCCATCTAGCACCGAAAAATCATTCCAGGGTGGAAGAAAAGGCCGTTTCTGAATGTCGTAATGATAATTCATAAATTCTTAAGAATGTTTGAACAGTCAGAAGGCGAATATTTCAAGAAAGAGCAGGGACCATCAATTCCAGATACAATACATTGTTAGCAACTGTTTTAGACAGACTAAGACATAAGCGCAATGCTTCTCTTTCCAGAATAATTAGAGGCCGAAACGTGTAAGCTGGAACTCCACAAAAATCTACACAACCACATTCCAAAAAAGTACGAATGTACATGAAATCTATCATTACCTGTGTGCTTTTTCTAATACTTATGCGGTAGTTGCTTAGCAGGTAATATTCCAATAGCCCGAACACCTTTTCTGGCGACATATTCGACATGAGGTCGCAAGTTAGGCGATGTGTGATAAATTCCTCAAGGGTATTTAACAGATTCCTCCTGTTGTATATTCTCATGATAGTAAAACAAAGAGATGTGTACGTGGTATTGCAGCGGGATAAAAAGGAGGACATATTTGAAAACCCATCTTTAAAACAATAAAACTTCATGTCTGCAAGAAAATTTGAAGCCATGCTGCTATGTATGATGGAAAATTAGGGTATTCTAAACAATCTTTCAAAGTACAGTACTCCACGGTATCATATGTTTTAGCGATGTCCAAGGTAACTATAGCTGCTTATTTGTTATGTAGCCGAGCTAACAGAAGCCGACTTTCTAAATCAACGTGGGCATCGCGAATTGAACAACCAGCCCTGAACCCGATTATACAGAACTTAAAGTTGACCTCACGGTGATAAGTTCATTATTTCGTACATTGACTATTCTCTAAACCAAGTTACCTAATTTGATGTCAGTGCGATTGGCCTTACGTTATCCAACATGTATGCTTCATTTTCATTTTTGATCAACAATATTTTTATTTTTATTTCATTTATTTATTTATACATACTGCAGCCCCTATTAGGGCTATTGCAAGAGTGGACATACAAATGATCAGGTGATAACAAGCAGAAACAAAAACATGAGCATATGGCACAAATTTGTGGTTCATAGTACTACACAAGATACAGAATGAACACAGCAAGAGCACAGAAAGCAAAAGAACATGGAAATATCTACTTAACACGCATGTGATATTGCACTCAGAAACTGCTCCAAAGGGAGCCCGCGGGTATCGCCGGGTAGCAAGTTCCAGAGCTCAATAGTGAAGGGAAAAAAACTATACTTAAACAAATCAGTTTTGGGGTGAAGTGGCGTAATATTTAGCGCATGTTGACTCCTGGTGTGAACAGAGGGTGGTGTGGCAAACTGCAGACACCTGTGGAGCGAGGGCAAGCGCGGCGAATTAATCAACGTGTACAGGAGCTTTAAGCATTCTGAATGGCGCCTTGCAGATAAAGGAGTTAAACCCAAAGGTGCTAAGTTGGACGTAGGCGAAAAATCCCGGTCATATCTTCGGCAGATAAAACGGACGGCTTTTTTTTTTTGTATGGATTTTAGTTTTGCAATGTCGGACGCTTTGTGTGGATTCCACACGACACAACCGTATTCGAGTAATGGCCGTACTAAAGTTTTAAATGTTAAGAGCTTGGTTTCTTTTGGTGCTACACGGAGAACGCGCTGTAAGTAACCTAATCTCTTCAGGGCTTTATTATACGTAATATCAATGTGTTTGGACCAGGACATGTTGTGAGTGAAATGAAGGCCGAGGTACTTATATTCCATTTTTCTTGTTAAATGACAACCATCGAATGAGTAGGGAAATAGATGAGTGGATGACCGAGTAGAAAATGTCATGCACACAGTTTTTTGGAAATTTACATTCATTTGCCAGGTTTGGCACCAAGTGCAAAAATTGGAAAATGAGTTGTTCAGTTTCTCGTGATCCTCAGCAGAAGTAATTTTTTGATAAATCACGCAGTCATCGGGGTATAGCCTAATCTGAGACGTTATGTTACCGGATATGCCATTAATAAATAATAAGAAAAGAAGGGGTCCAAGTACTGAGCCCTTCGGAACACCTGAAGTTACATCAGCGGTACTGGATGCCGTTGAGTTAAAAAATACATACTGCGAGCGGTGCGAGAGAAAACTAGATATCCAACCTACGAGCAGCGGGTTTTTTTTAATATGAAATTAAGTTTAAGTAAAAGTTTGGAATGAAGAACTGTATCGAAAGCTTTCGATAAGTCAATAAAAATAGCATCTACCTGATAACCCGAGTCAATGGCTTCAATAACATCATGACTAAATTCGGTAAGTTGAGTGATTGTACTGAAACCGCGTCTAAAGCCGTGTTGAAACTGGTTTAGAATATTATTAGCTTCCAGGAATTCTACTATGTGTTTGTATATGACGTGCTCCAATATTTTGCATGAGTGAGATGTCAAGGAAATAGGCCTGTAATTAGCCGGCGAGGATTTGCATCCAGCTTTAAAAAAAGGGAGAACTTTAGCAAGCTTCCATGATAATGGAACTGTTGCTGTTGCTAGAGATTTTTTGTATATTATCATAAGGTAGCGGCTTGTACATGAAGCATATCGTACTAAAAAGTTGTTGGGAATATTATCTGGGCCAGGGCTTTTTTTAGTGTTTAAGTTAAGTATCAAATTTAGAATGCCTTCTTCAGATAAACATACGTCACCAATTGAGGGTGCAGGGTTGGCCAGTGAAAAGGTAGGTGTTTGAAAATTATCAATGGTGAAAACAGATTTAAAATAAGAATTAAATGCATTGGCTATTGTGACGGGATCGCTTGTGGAGGCTCCATCAATGTCCATTGTGTTTGGTTCCGTTGAACTCGGCAAGATGGAGCTCCAAAATTTTCTTGGATTTGTTACCATCAGGTTTTTCATTGTCACTTGGTAATAGAAATTTTTGGCGGCTTTAGTTTTGGCTCTTAATTCCTCTTTAAGTTTATTGAACTCATTTAGTGACGGGGAGGTCTGACGTCTAATCGAACAATGTAACCTTTTTACGCGACGTGTCAGTTGTAACAACTCCCTCGTCATCCATGGCAACCGAACATTTTTTTCTTAGTTTTTATTGGAATAAAGCGGGTGATACAAGAATGCACAAGACTTTCAAAGAAAGAAACCAAATCGTTGACGTCGCTAGATTCACTAAGCCGTTCAAAATTTTCAAATGAATCCTCTAGAACTGTTAGGATACTGACGTCATCTGCACGGTTAAAGCCATGGTGAGTTGAATACACAATATTCGGTGTGGGTACACGACATGAGAGTGAGACGAAAACGGCTTTATGATCGGAAATTCCTTCAGTGACAAGGCAGTTAAATGTGCTTTCTAAGAGAGTAGGGCTAACAAAGACTAAATCGAGAACTGCAGACTCTCTTGTAAATTCTCGAACAACTTGGGTTAGGCCGAGAAACAGAAAATTTCAGCAGCTCTGTGTCTGTTAGAGAGGGCGAATCGCTTAAAGACAGGGTGGACCATTGAATTCCAGGCGCGTTAAAGTCTCCCATAAGGATTATATTTCCGCTACTGTAGTTATGCTCCCTAATAAAATTTGTCAAGGTGATCAAAGAATCCGCTGACGATCCCGGAGGTCGGTAAAAACGCCTATTATGATAGTGATGTGCTCAAAGTAGAATTTGCACCACACTGACTCTATTCCGATAGGCCCTTGAATTGCACGAAACTTCAAGTCTGAACGGAAAAAAAAGTGCCACCCCGCCTCCTCGCCCACTGTACCTGTCCGACCGAAGTACGGTAAAACCAGGGGGAGTGATTTCACTATCATGGATACTCTCATGCAGCCAGGTCTCAGTGACACCAACAATGTGCGCTCCATGAGCTAAAATTATTGATAAGAAATCAGGAAACTTGTTTACTATACTTCCAGCATTGATGTTTAAGAGGTGTAAGTTAGCGTTATTCTATTGTGGTAGTCATCGAGGACCGGGAGGAGGGAGTGCAGTTTTAATACCTTTTGTGCGGCTGTTCGACCGAATGAGACAGTTGGAAGCATTGTCCCAGTCGTGACGAACATTGTCAATGAAGACGTGATCGTAGATAATGCGGACGTTTGTGCCAGCATCTCTAAATGACTTTGTTGCTTCCCACAATTTTTTACGTATTATGTGTACGCGAGCTGTAAAATCCTCAGTAACGCGAACATTTGGGTCTTCGATGTTCCTGGCACTTTTCATAATCGCAATTTTGTCGTTGAAATTGAGGAGTTTAATGATAGTAGGAGGAGGCCGGCCTTCGCTACCTTTCCCTAAGCGATGGCATCTTTCGATTCGCGGGCATTCCATTTCAAGTTCATCTGTAATCAACTGTGACACCTTTGAAAGCAGTGACGCATTTGTTTCCTCGGGTTCTTTCGAAATGCCATGAAAAATAACGTTTCTCCGGGATCGGTTTTCTAGGTCATCATTTTTTGCAGTAAGTTGTTCCACGATGGATTTCACTGAGTTAAGTTCTTGTTTTAGGGAACAGGTCCCCTCAGAAACAGCCGCTGATGCGGAGGTTGATTCAAGAGAAGCCACTCGAGATTCGAGGGCATCAAATCTAGAATTTACGGATTGATGAAATTGCTTCATTTCAGCTATATCGTCAGCCAGTTTTTTCTGTCCTGATAGTAGCTCATTCAACATGCTTTTAACAGAAGCAATGCTGTCTGTCTCCTCAAGCTTTTCGTTGTTATCCATTGCCGAAAGGTTAGTGGCAGAACTGCTGCTTGAAGCAATATTACTGCCTTTGTTGGCTGAACTAGACTTTGCCTGTCTCTGAGGGCCTGGATTTGTTTCTACATCCCCGCTCTGAAGCAGTGTGCAAATGCAATGGAATAGATGCGAAAGCAATGAAAGACACTTCATAGCAAGACCAACAGAACAGTCAATTGGGCAAGGAAACAGCAGCAAGAAGCGATTATCAGAGCGAAAGCAGTAAGCATTTTGGAGGTAGTTTACCTGCGCAAAGAAAACACGACGGATGAGCATCGTCGAAGCTTCGCTGTTTCCTTGCCCACTGACGTGCAGATGCGGCGGTGGTGCTTTTATATCCGCGGCCGGTGACGTCACGGAATGGAACTTGCCGAACGATGGACGGTGAAGCGAGGCATAATCAGTGCAAGGGGTGGGTGCCTTCACCGACAAGCCGTGACCATCGTCTACTGGGGCGACGGGGCAGTCTGTGAGCACGCAAACTGTAGCGTCCATGTGCTGTTCCAACGGTAGATACTGTATTCCGGACACCGGGGTTGGGAAGTCAGGCACAGTAGCAGCGCGGCAAATTGAAGCACCCAAGCTGGCGTAGAAGAACTGCGCAAAGAAAACACGACGGATGAGCATCGTCGAAGCTTCGCTGTTTCCTTGCCCATTGACGTGCAGATGCGGCGGTGGTGCTTTTATATCGCGGCCGGTGACGTCACGGAATGGAACTTGCCGAACGATGGACGGTGAAGCGAGGCATTATCAGTGCAAGGGGTGGGTGCCTTCACCGACAAGCCGTGACCATCGTCTACTGGGGCGATGGGGCAGTCTGTGAGCACGCAAACTGTAGCGTCCATGTGCTGTTCCAACGGTAGATACTGTATTCCGGACACCGGGGTTGGGAAGTCAGGCACAGTAGCAGCGCGGCAAATTGAAGCACCCAAGCTGGCGTAGAAGAACTGCGCAAAGAAAACACGACGGATGAGCATCGTCGAAGCTTCGCTGTTTCCTTGCCCATTGACGTGCAGATGCGGCGGTGGTGCTTTTATATCGCTGCCGGTGACGTCACGGAATGGAACTTGCCGAACGATGGACGGTGAAGCGACGCATTATCAGTGCAAGGGGTGGGTGCCTTCACCGACAAGCCGTGACCATCGTCTACTGGGGCGATGGGGCAGTCTGTGAGCACGCAAACTGTAGCGTCCATGTGCTGTTCCAACGGTAGATACTGTATTCCGGACACCGGGGTTGGGAAGTCAGGCACAGTAGCAGCGCGGCAAATTGAAGCACCCAAGCTGGCGTAGAAGAACTGCGCAAAGAAAACACGACGGATGAGCATCGTCGAAGCTTCGCTGTTTCCTTGCCCACTGACGTGCAGATGCGGCGGTGGTGCTTTTATATCGCGGCCGGTGACGTCACGGAATGGAACTTGCCGAACGATGGACGGTGAAGCGAGGCATTATCAGTGCAAGGGGTGGGTGCCTTCACCGACAAGCCGTGACCATCGTCTACTGGGGCGATGGGGCAGTCTGTGAGCACGCAAACTGTAGCGTCCATGTGCTGTTCCAACGGTAGATACTGTATTCCGGACACCGGGGTTGGGAAGTCAGGCACAGTAGCAGCGCGGCAAATTGAAGCACCCAAGCTGGCGTAGAAGAACTGCGCAAAGAAAACACGACGGATAAGCATCGTCGAAGCTTCGCTGTTTCCTTGCCCACTTCAAAATATAATTTTGAAGAGCTTCCATTCTGGTGGTATCCATGCCTTCCCTAACGATTAAGTCACTAGTTCTAGGAAAAAAGTAGGTGATTCCTAGAATCAAAACTTTACCATCCAGTTCATAATTCCATCTGGTCCCGGAGCTGTCCTCGGTAAGCATGATACTGTCTGACTTATTTAAGCTAAAGAAACTTCTGGAAATTCATGCAAGTTTTCCAGCACGGGCCGAATAGCCGAAAGATTAGCAGTGAAGCGGCGTTGCAAACTTTCCGCTATGTTTTCCAGAGAGGTGTCCCATTTCTTGCGGCGTCAAGACACATAACTGCAACGTTAAAAGTGCTGGCAGTACTTTTTTTGTCCGAATGTAAGCGAACAGAGCACGCCTATTTCTTGATTTTGCAACATGATCGAAATGTCTACTGTCGTATTCTTCTTTCGCGTGGTTCTAGCACGCCTCAATACGTCAACAAAGAATTGATAGTCCTTCAAGTTGGTTGGGCTTTGATTATGAAGAAGTTTTCTCGAAGCGGATTTTCTTCTTCAATAGTTGCGCGTACACTCATCGTTCCACCAATGAGAAAAGGATTGTTTTTTCCATGGAATAGAAAATTCGGAATTGTTTCTAGATCTCTCCAGCATTGAACCAATCATAGATGCAATCTCCGTAGAACTGGCATTTCGAAGCTTAGAAATGGCAGAATGGAGGCAGGCTTGAAATTCGCTATGGTTGATGTATTTCCGTTTTGGCTGATCTAAGTTTATTTTTGTACAAGTGATATCAAAAACTACAGGAAGATGGTCGCTGTTGGTTGGCATATCCAGAACAGCTCATGAGAAACCCTTGGCTGCGTGAGCAAAACGTGTAATCTAGTACTGAGCAAGTCTGATCTAGGACAAATGTTACATCGCCTTTATTTATACATGAGAGGTTGGGATGAATAGTTCATTCCCACAGTCACCTGCCACAAGAATCTGTCTTTAGTACCCAAGGCTAATGATGTGCATCGAAGTCTCCTGTGAGTACAATTTCCTTTCTACATGATGCCAAAAAACTGTCAAGATATCGCGTACTTTGCACACCGGAGGGGAAGTAACAATTTATAACTGAATAAGGGTGGCATAAGTGAGACAGTAGTCTAATGCTTATAATTTCACAATCTGAGTCTAACAATCAGAAAGCAATTTTCGCCCTATGGCATAATTTACTTGATACAAGAATCAATAAACCACCACATCGTGAATGGCTATCTAATCGAAAAGAACACAAACCTGCAAGATGGAAATTTTTATCTGATGTAAGCCAAGTTTATTCGAGAAATATATTATCAAGATTAATATTACTGTACAAATAAGGTGAGTCGGTTGACGCTCTCAATATAGAACGGCAGTTCCACTGTGGAACCCCCTTCTACCTATGATGTTGGGCGCACCGCAGAGGTGCATGGCGCGCCCTTGTTAGCATCTTTACGTGAAATGCCTGATTCATTTCGTTTAGTTTTTTCCTTCAGATCGGTGAAGATACGAGATCTGGTACGTTTATCAGTTCGCATAACGAGTTCCATATCCGCTACAGCACTTGTGCTCAGCTGAGGCGTATGTCGCTCCAAGTGCACCTGTGTTCCTGACTGCTTAGCCTTGTCTGCAGATGCAGAAAGTTCGTCCAACAATACATTGCGTAACTTAGTGGCATCGCTGGTAATGCCCGATACTGCAGGTTCTGTACTAGTATGTACTCTATGCCCAATTCGATTTGAAAGAGTTTGCACCAAACAAATGGAAATGTTAGATATGAGTTTATCCATTGATTTACTCACTGCCTTTTACACAGCAGTTTATATAGCCTGCGATAGATTTGAGTCTATACTGCAAATGTAGCGTGCTCTAAATCCAGAGTATCCAGAAGCCCTGTCTCCAACTTTGTCAATGGCTTCCTTTCGAGAAGAGTATTCGCATTGGGCTTGCGCATTGGTGATGATGATTATGATTCTCGGAAGAACAGCACATCCAATCACGGGGGATGACACGAAAGGTGCGGCAATATTTTTGCAAAGCAAAATGATATATAAATGAAAAAGGCAAGCAGAGAGATGAGATAAAAAGGGTGAACGATATGCGAAAAATATAATCTATAAGGAAGCAAAATTAGTTGCGATATTTTTGCTGTCTCCTATTGCAATGCTACTGATCCTAAAGGTGAACATATGAGATAAACAATTGCTATATTTTTAAGGTAAATAGATAAATGCTTTGCCTTCGGCTTTGATATCTGCTACACACAATAATGAAGGGCTCGATCGTTTCTGCATGATTACAAAAAATACAAAGGGGGAAGGAACGAATCTAGGCATGTGTAAATAAAAATAAAATGACGGCATTTTGCATCACAGTTTTGTTAGCTTAGCTTCTCATTTGCCTTGTGCTGCGTCAAGACCTAGTCCACGGATACTCAAAGTGCCGAAAATTTGTGTCCGTTTCGTGGGCATATTTAATTGTGCAAAATCCAATAGGATGGCAGTAAATAAAAATTGAGGACCTATTCCAATGCTGGAAGTGGATGGCATATGAGTTCTTTCAACGCACGACATGTATTTGATACAGAATACTGAGCCATAGCCTATGACACACATTGCTACTAATGCCATATATTTATCCAGAAAGTGTGCATTGTATTTAGTGCATTTCAACCTTTGCATTTAGGTTGCCTGAGTCTTTTTGTTACGAAGCCTTTCGTCTCGTCTCGCTTGCCGCAAGCGCTTGACGTTTCGTACATTATCTTGACTTGCGTTTGCTGCTAATGCGTGCCCTTTATTTTAAGAGGGCCAGTGGTTTGAACAAGCCAGTGATGACGATTCATCCATGTTCCTGGTATAGGGGCCCAGCACGGCCGGAAGTGGAATACTAACTGAGCTATAGGCGGGAAGTGAGAAACTAATTGAGCTATCGGTGGAACGATTAGTGGTGTTTAGAAGGTCAACTTCAACGCCCGTATTCAAAATCATCGCACATTACCATACACCGACAATTACTTGTTGCCAATACACACCATACTCCACAACCAAGACAGATAAAGATAATCAAACATTGCAATATTAGCAAAAAGTAGGGTAACGCATGCCAAACAAAAAACTGCGTTCAGCCGGATTCAAACACCGACCTATGTGTAACCATTGCACAATATGGCGCTTCTACAGTCCACCGCTCTACCAACTCAGCTACTGACGAAATTATTCGTGGGGTTTTACAAGCTCTTTTTACACGCACCTCTTCGGAACCATCATACATCAGCATACACCGACAATTACTTGTTGACAATATACACTATACTCCTCAGGCAAGGCAGATAAAAAATCAAAGGTAGCGATATCAGCAGAAAAACAGGATAACGCACGCCGAAAAAAATTCGTCGAGCTGGATTCGAACCAACAACTTATGGATAACCATTGCAAAATACGGCGCTATTAACGTCCACTAATTTACCAAATAAGCTCTTGACTTTTTTTTCATTACCGGCTTCAGTATATACATATCAATAAAACATTATAACAGCACAAAAGGAAATTAAAGGTTAAAAAATTCAATTCACTTACCTAACGTTGCTCTAAAACTAGCGCTGTTTTAACAATAATTCTACCTGCTGCGGCCATACTAGCACATGTGTGTGAGACTTTTGCTCTTAAACAAATCTCTGAAGACTTTCTTTGAAATACGGACTCGATGATCTGGCGTCAGCGTCTACATTTCACACTGCAAAACGACATCTTAACCCACTGTGCAGTACAAAAATCATCATTATGTCCTATAGAGCACCATCTTCACTGTCAATTGCCAAAAACTGGATTCCTTGAGGGTGCGGGGGAACATATTTCTTAAGGGTGCACTGCAAGATATCCCACATGAACACTGCACCCCAACAGTCCAGGAATACATGGTCAATTGTTCCGTCTCGTTTGCGTATGTCACATTGTACACCCCAGGATAGATAAAAACCTGTTTCGTTCATCAAAGTCTTCACTGTCAGCGTGCCAGTGTTCAAGCGGAAGAAAAACGTTTTACCACCACGTGGTACGGGCATCTTTTTTACTCGCTTAAGCATGTCTTTCCCTCTTTTTGCACTACAAAGAGTTCTATAGAGTGGCATAAGCAACACAATTTCACATAAGTCTCTCTGCAACTTTTTCTATTTTGATGAAATAAATGTCTCGTTGAAAGTCGACTGAACAAAAAGCGCGCTGACATAACAACTTCTTTTAGGAAACCGCGCATGCTTCCGCGAATATGCTCAGTCGAAACAATAAGTTGAGGTAAAGCATGATAACCTCATCTGGCAGGAAGGAATGTTCTACATTCTTTTAAAACAAAAATCGGCTGACTATTTGTCGCAACAAAAAATGGCCTAAATCAAGCCCGCCATCACGGGCTCGCATAAACAAGTTTGTTCTGCTAGTTCACTCTCATGTGGAGCCCCAAATAAACACTGACAAATATGCGATGAAGTATTTGAACACTTATTCTCGAACAGTGAATTACTTGCATGAGGTACCACAGTTTACTTCTGAGAAATAGGCTGCATGCTTTCGCCCTTGCAACGACTGACACGTTCGAGCCATTTCATTTTTTAGATTATTTTTACAGTAATGAATCATCTTATGCCAGTGCAGTTCACTCTCAATATCATTGTCCAGGGATACTCCCAATACCTAACATGAGAAGTAGAAAACTTAGGTTGGCGAAAGTGTCGGGAGTAGACGGCCACTCGCCGTGCCAGAGTCCATGGCACTTTACCCAGTTCACAGTACATCCACTGGGAACACAAATAGATTGACTGTTTTAACAATATGCAGTATACTCTCTAAGTCAGTACAGAATATGGCAACATCATCGGTGTAGGAGGGCAAACGCACCTCTACTTCTTGTAATTTAAAGTCACGTATCACGTCACTTTGTATCACTATCATCATCAACATCAACAACAACACCATCATCATCAGCCTGACTACGTCCACTGCAAGACAAAGGCCTCTTCCATGTTCCGCCAGTCAACTCGGTCATGTGCTTACTGCTACCATGTTACAACCGCAAAAGAGACAAGGAGCGCGGTGTTAGTTCTATGCTTTCAAGTATTTTTTATTGAGAAGTAGCACCTGCTTTAAAGAGTTTTTCCTTCAGAAAATCATTCTGGCAAACAAATATCAGGTTGTGTTAAGTTCGAAAAACAATCAGACCTGCAATTGATGACTCCTTCAAATAACTTTTAAAATACTGGCAACACAGAAAGAAGATAAGAAATTTCATCACATTGCCAAATTTGCATAATGGACATAACCTGGTCATTTTTACGTCATAAGAAACACACCAGCAGTCAACATTAAATTAGCGAAATAAGACAAAACGTTTAATATATAAAAGGCGCAACCTCAATAATGAGAACCTATTTTTATAAATTGACACTAAGTATAGAACATCGTCAGCTCTAGTTATAGGAATGACACTAAGATATAAATTCACCATTTACAACTATGATACAAATCGGGCCTTTCAAGAAAGAAATGGCATTTTACCCCTGCACCACTTTGCAGGGCCAGGCGCAACTCCTTAAATGACGACACATTGAAGACTACCGATCACCGCACCTCAAGCGCGTTGGCTGTGTTGGGCTTCGAAGTTTAAGCTCGTGCTGGGCCCTCCCATATTCAAGTACACTCTAACCGTGCGAAACGGAACGCCCGATGACATTGGCCACTGGATTTTCTGACGTAGGGGTGGCGGAATACGTCTGTCACAGTCTTTTAGGCCACTATAGCAGATGACTAGAATATCATGAGTGTTCATAACAAATATTAAATTTGTGTTACTTTCTCATTATTACCGCACGTGAACTTTGCGTGGTATATTCCGAAGTGCCTTTATCTCATACACACAAATCGAAGTCGACCGATGGTTTATATAACGATGCTCACTCATTCTGGAAGTCTCGGTAGAATTTGGCAGTAGCACTATTCGGGGTTTTTGGTTTCGCTTTCATTGTTCGGCTAATACCAGCAACTGCTTTTTCGGAATCTTCCACCGGACACAGCATATTTGCAGGAAATGCTCCATTTCTCTCATTTGGCCTAACGAACCAACTCTAATTTTTTCATCGTTCATAAATTTGATTTCTTTCTGTACTGCGATATTGAGGTCTCCACTATTCTTAAGGTCTCTACTAATCTCTGTCTTAAGGTCTCTACTAATCTTGAGGTCTCTACTAATCTCTGTACTGAATATTGAGGTCTCTACTAATCCAGCTAAATAAAAAAAACGCCAGGCCTGCGTGGAAGGCGCAACAATGTCACAGCGAAAGCTAGAAGAGCGGCGTTTCAGAGCTTTTTCTATACACTCATCTGGTAACTCTTGCAAGCCCACTTGCTCGGTAACCACTACGGCATAATTAATTAAACATTTAGAGTAGTAGGCGGTCGTTTAACATGCTATTCTTCGACATTCTTTTGGGAAGCGTCGTATTCGCTAAACGATTGCGAAGATTTTTGTGTCAGTTGTTCATGGAGCAGCTGAACACGATGAGGAATTAGGCCTGAAGTTGGTATGCGCCACAGTTAATACATACTAAAGAACGAGCTTTTGTAATGGGTTGGAGCTTTAGACAACCCACTGTTTGCACTGTTCGCATTTTGTGGCGCCTGGTTTTTTCGTTGTTGTTGTAAAATACTTTACTACTCATAATAATACGATTTCTTTGCTTAAATCAAACCTGCTTAGGGCAAGTTTGCCAACAAGTCCCAAGCACCGGCGTAGCTCAGTAGTAGAATACTGAACTGGCATCCAGCGGACCCACGTTCGAGCCCCACTGTGTCATTGGTATTAGATTTTCTCGCTAATTTTGCGCGATGTGGGTACGAAGTCCTGCAATGGCGGCGGCGGAACACTACGGCGCGGCGCGAGACCCGAGTCGTGATCTCATAGGAGCGTTTGCTGTACAAATACTTCAAGTAATTGTGAAAGTAACCAGCAAGACTTGAATTACCCTTATGTTAAAGTTTTCGCAAGTGTTTCATAATAATGATTAGACTTTAGTATCCGTAGTTTGACGCACCAAAACCATAGTATGAGTGTGAGGCACGCCACAGTGCAGGGCTCCTGAAGCATGGCCACTCGTGTTGTTCGCGGCCGCTGGAACCGAGAAGAACACAGGCCTCTGCCATTTCGCCTCCATCGTCTTGGGTCAGCAGCCGAGTACCTTAACCGCAGCACTAGCTCGACGAACAGGTTGCACTTAGGGAAACACCTCGCATAGTAACATGATGGGGCATTGAATTCATGCAAAATCCGTCCATAAAATAGTTGACGGATCGAAAGTGCCAATATTGCAGGAGCTTGTAATTGCGAAATGTGACCGCAGGAAACACAGGGGAAAATTAACAGATTATGAAAAGTTGTTCGTGTTGACCATTTTGTGTGTTCTGTGTCACTTTTTAATGTGCTTTTTGCGACCACTTTTCCGAATAATGTGTAAGCGAATGAACTACACTTCCAAGTCTTAATAGATATACTCCAACTTCCGACATGTGGAAGGAAAAATAAATACCACAAAGCAACTCCTCCTTCATCTGTCTGAGTAGTTGCAGCACAGGACAACGAATTCGTAGGGAACCATAGAATTGTCAGTAGCTTACTACTGAGTTCGTTGGGATGAAACAGCATTCAAAGTGTTTTAATTATCCCACACTAAAAAATTCGTAAAGCGCTTCTTTCTAATGACTCCTTTCCTTTTGCTGTTACGTGACTCTAACAGTTAATCGCGAATTCAACTAGTTGTTCTACAGTCTGATTTATCTCGTATACGTGCACAATGTAGAACATAACGAAAGATCTCGTACTTTATCCGCATATGTGGTGTTTTTTTTACAAAAGGGTCTAAAACAGAGAGAGTAAGATATTATCATTCTTCCCATTCGCTCCAAGATCGTGGATTCGAAATGAAAGACAAATAAAATGAAGGTATTAAGCACTTTAAAAAGTACTGATACTAAATGTCAGGACATAAAGCAGTTAAGGAAGTATGGTAGTGTAAACCCCTCAGGATATCATTTGCATTTTTGGCAACGAAAAGTCTACTGTACTCTGATGAACAATCCTGAGGAAGCCCGACATCGAGCGGCCTTTCTAAGTGGTTTAAAAGTCGCGTTCAAGTGCGCCGCCCGCGCTCTGGTGTAAGCAGTAAGCACACAAAAAACCTCGTTTTTCTGAAATGGCAATTTGTGATCATTTTTCAACTTCATTGTAGCTTACCTCAAAAATTTTTGAATTTATTACCCCGAAACTTTGTTTGCGTGAACTACAACATGTAAAAAATTCTTAACCAAAAAAATTGCCAATTTTGTAAAATGTGAAGTTGTAACAAAATACACAGAAATACGCACCCTCCGTCGTGTTGTGCAAGCAGTATTTTCATTTTTTACATAATTTATGAAACTAATACTTCTTTTAGTACGGATATAACCTACGAGTCTCTACAACAACACGGCCGAATATAGTTACAATACTTTGGGTAGTTGTAGAAAAGAATACATTAAAAAAGTGGACCACCTTTAAAATTTTAGAGTAAGCCATAGGAAGGATAAGCAACCTAGGATTACAAAAAGGGTGTCACTTGATACCCAGTGGCATTTTTGTGAGCACGTAAAATTAATGATAATACTTGCAGCCGTTTATAATATGCTATGCTGAAACTGACATATACCATTTGCCCTACTATAATCCCTTAAGCTCAGGAGAAGAGCTCAAGCAGTTTTGGAGGCTTTCCAGAGATGCCATGAACACGTAAGAGCTGCCGGCTGTGCAGGAGTTTATCCCTGTTTACAGCAAGGACAGCTCACTGTCTAAGTCGCTACGCCCACGAAACCAAAAAGGACCCCGAGAAAAACACAAGATGGTGTTAATTTTTTAGCAAAGTATTCCGCGTAGTCAATCCAAGTCCAAAATAAACGTTTCACAGAATATCACACTAACCGAATCTGAACACTGAATATCAAAGTATGGTGAGCTATATAAATTTTACCTACAAAATATAGATTTCAAATTTTGTAGTAGGCCCATTCATTTTATCAGCACCAAATGACTGTGTTTTTCCCGGTTCAACTTTAAGTGGGCTTGGCTTTCTTGGAATACATAAAATGAAGAAAGACCAGACGATTCGACATGAACTTCGAATTTAATTATCATAATGCGCAATATTTATGTATCCCGGCCGAAAAAGTAGGGTGCAGTGTGCCTGAAGTTAATTGCTAACTCCTGACACATGCTCGGCCACATCCATCCAGCGAATCGAACTGGTTAGACCCGATCAAGATGCGGTGCGACTTCAATGCACGCCGGGTCACGTTGACACAGTGAGCTCCACCGTGTGGCTGCATGTCGGCGAAATAAGGGAGCCTCAGCTGGCGAGGTGAGCCCGTCTCGGCAGCTGGCGTCTCGTCGCACTCCGACTCTGTGCGGAGCACGCAGCGCCGGCGGCATTCTTCCCAGCTGCGGTACACGCCACGACGGCCCACGGACAAGCACGTACCCTGCGGGAAGCTCCACGGGACGCACTTCTTGCCATGAAAGTACCACGGCACGTCCAGCACGTCTTGCCTACATAAATGTAAACAAGTTATTGTGTTGTTTTATGATCACCATAATTTGTAAGCATCTATGTTGAATGCGTTAACAGCGTCCATTGTATGTACATAAGCCACCTAAGTCCATGAAAAAAAAAAGTTAACCAGCGAATATAATACTGCCTAATCCAATTTTGGGCCATTTGGGTTAGCGAAAAGTTGATGCAAGCAGTTTCAGAGACACTTGTATGTATGTATCTGCAGCGCTATACCACGGCTTGAGTAGAGTGACTGGCGCGAACAATTATGTGAAGCCCATTACACATAAACAGCCGTAGACAGAGCGTAGCGACAGTGCCTCACTTACCGGGAGGCTACGGAAGGCCGTACCTTCCATAACATCTCACCAGTGAGGTGTCCTCTCACGTGACACTCGCCCATATCTAAAAGATGACGTCATCAGTGACCGCACAATGCAGCATAGTGGCACCACGCACACTACTGTAGCGCTACAGGCGGTCTGCGTAATCTGTCCTAGTGGTGGTGTTGGTGGTGGGGGTTAGAAGAGCAAGAAGGCGCCTAAATTATGCAACCTGGTAGGGAGCGCGGCGCAGCGCCTAGAAATCTCTCGTCACTCTACTGTGGTTCGCTCTTCTTCGCACCCTCTTGTTATCAGTGCTTTTCGTCGTCACTTATGCTCCGCGGTCACTCTTTTTCATTCTCGTTAGCTCTGCCAGTTATTATGCCACAGACGTTGCTCATTGCTGAAGCGGATGCCTAAGAGCTTCGCTTTGAAAAACAGGTGCAATAACAACAACAACAACAAATAATAATACTAATATTTTGTATTATTATTATTATTATTATTATTATTATTATTATTATTATTATTATTATTATTATTATTATTATTATTATTATTATTATTATTATTATTATTATATTTGAGGTTGAACGTCCCAAAACCACGCTATGAATTTGGGGAACGCCACAGGGAAGGGCTGCGGAAATTTCGACCATCTGGGGTTGTTTAATCGACGTGCGCCTAAATATATTCACACCAGCTTCACTTAAAAAAACGAAGGCTAATTTCATATTAGGACAACGACAACCGTGTTTGACGATCTGGATATCCACGGTTGAAAAGCGTAATTGTTTTTTCAATGTTTCCGCAGAAACTTTCAGTGCTCACCTTTTTGCACAGCACTTCGTGCATTGCAAGCATCGTGAACCAAGTGAAACGGCGACAGCCCCGTTAAAACAATCGAAGCCAGCCGTGGCGTACCTGCCAGCCCTGCAAGCGCACAACCGCCGACTGAGTGGCCCAAGCACGTGACGGGGGACAAAAGCATGGTTAGAGGACAATTGGTCAAGATATCCGCAGACCAGACGTTTGCTCACTTTCTTCCTCCTTCGCTTTGCCGCCTGATAGCTGCGCTCTAAAATTACGGCTTATCCCTCTTTCATAGCAATAGTTCATGACACGTAACTGAAACTACTCTAAAGGAAGTATAATTACAGTTCTGTTGGACGTTATCAACTTACTTCTAGAGTGTCTGTTGCTATTCTGCCAGCATGATAGCATTTGATATTAAAACACTCATGTAAACACCGACTGCCAATTCTCTGCCGAGCACATTGTTCGCACCGCGTAGCGTCTGTGGTAGCGCGATATGAGGCGACGCACATCAAGAATTTGGATAATAGTTCACCAAGTGAGCATCGAAAGCATGCAAGAATTGCCCTCTCCGCTAGCGTGTGACGCAGTCACTTAAACAAAATTTCTCGACGATGTTTCGTTCCTGCGAGTGTCAAAAAGTAGTGATAATAATTTAAACAATATGGGATTGTTGCTCTTAATAGAAACACGGGTTTCGGGAACCACAAAAAAAGCAGTGTAGCGTGGTGCCTGGGAAAGCATCGCTTATATACGACACAATCTTTTTGATACCGAGAGAGCCAGTTTGTTACCATTAGGGGCCATGTGACGTGACGGGGAAGATTTCAATTCGTGACGTACTAGCGGTAGATTTGTGATGGTTCACGTAAACAACAGTGGGTGTATATTCTCCAGCAGTGTTGCTGAGTTGTCAATCTGGAATAGGAATGATTTCGTAATCATTGCGCATTTTACAGCCTCGGAATAGAAGGAAGACGATGCTGTGAGGATTGGAATGGGAGTGGAATTAGGCACCTTTTTCCCGGAATTGAATGGTGTTAGAATACGTAATTTACTGAACACCCAGCACGTTTTCGTCTATGAGAGTGGTGGGAAAGCCCGGGAGGTGTCACCACCGCCCCCGCAGGTGCTGGCGGCTAGAAAAGCGCTACCATATTACACTACTACACAGGCTCTTGCGTCCAGCACTTCACGCTTGAGCAGCTCATATTTGTGAAGCGCAACACATAGGTAGACGGCAATTGTGATATCTTATTTTTTTATAAGCAACTGTTAAAAGAGCCATCCAGTGATAATTCAGGTTTTACAACGAAACGGCGAATCGCTCATTTAGCTCTTAGTTTTACGTTGCAAAATTTTGGTGACTGAAACAAAAACGATTTGAAAGTAAATATTCGACAGAAGTCTGTCAGGTTGGGTATGAAACTGGGAGATCATTTTGGACTGCAACCAAAAGTTGTTACTCTGTTAGTCGAGTCGTGGCACATTCGTTTGTCTAGTCTTGGCACATACAGAGGAAAGCCCATAATATCAACCGCTCTCTCGGAACCCTTCCCCAAGTGTATTCACACAGACTGCGCTCCACAGCGAAACGAGAGAGAGAGAGAGAGAGGGGGGGGGTCATTAGCCAACCCGCGAGTGCTTTGAAGACGACGCTGCTACATAACCTTCGCAGTCATCTCTGAGGAAGGAACCAAGTCGGTTCCGAAACGTCGGGTTTCTTCAAAAACTTTTGGTTGGAGTCTAAATCATCTCCCAACAAAAATGAAATTCTTTTTTCACCTTGCTGTGCTCGCGACCTTAAGTGCAGTATTTAAAAATCTCCAGGACGCTTACTACGACGCCAGTCCAGTGAATAGAACACTAGTGACCGATTGCCGAAAGTGTTCGGAAGATTAGACGTTCAGGAGATCAAGCCTAGGAGATCAGAAATCCCTGAATATTGAGCTGAAAGCTGGTCATCTCGCACTCCCACTCCACTGGTAGGTTCATTTCATTATTACCGTTATCTGTTTTTATAACTTCCCTTGGTTTCTATGACTCGGCACATATCCGTGCTTGCATCGCCAAGCAAAGAAGACGTTGGTAATTATTTTTCCGCCCTTTATATCTACTACTCTAATATCACGCTCAAATTAGTCATGTAGGCGTGATTACATGCTCTATCTAAGTCAAAGGCCACAACGCTTTCTCTAGATTCACGTTTAGTTAGCCAAGGCCAAGAATACGCGTGATGTAAATGTGTGAACATTCTGCCAACATACAAAAGAGAAACCGTTGCATAAGTCACTGTAAGAACAAAGGCATCATTTCGACAGATACTGAAGGGAGAATACATTATCGTCGCACGTTCGTTCTGATTGATACCCCACACTAAAGGGGCGAATACTCTATGCATGGTTTGGTGTTTATCTCAAAGCAGTTTAGTACCTGACACAAATAACCTTTACGACAACAAAGACATCGCATACGTACGCACACACGAACAAAAAGCTCTCACCCCATCCATGCTTTCGAGGCGCGTGACAAGCGTGAGTGCTGACGAGCAGTGCGGCACTGCATTCCGTTTTGGATGCAAAGACACAACGTGCCCAAGTGAGGGTGCGCTGTTCCATCTAATACCAGCATATCTAGAGTTTTTTTTTATTGTTCCCAATAATCAAATTTTAGTTTTATACAAATTAACGACTACTCGAGACGCGGGGCAATACTGCTTAGTCACACTACTTTTGTCAGCATGAAAATACGCAATGTGGTCAGTTTAGCATTAACAAACTTAAGCTTGAACAAATAAATTAATATCATTCGTTCAAAAATGCTGGCCGTGAAGAGACTACATGTAGCGGGAAAACTGTTCCTAAAAGTATTAGTAGCGTGCTTTTACTGTACAAGATAGGCCACTAAGCTACTTACCCTCGACCTTAGCAACGTGTTTTACGCACTTTTCCAGATCTTAATGCATCTAAAGACACTATATTTATGATGTTGTTCATTCTAAACTCGTTAAAACTATCAAGAAGCATTTCCTACCTAAAGGAATCGAAGGAGTGGAATGGAACGCTCTCGTCATTCCCGGAGTTGGATTGGGCCAACTGTTTTCATCCGAGGAATTAAAAAAAGGAAACTGTGGCTAAATCGTAATTCTCCGGAATGGAATCAGATAGGAAAGGAGGCGCCCATTCCACAACACTGGTCTCCAGCCACCTCGAGAGTGGTTTGGACGATTTAGGCTGGATCCTGGACGCAAAAATTGCGCATGTTTCACACAAACTTAACCCGCTCAGAAGATCAGTTTGGAACCACCTGTGCATGACAATGCAGTGAGAAAATATGAATGAGGCGTACCGATGTGGTTTTCGTTAAAGGCAGCAAGCCATCTCAATTGTGCCCGTGCATAGTCCTTGCGTTTTGTGTAGTGTTTGGTTCTCACCTATTTCTTTCAAACAGTTCACAAGAAAACTGCAGTATAAGTCTCCTCTATTGCGATAGCAATTATATGGACACTCTCGGCTGTTTTTGCCGCCGGCGTCGTCATCAGTGTCAACGTGGGCATCGACGTCGATGTCATACACCCTATATGTATATATATGAAAACTCAAGAAAGAAAGAAATCTAGAAAAAAACACTCCGCACGTGGAAACAAACGTGGGACCTCTGCGTCGTGAAAGCGAGGTGTTAGCCACTGAGCCACCCCAGAGCACATCCTTCGACGAACAAATGGCAAGATACTTATATCTATCACTTACCGCTGCTCACGAGTATCTGGGGGGGGGGAGGCATTGTGTTTTCAAAATTACCACCAAGATGGCGCAATTAGCGCGCGTCCCCACATCGCGTGGCGGCGCCTGCTCTAGTCTCCTACGCGTACTTTGCCCGACATTCAGAAGGAAAGCGAAGCTCCCTCACGCGCCCTTATCTCGTGGTAGCGAGGAGGGGAAGGTCATACGCCTTGGCTGCCCTGCGGTAGTTACGAATCTGCGGTAGTTACCGGGTGCACAAAGGTCACTGCAATCATTGCAGTCTCCATTTGCGACCTCATGAGTTAAAATGCGACCTCATGAGTTTGCGACCTCATGAGTTAAACAGAGACCTCATGAGTTAAAACGGCAGGAGCCCGATATTCACAAATTTTTACAAAAATTTTCTATATTTTAACTAAGACATCCCGTATAATTTTGACACGTAGGAAACAGAAAGCCAATAGCATAGAATGTAGCAACTAGTTGACTTGAAGCATCTCAAGTCACTGTCACTGCAGAGCCAATACTATCAAAAAGCAGGTAGCATAGCAAGCACGGCGCCTCCCCTGAGAAGCAAAGAACATGTACGCTTCTTACTTATTGCTACTACACCATACTTAAATATTCCACCCGATGCAACTCGCAGCTGAGACATCACTAACTATTACATTCTGGTAAATGTATTGTCACGTGCTCGTGACGTCGATGAAGGCATCAGTCAGCTATTCGGGCTCAAACTCTATTTGGCCGAACTAGTGGCCAGGAAATCGAATATTCTAAGCAAGCGATGTGTATACATGGTTCCCTGGTAGCGCCTAACAGAGCGTGGAACATCGATATTCTGATCCGCGGCAACATGAGTGGCTTCGAATATTCGAGCGTTATCGCTGATGGCCGAGTTTGTTTAATTATAAACTCAGATGAAGCGTTTCCGTCCTGAAGCCAAAGAGATGGTCTGAAAACAATCCGGAATGCTCTCGGACATTCTGGTGCCGATTGCGGGAAGCCTTATCTGCACGTGCAATACGCCGGCGATGTGAAACATACCGTTTGGGGTAGTATAGATCATGAGACTCGCGCAAAATAAAATCGTGATGAAGGCCGACCGTTCCCCCTCCAAGCTCCTTCATGTAATGTCACCGTTGTTCTTTGTCCGTTACTTCTGTGGGCCTCAGCTATGCGAGAAGACGCCCCTGCTCGAATACAGCTTTTCGACAAAACATCGTCAAAAATTTGAAGAACACACAATAAAACAACGTCTAAACAATAGAACAATTGACTTCTATACAAAAACATAATTGGGATCGAATCAACCATGGCTTGGGAACGGGCATGATGAGTCCGTATACCAAACTATCCTGGGACATTTTTGAGGATACATGGTGGCCTTTGCCAGGAATGGTCAACGATTCAGCGTTTTTGATTAAAGCCTCCTAGTTGGGCCAGTGTGGCCGGAGAGACATCAAACGCAAACCATACGCAAAACTACGGGGAATATGTGTATGCGTACAATATAATAATAAGGTGGAAAAAATGTCATATAAACACCAGTTTAGCCTCAAGGGCACAGCAATGATGCAACAGCCAGAAAGTGTTTGATTCATATATTGATTGATTATTTATATATTTATTTATTGAATAAGTGATTGATTATTTGTATGTTTATTGATTGATTGATTGATTGATTGATTGATTGATTGATTTATTGATTGATTGATTGATTGATTGATTGATTGATTGATTGATTGATTGATTGATTGATTGATTGACCGACAGACCGACTGACTGACTGATTTATACGCGGGGTTTAATGTCCCAAAACCACCATAGGATTATGGGAGACACCGTAGGGGAGGGTTCCGGAAATTTCGACCGCTTGGAGTTCTTTAACGTTCACGCAAATGAAAGCACACGGGCCTACAGCCAGAAAGTGGAACGCTTACGGAGACTAGCAGTTCCGTCTTTTGCATCTGTTCTAGCGAAACTCGACAAGAATACGAGTCGTCTACCGATGTCCGTCAAGATAGCCCTCGCGACCACCCCCTTGTAATAAAGGTTGACTAAAAGCAGGAATGCAACTCAAGCATTCTGCGCGCTAGCCAAATATTCTACCAAAGAGCCATGCCTGGTCTCACATCTACTTTTGAAATAGACCGTCACGTGCGTATGGCGCCCATATGGGATGGCTACCGATGTATGGCTATCGATGGCTAACGATGGCTACCGAATGTCATAAGCATTACAAATGCTGCCCTATGATACAGCCGTCATGGTACTTAACGATCAATTGTCGTTAAGCGCAATGCACTGTATGTGATGTAAAGTTTCCATTAATCAAGGAACGGCACGAATACACATTGCTATTTTCATTTCAAAATCATTAACAAAAATCAGTGCATCTCCACGAAGTGAATGACGATGATGACGACTGGGCGAAGCTATAAGCCGTAAGGTTCATGTCTACGTTGAAATCGCCGACTACCACAAAGGACCGACAGATGAATGAATGGATGCACAGACGGAATGTGGACGTCTGCACGCGAGGGCGAACAGGTGAACGTATGCACGGATGCATGGACGGCTGGACGCATAGATGGACGGACGGATGGACAGATGGATGAATGACCAGACGGACGGGTAAAAGCACGGATGGACGAACGAAAGATCAATGGCCGGACAGAGTTATGGACGGTTGAATGAACCAGTGAACGAATTGACAGACGGACGGCGCGGGTGATCACGTATTGTGCGTTCGTATACTTGATTACACATAACGTCGGCTCTTTATCAATCAATCTAAGTTTATTGATAAAACGTAAGCAATTGTTACAACTTAGCTGGACCACAGGCCTGCTTTGGCTAGTGGTCGGTCCATTTCCGAGAACACAACTTTGATATAGACTGACTAAATCAGAGTTTTGATATGGTCGGTCTATATAGTAGTTTAGCCACGCAAATACGTTTTCGTTATTTGTAGTGCAGCTGTTCAGTTTTTGTTAGTATGTGTGGGGCTTTACAGACACCAAGAAGGTCAGCACTATAGGAGCTTCGCCCCAAAAGCTGGCATCAGCAGCGTTGATCCAATGAACGCATGGAATAGCTATCATGGTCCGAGCAGGAATCGAACCCTAGAATTCTGCGTGGCAAACAACTATTCTATTACAAAACGACGCCAGGTCCCGGAACTTCTTTTGAAGTAGACAACAATGTTCGTGAAACGTCAATTGTGTTTGCAGTGCTGGATATCAAATTTTATGAACAGTACTTATGTACTCCTATCATACAGCCGACAGGTTGTATTAACGGAAATTTTAGCGAAGCGCCATCCAGTGAAGCTCATTTATCAATAGATGGCCACAATCCTCGCTTGCACAAGCGCTATGTTTTAGCTTATCGCTTCTGGTGTTGCTAATACCTATGTTGCTGTTGCCATCGTTACACAACAGTAAAAGGGTGAATGTTGAACAAATCTATGTGCATACAATATTTGTACGTTTAGCGTCATTTCGTAGCGGTTGGCTTAATACAAAAATTACAACACAGTCACTTTCGCTTCGAATGTTTTGCATAACGTCGATTGCCAACGTACGTGGAATCTACCGATCCTTTTTTTTGTGTGTGTGTCTCCTCATGCTGCTTGACGTGACAGAATACGGGCGGCATTGTTTTCTCTATCCTTGAAGAGCCTTCATGGGCAGGCCTCACACGTGTGCCGATGGTATCGCTTGCGCTCTTCATGGAACCGACATGACTACATGAGTGCCTAGACTTATGAGTTCGTCTGCTAGCCGTTTTTGTCCCCAGCTGACGCGCGCTTTTGTTCGCTCGTCTAACCTGTGATGCGTGCAGGGATGTTGTCGATATGAGATTTATTCGCAATAGGATGGCCACGACATCTAGAAAAAAAAGAACGCCGACAGTGTCAATGCATTTGCTAATACAATAAAAGACAAAATTGTTTGTACGCTGTTCTCACTAGCACCGATGATATTGACGCGAGAGCGTTAAAGAGCTCGTGTCGGAGAACTTCCGGTATCTTCGGCGACGCCATTAGTTACGAGCAAAACATCGGCATGGTCCTTGTTTGAAAATGGTGGTGAAATCAAACATTTATATTAATGTTTCCGTGCTGCAATCGAGCATAGGCAACCTGTGCGGCAAGGAGGTGTTCTAGAGAAATACGCCTACCTGTGCATGTAACTGCTTCGAAACTAAAACCTATACACAGGTCATGCACCGCAAGGAGTCATGTCAAGAAGTGCAATGGTGCCTAGCAGACTATTACGATGGCACCAGGTGTCACACCTTGATAACTGCGCTAATATTGGGTAGTAAGCGAACCCGCTCATTACACAACTCACCTTCATTACACACCCACCCTAACACTTGGTCCTAGTTCTCACCCAAAGCATCCACAATATTGCACAGCTGCAAAGCTCCGCATATTAATAGCTCACCCCTGGTGTCATACGCACAATACATGGCTCCAGCGTGACGGCTTATAGATGATGTAAAGGCAGCATATTCACGTGCGATTAACCTGCTTCGGTCTGAAAATGACGTCGCTGGAACGCTCTTTGGCTTCTGTGCGTAAGTAGCGACAGAATCGAAAATGCACGCCAATGCGTTTGGTTCGATGCACTCTAACAGGCCCGTGACATCATAAGGTTGGCCTCCCAGCATGTTGGTGCTTCTATGTGATATATTAAGGTATCTCAGTGCAAGCAATTTATTGTTTTGCGCACGCACACTGGATACTTCGGTAATTCGCAAAACAATCTTACGGCATATTGTGGGCTTGATAACTGCACTATAGACGTAAAAGCGTTGCCTTCTTTTCGTCCTGGCTGAGGTATCCACGGAAGAATTTAGAATGTCCAAGCAAATCATGAGATGCTGCGAATGAAGCCTGATTACGCTTTTCAGCCTGATCTTGAAAGCGCATCTTAAACGTCCTCAAAGTTTTAAGTATAGTGTATGCCCACTGTGAGCAAGCAAAGTTAGTGCGGTATACTGTGTGCGACCTTTACCATTGCCTTCACAGCTTCAGTTTACCAGGGTACATCAAGAGAAACATTATTTGTATAAGCACAAAACGCCTTTCCTTTAGGTTTTACCATTTGCCGTCTAGGGGCGAAGCAAGGTCGGAGATAGTCTAAATATAGGCCCCGTGTTTACATGCTTGACTGCAAATATCGTCGAAAAACGAAAGTCTCTCATCTGAAAAGAATGAACAAAACATTTGCTTTGTGCGCGAGAAAATCGTTGATTTGGATTCTGGGGGCGCTGCGTAAGACATGAGCGTCATCTGGCAGTAATCTTGGAAAACGAAAGAATGGCCTCCAATATAGCGTGCGCACCGCCTGCGGGCGCTATCTCAAAGACCCCAGTTTGTAGATATCAAGGCCACAGGTAGGTGGCCGCACTATATCGTCTTATCTAAGCGTAGCAATCATTCACCCTTTCGTGCATAGCGTCGCACTCTCAGCGCAGCGCAATAAACGCTATTATCCTTAGAACTACTTATTTAAGCAATTCCTAGTATATAGAAACAAAAACAGAATACTGACGGATTGATATTGTGCCTCATATATGCGCAACGTTTTGTTTTTTTATTCGAGAGTGCGTACAACAATGAATGGAGAAACCAGATCAAGATTGGAGAGCATTGAAGAAGTGGTTGAACTTTTCCCTAATATTAAAATTCTTTCAGTTGACCGACAGATGGTAGAAATTTTTGGGGTTTCGTGTAAAATATGTCTCAAATATAAACCCACTGAAGTGATTCTGGTACTGCAGGAAGCGTACAAAGCTAAATCGTGGTGAAAACCTGCGAGGCCAGTAAGGGAAGAAACTAAGGTTTTTTCAGTGAACTCCCCGGGTGCAGGGAAAAAAAGTGTGCTTACGTAGCAGCGGTCCGACACGTGGCGGCCGTTGACACAGCTAGCGAGGCAGCTCTTGATGCTTGAGAACCACTTGAAGCCACGGTTGCACACGTGCACTGGGTCTGTTGCCGCCAGTACGCAGGCTTTCCAGTAGGCACTGCAGTGGAATTCGTGTTTTGGATGCCCAGAGTGAGTGTACACGTGCCCAATGCACGACTCGAGGGTGACGACCTGCGATGCGCCAGGATTGCGTACATGAATGCAACATACCAAAAAGGCATCAATGTTTAATAGATGCAAAACACAAATAAGTGAGATCTGTCTCTCGTAACCTTTTACAATATTGATTATATTAAAGAAAAGTGCTTCTTCAGCCACTGAAACTTGCTCTCTTCCAATCACCTTTTTTTACGCACGCTGGAGGAACCTCAATGCGTGGTGGCTAGAGGAAGATTTCGCAATTAGTGTGCCAGTTGTTGCCGCGCAAAAACGGTGGGCAGTGGCCGGTGCTAGGCAGGGCCTATGTTCGGAGATGTCGCATTACAAGTGTCTAAATATTACAGTACCTACACCATTGTTTTCTAACACGGAGTAGTTGTACAGAAGAAAATGTTATCAGCAATCGCCAGATGTTAGGTTCGTAGTGATGAAATGCGTTTACTCATCTATTTTGTAAAGTGTTTCGTTTAGGCCAACAACACGAAGTACAAAATGAAAACCACTAGGAACAAATCTTTGGTTTTGCACGCTGTCGTAGTAATCTACCAGAAGATACCATCTGGGTGGTCAGTCATGTTTGGTATACCTTTTCACTTGTTAAGCTCTGATCGCTTATACTTCGCGTTGAGAACGCCGCACAGCCGTATTCCCTTGCACGGGCGTTTTATAGAGTTACGTGAGATGCGATCCAAAGGAGCTTTACTTCGCACAGCATTAAAATTTGTTGTTATTCCATTCAGCATTTCAGCCTTGCGCTGAACCGGAAATTCTTTTTATATCGTGCTATTCATGCGCCACGCAAATACTAATAAAAAATAAAAGTGTCGCCATGCGGGCTAATTTTTGGATATAATACCAGAAATCGAAAGGTTACAGGAAGTAAGGCTAGCTTACTTTTTAGCATCCGACCCAGCGTAACTCAACGAAACAAAGACATAAGAGGTCGCGCAAGCTGCAGCGAGTGAAGTCAGCTTCGTGCTGTCATCGCTTCAGTTCAAGCGCCACGCATTAGGGTTATAAGCTGTATGCCGATCCTTGTCAAGCGGTCCGTGTGCGACGGCGACCTCCGCTAGTACCACTCAAGGCCCAACCACACGCCTGCAATTTTTCAGCGACAGCGACAAGCGGCAGCGACAAACTTGCCTCGTTGCGCCGTCGTGTCGCGACGACTGCAACCACAAGACGGCAACAGTCTCAACCACATGACCACAACAGTCTCATCTCGTATATACCCCTAAATTGCGAAAAGAATTTTATTAGGGTAGCTAGATGAAAACATGCCAAATTTATTGCTGTCTTGTGTGGCCTACAGAAGCCACCAAAGTATTTCTCAACCTTCTTTTATTTTAAGAATATTTGGTTTTAACGCGACAGGGTGCCCAGAAGCGTATGCTACGACGGCTACGACGCACATCGCAGGACGAGTTTGCATTCTCGCAAGCGACCAAATTGACACAAATTACCGTCTAAACATTAAAAGACCCCTGCGATAACAAGACTTAAAACAAAATACGTCCGCACTCTCGTTCTTTGATTGAGATGCGAATGTAAAAAACATAGTTGATTTCTTGCATCACTTCAAGTACGGGCCGATAACAAACATTGAGAGCAAATTGCAACTGAAGCGAGCTCCAGGAGCGCAACCACGCTGGTTTTCAGCAGCCAGACGATCTTTTTTTAGTTTTACAGAAATAGGTGACGCGAGAAGTGGCGACGACGCATGAGCCTCCATGGCAGCAAATCTTGTCACTCGTCGCTCTTGTTTGTCGCTGTCGGTAGGAAATCACGTGCATGCGGATTCATCTTTACACTTCTGGACCCCCTGAAGGGCATCTCGCGCTACAAACGATGGCCGGTGCGTACCCTTTGCGCTTCAGCTGCGGTCATCTCCTGCAATTGTACGTTTTCTCTACACGTAGCGCATATGACACAAGGGACGATGTTTTCGTTCTTCGATGCTTTATAAGGAACCTCAGAGTGATGATAAAAATGCAGTAATAATTGCTATCAAAACAAAAGCGAGGACAGAACGCCACCATGACTGCAAAAACTGCACCACATCTTAAGTGTTGGAGAAGCCTTGGTCCTACGGAGAACCTTAAAAGCCTCGTTACCTAGTGTACAATTGATTCGATTCACATTTCTGCGTCTGTCAATCTTTTTCTCCATTTTGAGCTTGTACGGTGAATCAGTAGTTCGATATGGACCAAATCATTTACTCCAACATTATAAACTTTCTTCATTTGACAATTTCTAATATCATACTATTATATAGCTTCCTACGTTCGAAACGTGTTATTTTGCAGATATGAAACAAACCAATAACAAATCAATGTTATCTCAATGCTGACTGCTCTGGCATTCGTGAAGCGTAGCAAGTTTGTCTGGTTATATAATCATTTTCGGACAGTGCACACGCAGCGCTCGTGCCTCAAGTTCTTCCCGTCTTCGACCTTGTGCGCCGTTTTATGTTGATGTCGATGTTCGCGTCACTTCAGTTATTCTTTTGTGCCCAACCCCTTAAACCTTTTTTGCTTAAGATCACCCCAGATTTAGTATTTCATAATGTTGAAAAGTCTCCAAACAGAAATAAAGGTATTGAACAATACCAGTCAAATTTGATACGTTTAGCTCGATGCAGAGGTAAAAGGAGGTATCAATGCATATTTCAACTTCATATTACGGATACGAAGTTAAGGCATTGTCATGAAGTATTTCTATTAGAAAGCCACATTGTATCCGTTCTACTAGAGAAGACTTTTTTCCCGGTGTGACAGGTATGGCGTAAGACCGTTCGAGACAGGATATGAGGTTTTTTTACTTTCTGTTTATATTCTTTTTGCGGTCCGTCAATTCTTTATACTAAATACAGCCCAACTGAGAAAATTCTACTTCACTGATCGACTGACAAAACGAATAAGAATCGCACAAACAGTTACAATGCAACCTTGAATACTTACAGACGCTCACTAATTACAACTAATTTCTGTCTGGGTCACATGTTGAAGTTGAAAGCCATGAATGAGTAGTAACAAAGTAAATTGTGCAAACGGGAAATATGTGAGCCATGTAAACTCATGCGTGCTATAGTACACTTTCCGTGTTAACCTCCACTACGCAATAGGTTGAGGTTTACTTCACATGAGGACGACACCCGTATTCCTCTGAGGTTTTTTCGTTCATGTTTGAATTAGTGCTGCATTTTTCAGATGGATTCGTACCAACGAAACGCATTCATTCCCATTGACATCATACGTATGTTAAATATAGGCTAGAAAACCCACTCGCGTCCCCATGACCAGTTTAATATGTTTCTTTATAAATCGCAGTTAGAAAAATGCATTCCTGCAGCTTTCATGCAAACATTTTGAACATGCAGGTAATTAGTATTTATTTCATGCAAGGGCCACTTTGTGATGTTATTACTCTACTTCCATATCGCAAGTGTAACATATGCCCTAAAAGGCACTAACAGAAAAGGAAAAAAAACTATTTCGTGAAGAAATTGATTAGCTGCCCACAGCCCTAATTTCATACACGGAAGACTTCAAGGCATACATGGATGACATCAAAGATAATGAGCCAACTTACACGTCTCAGTCGCACGTCCTCTTTTTCGTGAGCCCCAGTTGTGGCTGCGGTAACTGGCGGAGTCGTCACTGGGCTAGTCATCACCCTCATCAGGAGCAGTAGAGCTGTCGCTCCTTTTGTAGCCCTGCCCGCGACTCGGACTCTTGTGCGAGCGCTGGTCGTCGTTCTCCTGTTTCCTTTTTCATCGACGTCCGGATGTACGACCCTCCTCGGAATGAATCGCTGGCCAACGGTGTTGGGCGCTATCTCCAGCCGCCGCTCGAAAGCATCATCCGTGACGTCTGGTGTGACATCGTAAGGCGACAGCGAGTTGTGGAGAATGGGCAGCCTGATCCCTAGGAGTAGCCTTGCAAAAGCGATGCCAAGGACGACACTCAGGAACTCGACACGGCGGGGTTTCGAGGGCTCGCTCATGGATTCGGGCTTCAGCGTCTGCTCGGAAACGGGCCCTGAGCCATTTTCGTAGTAGTATCTCGGAAAGCTACGATCCGATGGCAAAGAAGCTGCTTGCCACGGACCTTCTGCCAGGAAACATAAATCAGCTGGTGATGATGCAGCCCACGTCGGCGAAGGCGTCAATTCGCTGGGCAAAGTCCGGCGTGGTGGTGAGACGACGCTGGAATGCTCGGCGTCCCCGCAACACTGAGGCTCCCCTTGAACGGGCTGCATTCTCGCCAAATGCAAACGTGGACAATCGAAGGACGGTTACAAGCAGAACGAGGCGACGGTGCACGGTGCACGTGACGTTGTTACTTCTTTGTTTTCGCTGCCTCACAGCACGCGCAGTTCTTGTTCTTGTTCACGTTTTGATCGTGGCGCATACCAGCTATGGGGGATTGGCCAAGAATCGAGTGGTTTCAGAAATTATTGTCCAGATTTAAAATAATTGAGATATATTAGAAAGATTACTGATAACTCAGGAAAGTATGATACTTGATCTAATGCATACCATTCTTTAAGTGAAAAACGAATTTATTCTCAGAAAAGAGAAATAATCCGATTTATACGTATATAATTTTGTAGACACGTTAGATTAATGAAACAGAATAATTAGTCAGTATATTAGATTCATCAAAATAGTCCTGGACAGCCGCGCATGCTGTTGCAGTAAAGAACCCAGAAATGTAAGCTCCAAAAGGCAAAATGGCATGAGAAGATAAGTCAATACCAATACCACGTAAACGTATTTCGAATAGAGTTTTTCGTAACGTGTTAAACTGCCTATAGGTCAAAAAAATTATCTATTGTTTCAAGTTCATCACAGAACGCGCAAAGTGGCGAAAATGCCTGAGCACACTTGTGTTTAGAGAAATTTAGATTTGGTACCCGGCCACACGGCCTTTTGATACTTTACTAGTGCGGAAAGTCTCTTCCCCGGGATACTATAAATGGAAATATTCGGTAGAGTTTGCTAGTGCTGAAGCTCTAAAAACTTCCGTAAGCGTACGTCTGCGGCATCGTGCAGCAGTCGCATAAACGGATGATGGGCAGTGTGGTAGAACCAGTTCGCTAATTGACGACTTAGCTAAGGAATCGGCTATTTCATTTATGAATAAGCCTTCATGTTCAGGCATCCAATCTAGTCGAACTTTTCTCAAATGCGCAGGCACTGGTGCACGGAACGCCTCTGTTACGTGATCATCAGCACCAACAGAATGTGCCGCACAGAGAGATAGGGAATCTGTTTTAAGACAGCTGATGTAATTGCTGTATTTACCTTCCGTAAAGTGAGCACTACTGCCATAAATTCAGCCACAAAAACGGGTATGAAATCAGGTAGTTGGAGGGAAAAAATCCAATCTTAAGTCGGGCTGAAAATACCAACCCCTCACATTTCGTCCCATTGCGATGCATCTGCAGCAATAATAACGTTTGTTGTCATGCTGCTCAGATAATATTGTAGTAAACCATCCAAAATATAATGGGGAAGTAATTTGCCGTAAATAGGGAAAATAACGTCAAATTGAGTTTCCACAGCGTATGAATTATCACGACTCGGCATGATGTCGCATATACGTAAGTTTAGAAGCTCCAGTAAATTTTGCGCAAATCTAATTTGTGGGGTGTGAAATCGCGGCCATCTAGCACCGAAAAATGATTCCTGGGTGGAAAGAAAAGCCGTTTCTGAATGTCGTAATGGTTATTCATAAATTCTTAAGAATGTTTGAACATTCAGAAGGCCAATATTACAAGAAAGAGCAGGGATCATCAATTCCAGATGCAACACATTGTTAGCAACTGTTTTAGACAGACTAAGGCATAAGCGCAATGCTTCTCTTTCCAGAATAATTACAGGCCGCAACGTGTAAGCTGGAACTTCACAAAAATCTTCACAACCAAATTCCAAAAAAGTACGAATGTACATGAAATCTATCATTACCAGTGTGCCTTTTCTAATACTTATGGGGTAGTTGCTTAGCAGGTAATATTCCAATGACCTGAACACCTTTTCTGGCGACATATTCGACACGAGGTCGCCTGTTAGGCGATGTGTGATAAATTCCTCAAGGGTATTTACCAGATTCCACCTGTTGTATATTCTCATCATAGTAAAACAAAGAGATGTGTACGTGGTATTGCAGCGGGAAAAAAAGGAGGACAGATTTGAAAACCCGTCTTTAAAACAATAAAACTTCATGTCTGCAAGAAAATTTGAACCCATGCTGCTATGTATGATAGAAAATTAGGGTATATAAACAATCTTTCAAAGTACAGTACTCCACGGTATCATATGTTTTAGCGATGTCCAAGGTAACTATAGCTGCTTATTTGTTATGTAGCCGAGCTAACGGAAGCCGACTTTCTAAATCAACGTGGGCATCGCAAACTGAACAACCAGCCCTGAACCCGATTATACAGAACTTAAAGTTGACCTCACGGTGATAAGTTCATTATTTCGTACATTGACCATTCTCTAAACCAAGTTACCTAATTTGATGTCAGTGCGATTGGCCTTACGTTATCCAACATGTATGCTTCATTTTCATTTTTGATCAACAATATAATTTTGAAGAGCTTCCATTCTGGCGGTATCCATGCGTTCCCTAACGATTAAGCCACTAGTTCATGGAAAGAAGTTCGTGATTTCTGGAGGCAAAATTTTAACATACAGTTCATAATTCCATCTGGTCACGGACCTGTCCTCGGTAAGCATGATACTGTCTGACTTATTTAAGCTAAAGAAACTTCTGGAAATTCATCCAAGTTTTCCAGCATGAGCCGAATAGCCGAAAGATTAGCAGTGAAGCGGCGTTGCAAACTTTCCGCTATGTTTTCCAGAGAGGTGTCCCATTTCTTGCGGCGTCAAGACACATAACTGCAACGTTAAAAGTGCTGGCAGTACTTTTTTTGTCCGAATGTAAGCGAACAGAGCACGCCTATTTCTTGATTTTGCAACATGATCGAAATGTCTACTGTCGTATTCTTCTTTCGCGTGGTTCTAGCACGCCTCAATACGTCAACAAAGAATTGATAGTCCTTCAAGTTGGTTGGCTTTGATTATGAAGAAGTTTTCTCGAAGCGGATTTTCTTCTTCAATAGTTGCGCGTACACTCATCGTTCCACCAATGAGAAAAGGATTGTTTTTTCCATGGAATAGAAAATTCGGAATTGTTTCTAGATCTCTCCAGCATTGAACCAATAATAGATGCAATCTCTTTAGTACTGGCATTTCGAAGCTTAGAAATGGCAGAATGGAGGCAGGCTTGAAATTCGCTATGGTTGATGTATTTCCGTTTTGGCTGATCTAATTTCATTCTTGTAAGTGATATCAACAACTACAGGAAAATGGTCACTGTTGGTTGGCATATCCAGAACAGCCCATGAGAAACCCTTGATTGCGTGAGCAAAATGTGTAATCTAGTACTGAGCAAGTCTGATCTAGGACAAATCTTACATGGCCTTTATTTACACATGAGAGGTTGGGATCAATAGTTCATTCCCACAGTCACCTGCCACAAGAACCTGTCTTTAGTACCCAAGGCGAATGATGTGCATCGAAGTCTCTGTGAGTACAATTCCGTTTCTACATGATGCCAAAACACTGTCAAGATATCGCGTACTTTGCACACCGGAGGGGAAGTAACAATTTAAACTGAAAAAGGGTGGCATCTGTGGAGGAGGTAGTCTAATGCTTATTATTTCACAATCTGGTCTAACAATCAGAAAGCAATTTTCGCCCTATGGCATAATTTACTTGATACAAGAATCATTAAACCACCACATCGTGAATGGCTATCTAATCGAAAAGAACACAAACCTCCAAGATGGAAATTTTTATCTGATGTAAGCCGAGTTTCTTCGAGAAATATATTATCAAGATTAATATTATTGTCAAAATAATGTGAGTCGGTTGACGCTCTCAATATAGAATGGCAGTTCCATTGTGGTACCCCCACCTTACCTATGATGTTGGGCCCACCGCATAGGCGCATGGCGCGCCCTTGTTAGGCGAAATGTTACGCGAAATGTTGTTACGCGAATTGCCTGATTCATTTCGTTTAGTTTTTTCCTTCAGATCGGTGAAGATACGGGATCTGGTACGTTTATTAGTTCGCATAACGAGTTCCATATCCGCTACAGCACTTGTGCTCGGCTGAGGCGTATGTCGCTCCAAGTGCACCTGTGTTCCTGACTGCTTAGCCTTGTCTGCAGATGCAGAAAGTTCGTCCAACAATACATTGCGTAATTTAGCGGCATCGCTGGTAATGTCCGATACTGCAGGTTCTGTGCTAGTCTGTACTCTATGCCTAATTTGATTTGAAAGAGTTTGCACCAAACAGATGGAAATGTTAGATATGAGTTTATCCATTGTTTTACTCACTGTCTTTTACACAGCTCTTTATATAGCCTGCGATAGATTTGAGTCTATACTGCAAATGTAGCGCGCTCAAATTCCAGAGTATCCAGAAGCCCTGTCTCTTAAGTTTTCCGATGGCTTCCCTTCGAGAAGAGTATTCGCATTGGGCTTGTGCATTGGTGATGATGATGATGATTCTCGAAAGAACAGCACAACCAATCACGGGGGATGACACGAAGTGTGCGGCAATATTTTTGCAAAGCAAAATGATATATAAATGAAAAAGGCAAGCAGAGAGATGAGAAAAAAGGGCGAAGGATATGCGAAAAATATAATCTTTAAGGAAGCAAAATTATTTGCGATATTTTCGCTGTCTCCTATTGCAATGCTACTGATCCTAAAGATGAACGTATGAGATAAACAATCGCTATATTTTTAAGGTAAATAGGTAAATGCTTTGCCTTGGGCTTTGATATCTGCTACACATAATAATGAAGGGCTCGATCGTTTCTGCATGATTACAAAAAATACAAAGGCGGGAAGGAACGAATCAAGGCACGTGTAAATAAAAATAAAATGACGGCATTTTGCATCACAGTTTTGTTAGCGTAGCTTCTCATTTGCCTTGTGCTGCGTCAAGATCTAGTCCACGGATACTCAAGGTGCCGAAAATTTGTGTCCGTTTCTTGGGCATATTTAATTGTGCAAAATCCAATAGGATGGCAGCAAATGAAAATTGAGGAGCTATTCCAATGCTGGAAGTGGATGGCATATGAGTTCTTTCAACGCACGACATCTATTTGATACAGAATACTGAGCCATAGCCTATGACACACATTGCAACTAATGCCAAATATTTATCCAGAAAGTGTGCTTTGTATTTTGTGCATTTCAACCTTTGCATTTAGGTTGCCTGAGTCTTTTTGTTACGAAGCCCGTCGTCTCGTCTCGCTCGCCGCAAGCGCTTGACGTTTCGTACATTATCTTGACTTGCGTTTGCTGCTAATGCGTGCCCATTATTTTAAGAGGGCCAGTGGTTTGAACAAGCCAGTGATGACGATTCATCCACGTTACTGGTATTGTGGCCCAGCACGGCCAGAAGTGGAATACTAACTGAGCTATAGGCTGGAAGTGAGAAACTAATTGAGCTACCGGTGAAACGATCAGTGGGGTTTAGAAGGTCAACTTGAACGCACGTATTCGAAATCATCGCACATTACCATACACTAACAATTACTTGTTGCCATTATACACCATACTCCACATCCAAGACAGATAAAGATAATCAAACACCTATTTGTACCTATTTCGTTTTGTGCCGTGAAATTTTTCGCTGACGTGATGTACCTCTATTTGAAATTGTATACCCCCAACAACAATGTCCCCACAGGGCGCTGTAGATACATGTGTAAACAAAGAAAACAACAAGGCTGCGTCCCGCCTAGCCTGCTCACGTGTAGCTCTGGGCTGCGCGTGTCCTGAGCTATCTAAAGCGTCAAGCACTGCGCTGCAAAATTCAACGAGTCCAATCTTTATTTGCCTTGCACACTTTATTTGCCTTGCACAGCTCTCTAACAAAGCACAATGACTGTTCCCGTGTCTGGGTGAAGCAAAAGGTTTCCACTCTGGAAAAGGTACCTCCAGGCTTTGCTGCACACTCTCATGTGCTGCGTTACAGACGCCTAATGGGTACTCCAGTGTCGCGAATGGAAGAAATATGACATAGAGGGCATTTTGCAGTGCTACTTACTGTTGGTATCATATGAAACTTTTAAAGAGTCAATGCTACACGCGCACGTGTTTCTTTTCTAGCAGCGTGCTTAATTTTCCCACCACGAAGTGAAGCGAGACTGCCAAGTGAGAAGGCGCTGAGAACGAGGCCCAATTAGGCAATCGCTTTCTACTTTTGAGACGAAGCTCAAAGCATCCTTCCAAGTTTTTCGCCCGTAACCAGAAACGGCGAAGCTGAAATGTATACGAAACGAGCTCTTCAATGCCTCCGCGATAATGGCCATCTGTTGAGAGAACAGGCGAAAGCCACGAATAACTAAAAATTTGGATGTTACTGAATTACATCTGCACAAAAATTTTTTTCACTGAGGTTCCTCACGTTATATTGATTTCATGCAAAATCTCTTCATAAAATAGTTGACGGACCGAAAGTGCCAATATTGCAGTAGCTTATAATTGCGAAATGTGACCGCAGGAAACACAGGGGAAAATTAACAGATTATGAAAAGTGGTTCGTGTTGACCATTTTGTGTTCTGTGTCACTTTTATTGTGCTTTTTGCGACCCCTTTTCCGAATATTATGTAAGCAAATGAACTACACTCCAGCCTTCCAAGTCTTAAAAGGTATACTCCAACTTCCGACATGTGGAAGCAAAAATAAGTACCACAAAGCAACTCCTCCTTAATCTGTCTGAGTAGTTGCAGCACAGGACAACAAAATCGTAGGGAACCATTGAATTGTGAGTTGCTTACTACTGCGTTCGTTGGGATGAAACAGCATTGAAAGTGTTTTAAGTATCCCACCATATAAAACATTTGTAAAGTGCTCCTTTCTAGTGACTCCTTTCCTTTTGCTGTTACGTGACTGGAACAGTTCATCGTGAATTCAACTAGTTGTTCCACAGTCTGATTTATCTCTTATACGTGCACAATGTAGAACATAACGAAAGATCTCGTACTTTATCTGCTTATGTGGTATTTTTTTTACAAAAGGATCTGAAACAGGCAGAGTACTATTATCATTCTTCCCATTCGCTTCAAGATCCTGGATTCGAAATGAAAGACAAATAAAATGAAGGTATTAAGCGCTTTAAAAAGTACTGATACTAAATGTCAGGACATAAAGCAGTTAAGGAGGTATGGTAGTGTAAACCCCTCAGGATATCTTTTGCATTTTTGGCAACGAAAAATCTACTGGACTTTGATGAACAAACCTATGGAAGCCCGACATCGAGCAGCCTTTCTAAGTGGTTTAAATGTCGCGTTCAAGTGCGCCACCCGCACTCAGGTGTAAGCAGTAAGCACACGAAAAACCTCGTTTTACTGAAATGGCGTTTTCTGTACATTTTTCAACTTCGAAGTACCTTTCCTCAAAACTTTTTGAATTTATTACCACGAAACTTTGTATACGTGAACTACAACATGTTGTAAAAAGTCTTAACCAAAAAAATTCCGCGTCGTCAATCCAAGTCCAAAATAAATGTTTCACAGAATATCACACTAACCGTTTCTGAATACTGAGTATCAAAGTATGGTGAGCTATATAAATTTTACCTACAAAATATAGATTTTCAATTGTGTAGTAGGCCCATTCATTTTATCAGCACCAAATGACTGTGTTTTTTCCGGTTCCACGTCAAGTGGGCTTCACTTTCTTGGAATACATAAAATGAAGAGAGACCAGACGATTCGACATGAACTTCGAATTTAATTATCATAATGCGCAAAATTTATGTATCCCGGCCGAAAACGTAGGGTGCAGTGTGCCCGAAGTTAAATGCTAACTCCTGACACATGCTCGGCCACATCCATCCAGCGAATTGAACTGGTTAGACCCGATCAAGATGCGGTGCGACTTCAATGCGCACCGGGTCACGTTGACACAGTGAGCTCCACCGTGTGGCTGCATGTCGGCGAAATAAGGGTGCCTCAGCTGGCAATGTGAGCCCGTCTCGGCAGCTGGCGTCTCGTCGCACTCCGACTCTGTGCGGAGCACGCAGCGCCAGCGGCATTCTTCCCAGCTGCGGTACCCGCCAAAATGGCCCACGGACAAGCACGTACCCTGCGGGAAGCTCCACGCGACGCACTTATTGCCATGAAAGTACCACAGCACGTCCAGCACGTCTTGCCTGCATGAAATTAACAAGTTTTGGTGTTGTTTTATGATCACCATTATTTGTGGTTAATTCATGGTGAATGCGTTAGAAGCGTCCCCTCTATAAACATAAGCCAACTAAGTCCATCAAAAAAAAAGTTCACCAGCAAATATAATACTGCCTAATCTAATTCTGGGCCACTTGGGTTTACGAAAAGTTGACGCGAACAGTTTGAGAGACATTTGTATGTATGTATCTGCAGCGCTATACCACGGCTTGATTTAAGTGACCGGCGCGAACAATTATGTGAAGCCCATTGCACATCAAATGCCGTAGACAGAGCGTAGCGACAGTGCCTCACTTTCCGGTAGGCTACGGAAGGCCGTACCTTCCGTAACAGCTCACAAGTGAGGTGTCCTCTCACGTGACACTCGCCCATATCTGAAGGATGACGTCATAGGTGACCGCACGATGCAGCATAGTGGTACCACGCACACTACTGTAGCTCTACAGGCGGTCTTCGTAATCTGTCCTGGTGTTAGTGTTGGTGGTGGGGGATAGAAGAGCAAGAAGGCGCCTAAATTATGCAACCTGATAGGGAGCACGGCTCAGCGCCTAGAAATCTCTCGTCACTCTACTGTGGTTCGCTCCTCTTCGCACTCTCTTGTTATCATTGTTTTTCGTCGTCAGCTATGCTCCGCGGTCACTCTTTTTCATCCTCGTTAGCTCTGCCAGTTATTATGCCACAGACGCTGCTCATTGCTGAAGCGGATGCCTAAGAGCTTCGCTTTGAAAAACAGGTGCAACAACAACAACAACAACAACAACAAATAATAATAATAATAATAATAATATAGTTTGTATTATTATTATTATTATTATTATTATTATTATTATTATTATTATTATTATTATTATTATTATTATTATTATTATTATTATTATTATTATTATTATTATTATTATTATTATTATTATTATATCTGAGGTTGAATGTCCCAAAACCACGCTATGAATTTGGGGAACGCTACAGTGAAGGGCTGCGGAAATTTAACCACCTGGGGTTGTTTAACCGACGTGCGCTTAAATCTATGCACACGAGCTTCGCTTAAAAAAACGAAGGCTAATTTCATATCAGGACAACGACAACCATGTTTGAAGTTCAGGATATCAGCCGTTGAAGAGTGTTAGGTTTTTTATAATATTTCCACAGAAACTTTCAGTGCTCGCCTGCTTTGCACAGCACTTCGTGCATTGCAGACGTCGTGAACCAAGTGAAACGCCGACAGCCCCGTTAAAACAATCGAAGCCAGCCGTGGCGTACCAGCCAGCCCTGTAAGCGCACAACCTCCGATTGAGTGGCCCAAGCACGTGACGGGGGACAAAAGCGTGGTTAGAGGACAATTGGTCAAGATATCCGCAGACCAGACGTTTGCACCCTTTCTTCCTCCTTCTCTTTGCCGCCTGATAGCTGCGCTCTAAATTTACGGCTTATCCCTCTTTCATAGCAATAGTTCATAACACGTAACTGAAACTACTCTAATGGAAGTATAATTACAGTTCTGTTGGACGTTATCAACTTACTTCTAGAGTGTCTGTTGCTATTCTGCCAGCATGATAGCATTTGATATTAAAGCACTCATGTCGACACCGACTGCCAATTCTCTGCCGAGCACATTGTTTGCACCGCGTAGCGTCGGTGGCAGCGCGATATGAGGCGACGCACATCATGAATTTGGATAATAGTTCACCAAGTGAGCATCGAAAGCATGCAAGAATTGCCCTCTCCGCTAGCGTGTGACGCAGTCACTTAAACAAAATTTCTCGACGATGTTTCGTTCCTGCGAGTGTTAAAAAGTAGTGATAATAATTTAAACAATATGGGATTGTTGCTCTTAATAGAAACACGGGTTTCGGGAACCACAAAAAAAGCAGTGTAGCGTGGTGCCTGGGAAAGCATCGCTTATATACGACACAATCTTTTTGATACCGAGAGAGCCAGTTTGTTACCATTAGGGGCCATGTGACGTGACGGGGAAGATTTCAATTCGTGACGTACTAGCGGTAGATTTGTGATGGTTCACGTAAACAACAGTGGGTGTATATTCTCCAGCAGTGTTGCTGAGTTGTCAATCTGGAATAGGAATGATTTCGTAATCATTGCGCATTTATCAGCCTCGGAATAGAAGGAAGACGATGCTGTGAGGAATGGAATGGGAGTGGAATTAAGCACCTTTTTCCCGGAATTTAATGGTGTTAGAGTACGTAATTTACCGAAAACCCAGCACGTTTTCTTCTATGAGAGTGGTGGGAAAGCCCGGGAGGCGCCACCACCGCCCACGCAGGTGTTGGCGGCTAGAGAAGCGCTACCATAATGCACTACTACACAGGCTCTTGCATCCAGCACTTCACACGCATATTCGTGAAGCGCTACACATAGGTAGACGGCAATTCTGATATCTTATTTTTTTATAAGCAACTGTTAAAGAGCCATCCAGTGAGAATTCAGGTTTTACAACGAAACGGCGAATCGCTCATTTAGCTCCTAGCTTAACGTTACAAAATTTCGGTGAATGAAACAAAAATGGTTTGAAAGTAAACATTCGACAGAAGTCTGTCAGGTTGGGTATTAAACTGGGAGATCATTTGGACTCCAACCAAAAGTTGTTACTTTGTTAGTCGAGTCGTGGCACATTCGTTTGTCCAGTCTTGGCACATACAGAGGACAGCCCATAATATCAACCGCTCTCTCGGAACCCTTCCCCAAGTGTATTCACACGGACTGCGTTCCACAGCGAAACGAGAGAGAGAGAGGGGGGGGGGGTCATTAGCCAACCCGCGAGTGCTTTGAAGACGACGCTGCTACATAACCTCCGCAGTCATCCCTGAGGAAGGAACCAAGTCGGTTCCGAAACGTCGGGTTTCTTCAAAAACTTTTGGTTGGAGTCTAAATCATCTCCCAACAAAAATGAAATTCTTTTTTCACCTTGCTGTGCTCGCGACCTTAAGTGCAATATTTAAAAATCTCCAGGACGCTTACTACGACGCCAGTCCAGTGAATAGAACACTAGTGACCGATTGCCGAAAGTGTTCGGAAGATTAGACGTTCAGGAGATCAAGCCTAGGAGATCAGACATCTCTGAATATTGAGCTGAAAGCTGGTCATCTGGCACTCCTACTGCACCAATAGGTTCATTTCATTATTACCGTTATCTGTTTTTGTAACTTCCCTTGGTTCCTATGACTCGGCACATATCCGTGTTTGCATCGCCAAGCAAAGAAGACATTGGTAATTATTTTTCTGCCCTTTATATCTACTACTCTAATATCACGCTGAAATCTGTCATGTAGACGTGATTACATGCTCTATCTAAGTCAAAGGCCACAACGCTTTCTCTAGATTCACGTTTAGTTAGCCAAAGCAAAGGATAGGCGTGATGTAAATGTGTGAACAATCTGCCAACTTACAGAAGAGAAACCGCGGCATAAGTCGCTGTAAGAACAAAGGCATCATTCCGACAGACACTGAAGGGAGAATACATTATCCTCGCACGTTCGTTCTGATTGATACCCCACACTAAAGGGGCGAATACTCTATGCATGGTTTGGTGTTTATCTCAAAGCAGTTTAGTACCTGACACAAATACCCTTTACGACAACATAGACATCGCTTACCTGCGCACACACGAACACAAAGCTCTCACCCCATCCATGCTTGTGAGGCGCGTGACAAGCGTGAGTGCTGACAAGCAGTGCGGCACTGTATTCCGTATTGGATGCAAAGACACAACGTGCCCAAGTGAGGGTGCGCTGTTCCATCTAATACCAGCATATCGAGAGTTTTTTTTTTGTTCCCAATAAGCCAATTTTAGTTTTCTACAAATTAACGACTCCTCGAGACGCGGGGCAATACTGCTTAATTAATCACACTAGTTTTGTCAGCATGAAAATACGCAATGTCGTCAGTTTAGCATTAACAAATTTAAGCTTGAACAAATAAATATCATCATGAGTTCAAATATGCTGGCCATGAAAAGACTACATGTAGTGATAAAACTGTTCCTAAAAGATTTAGTAGGGCGGTTTTACTGTACAAGATATGGCACTAAGCTACTAACTCTCGACCTCGGAAACGTGTTTTACGCACTTTTTCAGATCCTAATGCATCTAAAGACACTATATTTATGGTGTTCATTCTTAACTCGTTAAAACTATGAAGATATATTTTCTACATCGATGAATCAAAGGTGTGGAATGGAACGCTCCCGCCATTCCCGGAGTTGGATTGGGCCAACTTTTTTCATCCGAGGTATTAAACAGAATGAAACTGTGGCTAAATCGTGATTCCCCGGAATGGAATCGGAACGGAATGGAGGCGCCCATTCCGCAACACTGGTCTCCATCCACCTCGAGAGTGGTTTTCATGATTTACGCTGGATGCTGGACGCTAAAATTGCGCATGTTGCACACGAATTTAACCCGTTCACAACATCAGTCCGGAACCACCGGTGCACGCACGACAATGGAGTGAGAAAATGTGACAATGTGTGAGAAATGTGTGACAATGTGTGGAGTAAGAAAGTGTGTCAATGTAGTTGTCGACGCTGATGAAATACACCATATATATATATATATATATATATATATATATATATATATATATATATATATATATATGTGTGTGTGTGTGTGTGTGTGTGTGTGTGTGTGTGTGTGTGTGTGTGTGTGTGTGTGTGTGTGTGTGTGTGTGTGTGTGTGTGTGTGTGTGTGTGTGTGTGTGTGTGTGTGTGTGTGTGTGTGTGTGTGTGTGTGTGTGTGTGTGTGTGTGTGTGTGTGTGTGTGTGTGTGTGTGTGTGTGTGTGTGTGTGTGTGTGTGTGTGTGTGTGTGTGTGTGTGTGTGTGTGTGTGTGTGTGTGTGTGTGTGTGTGTGTGTGTGTGTGTGTGTGTGTGTGTGTGTGTGTGTGTGTGTGTGTGTGTGTGTGTGTGTGTGTGTGTGTGTGTGTGTGTGTGTGTGTGTGTGTGTGTGTGTGTGTGTGTGTGTGTGTGTGTGTGTGTGTGTGTGTGTGTGTGTGTGTGTGTGTGTGTGTGTGCGGCGATGGCGTAGTAGTTAGAGCATCCGCCTCGCATGCAAGAGGTCCGTGGTTCAAATCCCGGTGCCGCGCAGTTCCCAACCGAACAAAAAACAAAATCCGCGTGTTGATGGAACTGCACTAAGAGGCCTGGGGTGCGGCCTCACCGGTAACCACCGCCGGGAACGCACTCCCTCACCAGAGGAGGATTGGCCACCCTGGTGCAGTATCTGGCCACTACCTCCCACATGCATACGTCAAATAACTCACGGCCCTCAGTCCCCAGCAGCTGCGAAGCAACTGACCACGGCGGCGATCAGATCTGCAACGCAGTAGAGGGTGTCAGGAATCTCTGGACTACAGGCCGCCTTTGGAACCTGAACTTGGCAACGTTTAACGCTAGAACCTTATCTAGTGAGGGAAGTCTAGCTGTACTATTCGAGGAGCTTGAGGGTGTTAAATGGGATATAATAGGGCTCAGTGAGGTTAGGAAGACAGATGAGGCATATACTGTGCTACAGAATGGGCACGTCCTTTGCTATCAGGGCTTGGCAGACGGAAGAGAACTGGGCGTGGGGCTCCTAATTCACAGAAACATAGCTGGCAACTTAGAGAAATACTATAGCATTAATGAAAGGGCGGTAGGTATTGTAATTAAACTGAATAAAAGATACAAGATGAAGGTAGTACAGGCTTACGTGCCTACATCCTGCCATGATGACGCTTCAGTTCAAAGCTTCTATGAAGACGTGGAATCGGCAATGAGTAAGGTAAAAACACAGTATACTATAGTGATGGGCGACTTTAATGCAAAGGTAGGGAAGAAGCAGGCTGGAGACCAGGCAGTAGGAGATTATGGCATCGGCACTAGAAACGCCAGAGGAGAGCTATTAGTAGAATTCGCAGAACACAATAATTTGCGGATTTTGAATACTTTCTACCGAAAACGAGAAAACCGCAAGTGGACATGGAGGAGCCCTAATGGCGAAAATAAGAACGAAATAGACTTTGAAATGACTGCAGACCCAGGAATCGTGCAGGATGTGGAAGTGGTTGGCAAGGTACGATGCAGTGACCATAGAATCGTACGGTCTCGAATTCGCCTAGACTTGAAGAAGGAACGACAGAAACTGATACGCAAGAAGCCAATCAATGAGCTATCACTGAGAGGGAAAGTACAGGAATTCAGAGTGTCGCTGCAGAACAGGTACTCGGCTCTTAGTAAGGAAACCAACCTTAGCGTAGATACAATGAATGATAATCTAACGAGTATCATTACGGAGTGTGCAGTGGAAGTTGGAGGCAGGGTAGTTACACAGGACACTGGCAAGCTTTCCCAGGAAAAAAAGAACCTAATTAAGAAGCGTCAAGGCATGAAAGTTTCAAGTACAACAGACAAAATAGAACTGGCAGAGCTTTCGAAGTTGATTAATAGGCGTAAAGTATGCGATGTAAGAAGGTATAACATGGAGAAGTGAACACGCTCTGAAAAACGGAGGAAGCGTCAAAGCATTGAAGAGTAAACTTGGGATAGGCAAAAGTCGGATGTATGCACTAAGGAACAAAGAAGGCAAAATAACTACCAATATGGATAGGATAGTTAAAATAGCGGAGGAGTTTTACAGAGATCTGTACAGTAGCCGAGACAACCACGACCTTAATACTATAAGAACTAGCAGTAACCCAGATGACAACCCACCAGTAATGATAGAAGAAGTCAGAAAAGCTTTGGAGAGCATGGAAAGAGGCAAAGCTGCTGGTGAGGATCAGGTAACATCAGATCAACTGAAAGATGGAGGACAGATTGTGTGAGAAAAACTAGTCACCCTGTTTACGAGGTGTCTCCTGACGGGAAGGGTGCCAGAGTCTTGGAAGAACGCTAACATCATCTTAATACATAAGAAAGGAGATGACAAGGACTTGAAGAATTACAGGCCGATCAGCTTGTTCTCTGTAGTACACAAGCTATTTACAAAGGTAATTGCTAACAGAGTAAAGAAAACATTAGAATTCAATCAACCAAAGAAACAAGCAGGATTTCGAACAGGCTACTCAACAATTGACCACATTCATACTATCAATCAGGTAATAGAGAAATGCTCAGAGTATAACCAACCACTATACATAGCCTTCATAGGTTACGAGAAGGCGTTTGATTCAGTAGAAATATCAGCCGTCATGCAGACACTGCAGAATCAGGGCGTAGATGAAGTATATCCTCCTGAGTTCCAGCTATGGGGATTTGTCCAAAATATTGGACATTAAATACCCCATCACTACAAAGATCTCAGCATGTTTTATTCCTCAAAAACCACTTGTCCAATATTTTGGACATCTACTGGCGCCCTCCATGAAGTTTTGTCAAAATTGCGCCAGGAGATCGCGAAACAAAGAAGAAAACATGGTGGCGTTCAACAAGGCAATCTTCTAGAAGTTAAACGGCGAAAGTTAAGGTCCACTTTTCTGTTGGTTTTTTATTATTTGTTACATTTTGAATAATAGCTTGCAGTTATTCCGGAATTTGTCACAATTTTCTTCAGTAACCTTGCTTTGTGTTGCTTCAGGCCCACTACTTAACGCTTCAATTAAGTTTCAGCGTCCAATTAGTTGGACATCACGCCATACCAAAAGCGCAGGCATCATGGAAATAATAAGCTTCACTTTTTATCTTCGTCATCTACACACCAAGTTGTGAAAGTTTCAGGCAATTCCGTGGACCAAAATCCAACCCGGAAGCCAGGAGGATATATAAACATTCTGGGAAGAAATCTACAGGGCATCAACTGCTACCATAGTGCTTCATAAAGAAAGCAACAGAATACCAATCAAGAAGGGTGTGAGGCAGAGGACACAATCCCTTAACGCTATTTACCGCGTGCTTACAGGATGTTTTCAGAAGCCTAGAATGGGAACAGTTAGGGATAAGAGTTAATGGAGAATACCTTAGTAACCTGCGCTTCGCCGATGACATTGCATTGCTGAGTAACTCAGGGGACGAATTGCAACTCATGATTACGGAGTTAGACAAGGAGAGCAGAAAGGTGGGTCTTAAAATTAATCTGCAGAAAACGAAAGTAATGTACAACAACCTCGGAAAGGAGCAGCGCTTCGAGATAGGTAATAGTGCACTTGAAGTTTTAAAAGGCTATGTCTACTTAGGGCAGGTAATAACCGCAGAGCCTAATCACGAGATTTAAGTAACTAGAAGAATAAGAATGGGGTGGAGAACATTGGGCAAGCACTCTCAAATGATGACAGGTAGATTGCCACTATCCCTCAAGAGGAAGGTATATAACAGCGGTATCTTGCCGGTACTTAGCAACGGAGCAGAAACTTGGAGACTTACTAAGAGGGTTCAGCTTAAATTGAGGACGACGCAGCGAGCAATGGAAAGAAAAATGGTAGGTGTAACCTTAAGAGACAAGAAGAGAGCAGAGTGGATTAGGGGACAAACGGGGGTTAAGGATATCATAGTTGAAATAAAGAAGAGGAAATGGACATGGGCCGGGCATGTAGCGCGTAGACAGGATAACCGCTGGTCAGTAAGGGTAACTAACTGAATTCCCAGAGAAGGGAAGTGGGTTAGGGGGAGACAGAAGGTTAGGTGGGCAGACAAGATTAAGAAGTTTGCGGGTATAAATTGGCAGCAGCAAGCACAGGACCGGGTTAACTGGCGGAACATAGAGGCCTTTGTCCTGCAGTGGACGTAGTCAGGCTGATAATGATGATATATATATATATATATATATATATATATATATATATATATATATATATATATATATATATATGAGAACTCAAGAAAGAAAGAAATCTAGAAAAAAACACTCTACGCGTGGAATCAAACGTGGGACCTCTGCGTCGTGCAAGCGAGGTGTTAGCCACTGAGCCTCTACGGAGCACATCTTTCGACAATCAAATGGCAAGATACTTATATCTACCACTTACCGCTGCTCACGAGTATACCGGGGGGGAAGGGGCATTGTGTTTTTAGTATTACCACCAAGATGGCGCAATTAGCGCGCGTCGCCACATCGCGTGGCGGCGCCTGCACTAGTCTCCTACGCGTACTTTGCCCGACTGAGAAGGGGAGCGAAGCTCCCTCACGCGCCCTTATCTCGCGGCGGTGAGGAGGGGAAGGTCGTACGCCTTGGCTGCCCTCGGGTTCTGCCTGGAACGAATCTGCTGTAGTTACCGGGTGCACAAAGGTCACTGCAATCATTGGAGTCTCCATTTGCGAAAAGTGCGCGCTTTTCAGACACAGCTAAGTAACAAACGAGACGCTAATTCGCGTGCATCCGTACCTGTAAGTATGTTTTGTGCGTCATTTGTGCTTGAGTAACGTGGGGCATGTTTCGATCTGCTTTCCATTCTGTGCGTGACATTTCAATTTGTGCTATCGCGTCCATTGCAACGCCTTGCGGCAAAGTGACTTTTTTTCTCTGCGAAGCATGAAACTCAATGGTAGCTACTTCGGCGCTTGTTCTTCCAGACAGCTGGAATAGTTTTCGCACCTCTCTACAAGCTAACAAAGAGCCAGATAAGCACCATCATTGGCAAGCAAATAATATGCAATCTCTTCCCGAATTTCATAATCCCTGTCAACTTTTCTGAGAGATTCTGCTTCGGCGAGCCTACATTCAAACTTCGTGTCTTCCTTGTCACAGGTCATGCCGGATTAAGACGAACTTTGTGCGCACCGAGCCCAATCACACTCAATTTCGCCCTTTAAATTCAATTATGAATATCACAAACTACGTGCCACATTCGTTATTTCTAAAAAATGGACATGCCTAAGGTTATGATGCACAAGAACTTCACCAACAATATGCACTCAATAGAATACTAAAAAGCTTATGAACGACTGTTCGCTAGTTCCTCAGATAAACTCATGTTATTTGCGGAAAAAGATCTCCGCCACGACAAAGACCTCATGCGGGAAAACGACAGGAGCCTGATTGTCACAAACTTTTATAAAATTCTCTATATTTTAACTAAGACTTCCCGTATAATTTTGACGCGTAGGAAAAAGAAAGCCAATCGCCTAGAATGTAGCAACTAGTTGGCTCGAAGCTTTTCAAGGGCTTTAATAACACTGTCACTGCAGAGCCATTACTATCAAGAAGCAGGTAGCATAGCAAGTACAGCGCCTCCACTGAGAAAATAACATGTACGCTTCATACTTATTGCTACTATACCATACCCAAACATTTGACCCGATGCAACTCGCAGCTGCGACATCACTAACTATCGCATTCTGGTAAATGTATTGTCACGTGCTCGTGACGTCGATGAAGGCATCAGTCAGCGTATCCAGGCTCAAACTCTATTTGGCCGAACTAGTTGCCAGGAAATCGAATATTCTAAGCAAGCGATGTGTATACATGGTTCACTGGTAGCGCCGAACAGAGCGTTGGACATTGATATTCTGATCCGCGGCAACATGAGTCATCATTTGTACGCGTGGCTTCGAATATTCGAGCGTTATCGCTGATGGCCGAGTTTGTTTAATAATAAACTCAGATGTAGCGTTTGCGTCCTGAAGCCAAAGAGATGGTCTGAAAACAATCCGGAATGCTCTCGGACATTGTGGCGCCGATTGCGGGAAGCCGTATCTGCACGTGCAATACGCCGACGATGTGAAAGATCCCGTTTGGGGTAGTATAGATTATGAGACTCGCGCAAAGGAATTGTGATGAAGGCCAACCGTTCCCCCTACAAGCTCCTTCATGTAATGTCACCGTTGTTCTTTGTCCGTTACTTCTCTGTGCCTCAGCTATGCGAGAAGACGCCCCTGCTCGAATACAGCCACTCGACAAAAAATCGTCAGAAAATTTGAAGAACACACAATAAAACATCGTCCAAACAATCGACCTAAAGGCTTTGATACAAAAACTTAATTGGGATTTGATTGATATGTGGGGTTTAACGTCCCAAAACCACTGATGATTATGGGAGACGACGTAGTGGAGGGCTCTGGAAATTTCGACCACCTGGGGTTCTTTAACGAGCACCCAAATCTGAGTACGCGGGCCTACAACATTTCCGCCTCCATCGGAAATGCAGCCGCCGCAGCCGGTATAATTGGGATCGAATCAACAATGGCTTGGGAACGGGCCTGATGAGCCCGTTTACCAAACTATTCTGGGACATTTTTGAGGACACATGGTGGCCTTTGCCAGGATGGGTCAACGATTCATCATTTTTTATTAAAGCCTCCTAGTTGGGCCAGTGTGGCCGGAGAGACATCAGACGCAAAGCATACGCAAAACTACAGGGAATACGTGTATGCGTAACGTGTAATAACAAGGTGGACAAAAAATATCCTAGAAACACCAGTTTCGCCTCGAGGGCACAGCAATGATGCAACATCCAGTAATTGATTGATTGATTGATTGATTGATTGATTGATTGATTGATTGATTGATTGATTGATTGATTGATTGATTGATTGATTGATTGATTGATTGATTGACGGACCGACCGACCGACCGACCGACTGACTGAATGACTGACTGACTGATATGCGGGCTTTAATGTCCCAAAACCACCATATGATTATGTGAGACGCCGTAGGGGAGGGTTCCGGAAATTTCGACCACCTGGAGTTCTTTAACGTGCACGCAATTGTAAGAACACGGGCCTACAGCCAAAAAGTGGAACGCTTACGAAGACTAGCAGTTCAGTCTTTTGCATCTGATCTAGCGAAACTCGACAAAACATTCGTGATAGGGAATAGAGCTTATTTAATATAAATTGCATATTTAGTGCTATCTGTCGTCACCACGTGAAATAAGCGGTCAACCCACACAGCAAGTACAAAGGAATACGAGTGGTGTGCCGATGTCCATCGAGATAGCGCTCGCAACCACCCCCTTGTGGTAAAAGTTTGGTAAAAGCAGAAATCCAACTCAAGCATTCTGCGTGATAGCCAAATAGTCTACCAAAGAGCCACGCCTGGTCTCGCAACTACTTTTGAAATAGACCGTCACGTGCGTAAAGCGTCCATATGGGATGCACTGATGGCTACCGAATGTCATATGCATTACATATGCACTCCTATGATACAGCCGTCATGGTAGTTTACGATCAACTGTCGTTAAGCGCAATGCACTGAGTGTGATGGATAGTTCATATGCATCAAGGAACGGCATGAATAGACATTGCTAAATTCATTTCGATATCGTTAACAAAAGTCTGTTAATCTCCACTGTTGCGACTCTAATCCCTATTTAGTTTTTCGGCGTTTGTGAACTGAACAAAAATATTTCGATGCATTCAAAGGGAGGGTGTGCCGTCAAGACGGGTTGGTTTCCTGTCAGCAAAACGTGAAAAAGGGGTCCAGGACCGGTCTGCGCCAAGAAAGCACACGAGCCAAGAAAAGCCATCGTGAGCTCGACTCTATGCAAAGCTTTCCAGGCAAACAAGGAAGCAGTTGGGCCATTTTCGAGGTCACCGAGGTTCTGGAAATATCGGAACCAGCATGTTATTTGCAGTTCGGGCTGAAAGCTAAGACCAAACTGGTTGTGGCTGCATCTTGCCAGGAGAAGCGGAGCCTTGGATATTTGCAGCTAAGTTCCTGCTTCTAGCAAACAACGAGGAATGGAATGCGGGGTTGTAGGGAAGCAAAAGGCACTATCTGCTCCAGCAATTGCGGGAGGCCGTCTCGACGACGAGGGATTAGTTCACTACTCCTCCCTCCTCCTTTCTCCATAAGATCGGCTGAATGGGGTGGCATATTTTGACGATATGCTGGCACACCACTACATTGTCCTACCCAAACACAGTCAGGCAAGTTTGATACGTGTACTGGCACCCGGGTTTTCGAACCTCACCCAACTGCCAGAAGGCTGTTGGAAACCAAGGTCATCTAAGATCATCGGAGGTACGCAAAACTTTGTGACGCGCACGAAACTGGTGAAGTGTGCGAAACGTCGGTGCAGTGCGTTTGTGACCATATTTAGGCATCGTGTAGACTGTGCCCTCTCTACGTGCATTGTATGGTGTCTTTCCCCGCCTTCGTGGGTGGAGCACCTAGACCATGGAGCACCGTATTGGCTAAAGCCGCGGACAATGCGCCCAAGGTTGGCAACGAGGCGCTATATAAGTGGAAGACTTTGGTATATTTGAAGTTTCATAGTTCAACAGTTCTCCTGTACAGTTCTTGACTTCTCGTGATCACTCATCATGTAAATAAATTTTTGTAGTTTTTACGAGCGCCTCATCTGACTTGTTTGGCGATGGGTCCTAGGACGGGGGCTCACTACCAAACTGCGACCCATGGGACCCGGAGTCGCAACATCACGAAGTGAATGACGATGACGACAACTGGGCGAAGCTATAAGCCATAAGGTTCATGTCTACTTTGAAATCGCCTACTACCATAAAGGACCGACAGATGAATGAATGGACGCACAGACGGACATATGGACGTCTGCACGCGAGGAGGAACAGGTGGACGTATGCACGGATGCATGGACGGCTGGACGCTTAGATGGACGGACGGATGGACAGATGGGAGGACGAACAGACGGATGGGTGAACGCATGGATGGACGAACGAAAGATCAGTGGTCGGACAGACAGATGGACGGTTGAATGAACGAGTGAACGGATTGACAGACGGACAGCGCGGTTGATCTTGTATTGTGCTGTCGTATACTTGATTACCCATAACGTTGGCTCTTTGTCAATCAATCTAATTTTATTGATAAAACGTAAGCAATTGTTACAATTTAGCTGGACCACAGGCCTATGTTTGCTAGCGGTCGGTCAGTATCCGAGTACATAACTTTGATATAGACTGACCAAATCAGAGTTTTGATATGGTCTGTCCATATAGTAGCTTAGCCACGCAAATACGTTTTCGTTATTTGTGGTGCAGCTGTTCAGTTTTTGTTAGTATGTTGGGGGCTTTACAGACACCAAGAAGGTCAGCCCTATAGGAGCTTCGCCCCAAAAGCTGGCATCAGCAGCGTTGACCCAACGAACGCATAGAATAGCTATCATGGTCCGAGCAGGAATCGAACCCCAGAATTCTGCGTGGCAAACAACTATTCTATTACAAAGCGACGCCAGGTCCCGGAACTTCTTTTGATGTAGACAACAATGTTCGTGAAACGTCAATTGTATTTGCAGTTCTGGCTATCAAATTTTATAAACAGTACTTATGTACTCCTACCATACAGCCGACAGGTTGTGTTAACGGATATTTTAGCGAAGAGCCATCCAGTGAAGCTCATTTATCAATACATGGCCACCATCCTCGCTTGCACAAGCGCTACGTATTAGCTTATCGCTTCCAGTGTTGCTAATACCTATGTTGCTTTTGCCATCGTTACACAACAGTAAAAGTGTGAATGCTGAAAAAATGTATGCGCAAACAATATTTGTACGTTTAGAGTCATTTTGTTGCGTTTGGCTTAATACAAAAATTCACAACACAGTCACCTTCGTTTCGCATGTTTTGCATAACATCGATTGCCAAGGTACGTGGGATCTGCCGATCCTTTTTTTGTGTGTGTGTGTCTCCTCTTGCTGCTTGACGTGACAAAATACGGGCGGCATTGTTTTCTCTCTCCTTGAAGAGCCTTCATCGGCAGGCCTCGCACGCGTGCTGATGGTATCGCTGGCACTCTTCATGCGACGGACATGACTACATGACTGGCTAGACTTGTGTGTTCGTTTATTCGCAATAGGATGGCCACAGCATCTAGAAAAAAAAAAGGAACGCCGAAAGTGTCGATGCATTTGCTATTATAGTAAAAGACAAACTTGTTTGTACGCATTTCTAACTAGCACCGAAGATATTGACGCGAGAGCGTTAAAGAGCTCGTGTCGGAGAACTTCCGGTATCTGCGGCGACGCCATTAGTTGCGAGCAAAACATCGGCGTGGTCCATGTTTGAAAACTACAGTGAATGCAAATAATTAAATCATGGGTTCGAGCCACAATCGAGCGAAGGCAACCTGTTCGGCAAGGAGGTGTTCTACAAAACTACGCCTACCTGTGCATGTAACTGCTTCGAAACTAAAACCTATACACAGGTCATGCACCCCAAGGAGTCGTGTTAAGAAGTGCAATGGTGCGTGGCAGAATATTCAGATTGCACCAGGTGTGACACGTTGATAACTGCGCAAATATTGGGTAGTAAGCGAACCCACTCATTACACAACCCCCCTCATTACACACCCACCCTTACACTTGGTCCTGGTTCTCACCCAAAGCATCCACAATGTTGCACAGCTGCAAAGCTCCGCACATTCATAGCTCGCCCATGGCATCATACACACAATACATGGCTTCAGCATGACGGCTTATAGATAATGTCAAGGCAGCATATTCACGTGCGATTAACATGCTTCGGTCTAGAAACGACGTCGCTGGAACACTCTTTGGCTTCTGTGCATAAATAGCGACAGAATCAAAATTCAAGGTAATGCGTTTTATTCGATGCACTCTAACAGGCTCGTGAAATCATAATGTTGGCCTCCCAGCATGTTGGTGCTTCTATGTGATAAATTAAGGTATGTCAGTGCAAGCGATCTTTTGTTTTGCGGGCGCAACTGGGTACTTCGGTAATTCGCAAAACAATCTTATGGCATACTGCGGGCTTCATAACTGCACTATAGCCGTGAACGCGTTGCTTTCTTATCATCCTGGCTGAGGTATCCACGGAAGAATGTAGAATGTCCAAGCAAATCATAGGATGCTGCGAATGAAGCCTGATTACGCTTTTCAGCCTGATCTTGAAAGCGCATCTTAAACGTCCTCAAAGTTTTAAGTATAGTGTATGCCCACTGTGAGCAAGCAAAGTGTAGTGCGGTATACTGTGCGCGACCTTTACCATTGCCTTCACAGCTTCAGTTTATCAGGGTACATCAAGAGAAACATTATTTGTATAAGCACAAAACGCCTTTCCTTTAGGTGTTACCGTTTGCCGTCTAGGGGCCGAGCAAGGTCGCAATATTCTAACAATAGGCTCCGTATTCACATGTTTGACTGCAAATATTGTCGAAGGACGATAGTCTTCCATCTGGGGAGAGCGAACAAAACATTTGCTTTGTGCGCGAGAAATCGTTGAGTGGGATTCTGGAGGCACTGCATCAGACAAGAGCGTTATCTGGCAGTAATCTTAGAAAACGAAAGACTGGCCTCCGATATAGCCTGCGCCCAGCTTGCGTGCGCCATCTCAAAGACCCTAGTTTGCAGAATGCAAGGTCACAGGTAGGTAGCAGCACCATATCGTGTTATCTAAGCGTAGTAATCATTCACACTTTCGTGCACAGCGTCGCATTCTCAGCGCAGCGTGATACACGCTATAGTCCTTAGAACTACTTATATAAGCATTTCCTAGTATATAGAAACAGGCCACAGAATACTGACAGATTGATATTGTGCCTCAGATAGGCCCAAAGTTTTTTTTTTAAATCTACAGTGCGCACAAGCATGAAATGAAAAACCAGATCAAGACTGGTGGGCGTTGAGGAAGTGGTTTAACTTTGCCCTAATAATGAATTCTTTCGGTTGACAGACAGACGGTAGCAATGTTTGGGGTTTCACTTAAAATGTGTCTCAAATGTAAACCCAATGAAGTGATTCTCGTACTTCAGGAAGGGTTCAAAGCTAAATCATGGTAAAAACCTGCGAGGCCAGCAAGGGAAGAAACCAAGGTGCTTTCAGTGAACTCACCGGGTGTGTGGAAAGAAAAGTGTGCTTCCCCAGCAGCGGTCCGACACGTGGCAGCCGTTGACACAGCTATCGAGGCAGCTCTTGATGCTTGAGTACAACTTGGAGCCACGGTTGCACACGTGCACTGGGCCTGCTGCCGCCAGTACACAGGCTTTTCAGTTGGCACTGCAGTAGAATTCGTGCTTCGGATGCCCGCAAGGAGTGTACACGTGCCCACTGTACAACTCGAAGGTGACGGCCTGTGATTCGCAAGAATTGTGTACATGAATGACAATTTCAAAAAGACGTCAATGTATAAAAGATACAAAACACCAACAAGTGAGGATTGGCTCTCGTACCCTTTTTCAATATTGATTATATTTAAGAAAAGTGCTTCTTCAGCCACTGAGTCTTACTCTCTTCCGTTCACCTTTTTTACACACCCTGGAGGAACCTCAATGCGTAGTGGCTAGAGGAAGATTTCGCAATTGGTGTGCCAGTTGCCGCCGAAAAACGGTGGGTAGTGGCCGGTGCTAGGCAGGGCTTATGTTCGTAGATGTCGTAGAACTGCCTAAATATAACGGTACCTACACCATTGTTTTCTAACTCAGAGTAGTTTTACAGAAGAAAATGTTACCAGCAATCGCTAGGTTTTAGGTTCGTAGTAATGAAATGCGTTTACTCATCTATTTTGTAGTGTGTTTAGCTTAGGCCAACAACACGAAGCACAAAGCGAAAACCACTTGGAACAAATCTTTGGTTTTGCACGCTGTCGTAGTAATCTACCAAAAGATACCATCTGGGCGGTCTGTCATGCCTTGTGTGACATAAATCACCACCCAGACATATATATATTTAGATCTAACAGACAATATTGCCAAGGATTGTACATGGGAAGGTATTAGAACCAATGTAATGTAAAAAAGAAGAAAGAAAAAGTGGTTGAAAAAATAACTGCCGAGAGCGGGATTCGAACCTACGACCTTCGAATAACGCGTTTGATGCTCTATCCACTGAGCTATCACGGCGGCTACCCCCCACCCCCCGGCCGCTTTATTGGGTTTATATGTGAATTTAAACGCAAGAGTGTCAGTCAGCGCCATCTGTAGCCATACCGGCGAGTGTGGAACACCTTTTTATGAGCCTGTGTGGCGTCACGTAGAACGTGAACTTATTACGAGCGGGCAACTGACCAATAGTCCCTCGTATACAACCTAACGGCACCAAGTCTGCCAGTACGAGGCCCTCGTTAATAAATAAGTGAAAAAAGTGTATACCCAAGGGCTCATTTTTCCGTGTTTTCCGTGTTACATTGGTTCTTTACATTACATTGCTTCTTATAACTTCCCTTATACACTCCTTGGCATTATTGTCTGTTAGATCTCATCATATTGCATCAAAACAAGTAAAAACGAGCCCTTAGGTATACACTTCTTACTTTGTGTATGACGTATATATATATATATATATATATATATATATATATATATATATATATATATATATATATATATATATATATATATATATATATATATATATATATATATATACAGCAGACATCAGAACAATGCTTTTATACATTTCCACGTGTTGATCTCTTATCGCTTATACTTTCGCGTCGAGAACGCCAGACAGTCGTCTTCCCTTAAACCAGCGTTTCATGGAGTTACGTGAGATGGGATTCATACGAACTTTACTTCGTACATCATTAAAATTTGTTATCACATTAAGCGCTTCACTCTTGCAGTGAATCTGAAATTCTTTCTATATCGAGCTATTAATGCGCCACGCAAATACTGAAAAATAGTACTGTCACCATGCGGGCTAATAGATATGATAACAGCTAATCGGAATGTTGCAGGAAGTAAGGCTAGCTTATCTTTTAGCATCCGACCCGGGGTAACTCAACAAAACACAGTTGTAAGTGGTCACGCCCACTGCAAAGAGTGAAGTCAGCTTCGTGCTGTCATCGCTTCAGTGCAAGCTCCACGTATTAGGATATAAGCTGTATTCCGATCCTTGTCAAGGCAGTATGTGCGTGACGGCACCCAGAAGCTCAGAGTGCCAGTCAAGGCCCAACCACACGCAAGCAATTTTCCAGCAAGAGCGACAAGCGGCAGCGACAAACTTGCCCCGTCGCGCCGTCACGTCGCAACGACTTCAATCACATGTCGGCGACAGTCTCAATATTCCTATAGTGAAAACAATCACGCATATACCCCTAACTTGCGAAAAGAATTGTATAAATGCAGCTAGATGACAACATGCCAAACTTATTGCTGTCTTGTGTGGCCTAAAAAAGCCACAAAAGTATGTCACGACCTTCTTTTTTTCTTTCAGACTATTTGTTTTTAACGCGACAGGGTGCCCCGAAGCGTATGCTACGACGGCTACGACGCAATTCGCATGACGAGTTCGCATTGCCGCAAGCGACCAAATTGCCCCACTACCGTCTAAACATTAAAAGACCCCTGCGATAACAAGATTTAAAACAAAACACGGCCGCACACTCCCTCTTAGATTGAGATGCGAATGTAAAAAAGATATTTTATTACTTGCATCATTTGAAGTACGGGCCGATAACAACATTGAGAGCAAATTGCAACCGAAGCGAGGTCCAGGGGCGCAGCCATGTTGTCGAAAATCGCCACGCTGGTGTTCGGCCGAGAGACGATCTTTTTTTTAGTTTTACAGAAATAGCTGACGCGAGAAGTGGCGACGACGCACGGGCCTCCACGACAACAAATCTTCTCGCTCGTGGCTTTTGTTTGTCACTGTCGCCAGAAAATCACATGAATGCGGATGCATCTTTACACTTCTGGACCCCCTGATGGGCATCTCGCGCTACAAACGATGGCTGGTGCGCAGCCTCTGCGCTTCAGCTGCGGTCATATCCTGCAATTGTACGCTTTCCCTTGCACATAGAGCATATGACACAAGAGACGATGTTTTCGTTCTTTGATGCTCTATAAGGAACCTCAGAGTGATGATGAAAATGCGGCAAAATTGCTATCGCAATAAAAGAAAGGACAGAACGCCGCCATGACAGCCAAAACTGCACCACATCTTAAGTGTTGATTAAGCCTTGGTCCTACGGAGAACCTTAAAAGCCTCGTTACCTAATGTACAATTGATTCGATTCACATTTCTGCGTCTGTCAATCTTTTTCTCCATTTTGAGCTTGTACGGTGAATCAGTAGTTCGATATTGACCAAATCATATACTTCAACATTATAAACTTTCTTCATTTCACAGTTTCTAATATCATACTATTATATAGCTTCCTACATTCAAAACGTGTTATTTTGCAGCAATAAAACAAAACAATAACAAATCAATGTTATCCCAATGCTGACTGCTCTGGCATTCGTGAAGCGTATTGAATTTGTCTTGTTATCTAATCCTTTTCAGACAGTGTACACGCAGCGCTCGTGCCTCAAGTTCTTCACGTCTTCGACCTTGTGCGCCGTTTTATTTTGATGTCGACGTTCGCGTTACTTCAGTTTTACTTTTGTACCCAACCCCAGATACCTTTTTGCTTCAGGTCACCCCAGTTTTAGTATTTCATATTGTATAAAACACCCAAAGCAGAAACGAAGGTATTGAACGATACCAGTCAAATTTGATGCATTTAGCTCGATGCAGATGTAAAAGGAGGTAAACCATGCATATCTCAACTTCATAGTACAGCTACAAAGTTACGGCATTGTCAGGAAGTATTTCTATTAGTAAGCCACTTTGTCTCCATTCTACGAGAGAAGACTTTTGCCCGGTGTGACAGGTATGGCGGGAGACCGTGCGAGACAGGATATGACGTTTTTTTTTCTTTCTTTCCGTTTATATCATTTTTGCAGTCCGTCAATTCTTTATACTAACTACAGCCCAACTGAGCGAATTCCGCTTGAATGACTTACTGACGAAACGAATGAGATTCGCACAAAAAGTTACAATGTAACCTTGAATACTTACAGACGCTCACTAATTACAACTAAATTTTGTCTGGGTCTGATGTTGAAGTTGGAAGCCAATAATGAGTCGTGACAAAGTAAATTATGCAAAATGACAAATATATTGACCATAAAAACTCATGCGTGCAATAGTACATTTCCCGTGTTAAGCTCCACTACGCAATAGGTTGAGGTTTACTTCACATGAGGACGACACCCGTACTCCTCTGAGGTTTTTTCGTTCATGTTTGAATTAGTGCTGCATTTTTAGAATGGATCTGTACCAACGAAACGCATTCATTCCCATTGACATCATACGTATGTTAAATATAGGCTAGAAAACCCACTCGCGTCCCCATGAACAGTTTTATAAGTTTCTTTATAAATAGCAGTTAAAAAAATCCATTCCTGCAGCTTTCCTGCAAACATTTTGAACATGCAGGTAATTAGTATTTATTTCATGCAAGGGCCACTTTGTGATGTTATTACTCTACTTCCATATCGCAAGTGTAAAATATGCCCTAAAAGGCCCTAACAGAAAAGAAAAAAAACTATTTCGTGAACAAATTGATTAGCTGCCCACAGCCCTAATTTCATTAACGGAAGACTTCAAGGCATACATGGATTACATCACAGATAAAGAGCCAACTTACACGCCTCAGTTGCACGTCCTCTTTTTCGTGAGCCCCAGTTGTGGCTGCGGTAACTGGCGGAGTCGTATATGGGCTAGTCGTCCCCCTCATCAGGAGTAGTAGAGCTGTCCTTTCTTTTGCAGCCCTGCCCGCGACTCGGACTCTTGTGCGAGCACTGGTCATCGTTCTCCTGTTTCCTTTTTCATCCACGTCCGGATGTACGACCCTCCTCGGAATGAATCGCTGGCCAACGGTGTTGGGCGCTATTTCCAGCCGCCGCTCGAAAGCATCATCCGTGACGTCTGGTGTGACATCGTAAGGCGACAGCGAGTTGTGGACAATGGGCAGCCTGATCCCTAGGAGTAGCCTTGCAAAAGCGATGCCAAGGACGACACTCAGGAACTCGACACGGTGGGGTTTCGAGGGCTCACTCAAGGATTCGGGATCCAGCGTCTGCTCGGAAACAGGCCGTGAGCCATCTTCGTAGTAGTATCTCGCAAAGCTACGATCTGATGGCAAAGAAGGTGCTTGCCACGGACCTTCTGCCAGGAAACATAAATCAGCTGGTGACGATGCAGCCCCCGTCGGTGAAGGCGTCCATTCGCTGGGCAAAGTCCGGCGTGGTGGTGAGACGACGCTGGAATGCTCGGCGTCCCCGCAACACTGAGGCTCCCCTTGAACGGGCTGCATTCTCGCCAAATGCAAACGTGGACAATCGAAGGAAGGTTACAAGCAGAACGAGGCAACGGTGCACGTGACGTTGTCACTTCTTTGTCTTCGCTGCCTCACGGCACGCGCACCGGATTCAAGCGTTCTTGTTCTCGTTAACGTTTTGATCGTGGCGCATACCAGCTATGGGGGATTGGCCAATAATCGAGTGGTTTTAGAAATTATTGTTCAGATTTAAAATATTGGAGATATAATAGAAAGATTACTGACAACCTAGGAAAGTATGATAGTTGATCTAATGCATACAACTCTTTCAATGAAAAACGAGTTTATTCTCAGAAAAGAGAAATAATCTGATTTATACCTATATAATTTTATAGACACGTTAGAATAATGAAACAGAATAATTAGTCAGTATATTAGATTCATCAAAATAGTCCTGGACGGCCGCGCATGCTGTTGCAGTAGAGAACCCAGAAATGGAAGCTCCAAAAGGCAAAATGGCGTGAAGAGATAAGTCAATACCAATACCACGTAAACGTATTTCTAATAGAGTTTTTCGTAATGTGTTAAACTGCCTTCAGGTCAAAAAAAAATTATCTATTGTTTCAAGTTCATCACAGAACGCGCACAGTGGCGAAAATGCCTGAGCACACTTGTGTTTATAGAAATTTAGATTTGGTACCCGGCAACACGGCCTTTTGATAGCTACTTCTTGTTTACTAGTTCGGAGAGTCTCTTCGCCCGGGATATTATAAATGGAAATATTCGGTAGAGTTTGCTAGTGCTGATCCTCTAAAGACTTCCGCAAGCGTACGTCTGCGGAATCGTGCAGCAGTCACATAAACGGACGATGGGCAGTGTGGTAAAATCAGTTCGCTAATTGACGACTTAGCTAAGGAATCAGCTATTTCATTTTCGAATAAGCCTTTATGTCCAGGCACCCAAACTAGTCGAACTTTTCTCAAATGCGCAGGTACTAGTGAACGGAACGCCTTTGTTACTTGATTATCAGCACCAACTGAAAGCGCCACACAGAGAAATAGGGAATCTATTTTTATGACAGCTGATGCAATTGCTGTATTTACCTTGCGTAAAGTGAGCACTACTGTCAGAAATTTAGCCACAAAAACGGGCATTAAATCAAGTAGTTGAAAGCAAAAACTCCAAACCAAAGTGGGGCTGAAAATACCAACCTCTGACTTTTCGTCACATTGTGATGCGTCTGCAGCTATAATGAGGTTTGTTGTAATACTGCGCAGATGATCTTGTAGTAAACCATCCACAATATTATGGGGAAGTAATTTGGCGTTTTTATAAAAAATATTGTCAAATTGAATTTCCAAAGCGTATGAATTATCACGACTAGGCATGACGTCGCATATAGATAAGTTTAGAGGCTTCAGTAATGTTTCCACAAATATAATTTGTGTGGTGTGAAATCGCAGCCATCTAGCACCAAAAAATGATTTCGGGCTGGAAATAAAGGCTGTTTCTGAGTGTCGTAATGGTTATTTATAAATTCTTAAGAATGTTTGAACAGTCAGAAGGCGAATATTTCAAGAAAGAGCAGGGACCATCGATTATAGATACAACACATTGTTAGCAACTGTTTTAGGCAGCCCAAGGCATAAGCGCAAAGCTTCTTTTTCCAGAAGAATTAGAGGCCGCATTTTGTAAGCTGGAACTCCAGAGAAATCTACACAACCAAATTCCAAATAGTACGAATGTACATGAAATCTATCATTACCAATGTGCCTCTTTTCGTACTTATGCGGTAGTTGCTTAGCTTAATATATGCCAGTGGCCCGAACACCTTTTCTGGCGACATATTCGATATGAGGTCGCCAGTTAAGAGATGTGTGATAAATTACGCCAAGGTATTTAACAGATTCCACCTGTGGTATATCCTCATGATGGTAAGACAAAAAGATGTGTACGGGGTTTTGAAGCGGGAAAACAAGGAGGGCAAATTTACTCGGATTAAGTAGAAAGCAGCTGCCATCGAGCCAGCTCTTTATTATGTTAAGGTAAGTATACAGCCGTCCGTAAAAGGTCTGAATGTTATCTGCTAATTCAAAAAACGCCATATCGTCTGCATAAACATAGGTTCTTGCAGCCTGTTTACGTGGAACGGTGGTCATTAGTAAATTAAATAGCACCGGCGAAAGCACTGAGCCTTGCAATACTCCCCTCGTTTGTGTATGAGTATATGATGAAAACTCATCTTTAAAACATTAAAACTTCATGTCTGCAAGAAAATTGTGAACCCACGCTACTATGTATGATGGAAAATTAGGGTATTCTAATCGATCGTTCAAAATACAGTGCTCTACGGTATCATATGCTTTAGCGATGTCTAACGTAACTAAAGCTGCATATTTGTTATGCAGCCGAGCTAACTGAAGCCTACTTTCTTAATCAACGTGGACATCCCAAATTTAACAACCAGCCCTGAACCCGGTTTGACAGAACTTAGAATTGACCTCACAGTTATAAGTTCATTATTTCGTATATTGATGATTCTCTCAACCAGGTTCACTAAATTTGATGTCAGTGCGATTGGCCTTACGTTATCCAACATGTATGCTTCATTTTCATTTTTAAGCAAAAATATAATTTTGGAGAGCTTCTATTCAGGGGGTATCCATGCATTCTCTAACGAATTATTCACTAGTTCTAGGAAAAGAGTAGGTGATTCCTGAAGTAAAAGTTTTAACGTGCAGTTCATAAGTCCATCTGGTCCAGCAGCTGTCCTCGGTAAGCATAATACTGTCTGACTCAATTCAGCTAAAGAAACTTTTGGAAATTCGTGCAAGTTTTCTAGCATGGGCCGAATAGCCAAAAGATTAGCAGTAAAGCGGCGTACCAAACTTGTGTCCATTTCTTGCGGCGTCAAAACACATGACTGCAACGTTAAAGGTTCTGGCAGTACTTTTTTGTCCGAAAGTAAGCGAACAGAGCACGCTTATTTCTTGATTTTGCAACATAATCGAAATTTCTACTGTCGTATTCTTCATTCGCGTGGTTCTAGTACGGTTAAATACGTCAGCAAGGAATTGATAGTCCTTCAAGTTGTTTGGGCTTTGATTATGAAGAAGTTTTCTTCAAAAGTTTTCTTCAAGCGCCTTTTCTTCTTCTATAATCGCGCGTACACTCATCGTTCCACCAACAAGAGGAGGATCATTTATTCGATGGAATAGAAAATTCAGAATTGTTTCTAGATCTCTTCAGCATTGAACCAATCGTCGATGCAATCTTCTTAGTACTGGCATTTCGAAGCTTAGAAATGGCAGAATGGAGGCAGGCTTGAAATTCGCTATGGTTGATGTATGTGCGTTTTGGCTGATGTAAAGTTATTGTTGGACTAGTAATATTTAAAATTACAGGAGGATGATCGCTGTTAGTTGCCGAATCCAGAACAGCCCATGAGAAAACCTTGATTTCATTGGAGCAAAACGCTTAATCTAATACTGAGCAAGTCTGACCTCGGACAAGTGTTGCATGGCCTTTATTTAGACATGAGAGGTTGGAATCAATAGTGCATTCCCACAGTCGCCTACCACAAGAATTTGTCCTTAGGCCCCGAGACAAATTATGTGAATCAAAGTCTCCTGTGAGTACAATTTCTTTTCTGCATGGTACCACAACACTGTCAAGATATCGCGTACTTTGCACACCGGAGGGGAAGCAACAATTTAAAACTGAAAAAAGGTGGTAGCTGTGGCGACAGTAGTCTAATGCTTAATTTTTTACAATCGGAGTCTAACATTCAGAAAGACATTTTCGCCCTACGGCATAATTTACCTGATACAAGAATCATTAAACCACCACCAAGTGATAGGTGATCTAATCGAGAAGAACGAAAACCTGCAAGATGGAAAATTTTATCTGGTGTAAGCCAAGTTCCTTCGAGAATTAAAATGTCAAGAATAAAATTATTTTGAAACAAATGTACGTCGGTTGAGGCACAGAATATAGAACGGCTATTACACTGTATTACCCTCAACTGACCAATGGTGTTGGGCGCACCGCAGCGGCACATGGCGAGCCCTTGTTCGCATCTTTACGCGAAATGCCTGATTCATTCCGTTTAGTTTTGGCCTTCAGATCGGTGAAGATAGGGGATCTGGTACATTTATTAGTTAGCACTTCGAGTTCCATATCCGTTGCTGCACTTGTGCTCGGCTGAGGCATATGTCGGTCCAAGTGCACGTCTGTTCCTGACTGCTTAGCCTTGTCTGCAGATACAGAAAGTTCGTCCAACACTACATTGCGTAGCTGAGTGGCATCGCTGGTAAAGTCCGATACTGCAGGTTCTGTACTAGTCTGTACTCTTTGCCCAATCTGATTTAAAATAATTTGCACCAAACAGTCGGATAGGTTACATATCGGTTTATATATTGCCTTACTCACTGCCATTTCTACAGCAGTTTCAATAGCCTGCGAAAGATATGAGTCTATACTGGAAGTGTAGCGCACTGTAATGCCATAGTACCCAAAAGCCCTGTCTCTAACTATGTCAATGGCTTGCCTTCGAGAAGAGTATTTCGTAATGGGCTTGTGCATTGGTTAATATGATGATGATTCTCGGAAGAACGGCACAACCTATCGCGAGGGATGGGCACGAAGCGTGCTTCAGTATAATTTGCAAAGGAAAATGTTATATAAATAAAAAAGGCACACAGAGAGATGAGAAAAAAGGGGCGAAGGATATGCGAAAAGTATAATCTATATGGAAGAGAAATTATTTGCGATATTTTTGCTGTCTCTTATTGCAATGCTACTGATCCTGAAGATGAACTTATGAGATAAACGATGGCTATATTTAGGGTAAATAGATAAAAGCTTTTCCTTCTGCTTTGATATCTGCTACACACAATAATGAAGGGCTGGATCGTTTCTGCATGATTACAAAAAATACAATGGTGGGAAGGAACGAATCTAGGCATGTGTAAATAAATATTTAATGACGGCATTCTGCATCGCAGTTTTGTTAGCGTAACTTCTCATTTGCCTTGTGCTTCCTCAAGAGCTATTCCACGGATACTTAAGGTGCGGTAAATTTGTGTCGGTATCCTGGGCATATCTTAATTGTCAAAATCCACTAGGGTGGCAATAACTGAAAATTGAGGAGCCATTCCAATGCTGGAAGGTGGATTGCCAGTGTATTGCTTTCGTACACGACATTTATTTGATACAGAATACTGAGCCATAGCAAATCACACACTTTGCGAATAAATTTAAGTATTTATCCAGAAAGTGTGCCTTGTATTTTGTACATTTCAACCTTTGCATTTAGGTTGCCTGAGTCTTTTTGCTGCGAAGCCTGTCGTCTCGTCTGGCTCGCCGCAAGCGCTTGAGGTTTCGTGCATCATCTTGACTTGCGTTTGCTGCTAATGCGTACCCTTTATTTTAAGGGGGCCAGTGGTTTGAACGAGCCAGTGATGACGATTCATCCATGTTCCTGGTATAGTGGCCCAGCACGGCCGGAAGTGGAATACTAACTGAGCTATCGGCGTAACAATTCGTGGGGTTTTACAAGTTCAACTTCAACGCAAGTATTCGCAACCATCGCACATCAGCATACACCGACAATTACTTGTTGACGTTATACACCACACTCCACAGGCAACACAGATAAAGGGAATCAAACAACAATATTAGCGAAAAATAGGGTAACACACGCCAAAAAAAAAACTCCGCTGAGCCGGATTCGAACCTTCTAGAGTCCACCGCTCTACCAACTGAGCTATCCACGGACCGGTTTCTGATGTTTTACAAGCTCTATTTCAACGAACTTATTCGCAAGCATTGTACATCAACATACACCAACAATTACTTGTTAACGTTATATACTACTCCATAGCTAAGACAAATAAAGCGAATTAAGCAAAGCAACATTACCAAAAAAATAGAATAACGCCCGCAAAAAAAAAAACTCCATCGAGCCGGATTCAAACCATTGACCTATGGGTAACCATTGAACAATATTGCGCTTCTACAGTCCACCACTCTACGAACTGAGCTATTGGCGAAATGATTCGTGGGTTTTTACAAGCTCTATTTCAACGCACTTATTCGCAACCATCGTACATCAGCATACACTGACAATTACTTCTTGACGGTATACGCTATACTCCACAGGCAAGGCAGATAAAGAGAATCAAACATAGCAATATTAGCGAAAAAAAAGGATAACGCACGGCGAAAAAAATACGTCGAGCCGGATTCAAACCAGTGACCTATGGATAACCATTGCACAATATGGCGCTTCTACAGTCCACTAATCTACGAAATCAGCTGTGGACTTTTTTTTTCATTACCAGCTTCAGTATATACATATGAACGAAACATTTTAACTGCACAAAAGAAAATGAATGTTTAAAAAAGTTCTATTGACTTGCATAATGTCACTGTAAACGGTGCGCTGTTTTGATAATACTTCTACCTGCGGTAACCATACTGGCACATGTGTGGGAGACTTCTGTTCTTCAACAAATCTCTAAAGACTTTTTTTAAACATTGACTCGCTGATCTAGCTTCAGCATCGACATTTCGCACTGACATACGACATCTTCACCCACTGTGCAGTACAAAAAATCATTATTGGGGTCCTATGGAACACCATCTTCACTGTCGATGGCCAAAAGCTGGATTTCTTGAGGATGCAAAGGGAAATCTTTCCTAAGGGTCCGCTGCAAAATATCCCACATGAACACTGCACCCCAACAGTCCAGGAATACATGGTCAATTGTTCCGTCTCGTTTGCGTATGTCACATTGTACACACCAGGATAGTCAAAAAAACCTGTTTCATTCATCCAAGTCTTCACTGTAAGCGTGCTAGTGTGCAAGCGAAAGAAATACGTTTTAACACCAGGTGGTACGGGCATCTTTTTTACTCGCTTAAGCACGTCTTTTCCTGTTTTTGTACAATACTGAGTTTTATAGAGTTATAGAGTGGCATGGGCCACACGATTTCACGAAAGTCTCTGTACAATTTTTCCTATTTACAAGACATAAATAGCTCATTGAAAGTCGACTGAACAATCAGCGCGCTGACATAACTACTGCTTTTAGGAAACCGCGAATGCTTCCGTGATTATGCTCAGTCGAAACAATGAGTTCGGGTAAAGCATGACATAACCTTCGCTGGCAGGAAGGGATGTTCTACATTCTTTTAAAACATAAATTGGCTAACAATTTGTCGCAAAAACAAATGACCTAATCCAAGCCCACCATCACGGACTCGCATAAACGAGTTTATTTTGCTACTTCACACTCATGTGGAGCCCAAAATAAGCACTGTGAATGTGCGATGGACCTTTTGGGCATTTATTCTCAAACAGTGAATTACTTGCATGACGTACCACAATTTACTTATGAGAAATGGGTTCTATACTGTCACCTTAGCAATAACTGACAGGTTAGAGCCATTCCATTTTTTTTATTTTTCTTGTGGTTTATCAATTTTCTCATGCCAGTGTGGTTCACTCTCAATATCATTGCCCAGGGGTACTCCTAATACCTAACAGGAGGGGTAAAGAAACTTAGGTTGGCGAAAGTGTCGGGAGTAGACGGCCACTAGCCGTGCCAGAATCCGTGGCACTTTTCCCAGTTCACAGTACTTCTACTGGCAACACAAAAGCACATGACCGTTTTAACAACATGCAGTATGATCTCTTAGTCACTACAGAATGTGGCAACATCATCGGTGTAGGCCAGCAAACGCACCTCTACTTCTTGTAATTTAAAGCCACGTATCACGTCACTCTGTATCATCCTCATCATCATCACCATCATCCTCATCATCATCACCATCATCATTAGCCTGACAACTTCCACTGCAGGACTAAGGCCTCTCCCATGTTCCGCCAATCAACTTGGTCCTGTGCTTCCTGCCACCATTTAACACTCGCAAACCTCTTAATCTCATCTGCCCACCTATCCTTCTGTCTCCCCCTAACCCGCTTGCCTACTCTGGGAATTCAGTTAGTGACCCTCAATGACCAGCGGTTAACCTGTTTACGCGCTACATGGCCGGCTAATTTTCATTTCCTCTTATTGATTTCAACTAGGATATCCTTAACCCCGGTTTGTTTTTTGATCCACTGTGCTCTATTCTTTTCTCTTGAGGTTACACCTACCATTTTGCTTTCCATTGCTTGCTGCGTCATTCCCAATTTACGCTGAACCCTCTTTGTAAGTCTCCAAGTAGCTGCTCCATTATATATCATCCTCTTGAGGGATAGTGGCAATCTAACTGTCATAATTTGAGAGTGCTTGCCAAATGTGCTCCACCTTATTCTTATTCTTCTAGTTAGTTCAATCTCGTGGTTCGGCTCCGTGATTATTACCTGTCCTATGTAGACATAGTCTTTTAAAACTTAACGTTCACTATTACCTATCTCGAAGCACTGCTATTTTCCGAGGTTACTTTCGTTTTCTGCAGATAAATTTGAAAACCTATCTTTCTGCTCTCGTTGTCTAAGTCCGTAATCATAAGTTGTAATTTATCCCCAGAGTTACTAGGCAACGCAATGACATTGGCGAAGCGCAGAATACTAAGGTACTCCTCATTAACTCTTATACCTAACGGTTCCCATTTTAGGCCTCCGAAAACTTCCTCTAAGCATGCGGTAAATAGCATTGCGGAGATTGTATCCCCCTGCCTTTACACCCTTCTTGATTGGTATTCTGTGGCTCTCTTCATGAAGCACTATGGTAGCTGTTGGTCCCTGTAGATTCCTTCAAGGATTCATATATATGCTTCGTCGACGCCCTGATTCCGCAGTGTCTGCATGACAGCTGACATTTCTACTGAATCAAACGCCTTCTCGCAATCTATAAAGGCGATTTATAGTGGTTGGCTATATTCTGAGCATTTCTCTAATGCGAGATTGATAGTATGAATTTGGTCGATTGTTGAGCAGCCTGTTCGAAATCCTGCTTTTTCATTTGGTTGACTGAATTCTATGGTTGTATTTATTCTGTTAGTTATTACCTTTGTAAATAGCTTGTATACTACGGAGAGCAAGCTTATTGGCCTGTAACTCTTCAAACCCTCGTCATCTCCTTTTTTTGTATTAAGATGATGTTAGCATTCTTCCAAGATTCTGGTACTCTTCCCGTCAAGAGACACCTCGTAAACAGGGTGGCTAGTTTTTCTAACACAATTTGTCCTCCATCTTTCAGCAGATCTGATGCTACCTGATCCTCACCAGAAGCTTTGCATTTTTGAATGTTCTCCAAGGCTTTTCCGACTTCTCTCATTACTGGTGGGGTGTCACCTGGGTTACAGCTAGCTCTTATATTAAGCTCGTGGTTGTCCAAGCTACTGTACAGATTTCTGTAAAACTCCTCCGGTATTTTAACTATCCTATTCATATTAGTAGTTATTTTTCCTTCCTTGTCTCTTAGTGCATACATCGAAGATTCGCCTATCCCAAGTTTTCTCTTCACTGCTTTGACGCTTCTTCCGTTTTCGAGAACGTGTTCAATTCTCTCCGTGTTATACCTTCTTACATCGAATACCTTACGCATATTATTCCACTTCGAAAGCTCTACCAACTCTAATTAGTATGTTGTACTGGAGGCTTTCATACTTTGAAGCTTCTTAATGAGATTCTTCGTTTCCTGGGACAGCTTGCAAGTGTCCTGTCTAAATACCGTACCTCCAACGTCCACTGCACACTCCGTAATGATACTCGATAGATTATCATTCATTTCGTCTACGCTAAGGTTGGTTTCTTCGATAACAGCAGAGTACCTGACCTGAAGCGAGACTCTTATTTCCTGTACTTTCCCTCTTAGTGCTAGCTCATTGAGTGGCTTCTTGCGTATCAGTTTCTGTCATTCCTTGTTCAAGTCTAGGCGAATTTTAGACCATACCATTCTATGATCACTGCATCGTGCCTTGCCAAGCACTTCCACATCCTGCACGACGCCTGGGTGTGCACTCATTACAAAGTTTATTTCGTTTTTATTTTCGCCATTAGGGCTCCTCCATGTCCACTTGCGGTTTCCTCGTTTTCGGTAGAAGGTATTCAAAATCCGTAAATTATTGCGTTCTGCGAATTCTACTAGTAGCTCTCCTTTGGCATTTCTAGTACCGACGCCATTATCTTCTAGTACCTTGTCTCCAGCCTGCTTCTTCCCTACCTTTGCATTGAAGTCTCCCAACAGTATAGTATACTGTGTTTTTACCTTACTCATTGCCGATTCCACGTCCTTATAGAAGCTTTCAAATGACGCGTCATCATGGCTGGATGTAGGCGCATAAGCATGTACTACCTTCATCTTGTATCTCTTATTGAGTTTAATTACAATACCTACAATCTTTTCATTGATTCTATAGTATTCCCCTAAGTTGCCAGCTATGTTTCTCTGAATAAAGAACCCCACTCTCAGTTCTTCGCAAAATTATTCACCAAACAGTCCAAAATGTAATGCTGAAAGATGGCACCCTTGACGCAGAGATCTACGCACTGGTATACGATCACTGACCACCTTATTAACAATTAACTGCGTAGTGCATGGCCTATGCGACATTGCAAATCCTTCCCTAATAATATTGTGAGGAACCGGTTTATTTGGCCAGGCTCGAGCTCAATCACGCTGGTGATGACATTTTTAGATGAAGAAAATGTACAGGTGATGATGATTACAAAGAGAATAAAGAGTCATTCGCTTGTCGCGCTCACACTAATTAATTAGTGTGAGCGCGACAAGCGAATGACTCTTTATTCTCTTTGTAATCATTCACTGTATTCTCCTTGTAAGGAAGAGGTTGCATTAAGCCAGCCGGAGCAGTTGTCGGTCGTTTTCGCCGTTGGCAATGGACACAGGAGGCGACGTACTTAGCGACGGCTGAAGAGAGGCCAGGCCGAAAACAATGACTTCGTATTTTGTCGTAAGTCTTGTGGTAGCCTAGATGAGCAGCGGTTGGATCATCATGAAAGGCTTCCAGAACTTCACGTTGCAGAGAACGTGGGATGACGGGTACCCACTTGTTGCCATCGATGTGGTAAACGTAGCGACGTAAAGCATCACCGACAAGCTTAAATTGTTTAAGTTGTCGACGGAGTCTGGCGTTTGGAGGAGTAGTAGAGCCGATCAAGCGGTCAACAATGGTGCGGCAGTATTGGTCGACACGTTGTTGTGAAACAAGGACGGATAGGGTGGCAGGTGATGAACTTAGCGCTGCGATTGGAGAGGTGCTGTCGTTTTGGAGTATCGACGGTGAATTGCTTCCGCTGGGCAAAGGACAGCGCGATAGAGCATCAGCATCTTGATGCTTCTTCCCAGATCTGTAGGCGACATCGAAATCATACTCCTGCAAGCGAAGCGCCCAGTGACCAAGGCGACCCAATAAGTTTTTCAGCGATGAAATCTAGCATAGGGCGTTATGGTCGGTCACGACGGTAAAATGACGGCCGTGAAGATATGGTCGGAATCTTTGCACTGCCCAAACAACAGCAAGGCACTCCTGCTCGGTGATAGTGTATTTCTTTTCTGGAGCGGTAAGAGCACGACTTGCGTAAGCAACGACGCGTTCGCGTGAGTTTTTGTCACGCTGCAAGAGTACCGCACCAAGACCATGACTACTTGCGTCGGTGTGAAGGATGGTGGGTGCGGTGGAATCGAAGTGGTACAGTACCGGATCCGACGTGAAGGCTTGCTTCAATGCCGTGAAAGCGCTTTCGCAGTCTTCGGACCAAATGAAGGGGACGTTCTTTGCGAGGAGTTGATGGAGCGGACACGCAAGTTCCGCGAAACTACGTATAAAGCGCCGGAAGTAAGAAGATAACCCAAGAAAGCTGCGCAAGTCCTTTTGACGTAGTGGACGAGGAAAATCGAGGACAGCGGCAAGCTTCTCGGGGTCGGGCCGAATTCCTTCTTTGCTGACAAGGTGGCCGAGAACCTTGATTGTCTTGCTAGCAAAGGTACATTTCTTGGTGTTAAGCTGTAGACCGGCTTTTGCAAGGCATGTGAGGACTTCGTCAAGACATTGTAGATGCTGCGAGAACGTGGATGAAAACACTACTATGTCATCGAAATAGCACAGACATGTTTTCCATTTCAAACCACGCAATACGCTGTCTATCATGCGTTCAAAGGTGGCGGGCGCATTACAGAGTCCAAAAGGCATCACATTGAACTCGTACAACCCATCTGGCGTTGAAAAGGCGGTCTTCTCTTTATCAGACTCCGACACTGGTATCTGCCAGTAGCCTGACCTAAGGTCGAGGCTGGAAAAATACTCTGCGCCCTGTAATGAATCCAGTGCATCGTCGATCCGAGGGAGGGGATAAACATCCTTGCGCGTTATTTTGTTTAGCGCACGGTAATCGACGCAGAAACGCACTGTCCCATCTTTCTTTTGAACGAGAACAACTGGGGATGACCAGGGACTCGAGGAAGGACGTATGATGTTGCGTCGTAGCATGTCTGAGACGTTTTCCTCGATGATCTTGCGTTCTGCCTGAGACACGCGATATGGACGCCGATGTACCATACGAGAGCCGTCAGTCTGGATGCTGTGAGTAGCGGTGGTAGTCATGCTGAGGGCGGGCGAGTGCACGTCAAATAGAGAACGGTGTCTATTCAACAGGGCGAGCAAATCTTCAGTTTGATGAGGTGTTAAGTCATTGCTTATTGTTGCGGACACAATATGGCCTACATTTACATGGTCTATCACACACAAAAGAAGGTCATGAAGAACCTTATCAGAGGCTTTTTCAAAATCAATTTGTAGCATAGCTACTCCCACGCCGTCACATCGCAGCATTCCAGGATAGAACGGGTGACCCCTGTATTCGTGGTAATCGAGTGGATATCTGGATGACAATCAGTATGCAATTGATGTGTCGTCACATGACTGTATATATGTGCACATCGGCGCTAAATAAAGGCATTTTATTCCTGCTGGGCTGACTGATAACGTTATTACGAATGGTGACGAGGGTCCTACGTACCCACGTAGGCGGCACTCGGGCAGCCATTCAGACGGAACGGAATCAAGCGAACCGCGCATTCGTCCAGTGAACACCCAAGTACGTGCTCCCGGAGTATACGGAATCACCTAGCCAACGCCCTGCAGAGGTACTCGTCTGAGCAACGGCTACGAGACGTCGAGACTAGCCAGTGAAAGCAAGGAAACGCCGAAACTACAAGTATAGCATCTCTAATTTTCTCGAAATGCCGCTACTGGTGAAAATAGCAGAGTTTGACCCAAAGACGCAAAACTTCGAGTCGTACTTAGAGCGTTTTGGGCATTTCTTAACTGCTAATGATATAGCCGAGGCCAAGCGCCTTCCCGTCTGTTAGACAATAGTAAGCCGAGAGGCTTACGAAGTGCTGAGAAGTCTTGTTGTGCCAGAGGCACCGGGGCAAAAGTCGTACGAAGAAGTAAAGCGCCTCCTGAAGGAGCACTACAGCCCCAGAAGTTCAGTAATAGCGGAACGGTGCAGGTTTCACTGGCACGTACAGCAGGAGGAGAAGTGTCGAAGAGTTCATCGTGGAAATTAGTCAGGAAATGCAACTACGGTGACTTCTTGCAAGGCGCCCTGCGAGATAGATTGGTTGCTGGTATACGGAACGAAGAAACCCAGCGCACTCTGTTTGCTGAACGAGAGCTGACATTTGATGGTGCTTGTAAAATTGCCCTGAACAGGGAACTAGCGGCACGAGACATTGAGCAAATGCAGTCCAGAGAACTAGAAGCATCAGTGCACTTTGTCAAGGACCGACCACGCCAAGACGAGAGATCAGCTAAGCCCAAGGCAAGGCAAGTTCGCAAGAGCGGAACTTGTGAGCGGCACGGCAGGGGACACTCGTGTGAAGTGTGTTGGTACAAAAACTCTGTTTGTCGGAAATGTTCAGAAGTAGGATATTTGAAAAACATGTGGCCGAATCCTAGAGCGAGACCTAAGAGCACGAATGTGCTCTAATGTTCTGACGAGGACTCGGAGCATGAACTGTACCATCTAGTTAATGCAACCAAATCCTCTTATGAAATCAGCGTACAGGTTGAAGGGCGCGCGCTGAATATGCAGATTGACACGGGAGCGGCAGTCACTATTATTCCGGAGCGAGTTTACCAATCTCAAGTTTCACACGTAAATTGTGGACCATGCAAAATGTCATTTCGCACGTATACTGAGGAGCGAATACAGCTCAAAGGGCAGTGTCAAGTGACTGTGAAGTACAAAGACCAAAGCATGACGTTACCCATGATTGTTGTTAACGACAATGGCAGGAAGTTACCCGCTCTGATCGGGAGAAATTGGCTAGAACATCTAAATCTTCACTGGCTGTAAATGGGCCAGATTGCGGTCAAAGACAGAGTTGCGCGTCTAAAACAAAAGTACCCTGCCCTGTTCGCCACAAAATTGGGAGCAATACAAACGTTTCAAGCACAGGTAGTCTTAAAACCGGTGACCACGCCGGTGTGCTGCCGCGCTAGGCCAGTCCCATTTGCACTGCAGGAAAAAGTTGAACAGCAGCTGCGGGAACATGTGGACACAGGCATGCTGCGCCCGGTAATGCGCAGTGACTGGGCTACACCCCTAGTCACTGTTGTAAAGAAGAATGCAGTGTCCGGTTATGTGGGGACTACGAAACAACAGTAAACCGTTCTCTGAAGACGGATCATTATCCCCTTCCGAGACCAGAGGACTTTTACATGGCATTAACAGGCGGAAGAGTGTTTAGTGTGCTAGACCTGTCCTCGGCGTATCAACAACTCCCACTTAATCCGGAGTCACGACCATTTTTGACAATCAACACCAGTCTGGGGCTGTGAGTTTCAGCGCCTTCCTTACGGGGTGGCTAGTGCGCCCGCAATCTTTCAGGCTATGATCGATGAGGTGCTTTACGACATCCGACACGTTGGATGTTATATCGATGACGTGATCGTGACAGGATCTGACATTGACGATTGCCAACAAACACGAGAACGTGTCTTTCAGAGATTGAGCGAATATAACATCACCCTCAACACTGCTAAATGCCGGTTCTTTCGAAAAGCAGTTACATATTTAGGCCACATGGTCACTGAACAGGGAATTTACCCCACAGTCGTCAAAAAGAGGGCAATCTTAGAAGCACCTGATCCTATATACTACAGTCATGGAGCTTAAGGCTATTTAAGCATGTGGAATTTTTATTACAGCTTTCTTACTAACGCCTTGACGGTTGCGGAACTGCTCTACCGGCTCCTGAAAAAGAAAAAAAAAATGGACGTGGGAAAAAGCATGTGGCGACGCGTTTCAATCTACGAAATACTTGCTGACAAGCAGTAAGGTTCTGACATTCTATCGCATCAAGAAACCGCTCACAATGCTTTGCGATGCGTCGTCCTACGGCTTAGGCGCTGTGATTTTTCACGAGACAGCCGAGGGTGATGAAATGCCAATCGCCTTCGAGTCGCGTACACTAACAGAAGCAAAAAAAAAAGTGTGCACAGTGCGAACGTGAAGCTTTGCCAATAATCTATGGCCTAAAGAAATTCCACCGGTACCTGTATGGCCAAGAATTTACCATATACACATATCGTCAGCCACTACTAGGTGTACAAAGGCATGATAAGCATATTCCAACTGTAGCTGCTGCACGGATGCAACGCTGGGCCCTAACGCTTGCAGCTTACAGGTACGGCCTGAAATTTAGAAAGGGTAAAAGTTTAGAAGTAGCAGACGACTTATCTAGGTTACCCCAACCCGTACATGCTAAGGATGAGGCATCGGAGTGCTTATCAATCTTTCAGTGTGTCCCGCTGACAGAAGACGAGATTGCAAGGTTCTCAAGGCGAAGCATAACACTCAGCCGTGTGGCCCAATTTACGCCAAACGGGTGGCCTAGACAGCATGCAGATGAGTTGAAATCATACTATGTTCGCAGCGAGGAGCTATCATTGAAACAGGAGTGTGTGACGTGAGGCGCAAGAGTCGTAACCCCGGAACACATGAGAGAGCGCGTGCTAAACATGCTACATGAGAAACACCCTGGCACAAGCCGCATGAAAATGCTGGCTATAAGTTTCGTATGGTGGCCAGGAAAAGATTTGGCCATTGAACAGTACGTGCAGAGGTGCAAGATTCGTCAAGCAGTGCAGCCAGCTGCCCGGCCTGTTCCGCTTCAGCCGTGGCAATACCCTGCGCAGTGTTTTTCACGCGTGCTAGTAGATTTTGCTCAGAAAGACGTGAACGTGTTTCTGATATTGGTCGACTAATTCTCAAAATGGATTAAAGTGTGGCCTATGGCATCAACGTCAGCCCAAAAAACCCTGCAAAAACTACGGGGTGCCTTTGCCACTTACGGCTTGCCAGAACTCCTCGTAAGTGACAACGGGCCGCAGTTCACCTCATCTGAGTTTGCTGATTTTTTAAGTACCAATGGCGTGAAACACGTTCGTATTCTACCTTATCATGCTGCATCCAATGATGCTGCTGAACGAACGGTACAAACCGTAAAAAAGGCCTTTCTGAAACAGGTGCTTGAGAATAAGGCCTCGGGTAAGCAGCCGACGCTGCAAGAAAGTATTGATAGCTTTCTCATGACCTACCGGAACAGGCCAAGCAGTGTGACAAGCAAATCGGTGCTGAACTTTTTTTGAAACGCCAACCACGCGTGAAACTTTCACTACTCAAACCGGATTTCACAAAAAGCATGCAAAGCAAACAAAAGAAATTAAAAACAACGCAATTTGTGTCGCGGGCAGGAGCGCAGGTTTGTTGTGCGAGACCATTTATCGGTGAAAACTGTGCGTGGTTAAAGCCTCTCCTGGGAAGAAGGTGTGATTATCCAGGTTTTCAGTGCGGTGACATACATGGTGAAAGTGCGCGATATTTAACGCTTCACACACACCGACCATCTGCGCCCTCGACATGCGGACCCTGCTCTAACGCCACCGCCATTCGAAGTGCGCGCCGAGCAACCCACAACAGGAGAGGTGCCGCCGGACCCCACTTCGACAGAATTGCAGCAGCAGACCCACCAGAATGGCAACTGTTTACCTGGAACTCCGGCGGAACCCAAAATCAACGACGCGCTTGAGCACCACGAATTACAACCCTCGAAACATGCACAGCAGGCAGAACCGAAGGACTTGGCCAAGTCTTCCACGCCGGTGGCGGCATCCGAATCGCCGGAACCCCCCCTGCTACGTCAAAGTGTACGTGCAAGCCATTGAATTGGTTTCAACAAGAGAACTTTAAGTAATTGTTTCTTTGATAATTATGTGTTTTAAGGTAATTGTTACTTACGGTGACTAGCTGTGGCCAAAAAATTGTTGTTGAATTGAGCGGGAAGAAGCTGTGATGGCGCAGCATGTCACGCCACGTGTATATCTGGGTGACAAGCAGTATGCAATTGATGTGACGTCACATGTCTGTGTATACATATGCTCATCGGCGCTGAATAAAGGCATTCTATTCCTGCCGGGCTGACTGATGACGTTATTACAGGTATGTCGCCACGGGATCCTGTTTCCAGACTAAGCGCAGTGTCACCAATGTTCGCTGCAAACTCTCTTCGCCGGTTCACGGCTCAGAACGAACACACGCGGAGCAAATTGTGTATCATAAGCTCACAATAATATTTATGTCATGACAGACCACCACACATATTTCGAATTTACTCTGACGAAGGGAGACGTACACAGCCAACGGGACTCGGCCCAGTCCGAAGCGAGGGTGGCCTTGTTAGGCATGTTCTCCGTCGGCTGGGTCCACGGCTAGTGTAGTCCGGCGTGTGAAGTCACCTGAAGTGCACGTCTATTGGTGGAGACTCATGTACATCCGCTTTTGAGGGTAAAATGCCGCTGCCTTCTTAAGTTGAACCCGACAATAGTGTCTCTTGTAGGAAGGCCAGCATGGGGGGGCGAGATAGCACTGCGCAATGCGTTCATAACAGTATGTACTGGGCCGTTTACTGCTAAATGAAATGTGGAAGTACACGGCAACCACTCGGCACTATTGCTGGCAGAGACGCTTGACGCGTCTCGACGGCGGTGGCTGCGCCCTCCTCCTCGAGTGTATCGGTGCCTACAAAAAAAAAACTGGCGCATCTGAGCGTCGGGGGCTTCCTCGCCCACGTTTGGTACATACGTTGTAAATATAAATGTTTCGTTTTCTTCTGGTTGCATTTTGTATTGCCACTGCCTGGATGCTCCCTTGTGCAGGGAGCATACATTCATCCCATTCGTAATGTCATCACATTCGTGATGCGCCACTGCTGGTGGTCAGTGATCCTGTCATCACGAATGTGATGACAGGATCACTGACACTAGCGGTGGCGCACAATCAATGTATACAGCCACGGCATGGCATAGCCTCGATGTATCCATTTTCGGGTGCACACATCCACTTTCTCTGTGAAGATGCCTGGCTAACACACAAAGTACGAACGGCATCATTGATCACACCGTGCCCAAAAGCAATCACATGTATAAGCTAACAAATCACTACGCACGAACAAGAACCGCAAAATATCGCACGATGCCCCACCACCGCAGGCGACGAGTCAAAAAAGTGTCAATGGCATTCCTTCCAGCTTCCCGGATGCTAGCGCACCACGTAAAAAATATACAAGCTTGACGTTATTTTCCTCTCTTTTACGGAACGAGCGCTGGAACGCAAACTTCATTTACGGTCTTCATTTACGGAGTGTTCATTTACGGTCTTCCCCGCTGTTTTCTTAAATACGCAGCACAAAAATTTTGTTGTACGTCCATTTCCGCCATTTTTTTTTTTTTTTTGCGAAACAGAACACAGTCTGCGATTTTCACGGTCAGTTCCGACGTTAAAACACGGATATTTTTTAGTATTCTTATCGAGATTTCCGTATGAATACATGAACTTGATCTGCTTAGGTGTACAAAACATACTAATTCAGCTGTGGAAAGGTGGTCGACCTTCAGGCTTCGCCTTGACCAAATATTAGAACTTTCAACAAAGCTAACATCAGTTGGCTCGTACGTGTGCTGCGAGTTCGTACGCAGACCACAGACGCTTCAAGATGTTGGAACTTTGAAGACGACTGAGTATCGCCAGTGTCTCCTCTAGAGTGGTCCGGCACTACTTCAAGGCTACTTAAGGAGAAAAGGTCGAACACTTTTTCGTGCTTCATGTTGACATCACCATTCTCGCGCATCCACAGCTGTGCTCCGAACTAAATGGCAATGCACGAAGGCTGCTGACATTTTTCGTTCATACGTTCATCAAAATCTACGGTATTGAGAATGTTACGTACAATGTACACAACCTTTTGCATCTGGCTGCTGCCGTCCATCTGTTTGGCCCTCTAGACGCTTTTAGTGCATTTGCAGTGGAGAGCTTTATGGGAAAGTTGAAGGCTCTCGTTCACCCGGATATGCTGCAGCTGCAGCAGCTGCACAGGCGCCTGTACGAATTAAGACAAGCTCCAGACAACAATGCCTCGTGTCCTCACACCCCACAGGAAAATCAACACTTGTGCTCCGAGCATAGGAGAGTTTGCCTGCCCAAAAACTGTTTAACCAAAGTACTGCATGGCACGTGTGAATAATGCGTTTCTGAAAGCATATTTAGCCAACAGTTGCTGTCTGCTTATAGATGACAATGTCATCGTAGCAGAAATCTTTGCATTTGACAGCAGGAACATGCCAGTAGTGATCTACCGCAGCTATTTACGAAGAAAACCACAACATAGCTACCCAATCTGATCATTGTTCAGAAAGTTTCAGTGCTGTCGCAGAACCTTCGCTCATGGAAGTTGCACGACAAGAAAACGAAATGTTTTCGAGTTCTAGCTGGCCATGATGAATTTTCGATTTTTCCCCTTATTCACGCCACTGTTATGTCATGCGACCATGCTAACATAACATGGAGTACACCTCGACAACAATCGGCCGGCCAGTAATTAAAGCCAACAAGATGCCTTCTTGCGTTCTGCGATGATGACCGATGAGAAATGCAAGACAAAAGTTATGCGTGTACAAAAGCTTTATGTCACTTCAAGATTTTTTAATTACCGTGACTGTTGTCTGATGCCATTTACGCATACTTTCGTTAGTCGAACTTTGTAGCACAAACAAGTTGTTTCAACAGTAACTGTTTGTGGTCAATCATGCGGTGATCAACACGTGGCAATCATCAATTTTGTTTTTTACGTACGTCAAGATCTTCCCATGCTCGATGCAGATTTGTTAGCAGAGCGTGCCCAAGGTATGCAAACATTTTGTTGTACACGCGGGGCCAGACAGAATATATATATATATATATATATATATATATATATATATATATATATATATATATATATATATATATATATATATATATATATATATATATATATATATATATATATATATATATATATATATATAAGGAAAGAAGTGTATAGCTAAGGGCTCATTTTTTCCTGTTTTTTACACAATATTAATGAGATCTAACAGACAATAATGCCAAGGAAAGTATAGGGGAAGATTTTAAACCAAATTGTAATGTAAATACGAAGAAAAGTGGGTGAAAAGATAACTTGCCGTGATCAGGATCCGAACCTGCGACCTTCGAATGACGCGCTCGATGCTCTACCACTGAACTACCACGACTGCAATCCCCCCAGCCACTTTATAGGGTTTATATGTGAATTAAACGTGGGAGTGTCAGTCAGTGCCACCAGTAACCATGGCGGCGAGTGTGGCACACTCTTTTGAGTCTGTTTGGCGTCACGTAGCACGTGAACTATATATATATATATATATATATATATATATATATATATATATATATATATATATATATATATAAGGGAAAGAAGTGTATACCTAAGGGCTCGTTTTTCCGTGTTTTGACACAATATTAATGAGAACTAAGAGAGAGTAATGCCAAGGAATGTACAGGGGAAAGAAAAGTGGGTGAAAAAATAACCAACCGTGAGCAGGGCTGGTTATTTTTTCACCCACTTTTCTTTCTTCTTAATTACATTCGATTGGCTCTAATAACTTCCCCTGTACATTCCCTGGCATTACTGTCTGTTAGATCTCATATATATATATATATATATATATATATATATATATATATATATATATATATATATATATATATATATATATATATATATATATATATATATATATATATATATAAGGAGTCTTTTTCTGAAATGGGCTAAATCCAAAACGGACACTAGCTAAATAAGGCTCGCCATATTGGCACATAGATACTTTCACCTTTCCTCTAAACTAGTAATAATAAATGATTACTTATTACTATCAATTTATTAGGAATATTTTTACCGGAAAATTTAATGTATGTATGGACCAATAGAGCCCATCATCAGTGGCCAAGCTGTCCATGCTTGGGAAGTGTGCCAAGCTTACCATTGGCCAAGCAAAGGAAGATCGTGCTTGGAACAAATCCGTTTTCTTCTGTGAACAGTGGCCCCACGAGACCTGCGTGTTTTTCATGGTCGTTCTTTCAATTTCGCTACTGATGGTACAACAATATTTTAGCTGGACTTTTGTCTCCTGTGTCATTTATGTGCGAAACATCAGCCGACAGCCGCTCGTCGATTACGGCGTAAATGTAGCGTGAAAAAGACACGGACAAGAAAGTACACACTACAAGCGCTTACTGAGTATGCGCTTGTGGTGTGCACTTTCTTGTCCGTTTTTTTAGCGCTACATTACGCCGTTATGGATCAGTACCAACTAAGTCGCCTCTCCGTTTCACTCCCTTCGTCCTCTTTTTTCGAATGCGTACCAGAGAAAGAAAGCATATTCGGGGAAGCGGGATGAGAAGTCTGGCAGAATGAGAAACAGTGTCAGGAAGAGGGGGTATAAAAATGAAAAAAACACATTGGGAAAGGCACCGAAAGTCAGTAAAAAAGGGCAAAAAAAGAAAGAAAATGGGAATTACAATCTAGATTGTGGAAGGTTTCTGTCTCTATTTTTCAAGGCCTGTATGCTATGGTCGTCAAATATCTCCTGGAAAGAACGGATTTTTGTCACGTTAAAGAAGGATTATTACACTTCATCTTATTTGCTGCGGGGCGGACATTAGCGAAAATATACGACCACTACAGTTGGATGAACGGATTTTATTAATTCGAATACGCACGTTATATAAGACGTTCATTTGGGATTGGCCCATTTGCTTCGTTACAGCTGTGTATCGCTTTTGTGGTAGCTGGGTTGGTTTACCGTTTGTTTGTAATGTTTGTCCCTGGCGATTCCTTGAAGTTTTGAAACGCGTCTTTTTGCTGTCTACCACGGTGCGAGATACATGCTTTTTAGGTAGGAACCACGACTTGCATGCACGGCATGTTCCATGGCAACGCCAACGGTTACCGCATGGCACATTTTTCGTGAGCGACAAACGTGGTGTGGGTTTTCAACTTCTGGCGCTGGCGTGCAATTGCCACATTCTTTTACTAATAAATTCAGATTATCTGCGCACCGCCAGCTGGTTCGACAACGCGTTCTTTTCTTCCCGTCATCTCGCCGGTAGATATGCGCAATAGGTTACTGGTAATATGGGCAATCACACAGAACTGTGGGATACGACGGCTTCCGGTTCGACGCACCACGCGGGTTAGCAGCAGCACGTGCGCATTTTCGTACCACTTCATTAAAAAAAAAGCACTTCTCCGTGCAATGTCAGTGCTTCTGCAGTTGGTTTTTTTTTTTTTTTGTTTTTTCCTAACCATAACTGTGACGATGACAATTCAGCTACGAAAGTCATGAACGATAAGAAAACTTCTTTACACAATAAAATGATCTGCAATGCTTTTGTGCTGCTCAGGGGTACTCTCAGTTTGGCTAGCAGATCAGTCGATACAGAAGACAGTTTTCATTGTATGATACGTTACTTCAGATAAAAAACACCATTTTAAAGGTCTCAGGGGATGAAGATGACTGTAGCAGTGTGCTAAGAATTCATTTCGGGATCGCTGCTTCGGCCGACATCGTCGGTCAATCGGCATGAAGCACAGCCCTTCTTGAGCACGTTGAGATATATATAATTTTTTTAGCCTTCAGCGCGCTATAAGATGCATTTCTTAGTCGAAGTCAGATGCTTATTTGAACTCTGATATTAGTCAAGCTGCACGGCATGGCGGCACATAAACACGACAGTCAGACGTAGACGGCGCTGAATAATTGAAATGTAGATGTAGATGTAGATCCTAAACTCGTGGCTCACACCCACCTTGATTGATTGATATGTGGAATTTAACGTCCCAAAACCACTATATGATTATGAGAGACGCCGTAGTGGAGGACTCCGGAAATTTCGACCACCTGGGGTTCTTTAACGTGCACCCAAATCTGAGCACACGGGCCTACAAAAATTCTGCCTCCATCAGAAATGCAGCCGCCGCAGCCGGGATACGAACCCGCGACCTGCGGGTCAGCAGCCGAGTACCTTAGCCACTATACCACCACGGCGGGGCCCTCACACCCACCTTGTGGGATCGGCCAAGAATCGGGTAGCTTACCAAAAAAACGAATGTATAAAAATAAATACTGCTGAAAAGAAAATTAACAAAAATATTGTTTTTGTAAATTATTTTTCATAAAAAAATTTTTGATGAATTAGTTTCTACTGACTGAGCAATAAATGATTGATATCAATGAAAAATTTTCTATAGCCTACATGGGTTAACTGAGAACCTTTTGGTATTGAGGTTATTAAGTAAATCTCTTAAACTGTACAATAAAAAAATTGCCCGCAGCTTCCCTCGGGGAACACTGAGGAGGATGCGGACCATATAATTGGTTAACGGGGTGTTCAAGTGCGACTTACTTGGGTCGATGGCTAAATTGGTTAACGTGGTTGTGAAATGGGGTGTTAAATTGCGACTTACTTGGGTCGATGGCTAAATTGGTTAACGTGGTTGTAGGAGGGGGTGTTAAATGAGTGAACACGTACAGACGTATGCGAAAGGGCGGCGCTGGTCGAAGGGACGTCGATCATTGTGTTTGTGGATTCGTTGGAATTCATTTCACCGCGACCTTGGACGTCGACGCGCCGTACAAACCAACCGACGAGCGGCAACTGAGCGAGCGAGCGCCGACCTTGAGTATATATACAGCACTACGGCGCATGCACTGTCAGCTGTTGAATGTTCTCGAAGCGCGACGCCACATGCGCGTCCACTGGAGAATCAGGAGAATTGTAGATGTCGAACGCGGTGTGTAGAGGAGGAAGGGTGCACAGATGGTGGAGGAGTGAAGCGCGCGCGGTGTGTAGAGGAGGAAGGGATGCACAGATGGTGGAAGAGTGGGCGACGGCGCGACGGCGCATGCGCGCGCGTCAGCTGTCGAATGTTCGAGAAGCGGTGCGGACGGCGCACTACAAGGCGCGAGTATAAGATGCTCCGCATCTAAAATAAGCCGACTGTCTGAGCACCCTTTGCCGCAATATATTCGGTGTGGTTTCTCCATACTAGAGAGCTGTCGTATATCACTCCTAGATATTTGATGATTTGCACTTGTGGAATGGTATCAGTTTTGTATGAGAGAGATATGTATACTGGGTCTATTATCTGAATTACTAATAATGTAGACGTGCTCACGTTTAGAGATAGATGAATAACGTTGAGCCACTGCTATATTTCAGATAAGTACATTTGGAGGTTTTGATAGTGAACGTGAATGTCGTGAGCGGACGAAAAGAACGCGATATCGTCCGCATATACAAACGTCTGAACATTTTCATTGCATGAGATCAAGCTTATTAAAATATTGCATAGTACCGGAGACAGAACAGCGCCCTGTGGTACTCCTTTTTCCTGTTTATAAGTACTTGACTAAACGCCATCTTGCGCACAGTAACATGTTCCATTTCCTAAAAATTCCGTTATCCACGCTTCTAAATAATTGAGCAAATCATTTTGTCTCAGTCGACTGCCTAGTACACTTCGCCGGGAAGAAAAGCTAGCAGGTTCTGCACCCAAAGAGACCGCTTCAAAGCATTTCGCTCATAGACGTGTTCAAACTTGACGAGATACTTCGCCATGTCCTCGCCTACTACGAACGGTGGCAGTTGGTCCCCAATTCTATAACCGCTGACCTGAATCGTTGGAGAAGCTACGCTAGGCGCCAGCGAACACTGTAGGATTGCCAATTCTATTCGTTTCAACTCAAGGTGCTCCTGTCTCTCAGCCTCCTCTCGGCGTTCTTGCCTTTCAGCTTCTTCGCGTTCATGAACTTCTCGCCTTTCAGCCTCCTTGCGGCGTGCTTTGATATCCGCCCAGGCCTGATCGACTTCCTCAGCCGCCACTTCTGCATCCCTCATGATCTCAAGTATATCGCTTGCTTTCATTTCGCACGGCCCCAAATAAGGCCATGTTCCTCACAAATTTCGATGAGTTACTTCACTTTAATCTTCTCCATCGTTCACACTAGCCTCTTGCTGTTTTTCCCCTGTTAAGAATCTACTTTCCGTACCCACTATAAGTCTACTAGCAAGACGCGCAAGCAATTTTTAACACTGCTGTGTTTACATCCTCCACATTAACTTTGGTTTCAAAGCGCTTCGAATTTGCTTGAAGCGATCAAAGCTCACTCTAATGCTTCACACAGCTCTTCTCTAAACTACTATAACTTGTGCTAGAGTAGTCTGGTGAACTGAAGGGAAACATCAGGCACTCACCGCATCGATGTCGCTGACGCCGGCGGATCCCGCGGCTGCCAACCACTGTTACGAAGGCGAGACGCCAACAGAGTCCCGAAGGCGCCACTGCTCCGAACTCCGCTGCCAAGGTCACCATCCGTTTAGTAGCGTATGTTACTAAGCTCATGACTGCTTCTGCGCAGAGCTGATAGACGAGCGGACGAAATGACGGTGAGTTAAGGCAAGGTTTATGTACAGCATATAAATAGAGGCGTTACAAATTCGGCACTGGGACCGACAGTTTAGGAACTAGAAGAGCCGAGATGTATTCTCTCGCACGCTGTTACAAAACGCACCGCCGACGAGGTTATGATGGGCGCCACGAAACTCGCCGCTGCCAAGGCCACTGGCCGCGCCGACAGCGAACAGGCTCTAAGCATCGAGAGGCTTCACTGACGCATAGGTCTACTGCTGGCGACGCGCCCCAGCCCTTTTTTATAGGCACCGGGTGGATCCTTTGAGTCACCAACGTCCAACCAGAAGCGCCCCTGGCCGTGATGTCAGAATCCTCCAAAGGGGCTCGCCGCTGGGCCGCGTCATGCTCATCAAATCAGGAGCCGCTGCACGTGGTTGCACCCAAGGACGAGTGACGTGCCACGCATTGCATAAGTCGCCAGACTGGAAGGCGCCGATCGCTTAAACGGGCTCATGGGCTGAGGGAGCTCGCTGTGCGTTGCGTGAAAGACCGGGGCAGCCGCTTGATGACATCGTTGAGTTGATCGCGCCAGGCAGGCTCCATCGCTGGCCTTGACACAAATTGCCTTTGCAGAGGCATTGACGATCGGTGTGGACTCGCAGGCGTTACAGTATCACGTAAATACTCACAGGAGTTCACCAAGTTGCTTCTTGAAAAACATGCAACAGAAAGGCACCGAAACACGACCACAAGAAACCACAAATTAATTCACTACTATAACTGCCTTGCTAGCGGGACTTGTAACAGTGGCTTTCAGTTACAGGAGATAAATTTTATTTTAGTAGAAGAGACTACTGGTATCTCTACTACTGAGTTAAATTGCTTTATAGAAAAAAAGTACCTGAGTGTAAGAGAATACAAACAGTTGACACAATAAAATACGTAGCCTAATTATTAAAATGTAATGTTCGTGGATGAGCAGACCTAGAAAAAATTCTGAACGTGGCCAATAAACTCGAACATTAGCTTGCCATGATGTGATGAAATTCGGGCATCGTATACCCTCCAGACTGGTAATTAATCAATTTACTAACCAGTATTTAAATTGCAATGTCAAATTGGAAAGGAACTCAGCAGATATCAAAAGTGTTAACGAGAATAGCCGCAATTTTCATAAATTGCGAATAAATGTTTTGGAATGTCCACAATTTCACTAAATGACAGATATTGCAATCTACGACCTAATCGAAGGAATAGAGGCTATCGCAGACACACTGTAAAAACATTTTAAGGAAAAAAACACAAATGTCAGAAGTGGGGTTTAAACCCACGTCCTCTTTTGAGAACCAGAGCTTAAATCGGGCGCCTTAGACCGCTCGGTCAATCCGACTTTTTTTTCTTTAATGAATGAAATTATCACCAGTAAAGTAAACCCAACGTACTTCATCAGAAGTCAGGCAAACACACACAAGCGTCAAGAACGGGAAGCCACTCCGGATGGGGTCAAAAGTCTCAACAACACTGCGCACTTGAGCAGATGCTTCTCGGAAGACAGATCTCGTCGACCGTGGTGGCTCGGCGTGTCTATCAATCATGCGACTTTTCCATAGTGAATAAAGTCCCAACAACATAAACAGATCATAAGGAGTATCAGTCCGACTCATTTTGAATGGGAGGAACCTAATACCATGAGCTGTGATTGAAAGTTCTTTACTTAATGTTCTTTTTAGAATGTCCCAAAAATAAAAAGCATCACGACAATGAATAAAACAATGCTCTATAGTCTCAGGTTGGTTGCAGAGTCTACAATTCACTGTCCAGGGTACGTATATTGATTTTTCATTCAGCCACGTTTTCACTGGCAGCGTGGAAGTGTGCAGTTTAAAGAAAAATGTTTTCACTGAAGGAGATATCAACATTCTACGTACACGAAATAATACATCGTGACCAGGCAAAAACGAATATGGCTTTCGATAAGCAGGTTCGGGGAAAAGGTTATTCACAAGTGCAGCGGTTAAATTTGTTCTCTCGATAGTATACAAATACTCTAAGCTAAACCTGGCTTTCAAAAAATTGACAGTATCAACAATTTCTTTTAGGAATCCCTGCAACGGCAATTGCTTAGCAACGCTTGTTGTGACATGAATAAAAGGAACGTAGTAGCATAGACGGTTACGAAGAACCGCTAAAAGAAAGGCGTGGCACACATCCTTGAGGTTAAAAAATCGCAACACCAACTGGCGCACGAACAATTGCACAAGGCCGATGCCACCCTTTTCAAGCGGAAGAAAAAGATTGTCTCTTCTCATCGGTTCCCAGTAAGAGCTCCGAATAAAGCGGGCAATGATCCTATGGAAGGCTTGAATGTGTACACGAGAGGAGTGCAACACCTGCACAATATAAATAAGCTTTGATGCAAGAAATATATTGCACGCTTTCGCTCTGGCAAAAATGGAAAGCTCCCGTCCGTGCCATGTTGCCACCTTTCGGCGGATCGTAGTTATCGCAGCGGTCCAGTGTGGGCTGCTGTTACGATAGTTATCGAGAGGCACATCAAGGTATTTCATAGGAGTCGCATTCCAATGAATATTTCCGAAGACCGAAAGAGTTTGGGCCCACATGCCTAGCCAGAATGCACTACTTTTATCAAAATTTATGCTGGCGCCAGCGACTTCACAGAAACGGAAAGTAGTGTTGACTGCTTCTTGATCGCTGGGTTTATCAGCGCAAAAGAAGGCAATGTCATCTGCATAACCTAGAACTTTAACTTCCTCAGCATCATATCGGTAGCCTCTTATGCTAGACTTTAGAAGCACAGTTAAACATAGTGGTTCCAGATAAATTGCAAAAAGCGAAGGCGAGAGCGGACATCCCTGACGTACAGATGAATTTAACTCTATTATATTAGAAAGTGTGCGATTTACAATTAGCCTAGTTGTGCACTTCTTATAACAGAGTGAAATACCATGCATTGTACAGTACATCACCCAACTGCAGGTGCCTGAGGAGCCGGAACAAAAAAGCATGCTGTACCTTATCGAATGCTTTTGCAAGGTCTATTTGAAGGAGGACTACTTGGTCCATGCTACCATCAATACACTCAAGAACTGAACGTGCAATACGAATGTTTGTCTGTATAGAACGACCGCGAATTCCACATGTTTGGTGGTCATTTACACATTTAGTAATCACTGTATGCAGGCGATTTGTCAACAATTTAGCAAATATTTTGTAGTCAACGTTACATAACGATATAGGCCTATATTCGTTAACTATCTTTATTGCGTCAGGATCAGCACTTTTTGGGAATAATATTGCATGGCCCTGATAGAAAGAAGGAGGAAGTTCACCCCGGTCGTAAGCCTCTTTAAAAAGTTGCTCAAGGAAAGGTATCAGAAGTTTCTGAAAAGCTATGTAAAATTCGCCACTAAGACCACCTGAGCCAGGAATTTTGTTTTTCTGCAACGTTGTTATTGCAAATCTAATTTCCTCTCTGGTTATGGGCCCATCTACAGTAAGTCTATCATCATCTTGTAACTGGGGCACAAGGGCAATGAAGTGGTCAGCTTCTTCCTCAAAATTCTCCTGAAGCTCAGCCACGGTGAACAAACTTTCGTAATAATCTTCAAATGCGGCTCTTATTTCACATGTCTCTGTGCAAAGGGAACCCCGCGACTCAATTTGCAGTATCTGTTTAGAAAGTGCATATCTCTTTTCATGCCCGAGGAATTTTTAGTGGGTTCATCTTCAGTGAATTGGGTAACACGGGAACGAATCTTTGCTCCTCTGTATAAATCTGCATCATGTTGCTGTATCTGTGCTCGAATCACATTGATCTCGTCCACGTACAATCCCGGCTGTTGACTTTCTAAACTATGGAGCTTATGAAGTAAATCATAAAGATAGCGTTTTTCAGCTTTTTTTGAGCTATTTCACATGAAATACTAATTGCCTGATACTTCACTCTTTCTTTGAACCTTTCCCATTGAGCGAAAACTGGCAGCTGTTGACACTGTGTTACCTCTTGTACCAATTCTTTTACTATTTTAACAAAACAATCTTCGCGCAACAACTGTACGTTAATCTTCCATAGGTGCCAGTTTAGAGGGATTTTACGAAAATTTTCAGGACCGCAAGAAACAATTACCAAGCAATGGTCTGTAAAAATTATGGGCTTTACAGCATAATATTGAATGTGAGACCATAGGCTTAGAGATACATACACACGGTCAAGCCGAGCATGAGAGATGCCTTGAAAGTGCGTGAACCACACCGAGGAAGGTGAATGCGCTCCCACATCTATTAAATTGTGGTCATTCAATAATTTCTGCAGTAAGGTTGCACTTGCATCATAACGATTTGTTATATATGAATGTTCTCTCGCGTCACAAACACAATTAATGTCTCCAAAAACTATCAAAGTTCTGTCAGTGTTAAGCAGCGAAGTTAAAGAGAGGAAAAAAGCATTCCTGTCATTCACTTTGGAGGGAGCGTAGACACAGATAAACCCCCAATTATGAGAATAAAAAGATAAGTCGCAACAAATGAGGCGTCCTTCCCCATCAGCATGTAGTGACGTCAAAGTATGATTCAAGTGCTTTCTAACTAATAAAAAGCATCCAGCGGATGCACCACGTGCTGGGCTGATGTATAAATTGTAATCTCCGAAAACTTCCCGAGCAAGATCGGTGTCACGAGCAGCCGAAATGTTAGTCTCTTGCACTGCAAGTACATCAATGTTGTGCTGCTCAAGCACGTGGTGCAACTGCCACTGACGCCTTACATTTTTCAAGCCACGTACGTTGAGTGTTGTTACACACATGGGAAACGTTAGCGCGGTAACCATTTTGATATCTTAAAACTTTTGTAGGTCCCCTTTAGCCACAGGGCAACCTGTGGCTTTACCTCCTTTGCACTTTTTAGGAGCACTTTCCTGAGGACGCTGGCATAGGCGGCGCGTCCCTCGGTCCCCAAAGAAGGTTACACGTGGACCACATGAAGACACTTGCTCTGTCGTGTCTGGCACACTCGTTGCTTCATCGGTGACCGGTGCCTGACGCTTCCTTGTCTGACCGCTACCCATTCCTTCTTGTTCCTCATTGTCAGGAGGCTTGTCTTTAACGTCTTCCAAGTGGTGTTCTTCTGCAGCATTTCATTCATTTATGCTTTCACTGGCGTCGTTAGCGATGTTATTTTGCGTGCCGAGGGTATCCATGTACAAGTTTTCAGCTTCCTTTTAGGCACCTTCTGCTCCTCCCGCTGCTTCTCCTGTCGCATCAACTACCTCAATTACATCCATAAGATGATCCAGATGCTGCTCTTTTGTGCATTGGCCAGAACGGAGTTTGTTGGCGTAAGTCGACACGCAGGCATCTGACGAGTGACCAAATCGCTGGCCCTGCAAGCAACTCGGTGTTTTGCACTGTCGACGTACATGCCCCACTTGCTTGCACCGAAGACACAGTGGAGGCCTACCAGGAATAAGTACGAGGCATTGGTGGCCATAGATTGACATAAGGTGTGGTATTGAGCTCGAAGTGATGGTGTCCTTGAGCTCTAAGGCAACGTCCCTATTTGTTGTCATCCATTGTTCCATTCCTGCACATCTCCATGCCTCTCTCTTAATGGACTTCACAACGCCATAAGCTTGGAACGCCTCTTCAGCACGTCGCGATTCAAGATGAGGCGGAAGCCAAAGAAGTTTCAGCCTAATATTCTTTGTCTCCGGATCTAGCACCATGCACTTCAGCCCTTTTACACGGAGCTTATTACAAGTGACTAGTTTCTGTTTCGGCATGCTGCTTGCACACGTAACCATCCATACATGGCTCATTTGATACTGGCGAACTCCTATGATGTCCGTTGTGCTCACCACTTTAACCAGCGCGTCACGGAAGTCTGGGGCACGGTACGGCCTACTACTCAAGTCGGCATGAAGAAAAAACGGAATTCAAAACGTCGTTACCGGTTGGAAGACGTGGCAGGACGACTTTATAGCTTGAGTCTTCATCATGAAAGGCATTCGATGATCCTCGGCCGTTGGCCGATACGCTGTTACCAGCAGAGAGCATTTTAGAACACAGCCGATCGGTGGGGCTTCTTCATTCTGACAAACATTTAGATGTTACACATGCGGCTTTATGATAAACTATGTATGGCGAGATCAGGCTGTAGGTGGCAGTACCGTTTCGCGCAAGTATGGATAGGTGGTCGGCGGCGCAACGGCGCTTCGTTGCGTTATCTAGTTCAGCATAGTTGCGTGCGGTGGGAGCCGATTGTCGGCGGGTAAACTGCGTTCACTACAGTTTCTACGCTACGCTCTTCTCTGCGCTCTTCTCTATTGAATCGGTTCACGACGTCTATGCAACGTTAACATTGCCTGCGAGGAAAGCGCATTCTGTCTTTCATAGCGATGCTCGCCCTGGGTGACTCTCTTGACGCTTTCGCACTATATCACACCTTTGATGTGTTGTTTGTATGTGGTTAGCTTGTGTTCAGCCTGCTACACACTGCTGTTGCGCTACTCAACTATTTATTTAGATATTTGTCATCTGCATACTACAAAAAGAGGGAAAGAAAGGCCGTAAAAAGCCCGTATATCTGTGCAATTCGTTCAGTACCACCATTGACACCTTATACGCATATATTTTTTTCTTTTCTCATTCTGTTCACCATGAATTGTGGGATAGTCGATAAGTCTATATAGTCCGGAAAGCTTAGTGGCCGACAGCGCTTTCCGCTACACTAGCGTTTACCCCGTTCACCCACATGTTCTTGCACTAGTAAAAATCTTATATACAAGAGTTCAGCAGAAAGCTTTCATCCGCGTGCATAACAATTAATGGTTAATGGGACAAGCACGTTTTTTGTGCTTTTTTTAGACAAAGAACTACCACTGCCTTCCGTCGGTTACTATAGGAATGCCGCACAAACGCTGAAAACAATGTAAAAAAGATAAGATTCGCAGTGATTATACGACATTATATATAAGGCATGCCGTCTGAATTAATTTTCAACGCCTGGGCTCTTTATAGCGTACTGAAATACAAGCACACGGTTGCGCACGGTAACTCTAAACGTGCGGGCGCGTGGCAGGTTTAGAGCCACACCGCGCTCCCGCAATCTCGGAGGCCATGCTCGCTGCGGCGGAGTTTAAACTTAAAGAAATATCTAGTAACGTTGGCCGGCCGCGCACCTCGGGCTGACCCTTTTCGAACGTCTGGGGGCCAGTAATGTCGGCTGCCGACTAAGTGGCAGCCATCCGCCAATCGTCGGCAGTCGGTCAAGGTTTCTTGGGTGGTTTGTCCGGTCATGTCAGCGCGAGTGTAACTTGTTGCAACGCCAGCGGTTGCCTAAGTGGACGCAGAACAACACGTGCATGAGTCTTCTCTCTCTCTTTGCTCCCTTTCTCCCCTTTCACGATATAAGTTTCAAGCGGTCAATAAACGCTGCCTTCGGCCTGGTGGCACCGACTAGTTCATGTCTCCGGCGGCGTCTTAGCCGCCAACGTAACATAACTGTTTCTACGTATGCTTGAAACAACGTACGAAAGCATTTGGGTCTTATTCGGCTGCTAATGCATTGTAATAAGATCGGTGAGTGAAACTTTCCAGAGTGCTGTTTATTGTCGTCGTACCCTCGATTCACCAGAATAATTTCAGAGTGGGTGCCATTTTCTGTTTCAAGCACATCGCAAAATGCTCTTGGCATCCCCCCACACACGAAGACCAATAAATGCTGTGTGAATGCAGCGTTTTATGGCAACTCGATCGTGAAAAAAAAAAAACAGGCTTTAGGTTATACGCTTGCGCACTCTTGGTAGGTGTAAAACTACGGCACTGTAGTGTATAGATCATGCGAGGAGTCTTAGTTGTGTTATTCTCAAAAAGGTTATACTATAACCTCCTTGGTTTATCTGGCCGTGGTACCACTACATAGAAATATTACTATATTTATATGTAAATATTACTATCACATAAACTGTGAGACTTCGGTACTTACACTGTACTTAAAACAATGTTACCATGCACAACCGTGTGCTTACATTTCAAAACGCTCTAAAGAGCCCTGACGTTGAAAATTATTCAGACGGCATGCCTTATATATAATGTCGTGTAATTTCACTGCGAATCTTATCTTTTTTACATTGCTTTCAGCGTTTGTGCGGCATTTCTATTGTAACCGACGGAAGGCAGTGGTAGATCTTTGTCTAAAAAAACATGCTTGTCCCATTAACCATTAATCGTCATGCACGTAATTAATCCATGGATGAAAGCCTTCTGCTGAACTCTTATATATAATATTTTTACTAGTGCAAGAACATGTGAGTACACGTGGTAAACACAGTGTAGCGGAAAGCGCCGTCGGCCACTAAGCTTTCCTGACTAGACTTATCGACTGTCCCACAATTCATAGTGAACAGAATGAGAAAAGAAAAATTATATGCGCATAAGGTGCGAATGGTGTTACTGAACGAATCGCACAGATATACGGGCTTTCTACTATCTTTATTTCTCTCTTTTTGAAGTATGCGCATGACAAATATCTAAATAAGTAGTTCAATCACGCAACAGCAGCGTGTAGCAGGCGGGTGTTTTGTTGTGCGGCATACATATTGTATTTGTTTTTCTGTATATTACCCGCTGGCATTTTTCGTACATTTTTGTCAATCTCCATTATGTTGTGCATTCAGTGTACTTCCTACTGTCTGGATAGGCTGTACTGTACTTGCCGCAAATTGAGCTTGTGTTTTGTCTTGTAATCATGTTGTATTCCCCCCACTGTAATGCCTTATGGCGCTGTGGGTATCAAAAAAAAAGGGGGGGGGGGGGGGGGGCACAAGCCAACCACGTACAAACAACACATCAAAGGTGTGATTTAGTGCGAAAGCGTGAAGAGAGTCACCCAGGGCGAGCATCCCTATGAAAGACAGAATGAGCTTTACTCGTGGGTAATGTTAACGTTGCATAAGCGCAGTGCACCGATTCAGTAGAGAAGAGCGTAGCGTAGAAACTGTAGTGAACGCATTTTACCCGCCGTCCATCAGCTCCCATCGCACGCAACTATAGTGAACTAGATAACGCAACGAAACGCAGTTGCGTGTATTTGATACGCGCCTCCGACCGCCTATTCATACTTGCGCGGAACGGTATTGCCACCTATAGCCCGATCTCGCCATACATAATTTGTCATAACGCCGCATGTGTGACATCTAATTGTTCGTCAGAATCGCCGAGTGGTCTAAGGCACCAGATTTAAGCTCTGGTCCTCAAAAGAGGGCGTGGGTTCGAACCACACTTCTTACATCCGTTTTTCTTTAATTTTTTTTACAGTGCGTTTGCGTTAGCCTCTATTTCTTCGATTAGGTCATAGATTGCAATATCCGTCAATTAGTGAAATTGTGGACATTCCAAAATATTTATTCGCAATTTATGGAAATTGCGAATATTCTCGTTAAAATTTGTGATATCTGCTGAGTTCCTTTCCAATTTCACATTGCAATTTAAATCCTGGTTAGTAAATTGATTAATTACCAGTCTGGAGTGTATACAATGCCCGAATCGCATCACATCATGGCAAGCTAATGTCCAAATTTATTGCCCAAGTTCCGAATTTTTTCTAGCTCTGCTCATCCACGAACGTTACATTTTAATACTTAGGCTACGTATCTTATTGTGTCGCCCCGCCGCGGTGGTCTAGTGGCTAAGGTACTCGGCTGCTGACCCGCAGGTCACGGGTTCGAATACCGGCGCGGCGGCTGCATTTCCGATGGAGGCGGAAATGGTGTAGGCCCGTGTGCTCAGATTTGGGCGCACGTTAAAGAACACCAGGTCGTCGAAATCTTCGGAGCCCTCCACTGCGGCGTCTCTCATAATCACATGGTGGTTTTGGGACGTTAAGCCCCACATATCAATCAATCATTTTATTGTGTCAACTGTATGTACTTTCTTACAGTCAGGTACTTTTTGCTATAAAGCAATTTAACTCAGTAGTAAAGATACCAGTAGTCTCTTCTACTAAAATAAAAATTCTCTCCTGTAACTGAAAGCCACACTTCCAAGTCCCGCAAGCAAGGCAGTTATAGTAGTGGTTTGTTTTGTCTCTTCTTGTGGTCGTGTTTTGGTGCCTTTCTGTTGGATGTTTTTCAAGAAGCAACTTGGTGCGCTCTTGGTGAGAATATAAGCATGGCACTGATGCCAAAGCAGCATTCTATTCATTTCGAGTTATTTAAATCTGTACAATGTCGATCAATATGCAATAACAGCTTTTATTCCATTTTCATTGTTTTGACAGCATGCTTGAAGTTTGAGTCAAGCTGCTACAAATTGTCACTTTTTGGTCCTACAAAATGTGCTCGGAAAAAGCTCATGGCTATTCCTATCACTGCAAAAGGCACACTACACGAATCAGGATTTAGATCAATTTTCGGAGCAACAAAATTTTGCTTATGGAACACGAAAACCCTTAACTGAAGCACGTTAGGATAAAAAAAAAAGAAACGCTCAATTTCGGGCATGAAATTCCAACTACGAGGCTTACTTTAAAAAAGCTGAAATATGTACTATCAGCTAACTGCCCATTTCAAGTAAGCAAACCTGTTAAAATTAAAAGCAGTGCGATGAACCACCCCTTCGTGCGAACCATGTTGTCCACATTAGCATTTGCAGCACCTGTCGAATCATTTTACTGGCGCTGAATATTCTAATGCAAGCCTGGAGACGTCGGAATTCGGAAAATTTGTAGAGCAGAAGCGAGTGGCAGTGGGAAAAAAAAACTTTTTTGTTTGTTTCTCGGGGCTGCAAAAACATCACATACAGCTCTGGATGAATGCCAGTAATTTTCTGCACATCAGCAATCATACAGGTACTCTTAATCATGCAGAGTTTGCCCACATGAGAAATCAAGACACAAAAGGTGCTTGTCGCGTGACCAACAATATCAACAGTCCATTTGAAATCTTGGTACGCTCTTTAGCACGCCATCTGTGTACCGCAATGAAAGTGGCTTAAAAAGCGTTCTGCATGCGAGAAAACAATGTTTACTAGAGTTGTCCTTTTATTTCCTTTCGTCGTGACATTATAGAGTTATTTATCGGGGAACTTATGGCCATATCGGGGCTATAAGTAGGAATGCTTTAAGTTCGGGAGACACCTAGGCAAATTGGGAGAATCGGCAGCCAGGCAAAAAAAATATTTCTGCCGAATAGTGCGCCGGCCCATTGACTATTTTTATGCTATTCCCCGCTTTAATTTTTGAATGTACAGCGGTTAGCACTGTTGGAGTGAACATGCGAGCGTGTGGCCAGCAGCACTGTCAGCACCGCGTTACACTTATCGCCAGAAACATTGCACATGCGCAGCGAGCCCTTTGCAATACACCCTTTCCACCGATTGCACACGTCATGCATGCGCTTGTTCACTGTCTTGATTTGTGGGGTTTAACGTCCCAAAACCACCATGTTGTCGCAACGTGCAAAGAACAGGACACAAGGCTTCCTTTCGACGTTAACAGCAAGGCTCTATTGGCACACAAAAACAAAGCGCAAGAGCAGACGCGCAACGTCGTCTTCCTCGAAAACGCCAGAGACCACCACACGTGATGCTGGCTTCTTCCTCCTTTTGTGCTTACGGCTAATAACCGTGACATTAGCCTCCCTCTCCAGAAGACATCGTCCCGATGCTTCGTCATCATGGCGGAAGGTTTTGTAGTCACTGGCAGCCCACGGGTTCATTCGGACAAATAAGGTTTCATTCGAACCACGTGCACAACTTCTGGTACATGTCTTTGACGTCTTAAACAATGTGGACTGTCGGGAATCACCTCATAGTTAAAATCACTGAGACGACGGAGGACTTTGTGCGGCCCAAAGTACCGTCTCAAGAGCTTCTCCGAGAGGCCACGATGGCGAACTGGGGTCCAGATCCAAACTTTCTGTCCGGGTTCATAGGAGACAGGTCGGTGACGAAGATTATAGCGCCTTGTATCATAGTCCTGGTGGCGACGAATACGTACGCGGGCAAGTTGGCGGGCTTCTTCAGCAAGCTGAGTTATGTAGTCTGCACTTGTGTTAACGCCATCACTTTCATGCGGCAACATAGCGTCGAGCATGGTTGTGACGTCACGGCCATAGAGAAGGCGGAATGGTGTCATGCGTGTTGTCTCTTACTGTGCCGTATTGTAAGCGAAAGTGACGTAAGGCAGTATCTCGTCCCAGTTTTTATGTTCCACATCGACGTACATGCAAAGCACATCCGCAAGTGTTTTGTTCAGCCGTTCCGTCAGACCATTTGTTTGTGGATGGTATGCCGTTGTGCGGCGGTGAGATGTCCCACTTAGACTTAAAACTGTGCGTAATAGCTCGACTGTGAACGCTTTTCCTCTGTCAGTTATTACTACAGATGGAGCGCCATGCCGCAGGACTATATTCTCAATGAAAAACTATGCTGCTTCACTTGCTGTGCCCCACTTTAAAGCCTTGGTTTCGGCGTAGCGAGTAAGGTAGTCTGTGGCTACAATTATCCATTTGCGGCCAGCAGCTGAAGTTGGAAATGGTCCTAGAAGATCCATTCCGACTTGATCAAATGGAGTTTCTGGCACATCAATTGGATGGAAGAGCCCTGCTGGTTTGACGGCTGGCACTTTCCTACGTTGGCACTCAAGACAAGTGTGAACGTGCTGTTGAACGGTTGCCGTCAGTTTCGGCTAGTAATACTTCTGTCTCACTCGGCATAGCGTTCGTGTGTGGCCTAAATAACCGGATGTCGGATCGTCATGGCACGCCTCTAGTACTTCTTTCCTGAGTGGTGTTGGGACGACAAGTGAGAAAGTGTTGCCGCTAGGAGAAAAGTTCACCTTATAATGGACCTCATTACGCAAACAAAACGATGCTACCCCTTTTGCGAAGAGCTTTGGCATAGCAGATGTGCGTCCCTCTAAGAAATCAATAAGGGGTTGCAACTCGGGATGGTCGCGTTGCTGCTGTGCGATTATAGACGTATTGACTACACCGACAAACGCCGCATAGTCATCATCTTCAGCATTTACGTCTTCTAATGGGGCGTGAGAAAGACAATCGGCGTCTGTATGTCGCTTTCTGGATTTGTAAACTATAGCCATGTCAAATTCAAGTCTTGAAGCTTGAGGCTCCAGCGCGCCAATCGTCCTGACGGGTCCTTAATGTTCGTCAACGAGCAAAGCGAGTGGTGATCACTGATGACTTTAAACGGGTGGCCGTATAAATATGGACGAAACTTCATGACCGCCCACACCACCGCAAGACACTCTTTTCCAGTGGTAGAGTAATTCTCCTCTGTACGGGAGAGAGTCCGACTTGCATAAGCAATTACTCGTTCGGCGCCATCTTGCCACTGAACGAGCACAGCTCCTAAGCCGACATTGCTGGCGTCGGTGTGAACCGCTGTCGGAGCGTCATCGTCGAAGTGTCCGAGAACTGGCGGGCTTTGAAGACGTTGTCGCAGCTCGTTGAACGCTTCCTGCTGCTTTTCATCCCACACAAACGTGACGTCTTTTCGGGTGAGTTGTATTAAAGGTGATGCGATACGCGAAAAATTCTCAATGAAGCGTCGGTAATAGGCGCACAGGCCTAAAAATCGCCGCACTGCCTTCTTGTGTGACGGCGTAGGAAAACTTGCAACAGCAGCTATTTTGTCTGGGTCAGGCCGTACACCTTCACTGCTGACAAGGTGTCCCAAGAAAAGAAGCTCTTCGAAGCCAAAGTGACATTTTTCTGGCTTGAGTGTTAGTCCGGCCGATCGTATCGCTTGAAATACCGTGTGTAGTCGCTTCAAGTGCTCGTCAAATGTCGCTGAAAATACAATTACATCGTCCAAATATACTAGGCACGTTTGCCACTTTAGGCCTGACAGGACTGTGTCCATGAGCCGCTAAAACGTTGCCTGTGCTGAGCACAAGCCGAACGGGAGAACTTTAAACTCATAAAGACCATCGGGTGTCACAAATGCTGTTTTTTCTCTATCTCTTTCGTCAACTTCTATTTGCCAATATCCCCTCCGTAAATCCATCGACGAAAAATACCGTGCATGGCGTAGTCGATCGAAAGAGTCGTCTATACGAGGCAGCGGGTAAACGTCCTTTTTTGTAACCTGATTGAGCTTGCGGTAATCAACGCAGAAACCTAACGTGCCATCTTTTTTCTTCACCAATACTACCGGTGATGCCCAAGGACTTTTTGACGGCTGAATAACGTCATCCTGAAGCATCTTTCGCACCTGACTTTCTGTGGCCTCACGTTCCCGCGGAGCTACTCGGTATGGGTTCTGCCGTATGGGTCTGGCCGTTTCATCCGTAATTATGCGATGTTTCGTCAACGGCGTTTGGCGAATTCTGGACGTTGAAGAAAAACAGTCCTAAAATTCATTATTTAAGCTTCAGAAGGCTTTGCTTCTGCGGGGGCAGTAAACTTGGGCCAACGTCGACGGATAGAGGGGCTGACCCGGTGACATCGGCTTTCTCCACAGTCAAGCAGCTTGCAACCTCCATGAGCTCTTCGACGTATGCGACTGCCATACCTTTTGCAAGATGTCGTCGCTCAGTACTGAAGTTCGTAACCAGACCGTGCGTGTGTCCGCAATTGAGGCTTACGACGGCTCTTGCAACAGATAAGCCATGGCTGAATAGCAATGCTGGAATTTTTTCAGCGATGTGGTCGAAGTTGCCTGGCTGGTCGCATGTTAGAGCTACGAGAGCACTTGAACGGGGTGGAAGCGTCACGTGATCTTCGAAGACGCGCACATGTTTACGCCACTGGTCGTTACATCTCATATCTGGAACTTGATCTGGGGCCATCAAAATGTAACTGACCTGTCTGGAATGTCTATGACGGCGCCGTATTCACAAAGGAAGTCCATCCCCAAGATCGGGTCTTTGCAGCACTCGGACAAAATCACGAACGTGGCAACGAAAGCTGAATCACCAATACTAATTCTGGCAGTGCACTTTCCAGTTGGCGTCATCAGTTGGCCCCCCGTGGTTCTTATGTTAGGCCCCGTCCATGACGTTTTAACTTTTTAAAGCCAATCAGCAAGCTTTCTGCTCATGATAGAGAAATCTGCGGCAGTGTCTACTAGCGCTGTCACAGGGCGTCCGTCTATGTAAACAGCTATGTCGGCGCTTACGATTTCCTGTGGGGTCGGCGGTGTTGCATGGCTCGTCGTATCGTCGTATCGTACTGGTACTGGAGGTATTGCAGCATCTCGACGAGTGGCAACCTTCCCTCCAAAGGTCGCAGCTGTTAGTTTTCCCGATGAGGGCTTGGGGACCTGCCCCGCACAGCGTCGGCGTAACTACGACGGCTGGGCGAAGAGCTCGGCGAAAGTGACGGGGAGCGGGGTCGATGATACAGAGCAGATGGCTGTCCCTGCGGGTGCGCGCTGTCACGTCGGGTGTCGAAACGAGGTCGTGAAAAAGTCGGCGCATAAGTCGGGTATCTTTCTTCACGACATGGACAGATGCGGTAGACAAGTCCTGCTTCTCCGCAATTGAAACACAGTGGACGGCGGTCGACGGTGCGCCACAGATCCGTCTTCCGAACGAATGGTCGACTGGTAGGCACCCTCGGCGACCAAGTTGCAGGTGTCGGCGGAGGGTAGAACGGCGGGTAGAAAGGAGTTTCAGTAGGTGCGTTATATTGCGGAGTCGTCGTCGTTGGTGATGGTGGCGGCGGCGGTGGGTCGTAGACTGGTGGCGCCGGCGTGTTGTAAGAATGAGCCAGTGCAGGCGAGTTGTGCGGCACTGGCGATGGACGACGGGTGGCTGCCGCATAGTTAATAGATCGCTGGGCTGGTGGTGATTCGGGCTCATACTGGGCTAACCAGTCCTCAACGTCTTCATACGCCTCACCATGGAATGTTTCCGGAATCTTAGCCTGCTCAAATGTCAGCTGGGAAGCACCTGCACCTGCACTCCAGGCGGAGTGCTATGCTGGGAAAGTTCCAGGGGAATCGCCTCAGGACTAAGGCCTCGCTGTCGGCGACTGTAGCGGTGGACAGGGGTATCCACTGAAGGAACGGGTTGCGGTGTCGGACTTGAAGTGCCAGGCCGCGGAGGAGTCCCGAGCATCAGTCGTAGAAGTCCAGCACCTCCACCAGTGTCGCAACGTGCAAAGAACAGGACACAAGGCTTCCTTTCGACGTTAACAGCAAGGCTCTATTGGCACACAAAAACAAAGCGCAAGAGCAGACGCGCAACGTCGTCTTCCTCGAAAACGCAAGAGACCACCACACGTGATGCTGGCTTCTTCCTCCTTTTGTGCTTACGGCTAATAGCCGTGACAATATGTATATGAGAGACGCCGTAGTGGAGGGCTCCGGAAATTTCGACCAACTGTGGTTCTTTAACGTGCACCCAAATCTGAGTACACGGGCCTACAACATAATTACCGCCTCCGTCGGAAATGCAGCCGCCACAGCCGGGATTCGATCCCACGACTTGCGGGTCAGCAGCCGAGTACCTTAGCCACTAGACCACCGTAGCGGGGCCTTGTTCACTGTCTGCTAGCCGCATATTTGTCTGCTAAGCTGGCGCATCCTGCATTTCAAAGTCCATCTGGAATAAAAATTGGTACGTGGATGCAAAAAAACGAGTGTATGAAACACTTTACATATGAATTACTTATTAAAACTGCAAAGAAGAAAAAATAACTTAAAAACGCAGGATGCATCAGCTAAGCAAACAACAATGTGGTTAGCAGACGACGAACAAACGCACCCAGGACGTGGTGCGCCCCGGTGGAAAGTGTACCGCGGCGCACATGCTGCGCATGTGCAATGTTTGCATCGATGGCTTTAACGCGGCGCTTGATAGTGCCGTCGACCATGCGCTCGCGTGTTCACCCTAACAGTTCTCCCAGCTGCACAAGCACCACAACCGGCAGAAGAGTGAAGCTTTCAGGCACCCAATACAAAGCACGCCAAAGACTATCTTTTCTGCGCGCCTGAAATGAAGAACGAAGCTGCCAAAGTGGCCTCACCTTCTTACTGAAAGTGACGCAAATGAAAAAAAAATTTGAGGCTGGTGGGGCATGTCGGCGCAGCATGGTGCAAAAAAAATATTATTCTGCCGAAAAAATGTATCTGCTGTTCGCACGTGGTGCCAAGCATGCTTTTTTTAACAATGACTTGCCCAAAATACTTAGTGAAAACCCAAAGAAATTCTGGCAAGTAATAAACCCAAGTCATGTTAGCGCCTTAACACTTGCTGATGATTCGGGAAACATTATGTCTGATACTGACTGCGCCACAGCTTTCAACAATGCCTTCGTCTCAGTTTTTACTGAGGATACTCGTGCTCCTCTACCTTTACTGTCTAGCAACATAGTATCCAGTATGCCGGCCATTACGTTCAGCGTAGATGGTATTTCAAATGTGATTGATTGATTGATTTGTAGGGTTTAACTTCCCAAAACCACCATATGATTATGAGAGACGCCGTAGTGGAGGACTCCAGAAATTTTGACCCCCTGGGGTTCTTTAACGTGCACCCAAATCTGAGTACACGGGCCTACAACATTTCCGCCTCCATCGGAAATGCAGCCGCCACAGCCGGGATTTGATCCCGTGACCTGAGGGTCAGCAGCCGAGTACCTTAGCCACTAGACCACCGTGGCGGGGCTTTCAAATGTGATCGATAACCTAATCTTTCGTCCTGCGCCGGTATTGATGGTATTAACTCAAAACTGTTAAGAAACACTAAAGATATATTCTCGTCATTTTTGTGTCTGTTGTTTGCTCAGTCGCTTTCAGTCGGTTGCATTCCTCACGACTGGAAAGTGGGAAAAGTCATTCCCATTTACAAAGCAGGTAACAGGCTTCACCCGCTAAATTATCGCCCCATCTCCCTCACGAGTCTGCCAAATAAAAACATAGAGCACGTCATTTACTCACTCATTATGGACCATTTGGATGCCGATCATTTCTTTCATCCTGTACAACAAGGATTCCGCAAGGGCCTTTCTTGCGAAACGCAGCTGCCTCTTTTCATTCACGACCTTCATACGAATCTTGACTGTAACAGACAAACTGACGCTATCTTCCTCGACTATGAAAAAGAGTTTGACAAGGTTTCTCACCGAAACTTGTTACATAAGCTTTCCTTCTTAAACTTAAACTCCGACATACTAAAATGGCTTCAAGCGTTCTTAGTCAACCGTTCGCGATTCGTCAGCGTCAGTGATCAGTCCTCGGTCCCACTTCCGGTTACTTCAGGTGTTCCCCAGGGATCTGTTCTTGGCCCACTTCTTTTTCTGGTATATATCAATGACTTACTCCTTCATGTAACTTGTAAAATCCTTATGTTCACAGAAGACTGCGTGATTTATCATACCATTAACAATATTACTGGCGCAGATACATTACAGCAAAATCTTAACCACGTGCAGTCTTGGTGTACCCGGTGGCTAATGACTCTCAATCCAAAAAAAAATTGCAAACATATATCATTTACCCGTAGTCACAGCCCTAATCATGCCTAATAACTAATCATGCCTAAACACTAATCATGCCTAAAGTTGAATATGCTTCACCAATCTGGGACCCATATCAAAAATACCTCATCAACGCACTTGAGTCTCTTCAAAATCTCGCAGCAAGATTCATTCATTCATCCTACTCATATGACGTAAGCATATCCGCCCTAAAAGAAAAATCTAAACTACAAGCTCTCTTACACTGTCGTAAGATATCCAGCCTGGTCTTTTTCATGTTTTTTTTTTTTTTTACAGTTCACTTAACCGCATGCCGTACATCACCCCACCATCAAGAATATCGCAAGGCACTGGTCACCCGCTACAGGTTTCAAAACCGCGCACACACACTACTACCTCCTCTACTTCATTTTTTTTATCGTACAGCGTCAGAGTGGAATGCCCTTCCGTACCATGTTGTATCTACAAATAACCGTCATGTTCTATGCTGCTGTGTCTTCTGTTTTACCAAATTAGTTGCCATTGATTGTACTTAATGCGAGTCTTTATTTCTAGTGTTCATTGTTTGTTAGTGTATTTATTTGTACAGTGTTCTTTTTGTGCAAGATTTTTAATGATTATTACGTTATATAGTCACATCATGTTGTTTCTTCTAATGTTGCCAAACTAATTAGCACGTGTTCTCGTTTTCACAGTGCTTCAACATTTCTTTTACTTTCTCCTCTTTCTCCAAAGTTCTATTGGTTTTTATTTTTATTTGGATTTACCCATTACATGATGTCCCCCACCCCTTATGTAACACCCCTATAAATGGGGCCTTTAAGGAAATAAACTGAAACTGAACCGAATTTCAACAAATTCCACGCTTTTGGCTCAACTTGGCGCCGAGGTCTTACCCATGAGCTAGTAGCACAGAAAACTAGCTTATGAACATTGCACTCCATGAACTCTGCCCCCTCTACAGCCTGGTATTCATTATTCACAATGCAGTTAAATGTTGGAAGCCAAGATAATTATCAAAATACATTGTTATGCTATATTGCAATGTAACTTTTTTCATGAATAAAAATCTTCTAAAGACTATCTGCATCTTTCAAACCTGCTGTTTAGCATGACTCGCAGAAGCGTTCAGGGCAGTGTGCCTAGCCAATTTCATTGAGATCATCCAACCTCCAAATGCCAAATGAGCTGCATTTTCATATTGTACCTTCATGCTATGGCTTCTATTTTATTCCCTTGAAATATGAATTGACCTCCCAACTAGATAGGATGTCATCCCAATAATATTGACACCACCAGAAAATATCAACGCGGTTATAAGTGAAACTACACACGATTTAGATTAACGTCATGACTGACACAATAAAGCAGCGAGAGCTACCTTATAAAGATACTGAACATAAATGATGCAATGATCTCCAACACCTCTGTAACAAGGCCACAGAAGCTAACAAGAAATATAAAATTGATGGTCAAGATCCACACATATGCATGCACTCAATCAAATGGCAAAATAACTCGCAAGGATACATGATCACGTAATATGTCATGGGACAGAATTACAGGCTGTTTATTGCAAGAAAGAATTTCAACTGTATATATGTACATGTAATGGCATAAAGCATGCCACTCAGTATGCATACATCGGTAACATGTGCAGAAGGTATTGTAATGATGGAGCAGAAAAGACTATGGAAGACTGGAATTATCAGAAGACTACACACCCAGAAACAAACCTGTCTTCCCATAATAGGTAAAAAGCAGGCCAGCCGTTCGCAGCAAATGACGAGAAAACTACAAACATTGCCAACTGCCCAGTCCGCACAAAACATAAGGCAGTGCCAAGTCATTGAAGTCACACAAAGCCAACAATGCCACAATACTGCAGTCACAAGCTGTAGACATCAGCAGATGAGCAGATTAAAAAGTTCTGCCCGATGTTGCAGAAAAATGTAGACAACGAAGCTTCCCAGCTGCTGCCTCTAGCTTGGGACATTTGCATATAGTAGTGGACATGAAAAAAATGAATAGAGTCGCAAATATGAATAGAATGACACAGCACACAATACATAAACTGCTATGAATAAGAACTGGGAAAATAAAAGGAGGCAGATGATGCCACTTCTTGAGATAAAGAATGACCATGTGAAATGACTGGATACCAGTCAATAAGGATTTGACTCCAGAGGATGAAGTGCGTTAAGCATTCCGGAGGGGAAAAAATAAGTTAGCAAGGAAATGTGCCACGTACACCAAAGAATTGTAAAGGAAAGCCACGAGGACCGATCCTTAAGTGTGGCAGCTTAACGATGACTACTCAAGAACGAGCATCGTCTTTGCACAACCACTTTTAAATAGAGCAGTCACTTAGAGCTTAACTATAAATCTTGTTACATAGGGTGTTGGCAGATTTGTAAGCTAATAACAAAAGTGTTTCGTTCGCCACAGCTCCAGAGACTTCACGTCTGCCAATAACAAGTGGAAGACAACAAGGGCAGTTCAATTGAACATCTTGCACTTGCCTAAAATACTAAGAATGCTCACTAGGAGGCAAGCTTTACAAGCAAAAATATCAAACTGTTGTAATTAAGTACTTCAGTGTCACTTAGAAATAAGAAACTATGAATATGTACTTGCCAAAGCAGACACGGTCAAAACTGTGGTAATTTTAACATACAAACGACAATGCCTACACATCTGTAGTCTCTAATTAGATAGTCCCGAGCAAAAAATTAAGTTATGGAAATTCGAGTGAAGCACTCTGCAAGGACTACGCAGCTTTGCAGCAACGCATTAGGAACAATGCAAAATTACAACCGCTATGACATCTACATAAGGCTAAGAAACCACAATGAGCTACAATAATTATATCTGGTGCAAGTACCTTGCTTATCTTTCTGAAGAAGCAGCAGATCTTTTTTCCCACGTGCTCACTTGGCCCATTGAAGCACTCAACACTTTAATTGAGAGATGTAAAAAAATTCAGACTGGGGAATGCTAAAAGGTATATGCATAACTGAATGAGATTACAGACAAAGCTGCTCAATTGAAAAGTGGCTGCACAAAAAAAATAATTGTTTCGTTGCAATCAATGTGAACGTTTGGAAGAGTCCTTAAGAAGAGGATGACAAATCTTCCTCGGAGCTTTCTTCGAGCGAGTCGAAGGACGAAGCTGTAAGGAGCGACTCCGCACTGCTCGCAAGTGACCGCGCAATGGTGGCAAAATTGTAGCGCAAGTCCACACACTCATCTTCTATCTTCGTAAGCAGAGTGTCAAGCTTGGAGACAACAGTGTCCACATTGTCCTGGTTGAACACCATGGGTGGCTTGAACTTGAGCACATTGCCGTACTTGCCCTCCGTACTCAGCAGCACACCACTTTGCTTGAGCCTACACAGAAATCCAGGGAGTAGGGAGAGAGGTGTGAAATACACGCAAGCCATACATGCAGGATTATCGATGCCTTATATACTTTGCTTCGCTCATTAAAACAAATGAGTCTTGCTTAAGAACAAAGAAAAAAAAACACTTGATACTCATCAGTTCTTAAACAAATCAAACTTGGAACAAGACATGGAATGCCATTCCTAGTACTGGCCAACCTCAATATAAGCAAATACGGACCAAGACTCTGCTGCTGAACCGCAGGTCGCGGGATCGAATCCCGGCTGCCGCAGCTGCATTTCTGATAGAGGCGGAAATGTTGTAGGCCCGTGTGCTCAGATTTGGTACACGTTAAAGAACCCCAGGTCGTCGAAATTTCCGGAGCCCTCCACTACGGCGTCTCTCATAATCGCATGGTGGTTTTGGGACGTTAAATTCCACAAATCAATCAATACAAACTAAGACAGATGCGCGAACTCCAGCCCGGCGCAACTTGTTCACATGGAACGAATAAGTTGGCTATCACAAGGACAGAAACCACGATTCGTGACTGCTAGATTACAGTAATCTCTCCTCTGCAGCTTTTCTTCACAGTGAGCAGGCCAGCTGGCACAACAAAATAAGCAGGAAGCAGAGTTACAGAATGTATCCCTTTCAGACGAGCGTGCTCAGAGCTTTATGATAATGAGCTTAAATTTAATTACTGCACACAAAAGTAAAGTATGTGCATCTTTGCAATGCGAGTGTGTAACCAATGTATACCATCATCAAATTTAATTTTGGCATAATATGTGTTTACTACAATAAACCAGTGTAAACAAACAAAACAAGTCTTAAGAGAAAAACTGACAGGCTCAAATTACTAAAATGCACAGGAGAAAGTGAAACAGATTATACTGCTTGCATAAGGAAGGAATTTAAAAGCAAGCAAACCCAAACTACCTTGAAGTCCTGAGTGAGCGGCTAACGCCACCTAGCCTTAATACATATAGTCGGGTATAACTTAAGAAGGCAGCAGCATTTTCTCCTCAAAAGATGTACACGAGCCTCCAGCAATAGACGCACACTTCAGGTGACGTCATGCGCCGGACTACACTCTAGCCGCTGACCCAGCCAACGTAGAACATGCCTAACATGGCCGCCCTCGCTTCGAACTGGGCCGAGTCCCATTTGCTGTGTGCATCTCCTTTCGTCAGAGTGAATTCGAATTATGTGTGACATTCTGTCATGCCGGATAGATTACTGTGAGCTTACGATACACAATTTGTGCGACGTGTGTTTGTTCTGAGCCGCGAGCCGGCGAAGAGAGATTGCAGCGAACATCAATGACACTGCACTGCGCTTCGTCTGAAAACGGGATCCCACGGCGACATACCGATGCACAAACATTGTACATGTTTGTTTCATGGTGTTTTATTTGCATCTAAGCGAAGTTACAACGAGAAGAGTTTGCCAAAGCCTGGTATTTACAGTGAGCGGTGAGTGTTTCTGTACTGTGCCCCTGCGTTTCTCATCGGGCGTGGCAAAGTGATGGAGCAAAAACATTATCAGAAAAATGAGAAAAGCGTGCGCACATGAAACTAACTAACAAGTTTCCCAACAGAAAAAATTTGCAATAGCAAGCTCCAACGCAAGGATTCGTTGATGTGAACTGAGCGCGCAAACGACCGATCGGTGGCGGCAGTGTGACGAGATATTCGAGAGCCAAGCATCGTGGTTCGAGTGTTTTGTAGAACCGTCGATCGATTGCTTTCCACCAATACTAACAATCAGTGACAAACACGCGTTGGTTCAAAGAATGTCATTGGATTATTCACAGAAATTATTAACGGTCAGCTGTATGGGAGCAGTGTTTGTTCCCTTCATGTTAGCCTCAGTGCTAATATACAATTATGACTGATACACTGGTGCCGTTACAAGGGAGCTCGGCATAAATTCATGCCGCTGTGTGGCTTGGAACTCTTCGCTCGCTGCACGCCCCAGCTGTAGAATGCCTGCTGCGACACGATCACGCGTAAATAGTGCTGCCAGCGCTCAACTTGCTTTCCCACAACACAGCTTTGCACTGCTTTTCGCTTGCGATATGTCGCTACTAAAAAATTCCTATGACAGTGAAGGCAACAGAACCATTATATACATTAGAAAAAGTACGATAAAGTAGGCACAGCTGCATGTGAACCGACTGCTAATAGTTCTACTCGTGTCAGTGTTAAATGTGTGTGCATTTTTGTGTACATTTGTTATTTTACCTTCTTTGTATTTTAGATATGTTCTTGCGCTCGCATTTGTGTGAATGTGTATGAATATGCGAGTGCTTTCATGTCTATATATGTGTATTCTCATTTCTCTCCTTTTCGAGTTTGTTTTTGCAAAGCATGCTGCAGCCACATCTTTCTTTACAATTTCATTAACACATTCAACATTGCTGAGCATTTTTCCTGTATGTAAATAAGACAACACAATGCTAGCTCAGTTAATCACGTTAATAATTATGCTTGCATTTGTGTTACTTGCCCAGGTGAGAATAATAAATTAAGATGGACTATGACAACACTACAATTCTCAAAGCAGACTGGCAACAGAACCATAAATGTGCTCCGACTACTGCCATTTCATTATTGGGCGCATCACATTCGACGATGGCTGCCTGAACCAGCATTTTGGGTCTTGCTAATCTAATGATGTTCTATATTTGTTCTCTTATTTGTATTACTTGTGTGAGCCAGATAACTAAAACAATGCAGCCACATGAATGTGCTTTGGCATGCAATCTGCTAACAGTAGCTTTCAATTTTGTGTTGACTGCTGCCATTTCACCAGCACTTGCTATGACAACATTTCAATTCTCAATGCAAACTGGCAACAGAATCGTAAAGCGTGCTCCGACTACTGCAATTTCACTTTGCGGCGCGTCACATTCGACGGTGACGGCCTGAACGAGCATTTTGACTCACTAAGCGATGAATACCGCCAGGTGGTGTCGCTGTAGCCACCCTCTCGCCCGGATGTGCCGTAGCCATGTTGAAAGCAGCAGGCAGTTCGGGCTGCCACTTTTTGTGCGGCTGTCATAATAAACCAGTTTGAACCAACCTCCAGCTCTCCAAGTTCATCCTCGCGTGTTCCACCTGGCCACTGGTGCGAGCCGTACACAGCACTAATGATTGATATGTGGGGTTTTAGGCCCTAAAACCACCATACGATTATGAGAGACGCCGTAGTGGAGGGCTCCGAAAATTTTGACCGCCTGGGGTTCTTAAACGTGCACCCAAATCTGAGCACACGAGCCTACAACATTTCCGCCTCCATCGGAAATGCAGCCGCCGCAGCAGAGATTTGATACCGCAACCTGCGGGTCAGCAGCCGAGTCCTTAATCACTAGACCACCGTGGCGGGGCTCGTACACAGCACTAAGCTCATGACGTTTCACGTTTGTTCTCTTATTTGAATTACTTGTGCGAGCCAGATAACTAAAATAAACAATGCAGCCCACATAAATGTGCTTTGGCATGTAAGCTACTAACAGTGGCTGTCAGTTTCGTATTGACTGCTGTTATTTCACTAGCACTGGCTTCGTTGACACTCCAATTTTCGGTGCAGACTGCCAACGGAGGAATAAAGCACGTCAAAAATCGACAGTGGCTGCCTGATTGAGCATTTTGAGCTCGCCAATGATGATCAAGATTAGGAACAGTGTTTCAATTCAGATATGCAGCCTATATTGAAATGCGTGTCTATGCCACTTCTCAAATAGAGTGTGATGTGTGAGGAACCTTGCTTATCGAAATTGAGCTTCTATGAAAAGAACGTGCTATAAATGGAACTGTTTATTTATTTGAGAGGTCACAGAATGGATGGTTGGCTCTCGCAAACCCACAGGGCGAAAATTTGGTGCCCTAAGAAGGGCTGTTTTTTTATTATTAATACGAAGCCGCTATGCTTCGTCAAGTGGTTCAATGCCACTGAGGTTGCAGTCGTTCGTCGCTTTCACAAGCGTCATCATCATCCAGCTGGATGATGATGGGTTGAATGTGCTCACTCCCAGACGTGTCAAGTCTGAGCTTTGCCTCCACGTACATCACGTGCTGAATGCTCATGCTCCAGTCTTCTGCCGTTACTTGCTTGATTTTATCTCTCAAGATGGCATCTACCATGGACAGCTTGAAGTCTCCGTTGTTCGCAGCAACACCAATTTTGACCTTGGCCCATACAAGCTCAATGGGATTAAATTCGCAATGGTACGGTGGGAGCCTGAGTACAATGCATCCGGCCCTTACAGCTGGGTTTTTGATGATGTAGTTCAGAAAGCGTTACATTACAGATGCCACCAGCTCAAGCGGCTGCATCTTGATCATCCTATTATCCTAGGTGATGTTCTTACTTGCGAGCCACTCCTGTATCTCTTCCTTCTTCCAGGCCGTCATCGACAATTTCTCTTCTTGCCAGCCATTGTAAGGTGCATTATCTAAAACAATGACGCTACCAGCTGGCAACTTCTGCAGAACCTCATTAAACCAGCCCTCACAGCGATTGCCGTCTATTTCCTCGTAGTAGTCACCTGTCTTTTGGCCTTTGAATAAATTGAAGCAGCCGTCGACGAAGCCATCCTCGCTGCCCATGTGCATCATGATCAGGCGCCGATATTTCCCAGAAGGTTGTTTAAGACCCGTAGGGCCATTTGCTCAAGCGAACAGGCGTCCGCGCTTCTGCACCACGGTGTCTCCACACGATCGACCGAGCGTGTCCCGCCGTGACCCATGTCGCGGCCAGGTAGATCTTTCGGCCTTCCACCCGGTAATGCTCCACGTTACAAAGATAGTGATTACTCCAATCAGTGATGTCATCCCTGTCAGTAAGGAGCGAGTTGCGGCTTCTCTTTTCATGCTTGAAGCCGATATCGACAAGCACGCGACGCACAGTACACCGCCTTAGTGATGAGAGTTCCATACGCTCCGAGAACTCTGCCGATATCTTATCGACCGTCAGTATCTCAATGCGGCGAAAGAAATCGTGCACACATGACCTCATTGCACACAATGTGAAGCTGTCAAACTTCACGTTGCGTCTTCTCTCATCCCCATTGCATGGGCGCTTTCGCAAGGCCGTCATCAGTTTGCCACCCGAAAAATCCGAAGCTTTAACTTCCTCCCTCACCCTGAACACAGTCCTTTCGCCGACACCAAGCATGTCGGTGATGAACTTGCTCGTGTCCTCCACGCTGCGTTCAGGCTCCCTGTTGCGCCAGTACATGTAGCAGTGGAAGATCATGTTGCGTGAATCGCTGTTGAGGATGTGGCCGCTCTTGTTCTTGCTGAAGCTCCTCGGTGGTGTGGCCATGGAGGTGACACAAAGCTCGTACGGCAACGAAGAATCCCATTCCTATGTCACCTCACTGGGCTACATGGTAGAAAACTTGCACGGAACAGTTATTCAATCATATGAGTTTCGAAACTCTCTAGAGGCTCCATGTATCAAAATACAAACCCGTCATTAGCCCCCTTGTCGGGAGTGAGCAGGTTGTCACGCCACCTGTTGATCTGCACTCCCACTATTAAGGGGGGGCGCGGCAAGTAAAGTGCCGATTTTGGTCAAAATATGCGATTTTCTGATTTATTTTTTTTCGTAATCTTCAGACCTTCAACTTCCTTGTTCTAAAATATTACAGCGAAACGTGCGCTACAAATCCCGCAAATAGTGTTTTTGCCGAGGCTAGTCGCCAAAAAGTGCGAAAAAAAAGCCCCTGAAACGGTGTTGTTCACGCCGCACAAACGCGCCAAGTTGTTGACCGTGGGCCGCCATTTTGGTAGCTTTGGAAAGAGGAGAAAGCCGGCTTCCCGATGGTCGCAGTCTCGTATTTCGCCGAGTGAAAATAAAAGCGCGAGGAGCAAGTAAAAAAACGAAAACGAAGAACGGCAATTGGCTGCGCGGGTCACGTGGTAGCAGGCGCGACCTCTTACTGGTCAAAGCTGCGCCGCGCACCTTGGCAACCTTGGAAGCGCGAGCGCATCTGCGGCCGCCGTGTCGAGAATCATCCGGCGTGCGCTTCGTTTTTTGCCAGTTTGCTGTTTTTGTGATAGTTCGCGTGCTTTTTTTACCAAGCTTTGTTACATCGGTGGTCTCTTCTGAGTGCTTGCTCATACTGCGGTGCTATGTTGCCGCAAAAAAAGTTCCGGAGCGTCCACAAGTACGGCAAGCGTCGGAAAGCTTGGAACAAAGGGCAGACGACTGCGGCTGCCGTCCCAGTCGCAGTTCCGGACGGAGCATGCTCTTCGAGCGTCACGGAGCCTCTACTCAGACCCTTCGCTGATTGTTGTGAGGCCGAGAGTGTGGAAGGTGCCACATCGTCGTATGTCAGACCGCCGGATGCCGTCGACCGTGATGGACGCTCTCGCGAACCCGATTGCGGTGGCACCGCGTCGGCAGCCGTTGCAACTCCGGGCGTGCGCGCGTCGAACATTCTATCGCGAGTTTCGGCCCAGATTCCGAGCAGTGAAGAAATCGCGCAGCGGGCGCAGACAAGGCGGGATGTTTTGGATGCCGTAGCATCGAAGTCCGCTTCAAAGCGGAAGCTCGAGCTTCTGAACGAAGGCTGCGACGAAAATGACGGCGGTAAGGACTCCACATTCTTCATTGTAAATAAGAAGATGCTGAACGGTCTGCTTTCGTCAGTAAAGTGCAACAAGTGCGACGAAGGGTCGATACGCCTCGAGACTACGCACTGCCTTGGACTCGCGGCGAGGATGGAACTTTTTTGTGACAATTGTGGCAGAGTGAACAGTGCGTGGTCGTCCCCGAGGTGCTCCGGGCAACAAAAAACGAACCCCTTTGAGGTAAACGTGCGTGCTTTGAGGGCTGTGCAGTCAGTTGGCAGGAAACAATCTGCCATAAATGACATTTTTTCTGCGATGGACATTTCGCATCGAGCACTGCACCACAAGTCCTACCAGAGACTGCAAAGGAAGTACAGCCACCCTGCCACCACATCAGCTGCCACCCGCATTGAAGCAGAAAGTGCACAGAAGGTGCATGACATTTACAAGGACCTAGGAGGAGTGCCAGGCAACATTGACGTCATTTACGACGGCACGTGGATGACGAGGGGGCACAGAAGTCATATTGGCGTGGGCTGTGTAATCGAGCTGTACACAGGCTTGGTCTTGGACCACTGTGTCCTGTCCAACTACTGCCAAGGCTGTGCTGTTGGCCCCAAGCCTGGTGACGACAACTATGAGGAGTGGCTTGAGAAACACAAGCCACAGTGCCAAAAGAACACCGATGCTAATGCAGGCCAAATGGAAGTAGAAGCAGCTAGGATCATGTTTGAAAGATCGTTTACCAAGTACAAGCTTCGATACATCAATGTGCTCTGCGACGGTGACAGCCGTACGTACCTTGCCCTCACGCAAGACAAGGTGTATGGCTACATGGTGATTAAGAAACAGGAGTGTGTGAACCATGTGAAAAAAAGAATGGGCACTTCCTTGCGCAACCTTCTTGATGAGCACAAATCCAAAGGCCGAGGACTGAGCATGGGTGGCAAAGGCCGGCTGACGCAGGGCCTGATAAAGAAGTTGACGAATTATTATGGCTGGGCGATTAAGAGCCACCCCAACGATGTTCCTGGCATGGAGAGGGCCATCATGGCCACTTATTACCATGTAACATCCACAGACCAGGATCCACACCACAACCTGTGCCCAAGTGGGACTGACTCCTGGTGCCCGCACAATCAGGCATTGGCCAAGGGAGAGCCGCTGCCGCCTCACAAACATAAACTGCCCCCTCACGTGCGAGTGGCACTGCTGCCAATCTACAAGCGCCTCTCGAACAAAGAGCTCCTTGAAAGGTGTGCGCAGGGAAAAACCCAGAACGCTGTGGAGAGTATGAACAGCCTCATTTGGTCACTCCAGTCCAAGAGCCAGTTCGCCTCCCTTCGAAGTGTGGAAAGTGCAGTTGCAGATGCAGTCTGCCGTTTCAATGGTGGCTGCAAGAGTGCGCTGCAAGAGATCACTGCTCAACTGGGCTTCAATCCAGGAGACTGCTCTTTGCGGCGAGCAGCCGAAAAGGATGCCAAAAGGGTAAAGAGGGCTCAAAAAGCGCATTGTTCCACGACAAAGAAGCGCAAAACTGGGTTGCGCTCTACAGAGGCCAAGGCCACAGCATCTCAGGATTACTGCCCAGGAGGATTCTGAGTGTTTTAGCCATGTTGTGAACTTCCAAACAAGAGTGAACTTTCAAAGTCAGTTTTCTCAACTCTTGATTTTCGCCTATGTGCCTTCGCTAGAACATCTGTCATTTTCTAACAAAGACTGATAGAGTCGTTCCGTTTTTTGCACTAGGCTCAGGAGGCCTTTAGCAGTGCAATAAAGCTTTATCTCTCTTCTTACTCATCATTTAAAATTTTTAGAACACATTTTATAATTACTGCGATGTGTGCGCAAAACAACATCCATGTTTTGGAAATTTTATTTATGGTTACAAGAACTAGAAAAATCAACTAATAGCTTCTTTGCACAAGTTGATGCTTTGGGAACATAATAATATGAAAAAATAATTTCATTTAGCAATAATTATCTCTTTAAGTGTGAAGAGCATTAATTAGTATAATTATGCTCGTAACTCAAAAAGTACAAGAGGTATTTGAAAACGGTTTTCATATTTGGAATCCTCACAATCATCCACATACACACACCAAATTTCATCACAAACAGTACATTAATAAAAAAATTAGTTTTACTTGCCACGTCCCCCCTTAAATGCAATATTTGTGCTTTGTGTTGTTGCTTCCAGGTGGCACGCACGTCAGCTAACTCCCAAAAAGTAAGGCCAAGTGCGTGTCCGAATTTCGGAGCGCAGTTTCGCAACTGGTATAATTGAATAACTCTGGCTCAGAATGCCGTGCGCCAACGTGCGCGAACTCGCGAGATTGCAGGTTCACAACCAAAAACAAAAAAAAAGACCTAACAAATCGAAAAAACAAAAAAAAACCTTGTGCAAACACACAAAAGTGCATACGAATCTTATGCTATGAAACCAGCAATTGCTTTACAGCTTTACAACTTGACTACCTATCGGCTATCACGTGGCAGACGGAGCGGGGTTTGTCAATGGTCATTCTTCTGAAAGCAATTGTGCAGTGTGGTTGTGCCTCTTGCTCACGAAATGCCTGTGTAAATTGTGCTTCACATTCGATGGCACCAACCAAGCAGTGCCACTACAGTGGGGCGTTTAAGCAGAAGGTCGTGTTACATGCGGAAAAGACATCGAACCTACGAGCGCAGCAAGAGTTTGGCGTGCACGAAAAAAATGTTCGACGATGGCAAAAACAATGCGTGGAACTCTTCGGTTGTGAAGCAACTGGCATGGCATTCACTGGACCGAAAACGGACCGACACTATGCGGTTGTCGCCGATTTTGTTCGAGAACGGAGAGAAGCGGGAATACCCATGACAACTGAAATTATCCAGGCGAAGGCCAGAGAAGTCACCATAGCGAAGGGTGTCTTACAAGCCTGTTTTAAAGCCAGCAGGGGCTGGAGAACATGTTTCGTGGTTTGGATTCAGCCTGCAACGACAGACCTGCTAGTGTCAAAAGCTTCCAAATAACTTCGAGGAGAAGCTCGCAAAGTTTCAGCGGTACATAATGAACAAACGCCGAGAAAACAGCTACCAACTGGGACAAATTGCGAATGCCAACCAGACCCCGGTGTTCTTTGATATGCCGATGACGTACACCGGGAACGAGAAGGGTGCGAAGGAAGTGAAGCTCAGGATGACGGGTTACAAGAAATATCGAATGACCGTTATGTTGTGCTGCATCGCCAATGGGCGGAAATTTGTTCTGTTCATAACTTTGAAACGCAATACCATACCAGCAAGTGAAAAGTTCCCGAGAATATTGTGCGAGTTCACGAGAAAGGATGGATGTCCAGCGGTTTGATGGAGGTCTGGGTGAAAACGTTTTGGGAACGCCGTCCAGGGACTGCATTGTGGAAGCACTCACTTCTAGTCCTCGACTCTTACCGCGGTCATCTGACTGACAGTATATAGACCACGTTTCCTCGTGCTGGTACGAACATCAACATAATTCCTGATGGCATGACCAGCCAACTCCAGCCACTTGACGTTGCAATTAATAAGCCTTTTAAAGACAGGCTTCGCAAGCGCTACACCGGCTGGCTTACGTCAGAGGAACACCAGTTTACCCCAACCGGGCGCATCAGCGTGCTTTGCTTGGCCAGCTGGCAAACTGTATCGCCGTGGCGTGGAACGAAATCCCAAACGAAATGACAATAAAAGCTTTCAAAAAGTGTTGTAACTCCAATGCAATGGATAGAAGCAAGGATGATGCTCTCTAGGACGAACTCAGCAACAAAGAAGACAGCAATGTTGCGGATGATGATGATGACGACGACTAAAACTTATGTACTGTAGGCCTACGGAGCGTGCACTTGCGTGAGAAAAAGGGCATGCCTACGGCGTTTGCGCTTGAGGAAAAATTAAGGCTGTGTTTTCTACCAATGAAATGGTGTGTTTTTTCTATTCGGCCTACATTCGAGGAAAGCTTTTTTTTTTTTTTTCCTGGCCTTGCCAATTTCGGGGGTTGGCTTAAATTCGAGTAATTACGGTAGTTTGACAACCTGGAGGAGAGACCCTTCCTCGATCATGTATCAAAATTCAAGACTGCAGCGGAAGAGCCACTAAAAAAAGCATGCCCACCTGGGCTATAGTGGCTAGAAAGGTTTTCATAGTGTCTTGTGGCTAACCTCCCTGTCCTTCCTCCTTCCTTCATCCTAGCATCGTGAACGCATGCTTTCAACAGCGGTGGCGAAGAAACCAGATTCTATGCACCGCCTGGCAGCGCTGTTCCTTCGTGGTGCATGGCGACCCAATACATTTACTTTAGCAGGCGATTTGAATGCTCACTGTTATCACCGAGACCGATCAATGCAGCAGACAGTGAAAATTCCATTTTTGCGGAGCATATGAAAAGTCTGCTACAGAACCGCATACGCAGCTGGGTGCTGGTCGATCTAGGTATTTTTCGCTGTGCACGTAAGTTTTGCTGTCTTGACATGCCATTTTCCTCAATATGCAGTTTTAAATGTGCAGTATTTCTTTGAAGCGCTCAAGATGTGAACAAATGCACTTCGAGTGCTTCTATCTATCGATTATCTAACCGCCTACTTACGCCCGAGTGCTGAAGTTGTCTTCAGCTTAAGCTGGTATAAACCAAACTTACCAAATGACAACGTGAGTGTACGATGAACTAGAGTGGCAGGTGTGAGATCCACCAAAATTCTGTCCACGAGAAATTTTGAACATCCCGCGAAATTTTTGAACATCTGGCAAACATCGTGCACGGATATTTCACAGCACACGGGCCTGTGGCAGTTCGGCTCTATTGAAATGCGGTAGACATGGTCAGGGTCGAACCAAGGGCGGCGCTAAGGGTGGGCACAGGGGAGGGCTAGAGTTACCCCCTCCCCAAATTTTCGCCCCCCAAGAGGGAGCATAGTCATAACACAATGACTAAGTTACCCGCCTCCTTGGCCACCCCACCTGAAGTAACTCTCTTCAAACCACGTCCTTCGGGTCCGCAGCCGAGCACCGTAACCGCTACGCCACTGCGGTAATCTTATTGAACCTCTGTTGCACGTATACAGAGATCACCACGCAGCGACGAGGTTCTTCAAGGCGAGCCTGAAGTGAGCTCATATGATTAACAACTATATGCGTGGGGTTGAAAAAAAGAATGGGAAAAATATCATGCCTGCATATTCTTTGCTAACAAAAATTAAGTGAAGGGCGAGGTTAGGGGCACCAGTTTCCTATAGATCTTGGATCTGACACCGATATTTTGGTAGCTGTTCTAGATGTGCTTTCGGCCAGCATCACTCTAGCATTTTAAAATCTTGTTCTGGCTGGCACTTTTGCACCGCGTGTGTGTTCCGAGTGCCCGGCAGGACTAGCAATTGATACACATGCGGTGCATGAGCGTAAGTTGGAACCAGATTCTAGCGCTATGTTGACGCCGGCTTACAGCACAAATTCTGCCTTGTCACAGCCAAGGCACGCCGCAGTTCGACCGAGTCAAAAGCAACGCTTTCCACTGTTCGCATTTCTTTCAATCACAATATTACGTACCTGATGAAGCTGCTTTCATAGTCTGCAATGCACGTGCTGCAGACATTCCGGACTGTCAAGGAAGATCTCCTCGAAATTTCACACGACATCAGCATAAACTTCCAGCATAGGAACAGCGCGAAACATGCTTACAGCCAGACTCGAGTTGTGAAGCTTTGCGTTTGATTTGCAGACCGTCTGCTCGCCTGGCAGTTGAGTGTTGCTTCGCCACGCTTGCAACAGACGGCGCCACGTGCTTTTCAATATGGCAGCATGCACTGAGCTCGCTGTGTTTTGGTGTGTAAGATATTGAGAATTGACATATACCAAAATGATCAGTAAATGCTCATTGTGATCAAGGAATGGTTCGTTATATTCATTGTGGGAAATATTTTTGCTTCGTTAAATTGAGGCTTTAAATACATGGGCATCTATGACAATTTCAAGGGGAATTAAAATTGCTTCATTATATCTATTAGTTCGTAATATCATGCTTTGTTATAACGAGGTTTTACTGTATTGTTATCATTGAATTCAAATACGATTGTGTGAAAAATAATGTTACCGAACTGGAACTGGAAGCCTGAATATTCTACATCTATGTTCTGAGCGCGCTATACTATATGCCACCAGTATGTGGCGTCCTGAAGGCACTAACCTGCCCGCATAGTCTTAAGAGCTCTTTTTTCCTCATTTACAATTTATCGGCGCCACATTGGCAAACGCAACGCGCCTATACCGCAACCACCATACTTGATTTCAATGCGAGAAACTCGTCAGGGCGCTGGCTGATGCACGCAAATAAAGAGCGCCAGCGAGCGCCTGTGCCCTCTGGAGGCTACATCGTAAAATCTTTCAGCCTAGCTGCCTCGTTCACGACACTACAAAAACTTTTCCGGCCACTATACCTGCACTTCTATTGAAATGCTTTACTGACCACAAATGCAGTTTCATGCCTGTTTAATGAAACAGTACAAACAGTGCGAGGGAAGAAGAAGCCAGAAGTTTCGAAATCTCCCGAAGAAGGGAGGGAGGCCCACGCTCTGGATTTTATGATAGAGGTAGGCAAATGCAGTACCAACATACGATGTACGTAACACTAAACCAACTGACAAGACAACAAGTGGGCTCCGAGTTTTCTCTTGCCCAGTTAATGTTTAATGCATGTCTTCAATAATTCTGCGTGTATCAACAAGCTCAAAATTTCCTCTGGAAAGGAAAGAAAACTACCCCGCTTGCAAGTATACTATACCATGGCTGCCCAGCAACTTGAACAACTTAGCATTTTTTTGTATGTTCATGTGCAAAGCACTTTTGAGATGCTTTCTCATTCCAATAAAATGCCTTGTTTAGCACATTGGTTCATTCTAGAGAAGATTTGAGTGCACATCTATTACTCATTCTGGCTGTGCATTTACCAACATGATGAGCTACTAACAGGGCTCCCAGAATGACCATCAAGAAGGTTCACAAGCCTGACAAGCAAATTTTAAAGCTCGTGAAAAGACATTTTGGGGAAAAAAAATTGATAATCGAATTTGAATGCTTGAGCAGCCATATTCAACCAAGAATCCTAGAATATAAGGAGTAAGATAGTTTAAGTGGTTGGGGGCAATACACAGAGTACACACCTGAGAGACAGCACACTGGCTTGCTCTCCAGCAGGCTCTCTTGTCTCTCTGTCAAGGACTAGTTCCATGCCCACGAAAAGGCCATGACCACTGCAGAGAAACAATACCCATCAACACTGCTTATACCCTTGCCAAGTTTGCCGCTTGGGTTCACCTAAGAGAGACAGAACACGCATAACAACAAATTACTAAGTCTACTCCATTATGGCTGAACTCTAACATGCAGACCTAAAAAATGCTTTGGAAAAGGCCGCCCTAGTGCTCAAAATATTCAGTATTTATCTTCAACAAGAACCACACTGTACTTCAAGCAATTATCAGACTTTGAATTATCAAAAGTCTACTATAGTGTCGAAATAAGGCCACGGCAGAACTATTAGAGAAAACGTACAACGTGCTGAAAGTTGAATACCAGGCACAGCTTCAATTTACTAGCTAGTTGCCCATTCACCAAAGGGTTGCTTTTAAGCAACATGTGTACTACTTGGCTAGTTTTGTAATCATGGAGGCCTTAGTTGGTGGTGCTGGCCTGTGTGTACAATGCAGTTCAGCATAGCTTCAAGGTGCCATTTGAGCCAAAGTTCTAGCAAAATCGGGAACTGCACAATTGTTTTAGACTTATCAGTGGCCATTCAATACATTTTAGAACTTCAGAAAACATTTTAGAACAACTAAACTGCCTCTCAGAAATATTTCAGAAAACTGCCCTACTAGAGACAGAGATATTAGGAGTGCGATGCTTACCTTTCCCACCCATGCTCAATGTTTACCATACCAAGAGTGAGAGTTCCCCCATTAACTAAAATGCAGCATTTTAGTTAACTAAAATTCTGCATTAACTAAAATGCAGCCGTGCAACAAGGCAGGCACGGCTAAGCGCAATTGGAGGATAGTCTGCATCTCTAGGAAGTGAGCGATTCTTATGAAAACTCAAAATACAGATTTTTTTATCCCTACAGCCTACTTGCTTAGTAGGTTCAATACAGTAACAGTCAGGCATAGTGGGCTATTTCAAATAAATTGCCTATCAATCAATCAATCAATCAATCAATGGGACCTTTCTGAGATAATCTACTTGCTGCCCAAGAATAGCCTCTGGCGACCAGCCTATTTATTGCCCATGTAATAATGTTTAGGAGTACCTCAATATTGCCTTCTGCTAGCTAGCTTCATGCACAGAGCACTACAAAACTTTGCCAAAATTTAGACGCTCACAGCTCTGTCTTATCAGTGTATTGTATTCCTTCATCAAGCCTGGAGGCCATTTCAAAGGGCCTTTAACTGTGAAACAAACAGTGTAAGGCGAAAACTTTGGTCATCAGACATGGAGACTTACCGGACATCACCGATGAGGGGGTGCCTCTGCTGAAGCTCTCGCAGGGAGGCCAGAAGGTAGTTGCCCACTTCCATGGCATGCTGCTGCAGCTTCTCATTTTCAATCACATCCAGCACAGCAGAAGCCACCGCCACAGACACTGGATTACCGCCATACTAGAAAAAAAATATAACAATGGTAAAGAAAAATATTGCAGCACAAATGTGCATCGAAAACTTGAGGCTGGCGGTCATGCCTAGCCCTCGTTTTTATGAAAATGTACAGCTTTTTTCAAGAAAAGCAATTTGGAGCATCAACGTCATGCCATGTTTCCTCAGAACTACAAAACTCTGGATAACAAGACTACACTGCACTGCTGGGCTTCCAAAGCAACTCAGATGCTACAGGAGGTCAACTAATATGCCCGAGGTACAAAGCTTCTCCAGGACTTCTCCAAGAAAAGCGTTCTACGAACATGAGAAAAAAAATAACTTCACATAAAAATTATTCAGGCATGATGAATGTAACAAGTTCTTCAAACAAAACGTGAATATTGAGGTCTGTGTTTACCACCCAAAGCAGGTGCTTCTGATACTTTTGGCCCCAAAAATTTTGCTGCTGTACTCAGTTACCGAAAGGACAGCTGTAAAGATTGTTTTTCCAGAGAGCCATCCTATTCATGCTTACTGATCAGTTTTAAGCTTTACACAAAGTTTTTGAACAGGCTTAAGAGTTTCTTTCAAGAAGAAGCACAGGTTGTGCAGGCACACTAAGTTTGCTGGGTTCTTTTGCCCAGTCTGCACAAGTTGGTGTCAACAGAAGCTTGTACCACGATTACGTGTTTTCAAGTGATGCTTTTCGGATCTTCCCAGTTCTAGATGGTGGTAGAGAGTAAATGCCAGCCCCAGTGTGGCAGTGAAGTTTTGAAGGAGGTGAAGCAGGGCTTATATTTTCCGATCATCACTTTCATACCTTTTTTGCACGGCATTCAGCAGTCCAGAATCGTGGCGACCTGGCACTGTGCCAACTATATACAAGTGGTTGGTGGTGCGCCTTATTTGTGAAAATTTTTTGCGTCTCCACAATGCTTGCTCAGGGTGCATATTTAGACTACTTGTCTTGCTAATTACAGCTCACTATTTTCAGAGGAGTCATTAGTTCATCATTAGTAATGCAGCATAATACAGCAAAAAAAAATTGCAAATTTTCTTCAGAGACTGTCATTTCAACAATCCTCTTTTAAAGAGGCCCTGCAACACAAATTAGGCATGTTCCACCGCCGTTTCTAGCACTGTGGAAAGCATGAATATCACTTCTCAAGCACGAGTGTCAAAAACGAAGCTGTTATACACTACAGCCTCATTATAATGAAGTTGCATCTGCCACGAAAATAACTTGGTTGTGTCTGAAAATTTGTTGGAAACACGTATTTGTAACACTGTACTATGACAAGACTATTCTTCATTTAATTCGTTATAACCAATAATACGTTACATCTGTGCTTGTAATATAGATGTTTCAGTGCAATTTAGTTATACAAGGAGACCGCTTTTATTTAAGGCCACAGTGATGAAAGCTGCTGTAAAAACCGAAATATAGGTCGATATAGCTCGTAGAAGGCTATACTAGCTGCGCCCTGATGACTGCAGAGCTGGCGAGATAAAGTCCGCGCCAGCAATAGCGACTGCGCTTGAGAAATCGAAATTTACAATTGCTTCTCGAGCCCTCCCCTTTTCACGAAGTCTTTTCATGCTCGTTAAAGACAGGCAGAGAGTTTCTACTTTTCTTGTTTGAGCAATAGCTGGTCTAACAGGCAGGGGTATCACATGAACCCTCTGAGTGAAAGAGATGGGCTGGATCATTTGATCTCTGCTTCAGCCACATTCTTTGCCACTGCTCAAGCATCATTACTCGCGGGTAGACTGTACGATGCACTGGGGGTTTTTAGTGATGCAGACTTTATATAGAACATGGTGGCAACGGCAAAAACTCATCGACACCGATACTGGCCATATAATTACTATTGCAAAGCAAGACACTGAAGCACACCTCCTCACTGCCCTTCAGAGAAGACACCCTAAGACAGCCCACATTTCGAATCAAACGCTTGTGCAGCAGAAGAGAAATAAACAAAAACAGAAAAATGATGCCCTCAATAGTGAGGCATGGATGTGTCTGCCACAAATAGGTGAACCTGCAAGGACATGCTTTCTTCACTATGCTTAAACAGATGAGCCATGTCATGCCAAATTTCACATGTGCATGCAGCTCAACGAAAGTGTGCAGAGACCGGGGGGAAGGAAGCCTGTGTGGTTTGGCCGGCCAGAGCAAAAGTGCTGCGATACATTGTAGTGTCAGCCAGTCGATCTAGAAAAAAAGTGTCGAGAAATAATGCCGTGCAGAGAGTGAAATGTTTTGAAGACAGCGCTGACAATAGTAATGCGTGACCACAGACTGCCGAAGAGAAACTACAGGTCTGTGCTACAGCAGTCATGAGCCCGTGCTTTCCCCTGGTGAATATGCAAGGACTTCAACTGATCTTAAATGTTCTCGTGCGTCTTGTATTGTACAGTTAACCAGCCTGAGTGTGCTTGTATGAGAGATGCCCGTACTGACTTATTGAAAATATAAGTTTTTACATTATCAATTCTGCGCTCCAACTAGTCCTTCGACCAACGCTAGTATTAAATAGCACGCTAAAAAAAACCTCCTCTAAATGTTTCCAAACTTTCGTGGTACATTTCAAGAGGTCAATATGCGAGCCCCTGGAACCTGCTTCACTATTGCCTCCCATTAACAGGTGCGAGAACCTTATGCGGCAGTAACAGAAATGGCCGAGTGTATTAATTAGTTTGTCATGAAAAGTGCCATGTAATATTCATAATGTCTCCGCTAGGCCCATAGTGCTGCACGCTGAAAATTGTCAACTAACAATGTACAGTCAAACCTCGTCAATACGTAGTTGGCCAGGAACAACGTTTTGGTATGCACTAAGCGATGTACAAATTAACCATCAGTGCCAGTTTAACAGCTGCTTACCAGGCAGAAAACAACATCGCGATCCTCACAAACACGCGTGCACACACACGCAGGCATGCAAGTTTCATTTAGGGACAGGCAGCAAAAAAATCCAAGATCTTCACTTGTTGCCGTGGTGGCCTTGCCGTGTTGCCGCTGTGGTGGGCTTGCCGTGACGACGGCATCTTCGAAGTCGATGAGGCCACAAGTCAGCCGGTCCATTAGGCCGCGCTTCTCGGCGAAGGCTCGCATCACAGTTACAACAGGCACCGCTTCGGATAACGAGGGGCCATCCTCCACTTCGACATCGTTGTCCTCGTCACTTTCGCTTGAAGCAGGACGAGGTGCGACGGCAGCAACAATGCCACTGCCGGAAAAGTCCAGAGATGCAACGACGTCTCCCTCGTCATCTTGGAAAGTGCCGAAGTTGAACTTTTCGACTCCATCTGCTTGCCACTCGAGCACCTCCACAAGAAGGCTCTCGCAGTCTTCGGTGTCCTCACCATCCTTGTTGTGGTCGTTGCTTCCTTATGGCACTCTGAATTGCACTCACGGGAAACAGTTTCGTATTGTTCGAGGCTGTACTTGCATCCATGAGTGCACACGCAGGTGCAGAGCACCCAGAAAGTCGATCATGCAAGTTTTGTCACTCTCAGTCGCGAGCAACATCCTTTGTAACAGGTTTTTGCGCCAAGTCTGGTTTACAGAGCGGATGATGCCCTGATCGAGGGGCTGGGCGATTGCTCTCGTGTTGGGCGGCAAAAACAACAGCTCAATAGCCAATAGATTACCCACATTGACATACGCCGACGCATTGTCGAGTACTAACAGTGCGCTCCTTTTCTTGGCAGTACAACGGCGGTGTAGCAGGCGCACGTATTACTCGAACAGTTGAGCCGTCATCCCTGTCATCCATACCTTTCTGTTGAGTTTGTGAAAAACCCTGAATGGCAGCCGAGGGCCTTTGCAGCACCGTGGGTTTAGCAATCGCGATCGGTGGCAGCTTCTCACTACCAGTCATATTCAACCCAAAAGCGACAGATATCCAATTTTTGGCACGTTCCCGCCTGTGCACTTCTCGCTCTTGAATGCCAATGTCCTGTTTGGACGCAGGCAATAGAAATGTGCCGACTCGTCAAAATTGAAAATGTTGGCAGCATCATAGGCTCTCGAGGCTTCCTGCTAATACGTGTTCTGCCATTGGACAACGCCATCTGTGTGGTGAGCCTGCTGCCGCAGACAAACAACCTTCCCCACTATGCCGTAGCGGGCTTTAAAAGTGTGACAACCAGCGATTGCTGCAGGTAAAACCAGGGCAGTTCAGCTGATATGTGAAAGTTAGTGCTTTTTCAGTCAAAAGGGGTTCACTAACCGGCAAGGTTCACGCCTTTTTCAACCAAAATAATGCAGGGCCTTTTCCACTTCGGGATAAGCAAAGTTTCTGATGCGGCACTTTTTCAAATTGCTGCCTGCGCTGCCCATCAGCTTTTCGAGAGCATTCCATATTCCACACAAAATCGTCAGAGGCAAGATCTTTTCGCGGGCTACATCAGATTTTTTTGCCCCTTTTCAATGGTGCGAATAATTTTAACTATTTCTTTCACACTCAAGACGTGGTACATTAGCATAATGTGCAGTCTTCATGTACAAATTCAACCACACCCCTCACACATGACACAACAGGAATTAAAAAGAAACACGACATGCCACACAAAAAGAACGCACGTAACGTAACATCACCACACCGCCGCAACGATCAAGACTGCGGAAAAGTGAGAACGAAAGAGTGATAAAGACGCGTTGCTCAGCACTGTTGAGTAATTACAATACATGGCTTGGATTGGAAAGCGATAGCCGATTTGTACCCCCTACCGGGAGCAGTGACCGGGAGTTCCTGGGTTAGCGAAAACCCATCCTGAAGGCCATGCTTTTGCCCGGTGCATTCGATAACAGCAGTAAGCACAGAAAATACGTGAAAATGGCCATGTTTTGACGTCACTATCGCTGGTTTTTGTAGTCCGATCATCACAGCAAGTGTATTGAACATCTGAGCGCACGAAATTTTGAAGATTTTCGACCTGTGCATGGATAACGAGAACGAAAATAGTATGTACTAACCGTATGTAATGTCACAAGCGACTACGGCTTAAGGAGTCAGCTAATACATGGGGTTCAATAGGAAGTGGGCGGGGCGATTCCTCACGACTATGTATAAACCGCAGTTACACATTAAGCATCATCATCATCATCATCATCAGCCTGACTACGCCCACTACAAGTCAAAGGCCTCTCTCATGATTCACCAATCAACCCGGTCTCGTACTTTCCGTTGTCACATTACACCTCCGAACTGTTTAGTCTCATTGGCCCACCTAACTTTCTGTCTCCCTTCGTGCGTTTGCCTTCTCTGGGAATCCAGTCAGTTACCCTTAATCCAGCCCATATGTTACATACCCGGCCCATGTCCATTTCTTCTTGATTTTGACTATGATATACTAAAGGGCTTTTGTATGACGAAAAATGGCAAAAAATTTATTTTTTTAAAATCAAGTTTTAAGTTTCTGGAACCATTTTTCTATCCCATTCCAAAATCTGAAAAGCACACAAAAGTGCTGCGAAAAATTTGTTTCACTCACCTAAGTAGCAAAAGTTTTTCTTGACATGGCGAGAAAACATCGATTTTCACAAAATTATAGCTTCACGAGGGCGCGGCCAGGAGCCGTCTTCTTGGGCTCATCGAAAAGTGTTTCTCCGTGTTCTGTTCAAATTTCCTGCCTCAGCCGACTTGTCTCTTTAAAAACAAGAGCACAAAAAGCAAATATTTGAAGGTCGTTTCGAGGCCCCTGATTGGCTGTGGCCGCCATGTTGCCTCAGCTCGCCTCGTCATTGGCCCGATGCTCACTCCGGGAGATAATTGTCTGCTGCTTGTGCATCGCAAGGACATGGCTGTCAAAAATAGCTACTTCGTGACGTGTCCACGGCTCGACGATAACTTGGGATATAATTACGCTTTAGTTACGAGCTGTAAGCCGATGCACGATTAGATAACTAGGAGCAGGCACACGCGGTCTACAAGCACAGCGTGTCATTGAAAGCGGGCACGCGGTGTACGAGCGCAGCGCGTCATCGAAGTCATCTTTAGGCCAAACTCCACCACTGATGGAGAGATTGTGGGCAAGAAAGATGTGCTAGCGCACTCGTGGCGACGTACTTCGCAAGCAACACAGCTGTAAGCGGATTAATGATCAGATTACTACGAGCTGGCACGCGTGCGGTCTATGAGCGCGGCATGTCATCGAAGTTGTCTTTAGGCCCAACTACACTTACGGCGAGACTAACTTTGCGAGCAAGATCGCCGCGCTGGAGCACTCGTGGCAACATGCTTCTTCGCAACCAACGAAGCACATAACTCAGTAGCTCCTCGGAATTTCGGACAGGCATTTTCTCGCATCTGCAGCAAACCGCACTGTCAAGCTCATCAAACCCCTCCCCCCCCACTGACAAGGATTGCTCAGAACAGCGGCTAGTAATTTCACGTGTCTGCATTCGAAAATGCGGTAAAAAGCGCAGTGCACACCAGTTTTTTTGTCATCGTAGGTACACATTTCGCACATCGTCAGCGAACACTACCAACAAGTGCATCACGCGCTGGCTGCGCTGTCCACACGGCCGCACACTTCACAGTCATATGGAGGACTGCCAATAATTTTTTGCGATGCAATTTAGACATACTTAGAGCCTTGCTTGATATCGCCGTGAGCTTCTATGAATGTTCAGAGACAATGAAAGCCTCGCAGATTAGCATTTCCGCGACCGACCGTACGATGCGTTTCATGGCTAGAGTGGCAAAAGAGCATGTATGAAGCAGGAGGATGAGTTTTTACATGCCTGACCCGCATCGTTAAATAAACTGCTACAAAATTTCTGTGCCACCAGTGTTCTACCCATAACTGTTAGCCATTTGGAAAGAAGACATAGGCTGTCACAGTGCAAGCTATTTTTCTAATGCAATGAACTTCTCTCTATAAAAAAATATTGAGTGATTATTTGCAGTCAAAAAGTACCTACTTACGCTAACAGCATAAACACAAAAAAAGTCCAAGCATGAACACAAAAAAAGTCCAATCATTTCAGTATATGGACTTATTCAATAACAATCTATTTTGTCATGCCTAATATCACACCACTCCTTAAAACAGAGAGTTTGGTTTGAAATCCATACTTGTTCTTTGTAGATAAAAAATGGTTATGAAAAAAATATAGGCAACAAAGGCACACTGGGCAGAGGCCAGAAGTTAAATATCGCAAGACAAACCCAAGATCAAAATTTTTAGGCGTTTTAGAGACGTGAAGAGAAGGTGAAACTTCAAATGCGGTTTTCTCAATACTGTTTTTTTGGCATTATACTCAGCTCGTGGAGCAGATAACTCTGCAACCACTGCACAGATTTTGATTCAGTTTGTTTTGTAACGCTCCCTGAACTGTGCTTCAGGGGGCTGCGATCTTTGTTTTTTATTTTAATCTGTAAAGAATTTTTCGTAGGGTTTCTTGTTTGTAGTGCAAGTGTGCTCATTACAGTGTAGCTGGAAAAATGTTAACTACAAAATTTAGTGTTGCAAAAAAATTATTTTGAATACACAGCCCCCTTCAGCATACATTTGGCTGTGCGTTCAGTAATTACCAACTATTCTCGTCATTTTATAAATCTGCCAGCCCCTCCACGAAGATCAATGAAGAAATAACTTGTATCTCATTACGTTTTTCTGTTATCACCTCGAAATTTTTATGAAAGCACTGTGAGGCCATTTTTAGTGTTTGTGCCAATTTTCATCAAAATCCAACAAGAAACAAAGCTCGTTAGAAAGGCATGTCCCCCCTTAACCCCAGTTTGTTCGCTGACCCACTCTGCCCTGTTCTCGTCTCTTAACGTTCCTTTCCATCACTCGCTGCGTCGACCTCAATTTAAGCTAAACCCTCCTTGCAAGCCTCCCGGTTTCTGCTCTGTAGGCAAGTACTGCTAAAATGCAGCTCTTATATACCTTCCTCTTGAGGATTAGTGGTAGATTACCATTCACGATTGCAGAATGCTTGCTAAACGTGACCTACCCCTTCCTTATTCTTCAAGTCAATTCCCTCACATGGTTCGTCCCTTCGCTTGCTACCTGTCCCAAGTAGCCATATTCCTTTACAACTTACAGTGCCTCTCTACGCAACGGAAAAAGCCGTTTCCTGCCAAGACTGTTGCACATTAGTTTTGCGCATACTGATTTTCAAGCCTACTTTCCTGCTTTCCGAGTCCAGTTCTGTAATCATGAGCTGTAATTCATCCCTTAAGTTACCCAGCGAATCACAGGTTACCGAGATACTCTCGTTTAACTCATACTCTTCTCAATCTAGAGTCCTGAAAACCTCCTGTACATGCGGTGAATAGCATTGCAGAGATTGTGTCATTCTGCCTTACACCCTTTTATATTGGAATTCTGTCACTTTCTTTATGAAGAACTATGGTGGCTGTGCATTCACTATAGATTTCTTCCAGTATGTTTATGACAGGTTCTTCAGTGCCCCGATTTTGCAGTGCCTGCATTACTGCTAATGTCTCGACTTAGTAAAACGCCTTCTTGCAATCTATGAAGGCTATGTATAAGGGTTGGTTGTATTCTGCAAATTTCTCCATTATTGAATTGATAGTATGAATATGGTTCATTGTGGATAGCCTGTACAAAATCCTGCTTCGTCCTTTGGCTGAGTGAACTTTAATGTCACCTTAATTGTGTTAGCTATTACTTTTGTATATAGTTTGTAGAGAATGGACAGTAAGCTGATTGGCCTGTAATTTTTCAAGTCCTTGACATCTCCTTTCTTATGGATTAAGATGATGCTGGCATTCTTCCAAGATCCTGGTACCCTTCCCGTCAAAAGACAATTCGTATATAAGGTGGCCAGTTTTTCTAACACAGTTTCTCCACCATATTTAAGGAGGTCCGTTGTTATCCTCGCCAGCGGCTTTGCCTCTTTGAATTCCTTTTAGGACTTTCCTTACTTCCCTGCTGTTACTGGTAGGATGTCAAATTCCTCTGGACTATTATTGTTCTTCACAACATTATCCTGGCTGTTTTGGCTTCTCTGTAGAACTCCTCCCCCACCTCGACTATCCTATTCACATTGGTTATGACACCGAATTCCTTGTTCTTTACAGCATAAATCCGATTTTCGCCTATGCACTTGTTTGCCTTTGCAGCTTTTAGGCTTCTGCTGCTTTTTACAGCCTGCTGAATTCCCTCCATGTTATACCTCCTGACATCGGCTACTTCACACCTATTGATTAACTTCGAAAGCTCCACGAGCTCTATTTTGTTGGTTGCATTTGATGCTTTCATGGTTTGTCATCTATAAATAAGATCTTCGTCTCCTTAGATAGTTTGCCAGCGTCCTGTCTACTGACTGTATCTTTGACTTTCATTGCACACTTGACGATACTATTAGGATCATTGTGTCAACACCAACGTCAGATGCCTCATTTAGTGTCTCGAATCTATTCTGAAGTGAAACTTGAATTCTAGTACTTTTCCTCTCACCATTAGTTCAATAATTGGTTTCTTGCGTATTGGTTTTTGCACCCGCTTTTTAAAATTTAGGTGAATACGAGCTCTTTTCATTCTACGGTCACTGCATTGGATCTTGCCGACTACTTCTACATCCTGTACAATGCCTGGGTGCGCACACAGAATGAAGTCTATTTAGTTTTTACTTTCGCCACAAGAACTTCGCCACGTCCACTTAGTTAGCCGATTTTCTAAAGAAAGTATTTAAGATTTGTAAATTATTGCGTTCTGCGAACTCTACTGGTAACTCTCCTCTGGCATTTCTAGACCAATGCCATGTTCCCCCACTGCATGGTCTCCGGCTTGTTTCTTGCCTACTTTGTCATTAAAGCCGCCCATCATAGTATACTGTGTCTTTATTAATGGCCGACTCTACGTCTTAATAGGAGCGTTCAACCAAATGATCATCACGGCTCAATGTAGGTGCGTAGGCCTTTAAGACCATATTGTGCCTTTTGTTAAACGTAATTATGATACTTGCGACCCTCTCACTCATGTTAGAGTATTCTCTATGTTGCCAGCTATATTCTTGTGTATAAGAAACCCCATCTCTAGTTCTTTTCTGTCAATTAATCCACGGTAGCATAGGACGTGGATTAGCATGAGCCTCACATGTCCAGCACTGTATGAGCCTCACATGTTCTAACTTCCCCTGAGCCTTATTACATCCTATTTAACACCCGATTTCTCGATTAGCACAACTAGACTAGCTTCACTAGATAGTGTTCTAGCGTTGAAGGTAGCCAAGTTCAGATTCCAATGGGGGCCCTGTCCTGACCCACAGATTGTTAGCACCCTCCGCTACGTCCCAGGTCTGTATATATGTATTGCTGTATTTATGGGAGGTTGTGGCCAGATACTGCACCAGGATGGCCAAGCCTACTCTGGTGAGGAAGGGCATTACCGGCAGCTGGTGCCAGTGAGACCGCACCGCAGACCTTTTTTTTTTTTTTTTTTTTTTTTTACGATTCCTTCATCATCACTTGTTTTAAGTAAATATACAGTTGGGAGTGGTGCGGCATCTGCATTTAAACTGAATTTTGTCATAGCATGCTAGGCTGCTGCGCAATCTAAGTAGGGGGTTCTGTTGCCCTTTGTTAGCACTGTAGAATACCACGCGACTGCATATCAACTTCCAAGTTCACCCGACTCTTAGCTTGCTTTGCCTTTTCTCGACTGTTTGAAAGTCTATGCTTCCTTTAAAAAAAAAAAAAAAAAAAACACTCAGCACAGTTTCGACTTCTAACCTTGCGAGCTTAGGCCGGCTTAGAGCTATGGATGACTCTCCTTTTCATGCGTTTACTCTCTCCTAGCTTCTTTCTGTTTCTCTCAATATTGACATCATTGGCTTCAGAGTGTCTGTAATGGTGGAGTTCTGCCGATTTCGACTGGTCACACTCCCACTTTCAACGTTTCCTGTCAAATGACGAGTTGCGCGCACCTGTTTTGCCAACTAATTGGCTACTTCCGTATATAGACAATGTTAACTGCACAGCTTTAAGAAATGTATAGACAATGTTAATTGCACTGTTTTAAGAAAGAGAATAAGTCAGATGTACTACTTTATGTGTACTGTATTATGATAAAAATTAAGAAAGTAAAGCGTACAAGAAGAGAACATTCCGGCAGCAGGAACCGAAATGGGAACCCTCGGATATACGCCCGCTTTACTGTTTGAACCATGGCAGCAATCTGCCTCTCATCCTTTTTTTTTTTTAAATTGCAGCACAGACTTGCCTTTACGGCACACATGCATTTATGTGTATTAAATGTGTGCCGTTATTGGGTATAAAATGAAATATACTTTCTTGTGGAAAGTGTTATCATGCATCCAGCCACTGTAACCGATTGTGTCGCTGTAGCGAAGGATGGCTTGCAGGAGATGAGAGTGTTCAGACTGTAAAATTGACCGCTCCAGTAATGCAAGCAGATGCATGCCACATTATATGGACATGCCAAGGGTAAAAGTCCTAAATGTGGCCATAATCTGACGATCACCCGGTCGTACATAATGTGGACGAGAGGACGATCACCGCCATAGCTCAGTTGGCCGAGCATCGGGCACGTTATCCAAAAGTTGCAGGTCTGGCGCCTGACGGAGGCGAGTCGTCTTTTTGTCCACATCATACTTTCTTCACACTTATGTGTGAAGAAAGGCCTAGTAATTATTGGCCTAGATTTAACACAGTACAACTACAGCATCCACTATGGACAGACGCATCCACTGTTGAAGGGAGCACCTGCATTCGCAGCATGTTTCGATTTCTCTATCTTACAGAAGCATGGTGGCTTTGATCTGCATAAGACTATAACGGTAGCAGAAAGCCAACTCTTCTCGACAGATTAGCGACGTGCTTGAAGATTGCTTCTTTACCCACTTCTTACTAGAGGACCAGCAATATTGATGGTGTTCATGGGAGGTCCTGGCCCCTCTTGTGCTCAAGCTGGGTGGTCATCCTTGCAAGTGTTCCCCCTTGAGATTTCTCTTTCAAAGATCGTACGTCCAAATAGGTTGATAGTGAAATATAGTGAATCCAACTTTTTTTTTCGATTCCTTTATTTTTTTTTGTGGCCTGTACCAGTGTTCACTACCCTTAAGCTGTGCGAAACTATTGAAATCACCACTGCCGCTCGATTAGTGTCAGAAGAGACTCGAAAGAACAATGCAGTCACAAGAGCTGGGAAGGAAAATTTTTTTTAATTGACTTTTGGACAGTTTAAATTTTTTCCATAAATAAAAAAAAAAACACTAACAAAAACAAGATGGCCGCCATGGCAAAGATGTGTCCCCACACGTGACTTTTCTACCTTTATACATCAAGCGGGTACATAATAAAGAGGTTTGACTATATCAGTGATGGAAGCGACATTTTGCTTTTCAGAGCAGATTCTGGAGCAGAAAAAAATGGTGCTTTGGAGTAGCCTTAAGTGTCTTCGGAGCAGAAAAAGATGCTACAGCTTAGGGTTGCTTTTGGTGTTTTCAGAACAGATGCATGTTCCCAACGACTCCTGCAGTCTAAAACATCACTTGAGCACCTAATACATACTTACATTTATTATTAAACATGCCTTACCCTGGTATGCAGCTAGTACAAGGAGTATAGTTGGCATAAATCATGGGGGAGGAGGGTCAAGAAAGTCCGGACTTTAATGGTGTTAAGTCTGCGGAGCGCACCTCTTGCAAGAGTCACAATTGAGATTTAGAATCAGCACGTGACATAACCGAGTTAACATTTAAGTATACCACAATCAACTTTTTAAAAGGCTTTTTATTACCTGTGTTAAATGCCCCTCAGCTGTGCGAACTATGGAAATCTAAACAAGGTGAAAAAAAAAAAAGACTGAATAAAACAATGCAATTGTTCGAGCTCAGACCCCATGCTCTTTTTTCTAAATTTAATTTGAAAGCATGACTTATCTCCCATATAAATAAAAACACAACCCAAATTAATAAGATGAATTGGACACCATGGCCCGATATCTGTCACCCCTTGAGATTTTTCTGGATTTACGCCACTGAGTAGCATACTAGTAACGGTTTGCTTTTGGTTTTGCTTAGGCTCACGGGATGGTCCCATGATTCAACTTCATTCTTTTTAGTTTTCCAACAAATTTTCAGAGCAGGCTTGGAGCAGTAGCTAGCAAATATTGCACTTTGGAGCAGCATCGAGCAGCATATCTTTTGGAGCAATTGGAGCAGCACTTCCATCACTGCTATATACTGTCAGAGATGTAAAATCATTTCCATTTTTAAAAATGCAACCTTGATAACAATTAGAAGCTTATAGTAAGTGCACTGGTCATTGGCCACCATGAGGAGAGACTTCCTGTTAAGTTTCTGCAAGTGCCACGTGCAGACTCAATGAAACCACAGACGTGGTGGCACAATAAAATGTGAAAGGTAATGTTTTCCTCCGATCGTCGACTGGGGTTTTGAAATTCGAAGACTAATAACTTTAGTTCCTATACACTAATTCCGCTTTTTGCATCCGTGTTCGCATTCAACCGTGCATGCACTCCAGCCTTACACAAGGCGTACCAAAAAAACATTGCAGTGCCCCTTTGAAGTCTCAATGAAGGCTCCCAATTTCGCTACGCTGATATCATAAGCAAAACAAGAATTCCATGCAAGAAGCCTCAGATAAACTCACTGTGTTGAAGTACTCAGCACCCTGGGCTTCAAATCTGCTTGCGACTTCTTTCGTGGTCACCACCATGGCAATCGGATGGCCATTTCCAATAGGCTTGCCAAGGGTTACAATGTCTGGGCAGATGTCTGCAAAAGAAAATTATAAAAAGTTATTGAAGGGTTCGAAACTGTTCAAGTGTGGCACAACACTTTTGTTAATGTCTCATTTAGTCAATCTGCTTTCACCGAGAAAAAACACAGTTGCTATATACATATATATTATATATATATAAATATAATTATAGTAGTGCCTCACAAGACAGAACGAAATGTGACGACATACTATTGTTCAAAATGAAACTAAAAAAAGAAAAGTCGCTGCATTGCCGCAAAGGCGAAGCAATGAATGCGATAGTAACAAATGGGAAGGTCACGCGCAGAATGACGAGTAGATCGAAACGTGCCCCACGTTTTTCACGTACAAATGACACACGAAACGCACTCACAGGTAGAGATGAACGCGAATAAGCATCTCAGTTGTTACTTCGCTATGTCTGAAGAGCGCGCCTTGTTTGCAAACAAAGGCTGTGCAACGAGTGCAATGACCTTGGTGCACACGGTAACTAGAACAGAATCGTTCCAACAAAACCACAAGGCTAGCCAGGACGTGTACTACAATTATGCCCACTGCAAGACAAGGGCACACGATCGAGCATACAACCCCTTACTCTCTACGCGGGCCAAAGTGCGCTCAAGAGATGAAAGCACTGCGCCATCTTGCCGATAATGCTGAAAACGCGATAGTCCCCCCCCCCCCCCCCCGTGATGCCCGCTAACAGCGGTAAGTGGTAGATACGAAAAGCTTGCCGTTTGAACGTTGAAGGAGGTACCTCTCGGTGACTCGGTGGTTAACGCTTCAAATTCACAATGCGGAGGTTCCATGTTGGATTCTGCGCACCGCAGTTTCATATATAAGGATACGTATACGGTGCATGATATTGATGTTGACGCCCACGCCCACGCCGATGGCGAAATCCAGTCGAGAGTGTCCATATAGTCACTATCGCAATAAAAAAAATGTGGGCATTCTGCAGTAAACTCAAGTGCATTACCAATATGGCAGGGCTTTTGCAATTTTAAAGTTGAAATGAAGTGCAGCTTCATAAAAAAAAAAATAAAGAGTACAGCCTATTCAGTGAGCCACTTTTGTTACAGACTGCAAATAGTGTTGTCCTACTGCGTACATTGCATATTTCGGCTGGTTATTCACCTTAGAGGGTCCCTGCAAAACTTATAAGTAATAATCGAATGGCTTCACTGTGAGATTTTACCACTGAACAAAGTGACCATCAGAAAAATTTTTAAAGTGAGCCACGTACAAACAGAATTACAAGAATTAGTCTTGTGCTATAGGTTCTTCCTCTCTCCTTTCGTCTCTGTGAGCACAGCGATAGTTACATAGAGGATAGTTACATAGAGTTACATAGAGTAACATAAAAAAAAGGGGGCAAGAACCTATGTCCATACATAGAAGCACGCGTCCGAATCTTGAGCACATTCTTTTCCATTGTTCTTTGAATGTGTGGCTCACTTTCAACGAGATCCTGAGCACGCTGCTGCAATTCTACGTTGTGTGCAACTCCGGCACTATACAGTATAACCCGTGCAGATCCCCCCACCCCGCCATCCTTGCGGCAGCTACAATACAGTATAAGCTCGTTAATTCGACACCCGTTAATTCGGAAATTCGGATAATTCGGACGGCTCTATTGGTCCCGGCCAAAGTGCATGTTAATCTATTTGACCAAACCTTCGTTATTTCGTCGGAATTCGGCTCCGCACCGCTTAATTCGGACAAATGCTGACGGCTGCTGCTGTCAGCATTTGTCAGCAAAGTGTGATAAAGCAGCGCTGGCACCACTGGAGTGAAACCGAAACCCGAGTGGCATCGCCATCATCATCAACTAGTGGGGGCGATCGCAGCGTCACCGAACGTCGGCGTCTTCTGTCTTCTCCACTCAGCGCCTCCGACGCCATTTTCCCTTGTGTTGTGTCGGAACCATCTCTTCTTGCGGAGTTCTCTTTTTCTTCCATTGTGACCGTATTTGCATGCCACCACCATCGTGCGCTACAGTGATGGCAACGCCGAAAAAGCGGCAGAACTACGACGCGAAGAACTTGGCGACTAAAGTGAAAATTTTGGAAGCACTGAAGAATGGCGAATCGCGACAGCAGGTTATGACCAAGTACAACGTGAAGAGGAGCACATTGGGAACGTACGTGAAGAATGAACAACAGATTCGACAAGCCTTCGAAAGCAAGAAGTTTTATGCCTCTAGAAAGCGGTTGCGAACCGCAGCTCATCCCCAGCTCGAAGAAGCTTTGCTCCGGTGGATTACCGACTGTCGCAACGCGCATCTGCCTTTGAGCGGACCTCTCATCATGGCGCAAGGTGAGAAGTACGCTGCAATGATGAACATTGAATCATTCAAAGCGTCAGAAAAATGGTTTGCGAGGTTTCGAGAGAGACACGAACTTGTCTTCAGGAGTGTGTGCGGCGAAAAGGCCAGTGTTGACGAAAACGTGACCATTGAGTGGAGAAATGTGAAACTGCTAGAGCACATCGCCGCATATGAACCACGTGACGTGTCCGGTGCAGATGAAACTGCTCTATTTTTCAGAGCTCTGCCCGACAAGACGGTGACATTCAAAGGGGACGCGTGCATTGGTGGCAAGAAGTGCAAGCAAAGGATAACTGTGCTTCTTGCTGCCAATATGACTGGCATGGAGCGCTTGCCACTACTTGTCGTCGGGAAGGCGCTTAAGCCACGTTGTTTTAAGAACGTCAAAAGCCTTCCTGTCGAGTACACAGCGAACAGGAATGCATGGATGACATCGGATATTTTTCGCGGCTGGCTGCCTCAGTTGGACCGGCACTTCACGTCGAAGGACCGCAAGATAATTATGGTTGTTGACAACTGCAGTGCCCATAACTGTACAGTCGAACTGAAGAGCATCAAAGTAGTTTTTTTGCCGCCCAACACTACGTCTGCTCTTCAGCCGATGGACCAGGGTATCATTCACTACGTGAAGTCGAAGTACCGCAAGCACCTGCTAGAGTGAATGATCCTATGTTTAGAAGCTGGAAAGCTGTATCAAGTGGACTTACTCGGCGCAGTGCACATCATCACCCACGTGTGGGAAAACACTCCGCCGCAAGTCATCGCCAACTGTTTTCGGCACAGCGGTCTTGTGAGGCCCGAGCATGCAGCAGTAGCTAACGATGGCATCGAGGAGGTGTCAGCCGAGTCCACCGACGATGACTGCCCGACTTTCGATGCTGTCCTTCCCACAGATGTGACTTTTCAGGACTACATCGCGATTGATCATGGTGTCGCCCCGAGTGGTCTCCTGACCGATCAAGAGATTATTAATGATGTCACGGGCGCCCATGAAGACCACGATTCCGACAAAGAATCATGCGAGGAGATACAGCCGTGACCTCATCGCACCTCACGGGAAGTCTCAAAGGCGCTGTTAGAGGACGCTTGCCTGAATATTAGAGGACGCTTGCCTGAACACTCCCGACAGCTTGCGCGCTGTTGGCCATTTGGAACAGTTAAGAAAAATTGTGATGTCAGCCGGAATCTGCGCGAAAACGCAGACAATTACAAAATACTTCAACAAATAAAGGTATGCTTCTGCAGCTTGATTTTAAATGTTGTTTTCCCTGTTCATTCGTTAATTCGGCATTCGGTTAATTCCGACAGTTTTTTCCGGTCCCGTGAAATCCGAATTAACGAGCTTTTACAAGTAACTGTACTTAAATCGGAAACAGAAAAATCTAGACGTGGGAGAGTAGGTGTGACATACCACACTTACAAAATTGCAGGTCGACCCAGTTTAAGCAAGTATGAAGGCTAGTTGGCAGGTCGACTTAATACTGAAACCGAAACTAGTGCTTCAGTTACGGCGGGACAAACAAGACAATAGGGAGACTGACACGGTTACTTCCAACATAAAGCAAATTTTCTCGTGCATAACCAGCACTGCAACGATTCCATGTCTTCACAAAGTTTCACGGAAAGCTTGACCAGTCCCGGCGCATTGCCTCAAAAGCAGCTTCCCTGTACAGCTGCAAAGCACTGCCATTAACCTCTTCAGTCCGTGAGTACCCACATGGGTACATTTGAAAAACGCGCGCTATGCTCCTATAGTCGAAGACCGCTAGGCGAAAATGGGTTCTTCTGGACGCGGAAGCATCAGTTAACAAAATCCCCACGAGATGTCGTCGCAGGTTCATGTATGCTCTCGCAATACAGACGAGCATGGCGGCGTCACGGAAAGAAAGCGCGCGCAAGCGACCAGGTGAGTTTAACTTTTTTTCATTCATTAAATACTACATATGTGTTCTTAAATATTGTATATTAACGTTCAGGATATATTAGAGAAGGAGCATGGAAAGTTTCAGCCTGTTCCTACGTCTTGCCTTAGAGATAGCGCAACTTATTTACAACTGTACCCAATTCGGTGCTTCAGGTCGTTACGTTGAAAATAAATTTGACTCTGTTGATTGTTACAGGCAAGTTACTCAGCGATGAGGAGATTCAAGAGCTACTCTTTCAGAGCGACATTGACTTGTCTGATGATGACGACGTTCTGGATGAGCCACGCAGCAGCAGTGAATGCTCAGGTAGCAGCAGTGACGATGATGATGAAGTTAAAGATGACACGCCAGCTAGCCACAATGTTCAAGGTCGTGGCCCCATTTGGAAAGCGGCAGAGTGCGTGCTCCGTTTCAGTTATTTGTTTTGAAGATAACAGCATTATTTGACTGCAGCCTATTGAGTTTACCTTGTGACTGGTACTTTTTATTGCAGCTTCCCTCTCAGGTGCACTTCGGACTCTGCGCCGTGCCAAGTCCACTCAAGGTTTTCTATGTCTCCGTTTGCCTACTTTGCGAAGTATTTTCCGGAACCCTTTTGGAAGCTCTACGCAGAACAAACAAATCTCTATTCTGTTCAGATGCGTGACCACAGGTCAGTGCGAACGTCGCCGGCAGAAATGAAAAAACTTGCCGGAATACACATGCTAATGGGCCTTCTCGGACTCCCAAGAACAAGACTCTACTGGTCCCGCATATCGGCTGTGCCTCTTGTCACAGAAACCATGACACGCGACCGATTCTTCGAGTTACGTGGTATGCTGCACTTCGTGGACCTCAGCCAAACAACCGATGCACAAACTGAAAAAAAGTTGTTCAGAGCGGAACCCATCATCGAGTCATTTCGAAAAGCGTGCCTCGAGCTACCGCGTCCAAAAGCAGTATCTGTCGACGAACAAATGATTCCATTCAGCGGACGTTGTCCTGCCCGACAATACGTGCCCAGTAAACCAAATCCCGTCGGCCTTAAGAACTTTGTTTTGTCCAGTTCTGATGGACTTGTGTTAGATTTCGTCATCTACACAGGTAAAGGAACTGTTCCTGAAGCCGATACGAAAGAACTTGGTCTTGGCGGGGCAATAGTGAAGCGTCTTCTGCATACAGTGCCGGAAGAACAACCAGTTCATGTGTTCACAGACCGTTTTTTTTACAGGTTTGAAGCTTGCCGAATACCTTCTCCGAAGGAATGCACATCTTACCGGTACAATTATGGCAAACAGAACTGGAGGTGCGGCACCAAAGCTTCCAAACGAAAAGAACATGAAACGAGGCGAATCATGCTGCGTTGTCCGCAGTGATGGAGAAATTTGTCTCACGAAGTGGAAGGATCGAAAATCAGTTATGATTCTTTCGACTGCCTGCGGCATCACTCCAGAAGGCACTTGCAGAAGATGGTCGAAGGAAGAGAGGAAGAAAGTAGATGTGCCGCAGCTGCACTGCATCAAAATATACAACAAAAACATGGGCGGTGTTGATCTTGCGGACAGATATGTGTCCTATTACAGGACAAAAATACGTACGAAGAAGTGGACCATTAGGGTATTTGCCCACTTTCTAGACCTAGCGGTTGCAAATGCCTGGATTGAATACAGGAATGACTGCAAACTCATGGACGTTGCAGCAAAAGATATTCTCGATCAATTCGTGTTTAAGAACCGAGTTGCGGAAACGCTAATTGGCGCCCACGTCGACGAAATGCAAGAAGCCGTAAACGAAGTAGAGCAGGATCTTGAAATTGGCGAGACTGCTGCACTCCCTAAACGTACCAAGGTGACTTCCATGCCGCCAAGTGAGGTCCGATTGGACAAGTACGGGCATTTTCCAGAGCATGTGCCCTTAAAGTCTCAGATCAGATGCCGCAATCAAGGTTGCAGCGGAAAAACACGCGTTAGATGCACTAAATGTGACCCGTTTCTTTGCCTTCTCAACAGAAACTGCTTTCTTGACTTTCACTCATGTTAGGCCTGTTGTACCCAAATGGGTACAGCTGATTTCTCGTCTGAAATTACAGTTTTCGTTTTTTCTTCTTCCGAAAAGTGTTTCGGGGCTTTCAAATGGTTGCAATAAAGAGTTTATTAGAGTTTACCCTGGCTAGTTTTTCCTCAGGTCTGAAGAGGCTATAGGGAGATGCTACTCGAAAATATAGTTTCTTTAATCTGTAGCCTAGGCAAACAAAATTTTCTGCTGTATACATAGGCTCGTATGTTGATTTCAAATATGCAATCAGTTTTTTAGGAATTCGCATAGTTTTCATTTCGCACCACGACAACATGTGAATTATAGTTCTTTTTGGACATACTTTTTTATGCCATGAAATTTCTATGGTTCTGAGCCATTTATATAATAAGTTTATTTGCCATCTTTGTGAGATACAGATGGGGGGGGGATTGTAGAAAAAAAGCCGTCTCCGGACAGCTTGACTAGCCTACAATCCTATGTATTTGGCAGTGCGGCAATATTACTACAAACATATTACATATTAGTATAAATTATATATATATATATATATATATATATATATATATATATATATATATATACTCCTGCACTTTTACATATTTATACAAACACAAAGCCGTACACACACACATATATACATACAGGGGCATGCTAGTGCTTTAACATATTTCAACACACACTTTCCTCTTAAGGGGAGACGCTCCTCGAAAGTTTTTTTTTATTTCTAGTAATAGAGACTTGAAAAGTTTGTTATTAGTATAGTTTTTCATGCAGATTTCAAATATGCAATCATTTTTTGTGTAGCTGCTATAATTATTGAGTTATGCCATAAACAATAGCAAAAAGTTACATTTTTTGCGGGCACTTTTTTATGTACTAAACTTTCAGTAAAAGCACTGTGTCCGATCTTATTTGACTCTTGGTAGATTGAAAAGTGCAAATATCTATATAGATATGTCACAGAAATATTGGAACCAAGAAAAAAAAAATTGTATTGAATGACTTATTATTTTCAATCTCCCTTGAAACAATAAGCTAACATTTTCACAACTAATGCTGGTAGGCATTGCAATTTAGAGTAGATATTTGCATTCTGCATGTGTTGAAGAATATATGTGCCAAGTTTCGTTACTATACAATGAATATAAGTTTCTAAAAGGCTGCCCGAAAAACGTGAAACTGTCAGAAAAAATGAAAATGAGAAAAACAAGTTTGAAAGTTCGCAAAGTTGGCATTTATTAGGAAATCATTCTTTTTGCATCAAATTGGGGCACAATGAAAAGTACCTTGCCTTGAATGCACTGCAAGTGTCTAGAAGTCCCCTGCACCATAGCTTGGTCCTTCACGGCTCTTGCGGTCAGTGTCCTCAACACGAGCTCTCTTCGCTGTGTTGCGACGGTGTGCCCTCGCTTCTGCAGTTTGCTTCAGGTTCATCTTCCTGATGCGCATGACGTCACAGTGGTCACCATGTGTGGCCAGATCTTGTGAGGGGAGAATTCCAATGCCTTCGAGCACTTCTTCAAAGCCCCTGTGGCCTTTGTTGTACCAGAGTACAGCAAGAGCGGTGGCTGTCTCCACAGTTGTTCTGGAGGCGAACTTTGTTTTTGGACATAGCAGCCATATCTTGCTGTTCAGCGATTCGGCTGCATTCTGTGTCTTGCCATGAAGGCACCGAATAAGGAGTTTCTTCTCTGTAAGGCGCTTGTAGATAGGCATAATTGCCAGTCCTTGAGCCTTCCTCAACAGTGGGGTGTGGCGTGGTGCAGGCTCCCCCAGTGCTTCCACACGCTTGTGCTTGCACCACAAATTTGGTCCCGCGGGGCAAAAGTTGTGGCTACTGGCACCATCACTGGAGCAGCAATGAAAATACGATGCCCATATGGCAGTGTACATATTTCGGACACTGTCCTTGTTGCTCGTGATGGCGATCTTGTAATATGTTTGTAGTTTTATTATTGTCGCATCTTTCAGTTTTTCGCCTCGTGGCAGTGGCGTTGCCAATTTCCGTAGGGCAGTTCCCAAGCGCTTTGCAACGTGGTTCGTGCACTCTTCTTTGTCAATGGGGGTGTCACAGTATACATTTGCCTCGCAGACTGCAGTGTAGGCCTTGCTGTCACCATCACTTAGGAAGCTGGTGAATCGCAGTGGAGTTTCATAAGACAAGGTCCTCTGCCATATATTGACAGCTGCCGCAGGTTAGATTGCATGGGATGAGCAGTCAGTGTTTTTTTGGCAAACTGGAAGATGAAAAGCTCGCCATATCTCTTCATCCTCCCCAAGGTCCCTGTGTATACTGCAAGCATGGCAGTAGTTCGAAAGAACTTCTGCCATGCTTGCAGAAAATCGAGGCAGAGCCCCGTGTCCAGGGACACGACTGTGCCCACTCCATTGTGGCTTTTATGACCTCTTTTCTGCCAGGTGCCATCAAACATGACTGGCACATCTCTGCCGCCGACTGCGTCCTTCGTGATGTTTCGTGCCTGGTGCAAGTTTTTGCTCACTGCCGTCATCGCCGCACCATGGAGCTTCTTGCAAATGCCGTTGAATGTCTTGTGATGCATCGGGCTCGGAAGACCGAGAATCGCACAAAATCGTGAAAGTTGGTCGTGGCCTGCGCCTATAGCGCGTGCTGCCAGAACTGCCTTCACGTTTACAGCAAAGCTGTCACGCGAGCTGCCGCTGTCAAAACGAGCGCTCGTTCCTTGGTCCCCGGCCGAAGCAGTATGTCTCGACGTGTGCGTGAACGAAAGTGCAGATTCAGGGCAATCAGAATTTTGACAGCACAGTTCGAGGAATGCCGAAAGTCCTTTGCGCTTCCCAGCTGCCTCTCGCACGCCGAGCTTCCGTTCGCGGCAGGTTGGGCATTGCGCACCCGCCACAAGTGCCGTCAGCGCATCGATTTCGCAAAGCAGCATGTTCGCAGTAGCAGCATCTACCGGTCTACGTTCACTCTCGAAGAATCCAATCTTCCTTTGGGATGCACTGACGAATTCCACGGCAGCGGCTATTTCACAACGACTGTCGCAGGGTTCGGTGACGGTGTTAGGCCTATCCGAAGTCGGAGCGCCGGGGCGTTGGTCGGGGGCGACATCGTCGTTCGCTGTCGCTTTGCGAAGCGTCCGACGCCGTTTCCCTCGATACTTGTGGCGAGTTCTGAACTTTCGATTATCTGAACTGCACTTCTTCGGGCTTGCCATGACGCAAAAATGCAGAGAAACGTAGAAAAACTCGATCGCGACGTCCGAGGCTTCGCTCTTTTGCCGGAGAGATGGGAGGGGGAGGAGCGTGGAGCGCACCGCCGTCCAATGGCGGGCTCGCGCTGTGTGCCGCGATATTCAAAATGCGTGACGTTCGCGTTGTTTTTCTCGTTTTTTGTTTATTCTGCGTGAAGGCACGAGACTGGCTACTAGTGGATTATGAAGGATACGGCCTTCGCAGCATGCGTGCACGATTGCAAATGGCGGCCAACGCGTCGTTTTCGCGACAGGACGACGCGAACTTCGCCGTTTTTCGCGACTTTCGCGCATTTCTCGCGTCACCGCTGCCCACTTGGAAGCATTTTTTGATAATTTCTCGTGCGAATTTCAGCTTGATATTTTCAGAAGTAATAGATTATAGTCCAAGGATGCCAATACAGCCGGAAAAAAAAAAAGCGAAAATTTTCCGGAAAACCGCGACTTTTCGACTCGCGTCTCCCAAACAAAATCAAAAACGTGTCTGTATTGCACATGTGTATAATATATGTAGAAACCACATGCATCCTTTTATGATCTTTGAAAGAGGCCATAAGAAGATCAATTTGCATTTATTTATAGCTGTTTAGTAGTGTAGGTATTGTGTAGTGGAGCATTTGTCTTCCGTAGTTTGAATGCGGTGTTAGTACTAACCCGTCCTCCAAGTGTCTGGTACCGTAAGATGGAGCTTTTCTTTGAAGTTGGGCAAGATTACATAAGTTGTTTATGTTCCGATAGTGATCTTGTCTGTATATAAGACTCGAATGATATTGGTACAGATTATGTGCAGGGATCACGCCCGAATTCTTAAAGAAAGTTATTGTCCGATGGCCGATAATGGTTCACATTAACTGTAGAATGCAAATAACTAACCCGAAAGCGCATACACAATTTTTCTTGTCTATTAAGATGTCTTAATGTGAAGTCTTAGAATGCTCAGACCATACTAATTGCTTATTGTAGGTTCATAATAATTATACAGGCGATATAAAGTTTCAAAGGAGATACTTGTGCTGTCCACATGATAAAGTATACTATGCGAGAAAGCTTTCAACCTGATCCAGCTATCAAGAATACCAAAACATGGAGCCTTTGTCCCAAATTGTATCTTGACAAAAACACATTTTAAAAGTAGAAGCGAAAGTTCATCTATGCAGCAAAGATATGTTTTTTCAAATCATTCATTCCGTCATGGGAGCTTGGAAATCATAGTTAAATTGAGCATGTGCCTTTGTTAAACTGCTTATGAAAAATGAATGCAATGGTAAGCAACCAGGGCACAACTTCCAGGGGACTCCAGACAATGAGCTCCATTTAGTTTCTAGCAGCCACCTTGCACAGTTTTACAGCAATTTTAACCTACTTCGAATGTAATTGCAATTTTCCATTTCCTTTATGAGCTTGCTCCTTTTTCTGGTGGGTTGTCTCTCGTTGTTGAGCCGGTGTGTACGCTAGTGCTCATTGCTCCCGATAGAGGCGTAGCTATGCTCTTCGTTTCAAGAGCGCTCACTAGATGGCGCGCCGCCACTGAGGAGACGCTCGCTACACTCTTGGCGCGTGCTCTAGTTTGGTAGGAGACCACTAGGTGGCCACACCTATATATAGCGCTTGCTCTCGGCGCCCTTCCTTTCTCTTTCACCGGACATCACTCGGTGTGCGTTGATACCGCTACCCACTATGAACACCGCAGACTTGCCGTCGGGACCCTTCTAGTACTTTCCACTACATCCTGTAATTCAAGATCCTCTGGCTTGGTACTTCACGGATCACAAAGCCATTATACTAAAAGGAAAACATTCCTCCAAGCTTATGCAATCCGTAAATAAGCTCTTGAACAAAATGTATATACTGCATCAGTATGTAAATACCTGTATATAGCACATTGATATGTAAATAATAAACGTTGTGTATACAACGTGTATATACAATCACACCACAACAACTCTCGTGTCCCATCTTTATACGATGATGATTGAGCTTATGTACAGAGGATTCAGGGTTTACCGGATTTAAGGTCTAGAGCAAGCTCCTTCATCATCATTCACTCCGTGAATATGCGGAAATTTTTTTTTGGCTGAGAGAATTTTTTTTTTTTTGCCGAGAAAGTAGGGAAACTAAACTTATGAAAGCAAATGAAAATAAACAATTATAGAATTTCGGGAAACAATTGCATTTTCCGACTTGCATCGCCAATGCAGTTTCAGACTAAATATTCGTGTTATTTCAGTAAATATTAGACTTCGACGAGTTACTGCATACAAAACTTCAGATGTCGTATATTAGCTCTATGGGGGCTTGTGGTGGTACCGTGAAAACGCTCAAATTCCAAAGCATGTGCAAAAGATTGGCGGCTTTGTCATTCTTATCACCAATATCTGTTAGCATATCCCATCCAATATAGCCGCCGACCGATAAATCCGACATCGATAATTCAGACATGCTCAGTGTAATCCAGACAGCCGCACGACACCACCGATGGCCGAATACAGCATATGTGTAAAAACAACAGATATTTCCGACCGCTGCCAGATCTGCATTCAATAATCCAAACTATGTCCGAGGAGTGCACACCGAATCGGCAGCCATTATCTCCTCCGGTACCCATACAGTACAAAGTATGGTCTCAAATTTAAAACGAAAGCAAACTGGTTATGTGCGAGGCTTTACTTGGATTGGATTGTCTCACAGCTTTACAACAATGCCGATCTTGGAGGCACTGCTCAACTAGGGGAAGTCTAATCGACATCGCGAACATCCCATGTTCCTGTTCCAGCAATTCCGCGCCGTCATGGCGCTGTACTGCTATCACTGCCATTCTATCATATGTGTCTGCGGTACTGCGTTCTGCCGAATTCGGCACACGTTTTGTTTTGTGTTGAGACCTGCTTTATTTTGAGCTCTGCTGTCCAAAAAGATTGGCTGTGAAGGCACCGTTGGTACCATTTAATGCAAGTGCTGAAGGCTGCGCCGATGACTGCGGTAGGTAGCAGCTTAAAGAATAGCGCCGATTCATCCATATTAAAGATATCATTAGGTGCATTGTCTTCCAAGATGTTCTTGAGCTGACCATTTTGCCACTGCTCCACGCCATCCGCGTCAGCAGCAGCTCCTTCTTCCGAAACAGTTCTCGTGGCGATGCCGTGCCTCACCTTAAATATGGCCAGCCAGCTTTTGCTGCACACGAAGTTGTCATGGTTGAGCTGAGAAGCAAAAACCAGGGCCTACACCATGAGCCGGGGTTCGCTGATAGGCAGATTTTTCGACCGTGCAGCTTTTAACCACTTCACCAGCGCCTCCTCTACATCTGAAAACGCCGAACCGCGCAGTCGGCCCCTTTTCGTAGTTGCAGCAACACTACCGAGCAACTTCTTTTTTGAAATTCCAAATTCCACACACCGTGCTTAACGGCAGGTCCTTTTTGCGTGCCAGCGGCAATTTTTTCTTGCCACTTTCAATGTCCTAATTTTCAGCACTCGATGCTTTTGTTCCAGCTTTGGCATGATGCAAGTACGAAGCAACATAAGCACACATACACAACACGTGAAAAACGACTCGAGAGCTGTACAGAGAACACGTATGCACGGCGCCAAAACAACAAAGAAAGCAAAGGAAGCGCACACAGTGTTTGGGTGGTTGTGCAAAACGCCATCGCGTGGACAACACCAGAAACCTAGCCGGCCGAGTGCTTTTCGTTGCAGAAAAAGCCAAGAGATGGCCCTCACCAACACAGCTGCCATCATCATCAACACAAACAAGCGAGGTGTGTTTCGATCTCTGGGGCTTGCTGTTCTGTCGAAACGCCCAGTGGGAGACGACATGCCACAGCGAGTGCGCAACGAAAGTTGGAAAAAGTACTTATCAACCGATTTATACGCGATAAGCTTGTACGGTTAATGCGGATACAAAATGCATTATATTAAATGGCCGCCCAGTGGCGGATTTGACTTTACTACTTTTAAAACGGAATCTACTGTTTCAGCGGTTAAGGTTTAACAAGGTTGCACTGTATCAAGGTAAGGTGCGCCGCAATACTTTGAGATTTTCAAAAGAACTTTCGAAGATTCAAGGTGTGGGGGGGGGGGGGAATAGGGAGGGGTCAACCTCTATTGTAATCAGACCTATAATGTTCCAGTTAGTACGGTAGCAGGATTCGCCTCTTGATACAGTTTGGCGCAGCTGTCATATCACCGGGGTTAAACAGTAGGATCAGTTTTTCCACACGTTTATAAAATTCACTTGATAGTTCACACTATTATGTTGCACGCGAAGCCTTCTGGTCCTTGTGTTTTTACACAGCGTATTCATTCAGTACACTCAAATCAGCCAATGACCATGTGCTTATGAGGCAAAAAAAGCTGACCTTATGAGATCACTTATCATGAACAAGCAATCTTTAGCAGGCTTTCAAATTTGACTGCAAATTTCATGCTGCATTACAACGTTTGGCTCTCATGCTCGCATGAGCCCAGACTGCCAATCAGCAGCATTTTCTGCAGCTGATTGGCATCAATCAGCTGCAGAAAATGCTGCTGATTCAGCAGCATTTTTTTCAGCAGCAGAAAATGCTGCTGAAAATCAGCAGCTTAAGCAGTACGCATGCACTGACAAATGAAAAACACTGTCAATCAGGGAGGGGGGTGGATCTTGCATGTAAAGCTCCACATTGTTACAGTTACATGAATACAAGCAATTCTTACCTTCACCCTGAAGCTGGAAGCCCCACATGTACTCTCCAACGCGCCCGAATCCAGTCTGGACTTCATCAGCAATGCATACTCCACCAGCTTCCCGAATGTACCTTGAGGTAACGAAAAAAAAAAAAAAGTCCATTGGATGAGCATACGGTCATTGAACTCTGAACTGCCAATGATGAATGAACTCTCGAAAAAATGTAGCACCACCAGGAGATTTTTACAGTAAATAATTCACATTACAAGCAATCTCTTGCAAATGTGCTAGACAATATTACCGTGAAAAATGGAATATAGGTCGACCCCGCCCACCCCAACTTTGTGGCACACCCTTATCTTGATGAATACAAGACACAACCACCTGCACTGGGGCGAAGTTTCTTTTTATTTCAAGATTATTCTTATGTAGTTAAACGCCGAAAGGCCACAAAGTGCCGTCACTCAGACTCGTCCCAACTTGAGTAGGACAATGTCTGTCTCACTAGTTACCGTAATTACTCGAATCTAACGCGCACCTTTTTTCCGGTTAAGCGAGTTCATAAATCGCATGCGCATTAGAATCGAGTACGAACAAAAAAATTACGGTCAATCTATTGCCATCGCAAATCCAAAATGGCCGCCCCCTACGTGCGTCGGCATGGTGCGTCGGCTATTTCTGCCTATGTGTTTACCATGTGCGGCACTTCGTACATGTGCTGAGGAGTTCGTCATCTAGTAGTGCATTAGCATCGACGACGTGGAAGGGCCGACTCCAAAAACTCGAGTGCACCACGATGCCGCTTTTAAAAGAAAAGTCATCGCGTGTGCAGAAACGGACGGAAATCGGGCCGCATCGCGGTCGTTCCCGAAACGTGCGTGCGGGACCGGCGGAAACAAAAGCAGAAGATTGTCGACAGCAAAGCTTCACGCAAAGGCTTCAGTGAACCACAGCAGGGTCGGTTGCCGCAAATTGAAGAGCTGCTCCGCGAGTATGTGCTTGAGGAGCGAGCAGCACAGCGGCCCGTGACGACAGAACTGCTCCAAGTGCGGGCTATGCAATTAGTCTTAGAAAAAAGTCTAATGCGGAGCCAGTTTAAAGCGAGCAGGTGCTGGCTAATTAACTATATGAAGAGGAAAGGCTCTTCCCTCCGAAGGGGAACATGCATATGCGAAAACTTTTGCGGAGAAGTACGATGAAAAGCTTTACAGTTTTCAGAGGTTCGTCCTAAACTTGCGGCGCAACAACGGCTACCTGCTTGGGCAAATCTGGAATGCCGATCAGAAGGGGGCGAAGCAAGTTCGCGTGCTGACATCGGTCCACGGTAAAACTACAGTGACGGCAATGCTCTGTTACACGTCAGATGGGCACTAGCTTCGCCCGTACCTCATATTTAAATGGAAGACAATCCCGAAAGGAATCGTTTTTTCGAGTGGTGTGATCATGCGGGCCAGCAAAAAAAATGGGTGCGCGTTGCAAGCGATGTCTTACGTTTTTTTTTTTTTTCGCGGTGGAAATCGGGTGCGCGTTACAATCGAGGGCGCGGTAGAATCGAGTAAATGCGGTACGTCCCAGAGTGCATCGTCCTCCGATCGATCCAATGCCACGCTGATGCAGCATTAGCGGAAACACTTGAGCGTCATCTCTTGCGGGAGAGATTTGCAAGCTTACGACACCCAGCCACAAACGGATGCGAGCGGTGGATGTCGTAGGCAGTCAGCGGGGATCTTCGGATTGTCGCCCAGCATTCACTCATTGTAAAGCTCACGCACACTAGGTTTATTGAGCACTACGTTTAGTGGCTGAAAGATTAATGTTAGTCCCCCAGCGATCACAAGGTCCGCCTGGCCATCGGACAGAGCTCCCTTTACATCGGCCGTGAGCTGGCATCGAAATGAGTCGAGAACCAACATGATCGGTTGCTGAAAAAGCGCACCAGGTCGCCGATTCCACACGAGCTGGATCCACTCAAGCATAAGGGACTCATTTGTGAACCCTACTTTGTTTTGTTCACTCTCACGATAACATCCCGGGGAAATGCTTCTTTTGGTAGCCCCTTTTCTCTTGTTTTTTGTCTTGAAAATAATATTAGGGGCTAGCTTTTCTTTCCATTGACACGTGCACGCGAGCATCACTGTAAATTGCGAATGGTCGTTGCCTGTTGTCAAGAGCTTCACTTGCTTGGAGGATCTTTTAGTGGTCACAGTCTGGTTTCAAGGCATATCGTACCAGATTGGAGTGTAGTCAGACTTGCCCATGTGTCCCATCATGCAGCAATGCTGTTGACGAAGCCGGATGAGGAAGCGCTGATACTCGACCATCATATCAAAATCTTCGGGTAGCTTTTTGAACACGGAAGTACGCTGCCTCAGCGCAAAGCCCTCCCGCTTCATAAATCGGCACAACCGCTATGGCGAGCCCTTGAATTGCGCCCTTGTGAGCCCATAATCGCGAGTTATCTCGATAGCTTTGACCCGGATGCACTCTGCTATCACAGGCAGCGGCCTTGCACGCAGCTCTCGAATGAATTCGGCGAGTAGCATTTCCAGTTCGGGGTGCACTGCTGTCAGACCAAGAAACTAAGTTTTTTTCTTTTTGGTCGCTGCAGGATGTGATGCGCTACTTTTGGTTTTTCCAATATTGGACACTTTTCTACGATGCACCGAATTCCCTTTGTGCCAACAGGTTACCGTGCGGTTCAGCATACTTCGATAACTTTTTTTTAAATTCTATCGTAAACTGACGTCGGCTACCACTCATTTCTGAAGGAAATAGAAAAAAGAAAAGAGCCTGACAAAGGTAACCCAAGATATATGGCGTTGCCAGAACACTGTAGGGCTTGCCTAGCCTTGCCCAACGGCGCCGCTGCTGATGCTCACGATGGCAATGGAGGCTTTTGACTTCAGCTGACCATTGTTGCGAGACTTTCAGATTTTTCTCTGGCAATGACCGGTGTTGAAGACAAGGGTCAACTTTTCATCCCTTTTTTTTTTTAATTCGACCAATATTCCGGTTTTGACGGTAGTAAAGAGTATTACCGGTCTCTCTTTCACGAGTCCTTTCTATAGAAGGGCCCAATATGAAGGTTGCATTTTTTTTTAATACTTTTCATAGCTATAATCGGTTTCCACACTGCACGCCTGCGATGGAAAACAAAGCCATGTACAAGCAGTGGTCTGCAATGACAGTGAGCACACTCCTAAACAAAATGAAAAAAAGTTGTGCACTGCAAAAAATATTACTTTAGGCTGCCTTCTAGCTGCAGTAATAACGAGCAGGTGGGGGTACTGATTATGGTCCTTGCTTCCTGCATTGCATTTTTCCGCATAATAAACAATAATGAGAAATTTACCACAACTACCAACAAATATAGCAGCAGACAGGCACTGAGGAACTAAGGCAAATGCTTATGAAGATATTAAAATATTTTATGGAATACTGTTTTGCCCACTTGAGATGGCTTTGAATGTGGTTCACTGAAATATAGCACTGTAGCAGTTTGACACGACCTGCTTTGCACTATTCATCAATTGCTGCAGTCTGAAGTCTGCTGTACAATGCAATGAGCACATTTCAACCTACTGCTTGACATAACGAGCATGGTTTAAAAGGCACTAGTATACTCACTGGTAGACATTGCGCAGGTAGTTTTTGGGCAAAGGAAACTGCCCACCACAGCTGACAAGCGACTCGTGTATGAAGGCAGCAATGCGGCGACCATCCGAGTGAGCCTGGTTGACGAGGTTGAGAACTTCTTGGGCATACATGAGACCCAGGTCGGTGCCAGGTGGGTAGTCACAGTCGCGGTACTTGCCCCGGTAGGTGCAAGGCAAGGGAGCCTAGAGAACATACGTCACAGATCAGGAACTTAAAGGTCAGGCGTTTGAGAGCTCTATTCTGTCGACGATTACAAGTCCAAGAAGCACGTGCAGAGAAAAACATGCCATGCACTATTCCCGAGTGAAACATTTATGATAATGTGACAACTAAAGTGCCTCACTTAAGGCTCATTCACAAGGAAGCCGGCATGGCAAAGTGGTCTTTTCAAAGCGACGAGTGCATGAACTTGTTGAGACCACGTGCCTCCCTCGGCTGGCCACGTGGCAGAAGAGGTGGGCGTCTGTCACTTTTGCACACTTGTCGCCGTCACGTGGCAATTCTTTTCCCGAAGGTACACTGCCGCGGCTCCACCGCATGACGCTCCGAGTGACTGCGGCAAAGCAGCGAGCTTTGGCGGACGGCAAAAAATTAGTCGGCGAGCGATCGGCCTAGCCGCCTCATTTTCCTCCCGCTTTCGCCGCCTGGAGAGGAGGTTTTCCCCGCTTTCAGCGTTGCCGCCTCGCCGCTTTGGCCACCCCGCCTTCAGTGTGAATGAACCTTAGTTAAATAGCAAAAGGAATAAAATTGAATAGAGCTGTGTGAATGGCAAAATTTTGGGTGCAATGCAAATTGGAAGTCTGGGTGCAAATTGAATCAAATATTTTTTAATCTTCCTAACCCTCTACTGCATGAATTGTGAAAAAGACATTTTAAAAATTATTTTTTCAGCTTTTATTATTGATTGAATAAACCTACATGTGTACAAAAAGTTTAAGAGTTTTAATGGCTGTATAATAAAGATACAGCTTTGTGCCAAATATGGCACACCATGAAGATGGCAGAGTGGTCTTGCTGCCATGGGCGAAAAACATAGCATGGTGTAAGGTGGTCTTTTTAGCATGATGTGTGGAATGAAATGAAACATTTGTGTGCTGCGTTCAGGCACAAATAATTGTTGCACCTCCTGCATCTTACCGACGACCTCTTTAATGAGAAGAGACATGGACATCTTGTATATAAATTCTGGCCAGAGGCCGACTTGGTCAGATAGGGGACGTCTTTGGGGGACATTGGTGCAGGCAGCTTCCCCCCCCCCACTTTTTTTTTTTTACTTGAACCTAGAATTTATTGTCTTCTCTACAAGGCCTTCCTGAACGCTTTTTGGGTAAGCACACGTTGCGAGAAGTAAGACATTCTGTAATTTCAGTTTTGAGTCGAGCCAGCGATGGTACTTTCTTCCAAGGCTGCTCCTGCACCCTCCTATACAGTAGCCATGCAGCTACTACTGATAAGTCTAACACATGCGTGAAAATTCGAAGTGCCCACTTTTTCGACCCGATATGCATGCGGTAAAGTCCAAGCAGAGACTCGAGCAGGTCAACTCCGCCCGTGTGTCTGTTGTAGACCTTTACTGCGCTGGGGTAATCGTTTTAACAAAACTTCTTGGCTAAGGTAAACTAGCGCTAAGTCTTTTGAACTACCGTATTTACTCGCGTAATCCTCGCACTCGCATAATTATCGCACCCCCCAACATCGCCCAACAAAAATAAGATTTCTTTTTTTCCTCGAGTAATTATCGCACCCCCCAAAACTTCTGCAATAATGTCGTCTGCTCTTTCCAGCCACTGATGATCATAGCGCATGCCATCTGGCACCATCTCTTAAGCATCAAGCGTACTATTCTACAGAGATTCAATCCAAGTCAAGCCGAAGTGGCCAGTGTGCGTTGCGGCGCGTTTTGTATGTTGTGTCGGTAATCTTGTCACGTTACGAGGCGATACTGAATCTGTACAGCTGCTTTCAAGTTGCAAGTGATAGATCATGCACTAAACGGCAACAGGGCCGCCGGTAGGCCCTTCGGAGTCTACGAGTTTTGTGTTTCGCTACTGGTGATGGCAGCTTAAAGCCACCAAAGCGCGTTGGGTCTGCCGTGTGCCTAAAACTGGGATTAATGGTAAACTTTATTTCTTCAGAAGGAAACTGTGGATGATTCTGTTAAATAGCTATCGGCCCAATACCGACATCCCATGCTTACCTTTTGAGGGCTCCTGTTGAGCGACGCTACCGCTACGCTCGCACGCTTTGCGTATGGTTTTCTAATTCTCGACTATTTGCTTCCACTTTTTGTGTCTTTAATAAATCTTGTCTTGTGTTGTATCTCTGCTTTTATTGTTGAGGTAAGTTCTAATTAGTACTTTTTAAAGCTTGCTGTAAGTTGCTGGTGTGAGAATCCCAATTTGCGGCCACTTCGTTTTCTTTTTCGCTCTGTACCTTTTCGTGGAAAGTTTTCCCCGCGTAATTCTCGCACCCCCCAACTTTGCATCAGTTTTCCGGCAAAAAAAAGTGCAAGGATTATGTGAGTAAATACGGTAGATCCCTCCCAATAAAGCTCAACAGGATTGATATGGCACCGTTATCGTACAAACGAACATACGATAACTCAATATCATCGAACGTGGTTGCGAGTACCTGTGAAGCACTACATCTTTTACATTTCAGTTAATTTTCGCTTTTCAGGCGGCAGTATAGTAGACGATTAGCTCTTGCTGTACAGAGCGACGAAATTCCTTCTTGTGAAAGAGCGATCTGTGATGACGTGGATGCATTTGTCAGGCTGTGGTGCTACGCCTTCACCATATAACACTTATATCCCTTCCCGTGCCATTTCCTACTACCTGCAACATGGTAAATGCAAGTTTGCGGTGCTCAGCCGCAGTTTCGGAGGAAATTGGATAACCGAAGCTTGAGAACCTCGCATTATATACATTTGTCTTGCATTTCACAGGACAGATGGCACCACAATACGAATTTTGTCTTTCAAGTTCATACTGTGCCAAATTTGGCACACACTGGTATTGCGTTCTCTGGTGTAGTCGTGGAGGAACTTCAGAGAACTAATAATGGGCTTGAACTTACAAGACCATAAAGTATGCCAATATATTTTTTCTGTTTGTGAGGTGGAAACGTTCATAGCAAAAAAAACACCATACCTGCCAAGTTCCAAGGATTCTGAATCCGGGAGATTTCCGTGACAGTGGTGGGGAGAGGGTGCACTGAATTATTTGCCCCTATTCTTTTTGGAAAAAAAAAAAAACCAGGACAAACAAACAAACAAAAAAAAGACATTGCAAAAAAAGCAAAAAGAGGTGGGGGTCTCAATCGCAAGCACCAACATAAGCGTTGCGGTCTTATAGTGGCTTGGAGTGGCCACACACGCAAGGGTAGGGTTTCCCACTAAGGTGAGAGTCGAGGGTAGGGTTTCCTACTAAAGTGAGAGTACAACTAGCAGAATCTACTTCTGTCAAAACAACTCGCGTACGTCTTTCTGGGACACACATGAATGGACGGGACGGCACAGCTGGCTGCCGCAAAAGCGCGGGTCAAAGCCTTGCTCACTACTAGATTCTTTTGACAGGAACGCCAAAATGCATCTGGCCTTTTTTTTTTTTTTACGAATTTAGTGCCTTTCCGACGCTGTGTTAGCAGCGCGCCCTCGGGGCTTGTAGATCGCTATCGCGTCGTTGCGACTGCGGTTTTATTCGCGACGGTTGCGGCAAACCGTAGTTCCTTTTTCAATCCCTATGCGCTTGCCTGCGCATGCACTGCACCATCGTTTTATGTCATCTACAATCGCATTTGCCGGGGTTTTGTCCGCCGAATTTGTTGAAAGCAGCGCAGCTTCGACTGGTTGAGCGTTGGATGCACACAGACTTTTGGGATTCTGTCAGTTATGTTGTCGCCATACATGATCGTATCAAGAATTTCTACGGTTTAGTCAACAGCGGTTGTGGTACCGACAATCACACACATTGTAGAAGACTGCGCGTGTGCCGGTCACACTCTTACTTCCGAAGCTTCGAGTACTCTGCTCTCGGTCTTCGTTCGACGGTTTCTATACGAAAGTTTGTATCACCTGCCATGATTAGGAAAGGTCTTTGGAACATTCGAATTTAGACCCAATGGACATGGTGAAATCAGGCTGGGGAACTTCTCGAATTCGTATCTGCCGCGGTTTCGCATCACTAAGATTCTACTGTACGTTTAGATTAATGCCTCTTAAATTCATTTATAATAAAACGGGGTAGATTCGAAAAGCCAGGAGTGGATTGAGCTGCATTTTTTTTGTCAATGCGGCCACATCATGCACAGAAATTTAGATTTCCGGTAGATTTTCATGACAACCGTACAAACGGAAGAAACTATAGAAATCTGGGAGACTCCCGGACCATCCGGAAGACTTGGCAGGTATGAAATAGCAATTTCCCGTGTTTGCACCCTCTGACAACCGCACAAACGGAAAAAAGGGTCAAAATCTGGGAGTCTCCCGGACAATCTGCAAGACTTGGCAGGTATGAAATGCCGATTTCCCGTGTTTGCTCCCTCCGAGTTACAAATCGCATCCAAAAATGCACTTGCCTCTGTTTCGCTTAACCCTCAAGAGATATGGAATTGCTTGCACATCCTAAATGCGCATAGCTAGGAGAATCGCTCCGAGTGTATCACATTCTTTATTGGTCTGGAGAATGCGATACCATCAAAGATATTTTTTTTTTTATGGGACCAGAGGTACCATTTCTTGGTACATTGTTTCTTGCCCACACCAGCAAGGAAAAATCCTAAATGGTATGTGCGAAATATAGTACACCATGGAATAGAGGGCTAGCATAAATTTTGAATAGTTCAAAGCGAAACTGCTGAAAGAAAGAAAAAAAATTAAGCTGGAGGAGGTTCCTACATATGCTCCGATGAGATAAGCAACATGAATTTCTTTTCGCTAGGGTTATTGATTCGCTGGCGGGGTGGTATAGCAGATTCTTATCAAAAATGAAGCAATTCAGAGGCCAAATCGTATCAGTACACAATTTGGTGCCACCAAAATATTGCGAACAGAATTTCATACGTGACAAGCAAAGATGCTATTTTTTCAGCCTCTCCTCCCCTTTCAACTTCTGTAGAAGCCAAACTGATGTGGCAGACAAGGTTGTGCTTCCTTCAAATGAAGAGCTACAAATCTGCCTCGTAGACGTCGACATACAAGAACATTTGAAATTTGGGATGCTAAAAATCTTCCACGTACAATTTTTCAAATTTCCTGTCCAAATTTCTGGTACAGAACAGCATTAATTAAGCCCCCTCCCCCTCAGCCACATCTATCATCTGCATGTTGGAACCAGCATTTTCTTGAGTCAATACATTTGCGACCGTAGCGGGGCTTGAAAGGCAGCTTTGCCGCAATACAGAAGTGTTACGAGGCGAAGCACTTAAAAAAAAATCTCAAAGGGCTGTGTTTAATTGGACATTGACTGCATTTGTCTTGGGATGTTCAAACAGTAAAAAATCCATTGTGAATAGCAAACACTATTAGAAAAATATTAGAAATTTCGAATATTCGCACTCTCCTACTATTCATTTTTCGCCAAAGCTGTCAGCTTTCGACCATATGCTTATATTTATGCCTACATACACTGCATTCCTTCAATTTGGCAGGACTTGCCATAAGAAATGGGCTTCGTGTTAGAACAGCAGTAATGAAGACACAAACTTCAGTTTTTCTTAAGGGAGGACGCTGCTTTTGTATAGAGAAAAATGGCAAAAAAATCATTTTTTTTGAAAATCAAGTCATCAGTTCCTGGAACCCTTTTTCTATCAGATTCCAAAATATCTACACTGAAAACTGCGCAGAAGTACTTCAGAAAGTACTTTCACCCTCCTGGGCTGGAAAAATTTTTCTGGAAATGACGAGAAAACAGCGATTTTCAAAAAATTGTAGCTTCACGTTGGCGCCGCCGGGAGCCGGCTTCTTGGGCTCGTAGGAAAGAGCATTTTGACGTGTTCAAATTTTCCGCCTCAGCTGGCTTCTCTTAAAAACAAGCGCACGAAAAGCAAACGTTTGAAGGTCATTTTGAGGCCCCTTATAGGCTGTGGCCGCCATGTTGCACCAGCTCACTTTACTATTGGCCAGATGCTCGCTCCAGGAGATTGTCATCTGCTGCTTGTGCGTCGCGACGATATGGCTGTCAAAAATCGCTAGTTCGCGACATATTCAGGGCTCAACTATCACTTAGGATATACTAATTGCGCTTTAGTTAGGAGCTGTAAGCGGATGCTCAATCAGATTACTACAAGCACGCGTGGTCTACGAGCGCGGCACGTAATCGTAGTTGTCTTTAGGCCTAACTCCGCTTACGGCGAGACTAACTTTGCGAGCAAGAACGGCGCGCTAGCATACTCGTGGCAACATGCTTCTTAGCAAACAATGAAGCACATCACTCGCTAGCTCCTTGAAACCGCATACAGCCATTTTACACTTGCCAGCGGAGTTTTGCCCGTCGGCATTCGAAATTTCGATAGCAAGGGCACTGCACACCAGTTTTTCTTTTTTTTTTTTTTTGTCATCAAAGGTACACATTTCACACATCGTCACCGAACACCGCCGGCAAGTGCATCACGCGCTGGCTGTGCTGTCCACGCGGCCGCACACTTCCCGGTCTTATGGAGGACTGCCAATAATCTTTTGCGATGCAATTTAGACATGCTTGGAGCCTTGCTTGGTATCGCCGCAGACGTCTATGAATGTTCAGAGACAACAAAAACCTTGTAGATTAGCATTTCCGCGACCGGCCATATGATGATGCGCTTCACGGCTAGTGGCACAGAGTATGTAAAAAGCAGGAGCATGAATTTTTTTATGCCCGACCCGTGTCATTAAATGAACTGCTAAAAATTCCTGTACAACCAGTTTTCTGCCCATAAACATTCGTTATTTGGAAAGAAGGTTAGGCTGTCATGGTGCTAGCCATTTTTCTTATGCAATGAACTTCTCTACACAAAAAAATGTTCACTTATTATTTGCAATCATGAAGTACCTAATAATGCTAATGAGAGCTTAAACACAAAAAAATTCAATTACAATCTATTCTGTCATGCCTACTATCACACCACTCCTTCATACAGAGAACTTGGTTTGAAATCCATACTTGTTCTTTGTAGAAAAAAAAAAGGTTATGAAAAAAAAATACTTATAGGCAACAAAGGCACACTGGGCAGTGGCCACATGCCCGAGAAGGCAAATATCACAAGACAGACCTAAGATCACAGTTCTTAGGAGCTTGGCATTATGCTCAGCTCGTGGAGCAGATATCTCTGCAACCACTGCACAGATTTTGATTCCATTTGTTTCGTAACGCTCCTTGAACTGCGCTTCAGGGGACTGAACTCTTAGTTTTTCATTTTACTCCCTAAAGAATTTTTTGTAGGGTTTCTTGTTTGTAGTGCAATCGTGCTCATTGCAGTGTCACTGGAGAAAACGTTCACTACAAGTTCTAGTGTTTCAAAAAATTTGTTTTGAAAACCCAGCCCCCTTCAGCACAGATTTGGCTGTGCCTACAGTAATTACCAACAATAGTAAAACCTCGTTAATTTGAAGTCACTGGGCCTGCAAAAAATCTTCGAATTAAGCAGGTTTTCGAATTGACAGAACGTACAAAAAAAAGGATGCAAGGAACTTGAAATCATTCGAAGTAACCGGGGATCATTGTTTGCTGTGCCGGCTAGTCTGCAGCTCCATGGTAATGTTTTTCAGCAGTACCTCGTCTTTATTTTGTCTCAAGCACGAAGGAATGTCGGGGCTCAATGCTGCCACCGAAAAACAATAACAAAATAATAGCATTGTCGTGATAAACTGAAATGCTAGCCTGTGAAAAATAACACTTCTCTGCAACACAGTAGCGACATCCGGGCAGCATATCACATGCTCTTGGCTGCGTCAGCACGTCATCATGCTACCATTCTCCCATTGCTTTTGGTGCAATAAAGAATTTATTGATGGCCAGTACGGCGGAATTGGCAATGTGTTTCATCTTTGAAGCTTTCGAATAGAGTTTTCGAACCAAGTGTTGCAGGCAAGAACTCTGCCCGCAGTGCAAGTGTGCCGGTTGCTCCAGCAATTTGCAATCGAAGATTTGCAGACATCACTAATTCCACCTAACTGTCTCTCATTAGGTTCTTTACAAACCCGGAAAGAATGAAGAAATAAATCATGACACGCTGACGTTGAGAGAAAAACGCAATATGCTGTTCGCGCGTCAGCATTGTGCTGCAGTGAAGTGCGACTTGTTTTCCGCAGGCACACATTTTGATTGACCAAGCAACTTTTTTTTTTTTTTTCCTTCTCTTTACGAGCCTGAAGTAGCGAAGCTGGAGGGCTTCAGCTGCGACTTATTTGTATCACTACATTGTGTTGCCTTATCGCTCTTAAGGGCCGTCGTTTCAGGGGATCTGCGGAAAAATCTGTATCGGGAATTCAGAGTTTGCACATGACACCCAAAGTTTTCAAATTAACCAGGCTGGTACTGACTGCCGCTTCAAATTATCCACTCAGATTTACACTGAAAAGTACGGGACCGCTACAATGTTTCGAAATAAGTGCGATTTTGAAATAACAGAGTTCCAATTAATGAGGTTTTACTGTACTTTTGTCATTTTATAAATCCTCCAGCCCCTCCACGAGCTTTAATGAAGAAATAATTTGTCTCATTAAGTTTTTGAAGTATTGCCTCGAAGCTTTTATGGAAGCACTGTAACGCAATTTGTAGTGTCTGAGCCAATTTTCATCAATATCCCACCTGTAACAAGAAAGTTCGTTTCGAAAGGCATGTGTTTCCTTAATAATATGCTTTGTCAGATCAGCTATGCTCCAGTACACATCCAAAGCAGGCGTCTAGCATCCGAGCCTTCAGTCTCCAACATGCATGTTTTCTGTGCAGTGAATCGGCAAACGCTCGAGAATTATGTTTCTACTGGCTTCCTTTAACCTAAAATGGTCCTTTCTTTTCACCATACCACTTGGTGGTTACACTGGGTGTTTAAGCCATTTTGCCGAAATATTCATCGACTAGTGCTTGCAGGGCCTTAACTAAAAATATCTACGACAGTAAGCAAACCTGCCCCTCCTCCCCAATTTTGATTTATATGTGGGGTTCGACGTCCCAAACCACCATACGATTATGAGAGACGCTCCATCCCTAATTTTCAAGCAGATGCACGAGTAATAAAAAATACGATTTGTGTCATTTAGTATTCAATTTTCCTTGGCCAGAGCTGGTGTACGGCTGTCATGCTGAATAGCGCTAAGCGTACTTGCTACTGACACTTGTACAAAGACAACATTTTCTCTAACCATACTAAAAACTAAAATATTATTGCAAAAAAAAAGCAATGTAAACACAGTTTCAGCAGACCAGTAGCAAGACTAAATGCAATGTATAGCCGTCTCCAGGTCTGCGTGGAACTATCAAGCAGGCAATTTCAACTCTGCAGGATGACACCTTGTATAGGAATTGCTGGCTCCGACGTGGTCAGCAATAATAGGTCGGACCGAAATACAGGTTGACTACCCCAAACTTCATATCTCCGAAAAATAAATTTGAAAAAAAATCAAAGTATTGCAGCGCACTTTTTCCTTCATTCATACGTCACACAGCCAGCTGCACTGTGGCGACGTTTCTTTTATTAGGACACTAATCTTATGTAGTTACATGCCAGAAGGCCACAAAGTGCTGTCACTCAGACTCGTCCGAACTCGAGTCCGTTTCTCAATAGTAATGCCCCCGAGTGCATCGTCCACGGATCCATTGAATGCGTTACTGATGCAGCATTTGCGGAAAGACTGACCTATGCCGCCTCAGCGCGAAGCCCTTTCCCTTCATAAATCTGCGCACCCATGATGGAGATGCCTTGAATAGCACCCTCGTGTGCTTAGAGTAGCACGCTCTCCAGAGATTTCCCGTGCTCCCGGACGAATTCGACAAGCAGTGTTTCCAGTTCGGGGTGCACCGAGGTGCGTCCCTGAAACAATCTTTTTTTTGGTTGCTGCACGATGTAATGCGCTGCTTTTGGCTTCTCCAGTATCGGACGCTTTTCTCCGATGCACTGAATAGCCGCTGTATTGCCAGGTTGCCGTGCACTTCGGCATAGTCTAACAACTTTTTTCTCAAAACCTATCACAAACTGCCGTCAACTACCATTCCTGAAGGAAATAAAAAAAAAAAAGAAAATGACAGACTGACAGCAGACAACCGAGGTGAAATGGAGTTGCTAGAACACTGTAGTCCTTGCCTAGCCTTGCCCAAAGGCGCAGCTGCTAATGCTCACGATGGCAATGAAGGCTTTCAGATTGTTGTGAGACTTCCACATTTTTTTCAGCCAATGACGGGTATACAAGATGAGGGTCGACTTTTCATAGTTTTTTTTTTTTTTATTTCGATGTGTATTCTCATTTTTACGGTATTCGACTACGCATGCTCCAGACACACTACGTCAGAGCTCGAAACTGCCACAAGGTGTCAACCGGCAGAGAAAAACCTGGCTGTTCGTATGGTCCACATGTACACAGCTGCACAGACAATAGACCTTTGTTTACAAGGTAACTCACCACATGAACAGATTTTTTCTTCTGCCAGCCAATTATGTGGTTGAACTTGTATGGACTGATGGCTGTGGTGGATTGCAGGTGGCCATGATAAGCACTGTGAAAAAAAAAGAAGAGAACCAGAAATATGTGAACACTTGAATGACTAAATCCATTGAACATGAGGCCACCTTGGCTACACAAAGGTTGTTTCTGCTCCAAGTAATTGAGTCAGCACATTTATAGCAGAAGTACTTCTGCGATTTGCAGAGACCTACCATTTTACCATTTTCTTACCCCTGCAAGTCAATGATTACGGGTGCCGAAATCTCATGTGCAACATTTCCCCCCATAAAACGGGCCTGAAATTTTCCTACGCATTGGATTAGAACACAACACCGACACTGTGTTGGCAGCATTGGCAACAGCACACTGTTATAGGTATCAAATTTAGTGCCATTGCTTGAACTTGAAGAAAGTCAATAAAACGTCGAAGAAGAAAAGAAAAAGGAGGAAGCACCAAATAGCACCGAAGACACTTTTGTTCAAGTAGGCTCAGTTAAAACTCAGCTGCAACCCGTACATGTCATATTTGTTTCTAATAAAATTCAAATTGCACCAACACTTTCACTATGAAAGCTAATGTCCAAGGTAAGCAATTTTTCCCCCTAAGTCAGTCGTCCCATCTTTTCCTTCATTTTTTTTTTCCATGCCCGAGGCCAAAATCTGCAAGTGGCACATACAATGAAAGATCTGCGGCATCTCAACAATAAAATGTGTCCGCGAAAAACGAAAGACTATCCGTAACCCGAACACCAGCTTCCAAACATTAACAGCAATGCAAACATGAGCTTCTCATGTTAACGGTCCTCGAATAGTAATCTGATCAAGACTCTTCCGAAGTGTGCCGGAATATGAATCACAGAAAAAAAAAAGGAATGGCGATGGCTTCGGTATCAACATATCTATGTCTTGGTCGAGAACAGAGCACACAAACAAGCAGACGAATGACAACTGTTTAACGAGTTAAGGATTAAGGCACGCGGGTACGCATGGCTACATGTTAGCTCAATAGACCCGTTCTCTGTAGCTGGTCCTTCGCACTCAGTCCCATGTGATATTCATCTGATAGGGTGTGGTTTGCATAGCGTGCTCTCACTGCGTCCACAACACCTCCCATCATAAGCGATTCCATCTCGCATTAAGATAATACTGCAGCAGAACAGTGCGAAAAACGGGACAGTGCTGCATCATGCATGGTCTTTGTCCTGTTTTCGGCACTTTTCTGCCACAACATTCGTGAACCAATCAGCCCCACTGAAGAGCCCTTGCGACTGGCAATAAGCCACTATTCAACCTCCCCTTCCCCGAGGTATAGAGCAGTCTGTCCATACCTGTCGAGGCAAATGATGTCTTTGTTCTTTGTGTAGCACTTTGCCAGCCTCATGGCAAGGTCGTTTGCCTCAGACCTGCAGAGCATAAAAAAAAGCAACGTGGAGCGCTAACAGCGGCAGCCAATACAGAGGCATTGAAAGAATAACAATTGGGTACCTTATGAATATACAGGTACCTACCGATAGGGTTAGACTTGATGGAAGCATATTTTTTTTAAATTGTCATGCTGAGAAGCATAACCACTAGTTCTAATTAAAGGGACACTAGAGGCAACTATTAAGTTAACATTGATTGTTGAAATAGCGGTCCAGAAACCTCCTAGTTTTACTTTTGTGCCAAGGTAGGGCCTATTTTGAAATAAAACACGTTTTAGTGGTCCTAATCAGGTTAGCACACTTCAAACTACCCGCCTCAAGAAGCGGACCAATCGGAACGCCTCACGTAACTGTTGCCCTGGGCAACATTGCCCGGCTTTACTGCGCTAGTAGCAGCAGACCGAAAGCAGCGGGAGCTACAGCAGCAACAACGGCCATTGATCAATGTCCCGCCATTGGCTCGGAGATTGCAGACGTTTTTGTTTCAACTGCGCCCCATCAGATGGCACCACCTGCTTTGTTCAACCATGTGAAAATTGAATTTTTGAACAACTTGCGCCATTCCGCATAGTAACGTCCAGCATTTCTTTTTTTCGTGAATCAAACAGAAACGAACAAGAAGCATTTTATCGAGTCTCTTGATGCACAGAAGGCTCTATATTCAGTGCAGTTAGGTCGAGTACTAGTGATTAATTGTAGGCGGTCTATCTGAAGTCATAGAGATCATTTTGAAAATGCGCTAGAGGGGCGCTTGCGCTCTTCTGCATTTACCTTAATTTCTCAGTAAGCAGGGCACTGTTGTTGATAATATTGTCCTTTTACATGTTGTCACACATTCAGCTTTCCCTTTGATGCAAATTGTTATTTGACTTTAGTGTCCCTTCAAGTCCTATATTATATATATCATATATACAGTAGACTCGGTAAACGGAACCTGAAGGGATCGGGAAACTATGTTCCATTCAACAGAAGTTTCGTTTACCGAGAGGTGATCAGAGGTACAGAATACTAGCCGAAACCAAGCATTGCAGAGGTAAGAGTTGCGTTTAAGCAGCAGTTCGGTTTAACAGATTGCCGTTTACTAAGAGTCTACTGTATATAGATTTATTCAGTCTGCTACATACTCTCGAACTCTTGCATGTAATTAAAATTGCTGCTAGAGCAAACTTTTTTCCAGATCCAATCAGCTATGGCATAACTTTCAAACTCCATGCCAAAGCTTTGTTTGGCAACAAAACATGCCATTGTAGCAGCACTATGCAGTGAAAATGTTCAACAAAAAGCAAAGCACTTTCACAAGTTTTGCAGTGATCCCATTCTTTTTAGTAAAAAAAAAAGCAATACCACACAGAAAAAAATGTGCAGCTTCAAAAAAAAAAAAAGAAAGAGTAAAGAAAACATCAGCTCTGCTCTCAGTTCCACTGGCTACGCTTACAAGTGGCATTCACACCGGAACTCAATCACAAATCAAGGTAGCGTCCAGTCCTTGTGTACAGAAACTACAATCGAATAGAAGTTTAGAGATCTGCAACATTTCCTCTGCAAATGCAGATGCACACAACCCTGCAGCCATCTGAACTGACGTCACAAGCCAGACAGCCACTGAAACCACTTTTGGAGAACCCTGCGAAGTGCATCACTAAAACCATTTTCTTTGGCCACCCATGCAATAGACTGCCGCATTTCGGTTGTCTGAAACGAATGGCATCTCCAAACTTCTCAAATTGTCTCTAACTATAGTATTCAGACGAACGCATCATATAATGCAGCCTAACTCGACTATATTGAACTCTGGTAGATCTGATTATCCTGTATATCGAACCATTTTCAAAAATGCGAGTGCTTTAATGTCAAAGCATAGAAAAATTTACGGCTACATTGAACAAAAGTAGCCGGAGCACTTGACATGGGGCGGTACGCACTTGACGTCATCCGCAAGGATCGCTAGCGTCGGGGCAGACATTTTGAAGGTCTGCGTGCTTGCCGCACATGCATAAAATTTGCTGCACGCAGTGTGTTCAAAATCTGCACAGCAACCGTGATGCTTAAAAGCCTCCGGAACGCTTTCTGCATGCCGAAAGATGGACAGCCGGACAGCACGTACGAATGGCCCTTCGAAATGACGTGGCTATGGTGTTGCCCTCTTGCAGATCAAGGCTCAGTGCATGCCCCATTAGCAAGGCAGCAGACAACACCCCCAACAAGTTCGCTTTCGTTTCCCAAACATTTGATTTTTCCCCATGGAAGGAGACTTTCCTGCATGCATTTGGGAGACAGAGAGACGTTCTTCAGAGAATGATGCGCCGGGCGAGCTGCACTACCACTTGCTATCATGCGCTTTTCGCCCCACGGTTTCTCATCGTTGCACCACCGGCCTGTCGTACAAGGTCACTGTTCCTATTCTCCTCTCCACTAGTTTTGCCAACACTATGAAAGCCGTAACACAGAAGAACCTGCTTAAATGTGCCAGTGGGCAACTTGGTTGATCATTGTAGTGTATAAGAGTGCACACCGGGTGAAAAGTCAAGCCAAAACAAAATCACAAAGCAAGGGCCTCGTTATCCCCTTGTTTACTTCCCTATTGCCCTTTCACTGTGTTGCGTGCTGCCATACACTCTTAAGAACAACCTGCTGTTCTGTGCAAAGCGAGGAGATAATCAATGGAGTCGAATGTGGGGAAATGAACCCATACGTCGCCAGTGCTTACGGCATCCCAACAAGCCCACTAATTAAAATTTTAAAATATACAGGGCTAACAATTGGGCCAAGGCACACCAGAAGCTGACAGCAGCGAAGGAGTACGTAGAGTTGAATACAAACATTTCGAAGCACTATTTCGATTGGTACTGTATATTTAGTGCACAACTTGCCCCTGCGTATAGCCCCCCCTATTGTGCAAAAATACAGAATTTAAGAACGGATACTGCCGTGAAGAAGTGTTCCTTACATTTTCATGAAGCAGTGCCATAAAACCCAACTTGCGCACAGAAATTCACACCAGAAATGCAAATCAAAATTTGCATATGAAATCACCCGATATGTAAAACTAATTGCTTTTTTTTTTTTTAAGTTCAACATATGCAGGTTTGACCTACTGTAACCTACTCGTCAGTATCATTTGTTCTAATGTGCAAGAACACAGCAAAATATTACTGCAAACATGAAAGTGACATCATTGCTCTATTCAGCCACATTCCCCTGAATGAGTATCAGAACAATGAGCGTACTAACCCAGAGTTGACGAAGTAGCAGACCGAGAGCTTGTTTGGGAAATAGTTTGTGAGCCGCTGAGCGTAGAGCACCAGGTTGTCATGGAGGTAGCGACTGTTGGTGCTAAGCAGCGCCATCTGCTCTGCACCAGCCTTGACCACGTGTGGGTGGCAGTGCCCCACTGCAAACAGATGAATACACAGGGAGCGCGGTTACTTGCACATGCTTTGCTCGGAACATAACTCATGCTTTGACATTTTTCCAAGTGCGGAGTTGCAATGTCGTGGAATCCTGAGCAACAGTTTCCTTCAACTGCCTCAGGAAGTTCCATGGTTATTACAGCCCCAAAATTTATTATCAGCTACTGTTGCAACTTCGAAGGATAGAGAATATGTTGCCAGGTTAAGAGAGGACATAATAAAACACCTAAAAATAGTACAGTCATAAGTTCTCTGAATTGGCATTCTGGCTTTTGTTTTGTTTTCTTAAGGATTTTTTTTTTCACTTCACGCATGTCAAGCTGAATAGCATGTTTTGCACAGTCATGACGATTCCGACACTCTGAAGGAGCCGAGGAACCACAAACAGCGACACGAATACCCAAATGCATGTCATGGGATCTGCACCATATTTTCCCCCACCCTCTCTCACTCCCACAAACAAGCAGAACAGGAACGGGTGTGGTGCACTCACCATGGGCGACATTGTTGATGCAGTCTAGATATGCATTGCCAGATTCATCATACATGTATTGGCCCTGGCCACGCACAATCTTCAGGGGCCCATTGCTCTTGAAGAACACAGTACACGACTTCCTGCAGCACACACAGGCAGCAGAGAGAGACAAATACTATCACTTGAGTCACCATGGAGTGAGGAAAGCAAATTGCACTTGCAGCCCTCAACGCAAATCACTTAGGCTACAAGACTGGCCAAACAGGACAATGTTGAAACGCTGGAGTCCACCCCAATTGATTTTGTAGCACGAGATTGGACATAGCATATATATCGAAAGTCCCTTCCTCCTCAATTTGTGTTCCCACTAAGACAGGAATTTCCTCCGACAACAGAGCATCACATTGGACTACTTGTCTAAAGGCCGAATTACTCTGAAACCTGACAGTTTTCTGCAGACGCATCCCTACTGCCAAAACACCCACAGAAACTTGAAGCCCCAGCGAAACCACTTTCTAAGACTGCCAATGTATGATGACAGACGGCTACGAAGATCAGTATTTGCCCCATAGCTATTTTGAGAAATAGCTGGCAGTGAACCAACGCAAATGTTCAAGCAAAAAAAGAAGAGGCAGTCTTGCAACCTAGACGACAACGCAGAGGGTTGCTGCTCTTAGTGTTTTGTTAATTCGGCAGTACGAGAGGGGAAGGGGGGTGCCGCGAGCTGAAAAACAAACTTAGCACAATTCCTTGTAGTGCCCTTGGCTAGAACAGCGAACCTTTGTGCACAACAGCACAACGGCCGAAAAACTCAATCATACATTGCCATTCGAGCACAGACACAAAAGTTACGAGGCAGGAAAGCAAAAAATAGGAGGCAAGAAAAAGAAATGAGTCGCAGACCTCGTCGGCAGGCAAAACTGTCACGCCGACCTGGCTGCAACGGCAGGGAGGAATCCGGGCAGTTTGGGAAGGGCGAGGATATGCAAACTGGAAGGTATACAACTTTCATCCACAAGCCACACACACACACAACACAACCACACGCACTTGAATGAAGAGCACTTTCTAGACCACTCACAACAAAATCCATTCACACAATCTTTTGTGCAACACTTGCTCTCTCAAACAGCACACCTGCATCCTTGCCTTAAGGTGCAAGGGCGACCTCACGCTGGATACACCAAAATGAATCAAAGGAGGAGCAAAGAGATCATTACCTTCCCCTCTTTTCTGCCGTGTCAATACGCATTTACCATCGGGAAGTGCAGGCCACACCCGCTGCTCAACAAGCGGGGTGCCCACCTTTTTTTTCCTCACGGTGGATCTCTAGGCATCACAAGAGATCTGATCACACGGAGGGCTACAGCTATCTCCGAGTTCATTGTGCACGGGAGTTCTCCCAGAGTAGTCCGAGCGGGTCTCCTCTGGCCATGGACGGTTGGCAGAGCACTGCCTCTGGCTGTTTCGGTCAGCCTAGAGAGCATGCACTCTGTATCTCTCCTTTGTCCACCTGTCCACCATGTGCTAGCACTACATTCTCTAGCTCTCCCAAAGTTCGGGACACTGCAAGCAGCCGAGCAGGATATCTGTCCATGAAACACCTGCGGCGACAGTAAGGGCTGCTGTCGAATCGGTGCTGGATGCTGCTGGCAGCAGCAGCGGTCTTTGAGGTGGTTAGGGCTTGGGCGCCTAAAAGGAAACTAAAAGAGGTGAGGCGGATTAGTACGTGTAGCCAGGACGGACCAGGGGCTCGTCTTTTTTACAGACACACACACACACGCACGCACGCAGGAGCACACACGAAGACAAGGCGAAGGCGCCAGGACTGTGGTTGGCCCTGTCTAGACCTCCAAGCCATCAAAGAAGTTTGCACAGTGGGGCCATGTAGAAACTAGAACTCAAAAGAAGACCAACATAAAGGTTGTATATCATCTGGCTCTGAATATGAAAAGCCCTGCCCCAATCAAGTTAATGGTGCTCGAATAAACACGTTTGACACGCCTGAAAAGGCAAGAAATTATGGCTCGACTTGCTTAGTGCCATCACTGGTTACAGAGACTGCTCAATTCATATACAGAACCCGAGCGAGAAAAAAAATGGCAATATTTTGAGTTCTGAAGAGGCAAGCGCTACTATCTCATGCAAGTGCAAGATTAAAGTAGAGGCTGTGCTGGTGTAGTAAAGAAAGAAGTGGAACACCTTTCCTCAAGAGCTAAGGTGTGCAGCAGTGCCTAGCAAGTGCTTTTTAGCTTTCTAGAGTCACTGTCGAAAATGAAGCAAACTGGCCTCATTCTAGACATGCTAATAATGACTGCTCTTTTTATGCATGCAAACCTCAACTGCCCTGATTATGCAAATGTGAGTGACAAGCTCCACGCTGTGCCATTAAAAGGAATGAAGGAGCGGGCCAGCACAAATTATTACAGTTGAGATTTACCGATATAGTGCTCTAGCGAAAGGTGGACAATGTTCTGCCATCAGATAAGAATTTCACAGGAAAGCAATACCCCCAGGTTTTCACATATCATGGCATTCAGATGATACATAGGTCAGGTTTCAGTGCAAATAGGAGCTATTTGCATAATGGGTCATACTTTTGATGTGTAACCAATACATGATAATTGCTTCATTTGCAACAAGACACCGTTCTTCAGGACACTGTTAAAGAGAGCATTGATGGCCTAATGTGTTGCGCAACAGGTGAAAGTTGTCGATATCCACCCATTGAGTTATCTTAACAGCGAGAAATCAAAAAGAACCTTTGACACCGTTCTCTCCTTTTCAGAAGCGTGTCGGACAAGGGAATTCCTACAGTGAAAATTGCATAATGCCCACCTATCATACCTCTTTTTAGATGGCCACGAAGTCAAGACAAGAACCACATGGCTTCAGACATTTCAGCACTGAAATGCAACATGCTTTACGAAGCTCGCAACTGTTCAATATTTTCAGAGGTCAGTTCTGAGCTCAGTTAACGAAAGTGCTTCTTGTCACCCCATATATTTGGATTACCGGCGATTTTCGACGAGAGCTTGTAAAGCCTGACAATTCGAGTGCTGAATTACCAAAATATAATGTTGCTTGAATCAAGGACCACGCAGGGGATGCCGTAGGTGACCGATTAGCTGCCCCATAGATTTCAACTAATACCTACACAGCATGTGTGACGTTTTATAGGGTGTTCAGCGCCAAATATAGGCAACTGCGGTCAAAGCCTCAACCATGAAGGACACGCGTAGCAGCTAGTCGATCTTTCATGGCAGCGACGCCGACCAAGCGTAAGTTTCAACGATAACCACGAGCGCCAAGCGCGTTATATATTTTTAATACAAAAAATGTGCCGCTAAACCAAAAGAGTTAAAAAAACTAGGCGATGAATGGTATAGTAGTATGTAACGGCCCGATCACACTTCTGCTCGTTCTTTTAGGCAGAAACACGTCCCTACCATCAGTATGCAACCTCATCACCCACTGTGAAACGCTGTCGACACCGAGTTCACTGCTTATGTGGTCATGCATAAATACGCCTGAATGTATGTATTACTGTTTATCACCGCGGACTCTTTGAAACTACGACCCCGCCGCCGAATGCTTTGCTTGACTAGGTAGCCAAAGTACGTTCAAAACCTGCAGTGTGACAGCGCACAAGACGTCAGGCCAAAAAGTATACTGGCTGTGTGCCACACTAGAGCAAAATGTGCGCTGAAGCGAACTAATTTCGAGATTGTCTAAAAAACATGCGCACACGCGTTTGAAAAACGCGTTCACCGAATGAACGGTGAAAGTGTTTGCAGCCCCACGTATCTGTTCTTTCGACCCTTGAAACCAAACTGAGAATGAACCGCTACCGGCGGCAGGAGAGTCAAGGTCGCCAAAACAGCGACGCGAGGGTCAATGAACACAAATTTTGTGCCGGCATCCGCGCAATCCCTGCGTCAAGCACAAAGCCTTCCAAGGCGCCTGATGAGCATATCGGCAGAAAAAAGCCAACGCGCATCCAGTGCACAAAGCAGTGCGAACTCACCCGATATACATGTCACGAAGACGGATGGTTTCCTCTTTGCTAATTTTCTCGAGCGAGGCGGTCTCCATTACGGCTTGGTTGGGCGTGCGTGCGAGCGATGCGAGAGACTGATGACTGGACTAAAAACCGAAAGTAGGCGAGTAATGTGCGCGCTGCACTACCTGCTCGGCAACAGCACTGGCAAGGTGACGTCCCCCAGCAACAACCGCCCGATGCACCGCGGCCACAACCTCGCTAGCCAAAACCGCACTGCCCGCTTATAATGGGACCTTGCCTCCATTGTGTACGTCGTCTAATTGGTCGACCCGGCCTGCTGTTTGTTAGAATGGCCAATCGCATCGTCCTACTGCCATGACGTCGCTGCGCTCTTTCTAGAGAGAGAGGACAGCTGTTTGACTGCAGCAACCCTGCACCACTTGCAGGAGAGAGCATTTCCTGACTCTTTCTCACGTTTTCCTTCCCCACTCTCCGTTTAACTTCTCTCTGCCGGCAGTTGTCGGGCGCGCGCAGTTTCGGAGGGCTCAGATGCCAATGCAGCAATCGCCTCGCACATTAATGCTGCTCAACATGCACGGCACTCTGCACAGGAGGGCGATTGGGAAAAGTAAATTGATATGATAAGGAGAAAAGTAAAAACACACACCGAACGCTATTTTACTACGTGTCGACGATGCCTAGACTACTCGAGCGTAAGCACAGTGCCCGCAGCAGCGGCACGTGTCTTCATATAGGCGGCGGGTTGAATCCAGTCAAAACCGCCTTGGCAACGCCGGGTCAGCGCGCCACGTTGGCTATGCCGCGCTTTCTTTTCTGCTATTTCTCCTTTATTTGTTTTCCGGAGCGTGCGTTGGCACAAGTCCCAAGAAAAGGAAACGCGGCCGGTGCGATGACGATCTGGGGGCGCGGCGGGCGGCCATGTGCTGTGCACGTGGCGATAGCGTGTTGGAAGGCGTGTTACTCGCTCACGGGGGTGTGTGCGACCCGTCGGGACACCGCGAAGGACGTACTTACTTGTGCCGTCGGGGCCGGTTTCTGGACGTCTTATCGCGCACGATTCACAGCTGACTGCTGCGGGGGATGCCTTTGGCGGCGGGCCCCCTTTTGGAAATGTTGAGCGTCGGCTTAACGAATTCCAGGGACTTATGAGCTGGCTGTCTCAAAGCTCTGACATCTCGCCCGCGGCTTATCGCTGCACCCGGCCTCCGCGTCAAGTGCAGGCGCCCTCATACTTCGTTCGAGTGCCGCCTCGCCGATCGATTTCCTGCCTTCGTCGTCGCGATTAGCGGACAGCAATCCGATGTACTAAGCCATTCATGCGCGCTCTCCGTTCTTTGAAAGCGATCAGGGCACAAGCAAAGCTCGTGCGTAACGCGTGATCACTGTCGTGAAGAGGGACGCTGATAGCATAACTTGGTGTTGAAAGAATCAAAGTAATTCCTTCCACTGCATATTCTCTGCAGCGTATAGAATGGCCTTGTGCGTAAACGCGTTTCCTCATGCAGGGCCAACCGGTGGCCCATTCACCATTGCACGAAATGGAAATGTCATTACCTTTGATTTCGTTGTGAGTGACTGCGAAGCAGCGTTAATACGTAGATGCTAGCCAGCCTGCGCGTATATTATAGGAGCCACCATTGTTCGCCATTATTTAACACTACCTAATTTGCGGTTGCATCACGGTGTCGGTAGCCTCATGCAGACAATGTGGTGTCTGCATGAGGCTGCCAACAACGCAGCCTTTGTTTTTAGCCTCCCCAATCTTGCATTTGACAAGTACTATATATTTAGGTCGATTGATTTGCGATATCGCTTCATATATCACATAAAGTCGTCTTACGGCAAATAAGCATTTTGGTCGAGCGCTCTGCTGTTAACATGTTTGCTAAGTAAGGCTCGCTTCGAAAAAAAAAAATGTGCAAACATTTGCTGCAGCAATCAGCATTGATGTGGATTTTTTTTTTCGTTGCTGATGATTTGTAATCATTGGTATTCGGCGTGTTTGAAGGTATATTTGATGTGCGTTCTCGGTTGTCTATATATGTCTCTACGTTCTAAGTTTACGTATTTACCTAGGAGACGCCACGCACGGCCGTTCAGCAGAGCTTATTACACAGACCTGCGTTCCAGCACAAAGCGACATGGCCAATACAAAACACGTGCTTCTTTCCGTGTTAGTTTAGGTTAGTGGAATCCGAGATTTTTTTTTTAATTGCATGGAACGCATCTCGATTTCCCTGAGAACATTAATATAGGTGTATATATTGCTTACACGACATATCGCAACATTTATTCAGTCAATTAGGAAGTTGCGCAAATTTTCTCTTTAGATGCTCAATTTAGGCTGCTTGTAACTGAGTAATAGAATGCCAGCCGAAGAGATTTAAGTTATCCCAAAAGCGCTAGATTTCTAGAGACATTAGTTAGCCCCACAAGGCACCTGAAGTGACATTGGTACCGTTAGAACGTGAGATATATATATATATATATATATATATATATATATATATATTCACCTAAATTGATTGGGGCAAGGCTTTTCATATTCGGGGCCAGATGATATACAACCTTTATGTTGGTCTTCTTTTCAGCGCTATATAGTTTTTACGTGGCCCCACTGTGCAAACTTCTTTGATGGCTTGGAGGTCTAAACAGGGCCAACCACAGTCCTGGCGCCTTCGCCTTGTCTTCGTGTGTGCTCCTGCGTGCGTGCGTGTGTGTGTGTGTCTGTAAAAAAGACGAGCCCCTGGTCCGTCCTGGCTACACGTACTAATCCGCCTCACCTCTTTTAGTTTCCTTTTAGGCGCCCAAGCCCTAACCACCTCAAAGACCGCTGCTGCTGCCAGCAGCATCCAGCACCGATTCGACAGCAGCCCTTACTGTCGCCGCAGGTGTTTCATGGACAGATATCCTGCTCGGCTGCTTGCAGTGTGCCGAACTTTGGGAGAGCTAGGGAATGTAGTGCTAGCACATGGTGGACAAAAGAGAGATAGAGTGGATGCTCTCTAGGCTGACCGAAACAGCCAGAGGCAGTGCTCTGCCAACCGTCCATGGCCAGAGGAGACCCGCTCGGACTACTCTGGGAGAACTCCCGTGCAGAATGAACTCGGAGATAGCTGTAGCCCTCCATGTGATCAGATCTCTTGTGATGCCTAGGGATCCACCGTGAGGAAAAAAAGGTGGGCACCCCGCTTGTTGAGCAGCAGGTGTGGCCTGCACTTCCCGATGGTAAATGCGTATTGACACGGCAGAAAAGAGGGGAAGGTAATGATCTCTTTGCTCCTCCTTTGATTCATTTTGGTGTATCCAGCGTGAGGTCGCCCTTGCACCTTAAGGCAAGGATGCAGGTGTGCTGTTTGAGAGAGCGAGTGTTGCACAAAAGATTGTGTGAATGGATTTTGTTGTGAGTGGTCTAGAAAGTGCTCTTCATTCAAGTGCGTGTGGTTGTGTTGTGTGTGTGTGTGTGTGTGTGTGGCTTGTGGATTAAAGTTGTATACCTTCCAGTTTGCATATCCTCGCCCTTCCCAAACTGCCCGGATTCCTCCCTGCCGTTGCAGCCAGGTCGGCGTGACAGTTTTGCCTGCCGACGAGGTCTGCGACTCATTTCTTTTTCTTGCCTCCTATTTTTTGCTTTCCTGCCTCGTAACTTTTGTGTCTGTGCTCGAATGGCAATGTATGATTGAGTTTTTCGGCCGTTGTGCTGTTGTGCACAAAGGTTCATTGTTCTAGCCAAGGGCACTACAAGGCATTGTGCTAAGTTTGTTTTTCAGCTCGCGGCACCACGCTTCCCCTCTCGTACTGCCGAATTAACAAAACAGTAAAGAGCAGCAGCCCTCAGCGTTGTCGTCTAGGTTGCAAGACTGCCTGTTCTTTTTTTGCTTGAACATTTACGTTGGTTCACTTCCAGCTATTTCTCAAAATAGCATTGGGGCAAATACTGATCTTCGTAGCCGTGTGTCATCATACATTGGCAGTCTTAGAAAGTGGTTTTGCTGGGGCTTCGTTGGTGTTTTGGCAGTAGGGATGCGTCTGCAGAAAACTGCTAGGCTTCAGAGTAATTCGGCCTTTAGACAAGTAGTCCAATGTGATGCTTTGTTGTCGGAGGCAATTCCTGTCTTGGTGGGAACACAGATTGAGGAGGGGGAGGGGACTTTCGATATATATTTGCAACGTCTAATCTGATGCTACAAAATAAATTGGGGTGGACTCCAGCCTTTCAACATTGTTCTGTTTGGCCAGTCTTGTAGCCTAAGTGATTTGCGTTGAAGGCTGCAAGTGCAATTTGCTTTGCTCACTCCATGGTGACTCAACTGATAGTATTTCTCTCTGTCTCTGCTGCTTGTGTGTGCTGCAGGAAGTCGTGTACTGTGTTCTTCAAGACCAATGGGCCCCTGAAGATTGTGCGTGGCCAGGGCCAATACATGTATGATGAATCTGGCAATGCATATCTAGACTGCATCAACAATGTCGCCCACCGTGAGTGCACCACACCCGTGCTTGTTCTGCTTGTTTGTGGGAGTGAGAGAGGGTGAGGAAAAATATGGTGCAGATCCCATGACACGCACCTGGGTATTCGTGTCGTTGTTTGTGCTTCCTCGGCTCCTTCAGAGTGTCGGAATCGTCATGACAGTGCAAAACACGCTATTCCGCTTGACATGCCTGTAGTGAAAAAAAAATACTTTCTGTCTATTTTGAGTCTTTCTTGAGTCTTTCTTGAGGACCTAAGTCTTTCTTGAGGACCTTCGACGCAAAAATTTTGGTCTGTCTGTCTGTAAATTTGCCTGTTTGCCCACCCTTAACGGTACTTTAAACGGCGACAAAGCGGCCAAACGATGCTCCAAACGGCCGATCCCATCCACAACGCCCACCAATATTGCTCAAGGTTCAGCGTTTATACTTGTGCGATTGTCAATTAAAAAGGAAATATTGCGCATATCTGTTTTGGTCTGTCTGTCTGTAAATTTGCCTGTTTGTCCACCCTTAACGGTACTTTAAACGGCGACAAAGCGGCCAAACGATGCTCCAAACGGCCGATCCCATCCACAACGCCCACCAATATTGCTCAAGGTTCAGCGTTTATACTTGTGCGATTGTCAATTAAAAGGGAAATATTGCGCATATCTGAGGCGCAATAACAACAAATATTCTGTATGTGTGTCGCTTACTAGAAAAGGCAGGCATAAGTAATTCGATGGACCGTAGCGTTTATCACGTTGCGCTGACCATGCAACGCTTGCACGAAAAGGCAGGTGTTTCCAACGCTTTGCTAAGACGACACGGTGGTTGCACCTACCCGTCTCCTTGCGTTCTACACCTTATCACCTCCGAGACGGGCGCGTAGGGCGCGTGCGCTTCGTTTTCCAAGATAACTGCCAGATAGCGCTCATGTCTCAGGTGTGATAGAGCCACTGAGGGACACTAACGTGTGACGTGACTTGATGCGCTCAATGGCCTCTGCTGCACGCTCGATGCACTCTAACGCAGCGACTCCAGAATACCATTCACCGATTTTCTTGCGCAGAACATCAGATAAACATTTTATTCACTCTCTCCAGACGCAAGACTATCGTCTTTCAGCGACATTTGGAGTGCAACGTGCACATACGGTGCCAATTTTTTTCTCTTAGGCACTTCGACGTGTGACCTCATGGCTGACAGAAATCATGTGCCTCTTTCCTTCAAGAATCACTACCACTAACATTTATCTCCGTAGGCTGCAAGGCAACGTCCGCCACATCGCGGCCGCGCCCCCGAGTAGAAGGCCATGGTGCTTTGGTGCGGTGGCGTCATCTAGTTTTGCATGGACAAACTAGCTGCGGAAAACGGTCTATACATCTTTTTTTACGGAGAAGAGTATTTCCTCCTTCCTCGGCTGCTACATGAAGTACAAATGCTGACGTCACAGCCTCGGCAGAGCATTTTTGAAGGGTCACACATGTTAACAACAGCCCAGAGAGGACTATGGTGGCGCCCACGGAGTCTAAAATTGGGCTATAGTGGCAATATTTGGATGGAGCTGAAGCTTAATAATCCTCGTACACTTTCACTTTGTTTCACGTAGGTAAAAATGCTGCGTGTGCACTATATATATATATATATATATATATATATATATATATATATATATATATATATATATATATATATATATATATATATATATATATATATATATATATATATATATATATATATATATATATATATATATATATATATATATATATATATGTGTGTGTGTGTGTGTGTGTGTGTGTGTGTGTGTGTGTGTGTGTGTGTGGTGAACTCGTAATCTCATCAATATAAAAGGCATGCTTCATGTGCCAACCTCTCGCGGGCTACCGTTAAGTGACACCTGAAACGCTACGCCCGCTACCATGGTTTCAACGCGTAAGGCTACATTCGTTATTATTATTTTTTTAATGTTCACCATCGAACGTGGCGTATATCCGCTACATAGAAAGCAAATTAAGTCGCTAACAGTATGACGGGGCGCAGTACAGGTGAACGAAATCAAGGCGATATTGCGTCGTCATCTTGATGCGAAAGCAGCTGTTTCATTCGCCGCTATGGAAGTGCCACATCTGGCAGGGAGGATGCAGCGCACGTCGCATGTCCCCCGTCGAAGGATGCGCTTGTCTTTGTATACCTGTCACACGCGCGGCCTTTCACGTGGCTTTGAATGAATATACGAGAATGTCGTGAAGAATTGACACAAATGTAGGTGTATATTCGCCAGTGCAGCGGTCACTGCGCTCGGAAATAAAACGCGTCAATTTAGGGCTATGTAGGTATAATGCACTGTATGCTTTCGTTTGCACTGTATTCATGCGCGTCACATAGTGGTACTGGCTAGTATACTCCAATCCAAGCCAATGTTAGCTGGTTGTCTTGAGCAATTGGGCATACACACACACACACACACACACACACACACACACACACATATATATATATATATATATATATATATATATATATATATATATATATATATATATATATATATATATATATATATATATATATATATATATATATATATATATATATGGGATATGGCACAACGGGAGCGCTGTCAACAAGGATGAATATATTTATTTCCCAACAGTTTCGGGAGGGGTCCTCCCTTCATCAGGGGATGAGTTATACTGCCCATACCTTCACAACCTGCCCATACCTGCCCATACCTTCACAAAGACTAACTGGTCCATTGAAATATTACTCCCACTATATATATATATATATATATATATATATATATATATATATATATATTGGAGGAGCGTTTGTCGCCGGATCCGGGAATAATAGGAGAATAAAAGGAGTTTGACTCACAAGTGAAAAGATTTTTTACTTGACGTTTCGACCGTGGGCCCGGCCTTCGTCAGAATGAAACAAAACACAGCAATGGTAACCACTTATATGCCAGTTGGTCACATGGATTGTAGATAGGTACAATCAATACACGTGGAAAAAATGCGTTCAAAATGTATCAACATACTGTTCGTCAGTAACATACTCGCGTAACAAGAAGATTCAACAGCAATTGACAGCTCATGTGGTGACGAAAAAAACACCGATAACAGAAGATTAACACGTGAAAAACAGCACCTACACTGTTACGGACAATTTTCAAGGATATAATAATAAAAGGTGATCAATGCGCATGACATATTACTGGCGCAAGAACGTTAAGGTGCCGGGATTTTCGTTGAGACCGAAAGCAATGGTACTGAATTTGTGGAAGAGATATGATTCCCGGACTTCTCTGTCACGATGGGAGCTAAAGCCTGACTCTAGAATTGTAGCTTTTATCTTGCTGAAGGAATGACCTGGAAGCGCAACGTGTTTCGATAACGGTAAGTTAGGAAGGGAAATCGCGTGTGCTTTATGATTATTAAAACGTAGACGAAAGCTGGTCTCGGTTTGTCCAATGTATTGCATACCACATACAGAGCACTCCAGAAGATAGATTACGTTCGATGTGTAACAGCAAAAGTTACCCTTTATTTTAAGACTGAAACCGGAGGCGGTACTCTGAGCTGAAAGTGATGTTGTCATATGTGCACAAATTTTGCAGCGTGATTTATTGCATGGATGGCAACCCGAATATTGCGGTTTAGTAACTTTAGAGGATGTGACTAAGTCGTGTAAATTTTTAGAGCGTCTGTAGATTACTTTAGGTGGAATCGGGAAGATTGTTCGGAGACGTTGGCTTTGCAAGAGGATATTATGATGCTTTTGAAGAATACAGTTTACTCTGGGAGCCGAAGCTGAATGAGTGAGGACCAGGTTGGTTAGGCGTGAGGTGGCAGTCTTTTTCGGTGCCTTTAATAAGGTCTTGCGTTCGACGAGGTCAGCCTTTTTGAAAGCGTCTTCTACGAGACGGACAGGATAATTCTGTTTAACTAAAGATTCCCTCAGGGAAGTGCAGTTCTGGTGATAATCAGACTCATGTGTACAAACGCGTTTGAAACGGAGTGCCTGACTGTATGGAATGCTGGTCTTCCAGTGCTTTAAATGACTACTGTGAAAATGAAGATATTGGTGCCTGTCTGTGGGCTTCTTGAAAAGCGTGGTGCTTAGTCTGCCGTTCCGCAAAAAAACAGTAATGTCAAGAAAATCTGCGCGCTTGTCCACAAATTCAGTACCATTGCTTTCGGTCTCAACGAAAATCCCGGCACCTTAACGTTCTTGCGCCAGTAATATGTCATGCGCATTGATCACCTTTTATTATTATATCCTTGAAAATTGTCCGTAACAGTGTAGGTGCTGTTTTTCACGTGTTAATCTTCTGTTATCGGTGTTTTTTTCGTCACCACATGAGCTGTCAATTGCTGTTGAATCTTCTTGTTACGCGAGTATGTTACTGACGAACAGTATGTTGATACATTTTGAACGCATTTTTTCCACGTGTATTGATTGTACCTATCTACAATCCATGTGACCAACTGGCATATAAGTGGTTACCATTGCTGTGTTTTGTTTCATTCTGACGAAGGCCGGGCCCACGGTCGAAACGTCAAGTAAAAAATCTTTTCACTTGTGAGTCAAACTCCTTTTATTCTCCTATATATATATATATATATATATATATATATAGTGGGAGTAATAATTCAATGGGCCAGTTAGTCTTCGTGAAGGTATGGGATATGGCACAACGGGAGCGTTGTCAACAAGGATAAATATATTTGTTTCCCAACAGTTTCGGGAGGGGACCTCCCTTCATCAGGGGATGAGTTATACTGACATGAACTTCCTTGCTGCCGCGTCCCTCTCGCCTTGAAAGACGTTTGCGAGAGTGAGAGGGAACTGGAAGAAGGAAAAAGAGAGAAAAAAGACGAAAAAAGAAAGAAAAGAAAGAAAGTAAAAAAACAGGAAGAACCACTGTCAACACTGGGAAGGAAGCCAGTAGGTGGATGTAGACGGACAGTTGGCTTCCTTCCCAGTGTTGACAGTGGTTCTTCCTGTTTTTTTACTTTCTTTCTTTTCTTTCTTTTTTCGTCTTTTTTCTCTCTTTTTCCTTCTTCCAGTTCCCTCTCACTCTCGCAAACGTCTTTCAAGGCGAGAGGGACGCGGCAGCAAGGAAGTTCATGTCAGTATAACTCATCCCCTGATGAAGGGAGGTCCCCTCCCGAAACTGTTGGGAAATAAATATATTTATCCTTGTTGACAACGCTCCCGTTGTGCCATATCCTATATATATATATATATATATATATATATATATATATATATATATATATATATATATATATATATATATATATATATATATATATATCTTGCGAAGGCTGACCAATGCTGTGCAGCAGTTGCCGTCCATCAACCTCCATAAAATATTGAAACAAGGCAGGGTGTAGCGAGGTTGTCTTTTGTTTTACCTTGAATGCAGCGTACGGGTAAGCTGTATACAGCTAAGCTGTCAGCCTGTAATTGAATACAGTTTTTCGCTGTCGTCCACACAGAATCAAAGAAAATTTCAGCGAGTGAAGCAAAAGGTGCACGTGTGCTTTGGTACATTACGTATACAACATACAACACGACATTCGCTTCAATCAACGAGAAAAAGGTGAACGCGAGCCATCCAGGTGAATAAGCGAGGATTTTGTGGGATGAGCTTGGATAGCGCACCTCGCATAGGCCTGTTTTTCATTCATTAATTTATTCATTTGTAGTACTTAAGCGCAGTAAGCGTTATGAAAGGAGGGGTAAGTGTTCACAGAAAATTCAGTAAAAATGTATCTCGTCAAAAGCGAAATAAACAAGTAAATATTTACATGTAGCCAGTAGACCAGCATGTATTATGGATTGATGGCCTGGATGGAGGATAAAATATCATAAACGAACAGAACCTGCAGGTTGCTTATCAGGACGGCAACGGGGAACCTTGAAAACTTCTTGTGAGGAAGCTGCCGGAACAAATCGTGTGATAGCTATCAAACGGGAACTTCCAAAAATGTTCGTTCGTTAAAATGAAACAATATTGACAAAGATTGCCATGTAAGATGTAGTAATTGAGTTTGTTTAAACTAAGACATGAAGCTGATTTTCAATTAGAGCAACACACGATGTTAATTGCATCTCAAGGCGTACTGAAATGAAGATTTTCTCAATTTGTGATATTTTTTTCCATGCATGATTTACAACCCTTGGTGATCTGACAGTATGTTCACAAAGAATATACCTTCCGTAGAATAAATACTGACTACTTAGGTATGCATACATAGCACAGTATTGAAGGGAAAAGAATACGAGCAGAAAATTTTGGTGGAGGCTTATAATAAGGCAGAAAAACTTGAGTAGCATTTTAAAACTGCTCTGCATACTGTGCACATGTTATGGAAAGAAGAAACTATTTTTCGTGAATGATTTTTTTCAGAAAAATCGCTCAGCAGGCATGCGAAATTTGGAAGGGTCCCACGTGACCAAATTACTCTTTTGCCCGAAGTTATTGCAATTCACAGTTTTCAGTTCACTAAAATCACTACAACATTTTTAATATATTTATTATAACGATAATATCTTGATTTTAACGTGTTAAAAACAACGACACGGTGACGAAGGAAGCGGCAGCGTAGGGCTCCGGAAATCTGGTGTCATTTCACGTACGTTCACTGGCATCTCCACACCACACGAGCCTAAAACATTTCGCCTTCATCGAAATGTGACCGCTGGGGCCGGGATCGGAATACACTTGAGATCGTGGCCAAAATAGCTGGGTTGTTCATGGAATGACCCAGCAGAGAGAAATACGACATGGCAATTTTTTTTTTTTTTTGCAGCGCCACCATTCTGATTCTGACAGAAATTCACGTGAACGAGGTCGATCACTTGCTTGCAAGCCCCAGAAGGATGACAGGAAATTATTCCATGAATTCGGAGCGTGCCAGTACAAACAGCAGTCAGTGGCGGATATCGAACGCGAGGAGACGACACATTTTTTTTTAGTGATGTGCACTGACTGGGTGATATATATGTACTACGTTGACTTGCAGATCAGCTACGCCACGTGATCCGCTTTGTACGCAAGCTGCTGATTTTAATCGCCGTGACTAAGCCGCGTTGTGCATAGCCCAGCTCATTAAGAGGGGGCCGTGATATGACATATAGTACGAGGACAGATATATGTGCACGTTATAGCACCCGTGTACCGTGCCCACAAAATTGTTCTGGTTGTTTTCAGCGGCGGCGCCAGCAAGGAGTAGGAGAGGTAAAGCCCCATCCCCCTATAATTCATGCCTGCCCCCCCCCCCCCCCAAGTGCAAGCATGGTCAAAACACAACGCATATGTTCCCAGACTCCCTGCCCACTGAAGAAACTCATTTGTCGTGGATGCTTCACCCCCCCCCCCCTAAAAAATTATAGCACCACCCCTGTTGTCGTTCAACTAAATTCTGGGGTTTCGTGCGCCAAAACCCGGATGCGATAATGAGGCACTCAATAGCGGGGAATCCGTATCAATTTTCACAATTCGAGAGGTTGTTTAACTTGAAATTAAATCTGAATACGCGTTTTTTTTTTTTTGCATTTTGCCTTCACAGAAAATGCAGCTGCCTTGACCTGGACTCGAACACGCGGCCTCGTTCTTAGCTGGGTATAGTAATTCAGATGCCGCGATGGGCATTTTGTGCCATATTTATCCCGCGCAGCTTGGTTCGCTCGCAGATGGAATGATTCCATCGACGCACTCGACTGTCGCGTCAAATTTCAAGATCGAGATGCGCTCATCATTCGATCACTTGGTATGCATAGGACTTTTTGGCCAAACTTGAATGGCGTCAATCGAGTTGAAGTTACTTTATTTCGACGTCAAACAGCGTAAAAAAGCTTAGGAGAAAAAACGAAAAGTAGACATGCCCTGCGACATCGACACTAGTGTTACGTGTTCGGGGTGGTACAGTCCACAAATGTCACCCTGAGTGACGATATCTATAGTAACAATGACGTCGACGATCTCTGAGCGTGTTTGGAGCCAACTCCCAGCTATGCTCCCACTAGTGGCTCTTCTTGCTGTGTTGAAGCGTGCGTGCGATCCATCGTGTCGCATCGACTGATTGCTTTGTGATCCACTACGTGTGAGTACGATCATTCAAAGAGACAATACGTGCCAGAATGTCGGGGAACTGCTGAGTAGGGAGAACCTGCACGTCGAGGCACGGAAAAAGTAGGAAGTGCGTGGCGTTTAATGCCTTTTCAAGGCACGAATCTCAACGCAGCCAGTGGGTTGACTTCGTACGCGCCGTTGGACAGAGGGACTGGACTCCTGTGAAGAACAGTCGCATTTGCTTTCTTCACTTTGCGGCGAGCTGCTACAGGGTAAATCCTGTGTTGGCGAACCAGTTGGGTTTCACTCTTGGGTTTCACTGGCAGTACGAGGGCTCTTCTCGAGGCCGGGGCTATTCCTACCGTGTGCCCTGCTGCAGCTGAAAGCAGCGATTCACTCGCCAAACGCCTATACGACATGAGGTGCGTAGTTCGTGTTCCTGAGCTCCGACAGTACGGCCGGGACTGATAAATGCATTGCATATAACGCGGAGCTTGTCAAACAAGGATCATCGCGAATCGCGGCGATACCCAATTCCAGGTCGCTGTCATCTTAGGAACCTTCTTCCCAGGTCGCAAATATAGTTAATCTGTGTGTCTGTCGGCGTCATCATCACTTGCCGATGTTCACTGTGACGACGGCAAGGACGACGATGTGGGCGACAGAGGCATGTATACGCCTTCCGAGACACAGCTGGACTGACTGTACGTGTACTCCTAGCAGACGAAACGCCAGTGTGACGTCACCATTTTTTTTTTGTGAAAGTGGCATCAGCTGTGCAGTGGCCTTGACGTGGCCGTCAGGTAGCGCTGCCAGCGCTACAATTTGGCGGGCTTTCCACCCATTTTGAACCGAGCTCGATAGCGAATATATTAATCCATATTACAGATACTCATTCGTCACTCAAATGCGTTTTAGGTAGCGAATTCCTGCTAGGGGGTTAATAGCTACTTGTTGACGCAAAAATCTTGATATGAGTAAATTTGATGTCAGTGCTCCTTTACCTGATAGAGTTTAGCGTTCCAAGCAAAGTATTAGCTCCGAAAAGGTTCGTCCGCTTTGAGCTTACAAAACATGCGCCCAAAGCTAAATCATTGACCTGTCTGTCTTTCTACCTTGTTTATTAAGTGCGAAGAATTTCATAGCGAACTTCAGCGATTTTGAGCATATCTATCTATCTATCTATCTATCTATCTATCTATCTATCTATCTATCTATCTATCTATCTATCTATCTATCTATCTATCTATCTATCTATCTATCTATCTATCCGCCTACGACTTTTAGCTCTCCTGGCCGTTTTGATAATGGTATCGATACCAAACTTGGTATGGCATAAAATGACTCTATGAAAAACATATTTGACTAGTCATAACATGAGCCCCGCCGCGGTGGTCTAGTGGCTAAGGTACTCAGCTGCTGACCCGCAGGGCGCGGGTTCGAATCCCGGCTGCGGCGGCTGCATTTCCGATGGAGGCGGAAATGTTGTAGGCCCGTGTGCTCAGATTTGGGTGCACGTTAAAGAACCCCAGGCGGTCTAAATTTCCGGAGCCCTCCACTACGGCGTCTCTCATAATCATATAGTGGTTTTGGGACGTTAAACCCCACATATCAATCAATAGTCATAACATGAAAATCATGGCATGTGTGTCATGAATGTCATGATTTACATTTCATGGACTTGCTGCTCTTGTGGTGGTTTCGTTCACATGGCATGTTCCGAAACTGGTACGGTATGACATGATTGCATGGCTAACACAAGCGACAGACCCTAACATGAAAATCGTGACATGCGCGTCATGCAACAACATGACTACATGCCACGCTCATGAGGTGCTGGCGGCCGTTTCGCTAGCGTCACATATACAAATTTGGTATTATGAGACGTGAATGGATGACGAAGGTATAATATTGGTGCAAACATGATAATCATGAGATGCGTGTGATGTGAGAACATGACTAAATACCACAGTCAAGGCGCCAACACAGTTCAGCGTGACACGGTGCGCGTGCTCGCCAGCGTTCATTTCGTCGCATCACGCCGGAGTTGCATGCCATGCGCCGGTCCTGCCGTATACTCGCAGGTGCGCGCCGCGCTGGGTTGCTTTGACGCATGCACGTTTCAGCACATCCAGCGTCCCTCCGTCACGAAAAGAGGGTGACGCAGTGTTGTCTGGGTAACGCATCGGCATGTCGTATTTCGCGCCGGTTGCCGTGTGGCCGCGCCGACGGACGCTGGTCGCACCTGACGTCAGACTATAGAGTGCTCGCCTTTTGCTAACGTAGCGTCACTTCGCCCAGCGTGCGCGCGTCAACGCTACATTGGAGTATATTGAACCATTCATGATGCGCTCGCGGCAGTTTTGCTAGCTTCACATATACCAAATTTGGTGTTACGTGACGTATATGAATGACGAAATATATGTCTGGTGCAAACATGATAATCCTGACAGGCGTGTCATGTAAGAACATGACACGCCTGTCATGTTCTCATTGCGTGTTCACGGCCGTTTCGCTAGCTCCACATATACTAAATTTGGTATCACGTGACGTGAATAGATGACGAAGGTAAACGACACATCCAAACATGATACTCATGACACGGAAGTCATGTACGACATGATTTACCGCCACCTCGTAACGCTGAGCTGTGTTAAAGTGACATATCAACATTTCTCATTCGTGCTTCGCGTATCATCGATTCCCACTGTACGTGGGATCTGCCAATTTTTTTTCTGAGTATTTGGATGTACTAATGTATAACCGCAAATACAAAGTTCAACCTCGCGCTAAGCAACGCATGGTCTGTATAAAAACAGCGGCCCCGAATATTAGATACTATATACATGCCTGCGTTTTTCTTCTTTATTGAAATAAGAACCAACAAAAGAGGTGGTTCAACCCTAGGAGAAGGTTGTACATATTTTCACTTGATATTGTTGTATATATAGCATGAAAAATGGCTTCTTTTTCTGCCTATATATGGAACTTTCTTGTAGATCTACAGCTGTATCCACCTGTACACCGACGTATTCGCATTTATAGGCAGGAACAAAAGCGCTCAAAATGCATCCAGAGGTGTCACCACTACGGCGCGTCTCATAATTGTATGTATCGATCCTCTGCACGCACAACTCCGAAAATTAATTTAAATTGTAAGCCTATACGAAAAAATGCCGGGAAATGTGACCTGTATGCGTGGCAAAAGAAAGTTTGTGACTTAGTAACAATTTGGCTTACCTTATTTTTGTCAACTCACACCTCTCGACCTCACTCAACCTAGCCGCATTATTGTCGTTTCCACTTTCGCTACTGCGGATGACTTCTCCTGTTAAAAACCTCCGTCAGGAAGGTGCGAGAAGGCATATGGAAAAATAAATACGTAAAAAGCAATAAAGAAAAAGAAAGCGTCACTTGTGCTGCTGTGTTTGTTCTACGCGGGGCACCGGGCGGTGTTTCCGCATCACCGTGCCAAGGGCAAGGTGACGAAAGAAACGCCATTTGCGTTCACCGGCCGAGCCATGCACCCTGTCACTGTTGCGTTGCGCTGGTGTTACCATGCAGCGATCGCTATTTTTAGCCCCCTGGATGCGTGGTGTAACGACGCTCCGCTCTTTGCCGTGTATACACTGTGCGGCGCAACTAACTTAAATGTCATGCATATAAGCCAGAGCCAGGCCCGTCGACAGCCATATTTTTTAGAAAGGGGGGGGGGGGGGACTAGTTTAAGATTTTGAAAAACACCTATTTTTATTTTTTCTTCTCGGTTAAGCCCCCCTCCATCCAAACTTCAAGGGGGTGGGGGGCTAGCCCCTCCCTCCAGACTACGGACTTGATGTAGGAGAATAATGAAAGACAACAACAAGGGGAATTGCTCGGTTTTGTTAGAATAGCATGAAGCGACAGCAGGTAACGATGCCAAGGAACGGATGTATAGGGGACGTTAGTTGCAGTTTTTTAATTGATGTGTATTAATTGTGAGACATATGGTAGTAAAAGTGGACAAGAGAACATCCTGCCAGTGGTATAGCCGAACCCAGAAGCAAAGGTGATATGCGTGCGGAGTACCGCCATTGTGTCGGGGCGGCAGTTGTCAACGTTGTGACATTTCTTATCGATGCATGTAGTAGTATGCCGGTATTTATGTTCTCCCACGTTTCAGGAACACTGAAACAAAAGTGTGTATGGAACGGTGTTGTTCAACCTCACACAACACTTGCAGCCTGAAACTTATGTTGCAGGATCGAAGCCTGATTAACTAGAGTGTGTAGTTGAGGAGCCGGCCATTTTTTTTTTTTCACCAGATCGAACGCAGTCTGACCACAGGGCCTGATCATACATCCATACGCCGCTTCCTGTTGGGGCGTAATCGACGCCTCACTTGCGGCGAGTGCGCAACAATCTGGTGGAGGCTTCCATCCCGTGGCGTGACAATGGGCACACAATGGCGCGCACATTTTGTTTCCACCCCGTGGCTACTAGTCAAGCTGCAGCTCAAAGCCGCGCGGCCAGTGCGTGGGCTTTTTCCTGCCTCTCCATCATCTCGGGTTGTAACATCGTACGCATAAAAAACGACACAACTGTTGACGCAACGCGAGCCTTGAAACCTGACCACTCACAATCAGTATCCACGCAGGATACTGATCTTTTTCCTTATTTTTTCCCCCATGTGATGAATCGTATTCATGTATTTGCATATACCCCCCTGCTGTAATGCCTTGTTGGCGCTGCAGGTAAAATGAATAAATAAATAAATAAAGAAGCCGGAGCCGGGGATATGGCATGCAGAGGTAGGTGTGCGTGCGTGTGTGTGTGTGTGTGTGTGTGTGTACACATGCAGGAAGAACCCGGACGCTTTCCCAAGTGTTTTTCTATTGTCAGCTCGGCATGTCTGAAGCCAAGACGACTAGCGTGCGCGCGCAAGCATCCTCCGATTACAATGGCTGAGCCCAGCAACGGGTTGTTTACCGCGCCGCAGAAGCTCACGTGCCGCCGCTGGCTCTCCGGATGCAGGGCTTTTCTTCACCGAAGACGAATGTACGTGAGGTGTGGAGGAACGGGAAACTAGGCTGCCCTGCCATCGATCTCTCTCTCTCACTCTCTTAGCCCAAGCCACTGCGCGGACCCGGCGAGAATCTGGCGCTTCTTCGGGCTCCGTACAGGTGGAGCGGACGCCGGCGGCCGTTCGGGAAAATCGGCAGAACCTGACACGGTCGGGCTAGACCACTCCCTTCTCAAGGAAACAAGCGTACGCAGGTGCAGTCAAGCCTGGCCGTGAACGTGAGAAGAGACGAAAGGCCGTCGGTAACTTGGCACGGGCGTGCTGAGGAGCAGCTTTAAGAAAAAAAAGAGAAAAATAATGACACTGAAAGAATGTGTGGTTTTTGGCGGGAAAACAAAACGTGCTCCAGAAACGCGAACGGCACTGCCTGTCGTTGAGGCGTGTCTTTGAGGTGCAGACGTGAGTGATTAAGCGTGCGGCATGAATAATGATGATAATTTAAGGAGTTAGCCTGTTGTCAGTTAAGCGCTTCGTGATGGGGGTCGCAGGTTATTGTTGCATTCATTTTACCTGAGGCCGGCCCTAAGTAATGACGATAGTTATAGCACGAGAACAGAACGACGACAAAGAGACAAGAAGGACACGAGCGAAAAGTGAATCCCGTAGCGCTCGTGTCCTTCTTGTCTCTTTGTCGTAGTTCTATTCTCGGATTATAACTATCGTCATGTCATACCAATTAGCCCAAGCTGCCACACTTCTAAGTAATGAGCTTTACTTCCAGTTAAAGTGTGCCTTGTGGAGGTGCTTGTTTAAAGAGTGTAGCGAAGGGAGCAGCTTGTGTGTGTGTGTGTGTGTGTGTGTGTGTGTGTGTGTGTGTGTGTGTGTGTGTGTGTGTTTGGATTGGGAGCGGCACTGATGGATTTATCATTCTGAGCCCCAATATCAAACTTATCTATAGCTTGCACAGCGACTTCGAAGACCTCGACACGACGGTGGAGGTCCGCAAGGGGGCAGGGGCAGGCGTTATTCCACGAACTCCACTGCAAACAAACAAGCCCGGAGAAGATAGGTCAAGAGAGCCCAGACTAGAACCCTCCATACGAAGAACGCATTATTTGTGTGTTTTTCAATGCGAATCATTTCTTTGCGTGTAGCAGGCATTTGGAATATCTATCTATCTATCTATCTATCTATCTATCTATCTATCTATCTATCTATCTATCTATCTATCTATCTATCTATCTATCTATCTATCTATCTATCTATCTATCTATCTATCTATCTATCTATCTATCTATCTATCTATCTATCTATCTATCTATCTATCTATCTATCTATCTATCTATCTATCTATCTATCTATGATCACCTCCTTAACGTCGGGTAAAGCAAAAATTTGTATGGGAGGAAAATATGGATTCACGAATACGACTCGCTGGTCATGACATGAATAATGTCACAATCCCGCCGCCTACATCATCCAACCCTTTCCGCCAGATAGTTCAACATACCCGCGGGCGGGTTTGTGGCACAAGTGATTGACACTTTATATCTACCCAGGAACGACGAGAACACACATGGGCTATTTTAACCCGTGATCGTCAAGAAAAAGCTGGCATCGGCAGCGCTGACCCGATGAATGCAAAGAATCAATGCGGGGGAGAGGGGGGAGTGATTATCAAATCTGGAAAAGTGAACCCCGCAACTGTCTGCAGCTAAGTGCGACACCTCAGCAGTGGTTGACGGGGGAAGGGGAATGGGGGGGGGTAATAAACTTGATCGGAGAGAGGAAAGGGGAAGGAGAGAGCGAGCGAAAAGACCGAAAAGGAAGGAGGGGGGACGCACAGATCGTCTACCAAAATCATGGGGCGCGAATTCTCTAAATTCGCTCAGGAAGTCCGTTTCCGTCAACAAAGTCCAGCAGCGCTGAAAGGGCACGCTTGATATGCGCGCGGCCACTGTTGTAGAACAGGATGTGCTCAGTTGCTGTCCGAGGCAGGCCGAGAGCTCCGTACGTTGCGAGCATCACCTCTCTGCTCGCGTCACCAGCCGGGCAATGAAGCAAAATGTGGTCCAGAGCCTCCAGGTCACCGCAGTCCATGCAGTATGGAGGGTCACACCAGAAATCGAACCCCAGTATTCTGCGTGGCAATCAAGTATTTTGCCACAGAACCACGTCAGGTCTCGGAAGTACTTTTCAAATAGTCCCTAATGTTCGTGAAACGTGAATTGTGGTTGAAGTGCTGGCTATCCACTTTCATAAACGTTACATATGCAATCCTATAATGCAGCCATCACGTCGGGTAAGCGTCAAATGTAGTTAGGTGCCACTCGCTGAGGCTGATTTATGCAGCAGTGGCCAGAGCTACTATCTTCGCGAGCACCAGAGCTCCAAATTAGTTTACCATTTCTGGTGTCGGCAATCCCCGTGTTGCTTTTGGTATGGTTACGCCACTCTAAACAACTGGTTAAATTAAACATCTGCGGCTGTTTAACGTATGTCTGTGCGTGCACTTGTACATATCTTTACCACCACTTCGTGACTGTTCGCTCAATAAAAAAAATAATTACAGTCACTTTCATGCGCATGCTTCACATCACATCGATTCCCAAGGGGCGTGGGATCTGCCGATCTTTTTTTTTATGTTGTGTTCGTATCGGTGGCACAGGGGAGGCAAGCGCTCCGAAAATTGCTTTTTATTGCTTTTTTTGCGTACTGCCCACGCCCACATCATTCCCGTTCATTAGAATCCAACTATATATTTATATTTTCGCAAAATATTTATTTTGTGTTTCGAAAGAAGTTGTTCGAAGTTTCGCGAATGTTAATTTTTTTCTCGAAATTTATTAACGACTTGTTGAAAGTGGCCACAAAAAAAAAAAGCGCGTTCAATATATCCAGATGAGGGAGAGGGGGAGGGCTCATTGGTTTATAATATGCTGAAACTGGGCAACGTTTCTGGGCAACTGTATTGAGTTTATCTGCGCCTTTTCGTGCCGTTGTCAGATGGGGAGGAGACGTGGCGCCCGGAGGCACTTAGTGCTTACTTTGTCCCAGAGTCGTACATAATTCATCAATCCATCATCATCCGTACATCTGTCCCGGCGCTACCTCCTTCGCAAGATTGGTGAGAGTGACACAGCCTTTTTACACTGTAGGCTCCGGTTACACTACAGGCACGCCCGGCGACCCCGACTAAACTCGTACGAAGAAAATGGAAGAGGACACCACCTGCTCCTTCCTCATTTTCAGCCATCCTCTCTGCACTGCGACTGTCCCTCCCCGCCATCCGCCACGGCATCGAGGGAGAGAGGGAAGGGGGGGGGGGTGGCAGACAAAGGTGAAGTGAAGCAACGACTTCCGTGGGGTGCGCAAGATGATCATTAAGTCTCGTGCGGGGCGTCCTTGTCTCACCCCATGGTGTCCCCCTTCGTCGTGGGAAGCAACGACACGGAATAATTTTCGCTCGGCCGCTGATCTCCCGACTACCTGCCGACGCGTTTTGCTTATGCTTTCAGTCTACCTTCATGTTACGCTACGACGATACGCTGCCTTTGGAGGCGTAGTCGTTCGCCTAGTGTGACCAGGTGGCAGTGGTGTCATACCAATTGATTTTACAGTAGATTAACTGATTTTCTTGGCTACCTACTGATTCCCAGATTGAAAGCAAAATCCACTGATTTTTACGAAGTTCCTCGTTTTCTCGTCTTTTTTTCGGTAGCGAAATATGAATCCTATTCTGACCAGGAAGTTGTAAATGTAAAAACGTTGTTCTGTGGTGATTACGTTTTGATCACTGTGTAAGACTTTGTTCCATAACACTGTGCTGAAGTGTGGTAACCACGTTTCTTTTATGCTGTTGCGAAATTAACCAACGTATTCATTGTTCACTTCTGTATGGGTCTATTTAGGCTAACAGTATTCAATAAAGAAATTAGTAAACAAACAAATAAATAGTGCTGGCCGGCCTAGTTGGAACAGATTCATCTTGTAGCTCCGTCGCGCGTAACAAACAAGGGCGAAAGGAAACAGCACGCACAGGCAAGCGCAGTTCAACAAGCGTTTTTAAAGATATACCAGTTGTTAGATTGCGATTGCCGGTGTGTGCTCTTTGCTTTCGTTCTTGTCTGTTACGCGCAATGGTGCCGCAAAAAGAGCTCTCCTGACCTCTTCTCACGCATACTATTCTATGCCAAAATGTTCTTCCCAACCTAGAACTCTGACAAAACCATGCACGCTCAAGCAGTGCATTATCCACGTACATAAGCGTACAAGCTGCGAACACAACGTGCACGTCCTGACACTCCCTTTTTCATTTCCTTCAACCTTTATTCCCCCCCCCCCTTCACACCAAGGTGTGTCTTCGATTTTGACACTGTACCTCTGCGGGACACGAAGTGTGTCGCATGCTTTCTACCCTCTAAGGTATGGAGCTGTAGCCAATCTCGGAGGCGCACATTCTCGGTATCCGCTGCCGTGCTTACTGCGAAAAGGCGATATACCACCATATGCTTTGATGATTTTATTTATTATTGATACAACGTTTTTTTGTACATGCGTACAGACTAAAATAATAAAAATGATATGAATTATACTTGTTGAGTTGCTTCATTTACTTAAACTTATGTAATTAAAGTGTTTTTATCAGATCTGATTTTTCAGAAAATCTACTGATTTTCAACAGGCCCGACTACTGATTTTGTCTTCAGACCATCTGGCAGCACTGCCAGGCCGTCTGGCGGCTTCGTCGGCGGGTGACCCGTTGGCCGACTGTATGCGCGTCTGCCTCGTGTCGTTACAGTGTAAACACGCCTTAAAGGGACACTAAAGAGAAACAATGACTTGACTTATATTGATAAACTGCCTTTTGAGGACTGTAATGCCGTAAGGTTTACTGTGATAAGTTCATTATTGGCGGAGAAAATCAACGTTGAAGTTTCACTTTTAAGTTTCGCGCCAAAAATCTCTGCGTGTTAAGTAACAAATCATAAGATATATGTTTCGTATTTTAGCGACATTGGTTCGAGGAAATGTTTTGAAACTTCGTATGCTATAAGCCTATGGCACCCACAGATGACAATGTACTTCATGTTTATAGAGTAGAAGCTATAAATGCAGGACCCAGTAGACGTCTTCAAAATTTACTACATCATGGTGTTAGATACGGGAATCTGATGGTGGCGTTTGCAAACACCCGCATTCGCTTTTTGCGTGTTCTCTCGCTTACCAAGCATCATGTTGCAGTAAGAGTGGTGCTTTCGGGATAGTGATGATGTACTTTACTAATACGCGAGAAAATTTTTTTGCTCTTTAGTGCCTTAAAGACGACCCTTTCTTTTCATTACTTTTTTTTGTAATATTCATTTTAGCAGTTCTCCGTTTGATGTTTCGATATAATATTTATCAGTTTTTACCTCTACTGTCTTTCGTTCGAAGAGTAGATCGCTTTTGAGGCCTGCGTTGTCGCATGTTGTCCCCGTCTCATGTAAATATAATGCCATAGAAAAACCACATGTAGCCACCTGAATTATACTGAGGAGAAGCCTTCTTTCTCTCACTTTATCGAGTGTCTTGATGATGATATTAAGTGCAAAACACTTTAGGGGCCCGAGATGTCACACGCTAGAAATATAAAACAACGCTTATAGACTCAGGAAACGGGGAAGAAGAGACACGCATGGCGCTGAATTGTCTCTTCTTTCCTGTGTCGTGTATCTAAGCAATGTTTTATATCTTCATCATGGAACCCCACCAACTTGCCCAATCTGCGTGTAGTCTTTCGCATGCTGCCGTCAGTTAAAATAATTAACCCAGACAAAACTACGCATAAAAAGTGAAGAGAAAAGGAAGAAAAGCAGAAATAGAGAGAAAAGGGACAAAATAGGAACAAATGGAGCAAGAGATATAAAAAACACTGCAAAAGAAAAGAAAGATAGAAAGAGAAGAAGAAAGCTCCATCGGAAAAACTACCATGGTGGATACTGGAAAACACGGTGGGCGCAGTGGAAATAATAATGAGTATAGTGGAATTTATGGTGGATATGGTGGGACGCAGTGGAAATTACGGTCTTCTTTTTCCTATGTGGTTCTTGAAGAGAAAAGAAGAAAAAAGTGAGCCCCGTAACTGTCTGAATCAGAGTGCGACACCTCAACAGTAGCTTACGAGGGATGGGGGTAAAGGAGGGATTAAAAGGATATGAATAAAGGTATAGAGAGAGAGAGAGAGAGAGAGAGAGAGAGAAGGAGAGAGCGAGGCGCAGGGACAGCGAACGACAGACAACGACGGAAGTGAAGGGGAGATAGGAAAGATGGACACGGTTGCAGGAGTCCGAGGACGGGGCACCACTGGGCGAGAACTCTTGTCGGCGTCAGGAGATGGCGTAGGGCGAGCCAGTCGGCCAGAGCTGCGCTGTCGTCGGAGATCGCGGGGGCACAACCGGTCGGCACGCAATGCAGAGAGCGAGTCAGGAAATTATGGTGGATATGCGGGGACATACAAGGTGGTATGGTGTACAGAAGAAGGGTAAAGTGGAAACGATGGTGAGGAGTAGCGGCTAAATAGTGGGCAATCATGGGAGGCTCGGCCCACCATTGCGATAATGCTGGGAAGCACTAAGCAGATGGTGGGTGGTGCTTAATATTGTGGGCCACATGGTGTACCAAGCCAAGAAGCTCTTCCCATCATTGCGATAATGCTGGGAAGGAGTAAGCAGGTGATGGGTAAGCTTATAATGGCACGCAATATATAGTGTACCAAGCTGGGATCTGTACACTACATGTTCTACCACCATGATTTCTGCCAAAGTTGGGCCTACCGACCAAATCCGTACATTTGTGTTATCCGCGCTTCTGCAGTTTCAGAATACACGATTTAGACGAGTAAGAATGACTATACAGCACAACAATGGCATAAATTGACCTAAATGAAACATTTTTATTGTGTACGGTGTGCGCGCAAGAAGCAACAAACATAGACGCGACGCGATTCCGGCACTTCGAGAGAACGTACGTCTCCCCTCACCGACAGCCGCCGGTCGCACTCGCCGGCACTTCTCTGGCTCTTATGCGAGAACACAAACTTGGCAATTCGTACGCTCGCTGAACCAATATGATAGCATTATGTTTCCGGTGCACTTCATTAATTTTGGCCAAACCGTTATATAGTTGTTGCTAACGGTTGAGCTACAGCAGTGCGCTAGCGCGACTGCACTCTACATCGCGCAAGAAGCATCTCAATACTCAATCGATTAGGTGGGCGTATCTGTGGAATGAGCCCAGAGGCGTCACAGAGCCTGAGCAGATGTTGCCTTTTGGAACGAGCGAGAAACGAATATTAAACTTGGCAGACCCCACCGGTAAACTGTACCTGCTCCTCAGTCTACTTGTTTTTTTTTTATTACGATTGTGAATTGTAACAAAAACATAGCGCTGGTGCCAGTACCACAGTGGTGATTTTTACAGGCAGCAGTTGCTTGTGTTAATAAATGGGCAAATTTTAGTAGCAGGAGCAGATCTCGTCTATGTCAAGTACGCGACAAACAAAACTGAAGTTGAACTGTCAGTTCGCATGTGAATTAGCAATTTAACACGTAAATTTCGTCATGTTGGTACGACGCAGTGATTATAGTGTCTTCAAATGAGAATCCGCAGGCTGCACGTCCGAATTTCTGTGGTAGCCTGTTTTTTTACGGGTGTTTTTACAACGTTTTTATACAATTCTTTCATTTTTGTGGCAGCTCGTCACGATGATTGTGACGCCATTTCGCGCTCAAGCATTGTCGGCACTGCAGCATCCACTATATCCCACCGTATACATCATGGTAGACGTTTTCCAGCATTCACCCACTAAACTAATTCAGTATAATGGAGGGTAGTGGTTTACACCATGCTGACCATTCGTTTTTTTTTTCAATAGAAAGGAAGATAAAAGTGAAGTGAAACAAAGAAAACTACCAAACACAGCACTTCCATCAAGCTTGGAACCAGAAAAGCGAAGCTGCTTTGGCATTTTTTTTTTTCGGCGTAGTAGGCTACAGGCTCCAGAGTAATGCAGCCGTCTTTAGCAAACAAGTGCGTCGCGTGGCTCGACGCGCGCGAAGAGCACGAGATGTTTCGCTGTGCTCGTTCGCTCGGTCAGGCCATGGGTACAACGTAGCTTGACGCTCAGCCCAGGCACGGGGTCAGTTTCGATTGTTCAAATGAATGATGAGTGAAAGTGACATGAAAATTCAGCGTTACCCTGCCCCACCCTGGTGATCTAGTGGCTAAGGTACTCGGCTACTGACCCACAGGTCATGGAATTGAATCCAGGTGGTGGCGGCTGCATTTTCGATGGAGGCGTAAATACTGTAGGCCCATGTGCACTCAGATTTGGGCACACGTTAAAGAACCCCAGGAGGTCGAAATTTCCGGAGGCCACCACTATGGAGTCTCTCATAACCATATGGTTTTTTTGGGACGTTAAACCTTACATATCAATATCAATGGTTTCGGGACGTTAAACCCCACATATCTTTCAAGATACTGCCACCCTGTTGTGAGGATATATGCAGACACCATGTTGACACGGCTCAGCATGTGGGGCCCTCGATACTCCTGCACAGAGTGGCCACAATCACCCCGCTCATGATCAACACGCATGGGGATGCGCCTGCACCGTCGTGCCGTCCTTGGATCTCTCGCGCATACGTGGCCCGTGCGTGGGTGTCGTGCAACACGTTTCTAATTATTCATCAAACTGCTTCATAGAAACAATTCGTAGCCGCTCACAAATTGACTAGCGTGAAACTTTTGGAATTCTTTAGGCGCGAGATACATGGGTGTTGTACGCTTCAAGCGCTCTGTCCTTCTCTCCTTTCGAACCAGGGAAAGCGCTGAAAGCTACGCAGGTGAGAGATAACAAGATTGTGAAATGTTACGCCTGTTCGCCAGCGCAAGTCATGTCTTTCAGCACAAACTTTTTTTTTTCTTCGAAGGTGTTGCTTCCTCTCACTGTTCGCGAGCGTGCGTGCGTGCTCGTGGCAGGATGCCGGGACGGCCACTCAAAGTAGGCAGCTCAAGATGCTCAAAACAGCCAATGGCTGCGGACTTTGGGTGGTCATTTGGGTTTACGCACCCATTTTTTAAAAGGCAGCAATTTCAAGCTGAATTTGAGAAGTTATCGTGAATTCCAAGCTATATACGCGAAGCGCTATAATGTTTGCCTCACATTTTCTCAGGATCCTCGACTACCGATCATTAGCGTTTTCTCACCACGCTCAGAAAGTGTTGCGGGGCCCCTTTATAAGGATCGCTCAGAGAATCGCAGTGCGTGCTGGCTGCCAAAAACGAGGAATCAGACCGCCCCGCTATTACGCTGTCCTACACGGTAACGCTCTGGCTTCCCTGCATGAAACGCACATGAGCGTTCCCCTTGAGGAATCGCGCGTGTATAACAGGCCATCAGCGAAAACTTTGAATGTCGCTTACTCAAGTGAAAATATACTTTGCCGTCTCGGCTTCCACACCGGAGGCTCGTTGTCAACGAACTTCGCAATGCACCCCCGCCAAAACTTTCTTCTTTGCGCGCAGGGATCCCGTGTGGGAGCGTCGAAGCAAATATGTTTTTCACCTTGATCGTCATCTTTCAAGGTTTCCGCCAATGTTTCATACTGGCTAGACGAGCCGTCACCAGACCTTCGACTTCATACCAAACTGTGCTGCATACGCACTTGCCTCAGCGGAATGGTTTGTAAAATCCGACAATTTTCCGTCGGTCGCGTCTAGTGCCCCGTCAATGTGCGTGCAGCGTTTGCATAACGACTCTTCCAGTTGTCCTTGGCACGCCAATGTGGTAGCCGCGGTGGTATTTCCTGAAACGTTCAAGCTTCTACAACGCTTTGTGCACAACGCGTCTCGCGTGGCCTATGTGGGAGAGATCGAGCGGGCCACTTATATATATATAAATATATATATATATATATATATATATATATATATATATATATATATATATATATATATATATATATATATCACATAAGCCTTCACTACACAATGGCATTGCTTTGTGACAATCTTACTTTATTTCAAGGTTGGGGTGAGGAGGAAGGCGTGACACAAAAAAAGTAGCTTTAACCAGATTGTCTAAATAACAATTGTATGTCAGCACGTCACTGCCCACACCCAAGAAAATTGAGCTTTTTTTCAGATAAGGTTACGGATGGCGGGCTCACACACAGCTTCGCACATTTTGGCGATAGAGTTCGCCACAATCTCGTGTCAACTCGTTACGGCTGTGGCCCAAAATGACACATTAATCAAACAATGGAGGGCATGCACACGTCTAACAACGCATAGTCAGGAAACTACCAGAAGAAACGCCCTTGCTCACCGTGCCGAGCACCATGATAGTTTAGTTTTTTTTTTCTGCTTGCTGCAGCCGTTCGGACTTTTTTGCTTCGATACGTTGTGTGCTGCATGAGAAGAGCTCAGTTCGCACTGTGTGCCCCTCCACGGTGGCCTAGTGGCTAAGGTACTCGGCTGCTGACCCGCAGGTCGCGGGTTCGAATCCCGGCTGCGGCGGCTGCATTTCCGATGGAGGCGGAAATGTTGTAGGCCCGTGTACTCAGATTTGGGTGCACGTTAAAGAACCCCAGGTGGTCAAAAATTCCGGAGTCCTCCACTGCGGCGTCTGTCATAATCAAATGGTGGTTTTGGGACGTTAAACCCCACATATCAATCAATCAATCAATCAGTTCGAACTGTGTGGATGTGGCTATAGACAGATACATCGTGATGTAGGATTCACGTACCTGTATACTGGTTGATTTTACATACTAAGGAACGCGTTTTGCAGTGGCAAAAAACAAAACAATTTATCGTGACACTGGAGATACGGGGCCTCGGCACATTCGCATTGCTGCGCAAGGAGTACGACAGCTTGAGGGTGATTTCGTTTTTGCTCGCTCGCATCGTTAACGCGTAAAGAAAGTTATATGCCTGAAAGTGGGCAAGAAAGACCCATATCGATGGTTCATTATACATTTTAGTGTCATATGAGCAGAATAGTTTTTTTTTTTTGAAAAACTAAACAGCGTCTTTCCGACCGCAGACTAACCCATTACGTCATGGAGGCCATGTTTACTTAAGAAAATGGCTCCACTAAAAAGGTGATGCTCTCTAATAAATGAAAAGAAAAGAAAGGAACTATTGCAAAATAAACAATAACTACATTTTGCCTATGACTTCCGGCAACTGTCTGAATCTCATAATAAATAAAGCAGTATTTATTTCAGCAAGGCAAATGAGAAGACTATCAGTAAACTTAAGTACTATTTTTTGGTATGTATTTCGGTTCGGTAGCTTCCATATCGCTACCAAGAAAACTTGTCAGCGAGTATCGTCGTTGAGTGAGTGAAAAACACTTCGAAAGATAAAAAAAAACTAAGCTGTCAACAATTTTTTTAAATTGAATATTTGCAGTGCGGGCAGTCTACTGTGCTCCTTGCAGCGTCTTCAGTTTCATGGTAATGAATTGTTTTCTCCAAACGTACAACAGCTTTCCTTTAGTTATTTTTTTCTCCTCATGCCGGTGTTGCGCCAACAAATATTCTAGCACTTCTATTTCAGAGCTATAACACAATTTAAGCTCGGGGGAGTTCTCTGTTGTAAACGTGCAAGCTTTTCACTTGACGCGAAAATCTGTTTGCTGACTTGGAGCCACACGGAGGCATAACGATGACTATACTGTAGTAATGTACGAAAAAAAGGGTGAAAAAGTTTCAGTGTCAATGCATGTATCCCGTGCATTTATGCAAGCATGGCCGATCTAGAAGCGTATGAACGCACGCTTGCGTTCACTTTGCGCGTACGACAGCGGCGAGTGCAGCAGCAGGGTCACACCGACATCCCAATATCTGTCGTAAAGGGGGAGTTGGAAACAGCCGCATTGTGAAGGACGTAGGAAGACGATAGTTATAGTGCGAGAACAAAATGACGACACAGAGACAAGAAGGAAACGAAAGACACGAGCGCTAACTTCCAACTGTGTGTCCTTTCGTGTCCTTCTTCTCTCTGTGTGGTCGTTTTGTTCTCGCGCTATAACTATCGTCATGCCATACCAATTAGCCCAAGCTGCCACACTTCTAAGTTACGTAGGAAGGAACGTACGCGCGCCTTTCCAATCTGGCCATGGTAAATTTTGGTATATAGCAAGTTACTAAAATGGCCGCAACAGTACTAATATCGTTTAGTGTAAAACGTGATGTACATGGCATACATGACATCATTGTCGACCTGTCACTTATGTTTCTTGCACACTAATATCATGTCAATTCAGTGTTGGTGCACCTCAACTTAATGACACCGAAGAGAGAGCACCAAATAGTGTTGTGCGAAATATGAGATACATGGCATGCATATCAATATTTCTTTCGTGACCTGTCATTATTGTTCGTCTTACACCCATGCGTTCTAATTCTTGTTTACATCAGGTTAACGAAAGGGCCATGAAAGCAAAACATCATATCTCGATCGATCGATCAATCGATCGATCGATAGATAGATAGATAGATAGAAAGAAAAATAGATAGATAGAAAAATAGATAGATAGATAGATAGATAGATAGATAGACAGACAGACAGACAGACAGACAGACAGACAGACAGACAGACAGACAGACAGACAGACAGACAGACAGACAGACAGACAGACAGACAGACAGACAGGCGGACAGACAGATAGATAGATAGATAGATAGATAGATAGATAGATAGATAGATAGATAGATAGATAGATAGATAGATAGATAGATAGATAGCACTATACCTTCATCAATGACAAATAGCGTACTTGGATTTAGATGAACATCAAAGAATTGAATGTGGGTCCGGAGCCCTCCGCAGCATGCCTCATGATCATATGGTGGTTTTGGCACGTAAAAAAACCCTTACGCTTATTATATCCTCACTGATTACACCCAGCAGCGTACGTGAATTTCAAGTTCTCACGGCTGTTTTCGCCTACAGCGCCCGGTTGGCGACGTATAGCGATTGACGACGCCATAGCGTGTCGTCAATAACTGGTAGCGAATACAGCACGTTTAAAAGTGGGTGTCCGATAAGTAGTGGTCGTTGGCGTCAGAACGCCGTTTTAAGCATACGTGTATACCGTTCACCGACCCGCCAGCTATAGCAAGATTAGGAGGCCGTTCTAAGGGGGCCTATTGCTGGCAACTCGAGAAGTGTCGCACCGGCGTACACACGAGCCGACCGTGGATTAGACAAGAAACCAAGATGGCGCAGGACAGTCTCTCGGAGGTGACCCTATAATAGCGTGTTGCTGACGCCACGGAAGCAAACGGAGCATATCCTCTTAAAAAAGCAGGGAACCTGAATATCTCTTCAGTCGAGCACTTGCGAGAGAAGCACGGCTTCTTATCGTCGTTTAGATGTCTCGCTCACGCCGGCGGCGCTCAGATAACAGTCAGAATATGGTCACAAGAAAATAGAAAAAAAAACACCAGCATTCGCGTGGACAGCCACTTAATAGGTCACTTACGGGTGCAATTTCGTGTCGTAATATAGCAATCCTCTGCACAAAGGATTGTCGGTGGAGTACGAACACTCTGATAAGAGCCGCGCGTGGCACAAACAGATTAGCACCTTTCAGAAAAAAAATCTGGCTGCATTATCAAGACGTAAAACAATAGCATTAATTCCGCACGGCACCCAAGTAGCTCTTCAGATAACGCCACGTATCTATTTAGTTTTTAAGAGCTACAGATGAATAGTTGATGTACACGTGTACTGACTGAAATCGACTTGAGTACACGTTATTGTACGTCAGTCTTATGCATGGGCCGGCAGATAGCAATCTGCTGTAATCAGCTTGTCCGCGATGCGGCCGTACGAGCTGCGATGAGTAGGAATGGCATACATTGTGCTGACAGCGAAGCCCGCTGTTCGAATCAACGCAACGTTTTGTAGCATGAATTTATTTCCTACAGAAACGAGCACACAGACTCTGCCATTATACGATGTCATCCGCTCGTCAACTTCTTGAATGCGTTCCAACAGAGGTGACACCATAGATCTTCCATATACCAGACCTCTAAAAGAAGAACGTGACACCTAGTTGAGTCCACTCACAGACTATATGATCCTAGACTCGTAATTAAATGCGCGATAATGATTGCAAGTTGAAAACTGAGTACTGATGCTGAGTTCCATTTGCCAAGTTGCTTACACTTTGCTCATACTACGAAGCCACAAAAAACAAAGGCGCCGAACATTACCTGCGTCATCTTAAATACTCACGGAGTCGGAAGGAAACGGTTAAATTGCAGAAGTACGTCATCACGCCTGAGGTACTTGGCAACATGTTCTTTTTTAACTTTCTCATTCACAAACACTGATTCCCTTGCACTTAAAGTATTGCTTTCATAACGAGAACTTAAAGGCTCACAAAAGGTAAAGACAACTTTCAGAAATTCACCTAGGTGAGAAAAGGCGCTTATCAGAAAGGGTGCGTGACATAGCAGCAAGACCAACCACTGTCGCGGTGGCTCAATGGCTATATGGTGGTCCACCGTTCCGCAGGGGGTCACTTGCTGGACACCCTGCTCCGACGGTCTTACTCTGATGGGGCTGAGAACGCTCGTATACTTGGTGTAGGTGATAAAAGTAGTTAATAGAGAACTTGCGACTAAACGAGTGGCGCGCCAACTATGACTATATCACCCTACTTATCGTATGGTTAACCGGCCCTGCTAAAACGTTTTACTGTCATGCTCGCTTCCCTTAGAACGAACAAACAAGTTAGCTGACGCACTCTCCCTTCGCCAGGGCTAGCCCGGCAAGCGGTCAACGTTCACTGCATTCTTCTTCGTGTAACACGTCACAATAGGTATGGAACCCCGCCTCCATTTTGAAAGACGATAGCAACGATAGTATTTCTCAAGATACTCGAATGCACAAACTTTGGTTGGTTGGTTGGTCAGTCGGTCGGTCAGTCATACAATTAATCTTCCAGGCCAAATTTTAAGCACTTGCGGGACACCCAGCTATTTTGATCTGGTGGCTGCGTTCATGCTTATAAACATTCTCGATCAAGAAACAAATATTACGCATATCTGAGACAAAACATCAAAGCGTAGTTATTAGGTGGCGCGTTCTTTTATGAGAATATACATATATTCATAAATATAAAGACCATAGTGTTGCTTAGGATGAGTTGAAAATGTCACGCTATGCACGAAAAATCCCCCTGCCGACGATATGGTGCTTCCTACTTCGGCAGGTGTCTACTTCGGCGCACTACTAAAATAAATGTATGTCCCACAAATGGTTCTTTCTTGCAAACTATCATGCTATACAGCACCGCACGCGACAGAAACATTGCTGCCATGTCGTGGAGGTACAAACACGTGCCATGTCAGCAGTGATAATGCGGCGAAATGAAATCTCTGTTCAAACAAACCTCCGTTGCATTTATCATGCCAGGACAGTACGAGAACAACATCGCGGTTGGCTGCAGATGAGACCAGGATTCATGCAGTAAGGCGCGCAGAAGACTATCGTCTTTCGACGACATTTCCAGCGAATCATGCAGATACGCGGTCATTTGCTCTTCGTTTCCGTTTCATCTTCGCAGCGTTTATTCAACGCAGTGTATTGCGTTCTCCGCGTTAGACTATAATCAGCGACGTTTCATAGAGAGCCTCTGAGCACGTGTGCGTGTGTGTCTTTCTTCTCATTTGGATGCAACTTCTAAAAAATGGCACACGACCTTATTTTCGAAATTTCGACTGCTTTAGTGTCATAAAACCATACTGCACTCGATTGGCAGTGACCTCGTTCTCCGGTTCTCGTTTCAAGGTTCTCGCGCTATGCCTGAGGCGCAGATATATATCAAGTATGTTTTCATTTCTTTTTTTTAATTTATTACTAGATTGCTCTTTTGCGCTATTCTAAAAGACACCATTACCTTCTCTCTCTCTCTTTTTTTGGGTTCGTTTTCTGTTCTTGCTCGACAGGATTCTCTTCGTATATAGATGACCTTTGAGTTCTATTCTCTATATGGCAGGCCGAAGGGTGCTTGAGTGTGCCGCCACGGCTGCAATGATTGCGAAGAGTATTGCGTTCGACACCGTTCGAAGCATGGTGTCCAAAAAAGCAGATCGTTGAGAAACCACTTAAATCATAGGAACTGTAGTGCTTGCTTCGGATAATGACCGAGGCTGCTATCGGAGCTCGAAGCTAATGGATCGGATGGGTCTGCAGAAGTCTGCGACGGTGACATTTGAGGTGTACATAGATTAATACAAGTGATATAACACTGCAGGTGTGTGCACAGCGTGGAAGGGCTGTATCGTTTCGTTGCACTCTTGGTGTTGTCAGCGTGCGAAATGAACTGTTTACGGGATACTTACGGAGTGTCAGAGTGCCTTCAGGGAGCTGTACGAAATGTTGGGCGTGAACGCCTCGGAAAGCGATGCTTCCGGAATCTGCTACACGGGCTACAAAGTCGTGATGACAAACGCGACTCCAAAAGTGTCACTTGATACTTTAACAACAATACATGGGGTTTAACGACACAAAACCGCGATATGATTGTGAGAGACGCCGTAGTGGAGGCCTCCTGACATTCCGACCCTCTGGTTTTATTTAACGTGCACTGACATCACACAACACGCGGGCCTCAACCATTTCGCCTCCACCAGAATGCGCCCGCAGCGGCCGGGCTGAAATCTGTGACCTTCGGGTATGCAGCAGAGCACCCTACCCACTGATATTTTGACTGGCACAAGGCAACATACAGGATGATCCAGCTACTGAGTGACAATGGTAAAAAAAAAAAGAAAATGTGTTGGGTGAAGGAAACCTGGCTTCCAGCACATTGCAGTGGCCGCCAGTAGCTTTTGGCAATCTCTTAGTTGATTATAAAAACTTCTAGGTCCTAAAATGGTTAGCCCGAGACGACTAGAAGCCGAAAGCCATCTTATTTTTTCGTCTCAGTCGATGCATTAATTTTTGCCGAAGCTCCGAAAGTTTTCTGCATTCAACGTGGTTTGTAGAGTATCCAGGATTGAGGGCATTGCAAGATTTGTACAGGGTGTTTGAAGAAATGTGTGCTATATTTCTTTAAAAATTACACAAAGGAGGTATCTGCGTGCTTCTTGCGGCGTAGCCTTCCTGTGGCAGAAGGCATCTTCAAATGGTTATAAAAATAATTACAGCAGTAAATATAGAAAATAACACAAATAAATTTTGCCCCACCGCGGTGGTCTAATGGCTAAGGTACTCGGCTGCTGACCCGCAGGTCGCGGGTTCAAATCCCGGCTGCGGCGGCTGCATTTCCGATGGAGGCGGAAATGTCGAGGCCCGTGTGCTCAGATTTCGGGGCACGTTAAAGAACCCCAGGTGGTCAAAATTTCCGGAGCCCTCCACTACGGCGTCTCTCATAATCATGTGGTGGTTTTGGGACGGTAAACCCCACAAATCAATCAATAACATAAATAAATTTTACACCAGTGGTAATCGCCGGTCGAGTCGAATGGACGAATGTTGTAGGCCCGTGTACTCAGATTTGGGGGGGGAAGATCTCGATGGGCTGAGGTTTGCAGCCACTGTCCGGAGAGATCAGCGCCGGCAGTCGGTTTGGTGATGACCGTCTTTGATGAAGTAGAGGGCAACACCTGCTTCATTGAGGGCTCAACAGACATCACATACGCACATGAAAACACAACTACTCAGCCGGTGAGCGCCGGACAATTCCGCCAAACTCCACCAGGCAATTTTCCCCTTTAACTGATATTAAAGGAAATACACAATTTATTCAAAAGGTTACTCACACTTTAAGGTGACACAAAACAACAACACTGGAAGCACACCGAACCCGAAACCCTGGATAGCCGTGTCTTCAACGTTTTCAAACAAGTACACCTAAAAGAGTAAAAAAACAATCACTAGCTCTTGTCTAGGTCAGGAAAAAAAATGCCAGAGTTCTCGAGACATCCTCTCGCGTCAGGGGCATCGACTTAAGCCATCAGCGTTGCCATGGAGTACACCCTTTTTGTAGCGTATGTCAAACGTATATTGTTGCAAAACGAGGCTCCAACGCAGCAGGCGGCCGTTCTTAGAGGACATGGTCTGTAGCCAGGTGAGAGGACAGTGGTCCACTTCCACAATGAACTTGCTTCCGGCAATATAACAAGCCAGTTTCTGGACTGCCCAAACCAGGCACGCACATTCCTTTTCGCTAGCGCTGTAAACCTGCTCGCGAAGGGTGAGTTTCCGGCTAACGTAGAGGACGGGATGCTCTTGATCCCCCTCATCCCTTTGACTAAGAACTGCCCCCGTGCCTCTATCACTAGCGTCGCATTGGACTATGAAAGGCCTCGAGTAGTCCGGTGAACTAAGCACAGGTTGGCTCTTAACACTCGCTTCATCACGGAGTGAAGCTTTTCTATCGAGTTCGACTGCGGATGGTACACTGAACTATGCAATAATTTCACGCCACACCGCTCTAGAAAGGTTGTCGTTAAGGCACTCGTGAAAATGGTGCCCTGGTCTGATTGTATCTCGGCAGGAAAGCCTACCCGGGCAAACACGGACAGAAGTGCGTTCACTACTTCGACGGAACTTAGCTCTTTTAGCGGGACCGCCTCTGGAAATTTAGTAGCTGGGCAGATTAAGGTCAGGATGTGACGGTAGCCTGAAGTTGTCTTGGGCAAAGGACCTACTGTGTCAATTACCAACCGACGAAAGGGCTCAGTGATTACGGGTACCAGCTTCATTGGAAATTTCGCCTTATCTCCCGGCTTACTCACTCGCTGACACACATCGCAAGATTTTACAAACCTCTCTACATCTTTAAAGCATCCAGGCCAGTAGTATTCCTGTAAAAGACGATTTTTCGTCTTCTTTACGCCTAAGTGGCCTGACCATGATTCTCCATGCACCAAACTAAGCAAATCCTGACGATACGCCTGAGGTACGACTACCTGGTCAAACTCTACTCCTCGCCTATCTAGATATTTTCGATAGAGTATGCCGCTCCTCTCTTGGAATCTCACATTTCGTTTGGCGATTCCCTCTTTCGAACTGTCCTGGAATTGCTTAAGCGTCGGGTCCCCCTTTTGTTCGGTCATTAATGAAGCGGGACTCACCTGCAGCAGCCGACTGAAATTATCCGAAGTTGGCATGACACACAACTCTTTTGTATTTCCTAGTACCTGGAATGTGTCACCCTCTGTGCTATCCTCTGTACTACCAGGAATCGGCTTGGGAGCAACGGCATTTTCTATTTGCTCGGTGAACGAGGCCTAATTGACCCCTTCCAATTCGGGAGGAGGTTCATCGTCGCCTTTAGGAATGGTTGCTTCCGCGACTACGGCTTCTGCAGCCTGTTCTCGCACAAGTCGATTTGTTACCGTGGTGTCCAACTCGCAACCAGGCCCGTTGTCGATTTGAGGCTTGTTTGCCTCAGTGAATGTTGCTCTTGCAGCCAGCGCACGTGCCTTCGATCTAGTCAGTGCCTGCACTATGCCTTCTCCCAACGTTAGACCTTTCTCCTTCAGCATTTGATCTGACTTATTTGAAAATAAGTAAGGATACTGAGGGGGTAGATATGGCGATACCGCGGCTTCCGTTTCCAACGTACCAAATGCGCCTTTAAGGACAACTTTAGCTACGGGGAGGCACTGACTGTTTGCTTCTACGGCTTGTCTAATCCAGGCACAGTCTCCTGAATACTGTCCGGACTGAACAAAAGACGGATGAACTACGTCCATAGTGGCTGCGGAGTCTCTAAGAACCCGACACTGCTTGCCGTTCACGGTAAGGTCGTACATATAGGGTTCTAACAACTTCATGTTCTCGTCGGCTTCATTTATAGATAAAAAGGCCACCTTTTCTTTCGGGCAGTGTTTCGCGAAGTGCCCTGTTTCGTGACAATTGAAACAAGCAGCCGGTTTTCTCGCCTCAAATTTCCTTTTGCTTGCCTCTGCCGACGCCCCATGGTTAGATGAATTGTTTTCCTCACCCTTTTGTGCGAGACTTGTCGGTTGTTTTCTAAACGGCGCCTTATTCGGTAGTACGAATTTTTCCCTTTTAGGCTCGCTGTTTGCCCCGAGGGCGCGGCGCGTAACGAATTCTTCAGCGAGCTCTGCGGCTTTCGTTACTGTGTTCACGTCCGGTCTATCCTGCACCCGGAACCTCACCTTTTCTGGTAACCTTTGATAGAATTGTTCCAGACCGATACACTCGAGCACCTTGTCATGATTCCCATATGCCTTTGCCTCTTTGAGCCACTCCCCCATGTTGGCCATTAACTTGTAAGCAAACTCCGGGTATGAATCATTGTTCTCTTTTACGGCGTTGCGAAATTTTTGTCTGAAACCTTCCGCTGACAACCTGTATTTCTTGAGAAGGCTCGATTTTACCTCACTGTACTCGTTAGCCTCCTCTTTCGTGAGGCGCGCGATTACTTCTGAGGCCTCCCCCGGAAGTAGGGACAACAAGCGTTGAGGCCACGTATCCTGGCTGAAACCTTGCCTTTCACAAGTTCTCTCAAAGTTGACGAGAAACAGCCCAATGTCCTCCCCTAGCTTGTACGATCTAATTAGGTCCGTCATTTTGAACCTGACCCGCTCTGCGGTACCGGATGCCTCGCTGCCTCCTGTTTTACTATTATGGCTAATCTCTAGCTCGAGGCGCTTCATTTCAAGCTCGTGCTTTCGCATCTTATCTGCCTCGGCTTCTGCCGCTTTCCTTTCGCTGTCCCCACCATAGCTGCTGGTGACATCTTGTTGTGCTTGCTACAACATGTCATCATCCTACACGGCAAATCTAACCTGATTATGAGTGACCGTGGATGACGATTCACAGCGGATGTCATGGGGGAGCTGCTTCGTTTGTACGAATCCCGCCTACGCTACCAGCGACTGAGATAATCAGTAAATGCTTTATTATCTCTCTTTCTCTCTCTCTCTATCTCGACAAAATGCCACCCACAAACGAATGGGCTTATGGAGCGTACCGACCGCATTATTATCAACATGATGTCTGTGCTTGTCTCAACCGACCATCAGAACGATGATGAAGTACCGCCGTTTATTACGTACGTATTCAACACCGTGAAACACAAAACTACAAGCTACAAACAATTTTATGCAGCTGGCTTGCTCAATCCAAACTGGATGGTGTTACCGCACCGCGGCCGTCTCCCTATCGTGGCTTTTGGCAGCGGTGCTCATACCCCTGTTACACGGGCACCCGTGAACACCGTTTAACTCCCTCGTCTTTACGGCAAGAAAATACGGTCTGTGTCACACGGCCACCCCTACGCAAACGAAGGTAAACGGGGCATTTCGCAAAGAAAGTTTGGCGATCTCCCTTTGCAGTGGAACGAGGTACTCTCGTCCCAGTTGTCTGAAGGTCAGAAAAAAGTTCGAGCGCTAAATTTGCGCAGTGAAAACAATGATACATTTTGGCAATATCGAACGTTTTTTCGTTGCAGTGCTCATTCATAACGTGTGCTTGTTCGCATATACGCCCACCAGAGTGTAGCTAATCTCCACGCAAATTCTCTTCACACCGCGCGGCCCGTGCCTCGCGAGTCCGGCCGGGATATTTTGTCCGTGCGCGCAGTTGTTGTCGCCGTGTTTGCGTTTGCCCGTGAGAGGAATGACTGATAGCGCTGCAGCATAGTCACCTACTGAAGGCACAGCACAGTATAGAGAAAAGAAAAAAAAATTGCGTTAAACTCAAGAACTTTCGCACACAAACAACTAGTTGTCGAGCACGGTGCAACTGTAAACAAACGCAGCGTTAGGCACAAGGTGACCAGCGTCGCTGCCAGCATCGCTACATTTAGCGAATGTGTTTTTATTTCAAATAATTTTTAATGCTTCGTTCGCTTCATACCTATTTTAAGCATAAAGAAACTTCACAAAAACAACTGTAGATGAAGTTAGGATATTTTTGCGGTAATCAAACAGCGCCGGCTGAACCTCACGCAGCAACTATTACAACCGAGTCATTGACATGTGACACTGCCCCAACTCCATCTTCGTGAAACTTCCTAGGAGAAAGTTGCGTTGATGGAGTTTAGCAGAGTTTTATGGTGGCCGTGTGACAGGGGTATCAATGTGTTCCATCCGCGTCGCATCTTGTGTGCACGAGAGTAAAAGCGAGCAGACAGCAGTGCCAGAAAAGTCGACATGGCGGCACCTGTGGATGCAGTTTCCTTCTGCATGCCTTGAACTCATCGCATCGTCGTTCTGCGCTGTGTGGCCCGTATGTCCGCAACACGCGACTTTATTCGCTTTGTCTTTACGTCCTGAAGGTTTGAGAGCATTGTACTCGTCGGTATTTTGCAGCGTTTTAAAGAGTCATTCTCAAATTGGCGGGGACATAGATTAGCAGGCATGGCTAAATACACACCAATAATCTCAGCACTCAAAATAAAACATACCTTCTGCTTTGCTCCAGCTTGAGATGGCTCGAAGCGATGGCTGACTTCGACATTTATTTATTACCGTAAAGACAGCGGGCGAGTAACAAGCGCGGGTTGGGATCAAAGCGTGTGGTCGCGTCTTCTGGGTGCTGCCTTGTTGGCAGCTAACATCTGCTACTGGAACTTACTGCCACGGCCGCTTCGATGCTGGCCCAGTGCGTTGGCTGGGGCTGGTGTAAATGGCTGGGAGAAGGCCAGTTACGGTCGTGTGGTCAAATATGGCAGCACCCGGGCGCCACCGTGGAAAATTGTCTACAGTCTTTCTTCTTGCTGTAAGCACGCTCGACAGTCGTTCCTTTTTGTTATCGCGACAACACCCATGTCGCCTAGACCCTCTGCCTTGCCGAAGAGACATGTCGCGTAGCTCGATTACACACGCTTGCATCGCAAGACAGAGCTAAAGCACCCTGTGACATACTCCACCAAGCTGTGACATATCGCCCTGGTGATCAGGTGTAGTTGTGGACTCCAATGCCAAAGTGCGGGTTACGTGAAACGTTTTTGGTCACTTACGATGGACCATTTGTTATTGTCGACAGACTCCTAGAGGTCCCCTGTACAATAACTCACCTCACGGCGAGTGGTCAAATAGTTGCCAAGACTCAAGTGGTTGATATTGCCCACAGGAAATTAATAATGCCAAGAAAACTACTGACTCGTCCGATGGCCTTTATCTGCGTGGAGAGGAATGTTGCGCACACAAATGAAGGACCATGGTGAATGTGCTAGCTGCTGCGGTTTAAAAAAGAAGAGGATCAGGTGGACTTCTAACTAGTCGACCACTCCTGAGCTCACCCTCATGACCTAATAAACAGCCTCTTTCAGCCTTTGATGTTCTCCTTCAAGTGTAACAACGTTATACACGCATACAGGCCATGCGTATACAGGCTATTATAACTGCAGTGATTGGAATGATAAGAATTACCACGAAAAAAAAAGACCGCATGTGAAGAAAAAACCCACGAATGCACAAAAAAGTTTCTCTGAAATAGTGACAATAAAACGGTCGTTTGGTGAAGCAGCAGCAACCGGCACTGCAAAATGCAAACAGGGTTCGATGAAGTAGCGTAACTATTATTAACAACGCGGCGCGAAACCAGTTTCGTCGGCATAAGTGTTACTGATGAAGTCCTGCATGCCCACGGAAATGCTGCCCCGAGCCTCTTTCGCTTCTGGCACGTATGGCCGCTGCAGAATGGCCTGTGGCACAAGCGATATCTAATCGAGGCACCTCTCTATCCACGGGCAGTGCGTGCGCAAACACGCCGCTCAAGCACACTTCACAGAGAGCGCTGCACTGTTTGGTCCAAGGTGCGTGACACTGGCCGCATTGTGGTCGTATAATTGTATTCTTGCGTATGTTGGTGTGTTCTGCCTGCATCCAGCTACTGCTGCTGCAAATCAATTGTCCTACCCGATGGTGTACCAGTGCTGTACTGCTAAAGAGAGCAGACGTGTGCGCGTGAATAGCTAGCTTTTGTAACCAATCTTATGCAAATTGAATAGTATAAAAATAATCAAATACTTTCTGGACATCGAAATGGAAGGAAACATATCTTTGGACATCACCTCATTCTGTTCAAGGCGCCTTTTTCTATTCCTTTTATAGTTCTCCTACCAGCCCCGACAAACGCCGTGCTGTATTTCTTAAGTTTTCGAATAAGAAATCATTCCTTTCACGCTCAAAATACGCGATGTTCCACAGCCTCTTATGATCACAGAACACATTATCAGGATTGTGTACTTGAAGTGAGCAGTTGACCTCAAAAGTTTACGGATCGCGTGAGTGCGTGCGAAACTGCCTTTCCACGGCATCTAGCGGTGCACCTCGTCTACCTTCGGCCACAGTGCAAGACCAGAAGTGGGTCCTGGTGCATTGCTGCCGAAATCATCCACGTTGCAGTAAAGATTTGCTTGGGCTGATTATTTCATTGTTGTCGTAGTACTTGTATAGACTGGTCAGGCAAAGTTAGAATACCAAAGGCACAGCGTTAAGGCGATGGGTGAAGTTGGGAACAGAAACGGTGGTTATGGTTAGCGGCAAACAAAGAAACAAACGAAAGAGGGCGTTGCTGTGAGCCTTAGCGCCAGCGCCAATTCTGTTCACGCAACCAGTGTTGCCAGGTCGGGGACATATGTAAGTCAGGCTATCACTTTTCGTAGAGGTGGAAAATCTGAATGTGTGCTGAAGTGACCACAAGCAATCATCTGAGTCGTTTGAAGATAAAATGTTCGTCTTTCTTTCTTTCTTTCTTTCTTTCTTTCTTTCTTTCTTTCTTTCTTTCTTTCTTTCTTTCTTTCTTTCTTTCTTTCTTTCTTTCTTTCTTTCTTTCTTTCTTTCTTTCTTTCTTTCTTTCCTTCTTTCTTTCTTTCTTTATTTCTTTCTTTCTTTTTTCTTTCTTTCTCTCTTTCTTTCTTTCTTTCTTTCTTTTTCTTTTTTTCTTTCTTTTTCTTTCTTGTTTGTTTCTTTGTTTCTTTCTTTTTTTCTCCAAGCCAAAAATTGAACCGTTATTCATCTGCTTATCAGTGCAACACTTCCCTTGCTACAGACAACAGAAGTGTACGCATGCTTCAGTTACCGGTAGCAACTGAAGCATACGCTTTCTGCATTCATGCACGCCGGTTTCAACTTTCCAGTCATGAGAGGAAAGGGACACATGCGCCTCAACACGAGTGGTGACCCCGAGGAAGCGGAATCGCATGTGTTACAGAATATTGTTTCCTTCTGTAAGCGCTGATGCTAGCCCGCGAAGTGTAAGCGACGCTTCTTCGTCCGATATTTTCGTTCAGTGCAGGAACGCGCAGAGACACACTATGGACGTCGGAAAAGCGCACGACAGGCACAGTTCCGTCATGCGGTCAAGATGCTGCGTCACTGGTCTTCTCAACGTCGCGTTATCGAGCCGACAAAGCGCACAAACATGAGACGCACAACACGCAGCTCGTAAAAAAATGCAGAGAAGTAATTCTTATCCGGAAGACCATCACAGTGCGACCATCGCGCCAAAGTGTAAACAATATTTTTGCTGATTTCTCTGCTTATATCGCTTTTCTGGATATCCTATAATGGTAGAATTTTCGGGAGGTTTTTGTCTTTTTGTAGTTGTGTCTGTCTCTGAAAAAAAGTAAAAACTAAAAAGAAAGCAACGAAAGACCACGAGACGTTATCGTAAGCTTGGAAGTGAGCCTGCCCCGTTTCCGTACATCAGGTCAGGGTCTCGTCCTCCAGAAGATGCTTCCTTATTTCATTTCAGAGTGACGGCAAGGAGGAATTCTTTTTATCTCGAACGCCGTGATACCTTCATGCTGTAGCTAGTGCACTTCGACCACCGCATGTGTGTCGCAGGACGGAATAGCGAAGTGAATGATGTAGTTTTGCGAAAGAGGCAAACGCGTGTCTTCCACAGTGTCGTTCATTGAAATTGAAAGCCATTTTCGTGTTATCTCAGCCATTTATGAAGGCGCCGATCTCATCAACCACTGCGGCCAAATTTGCACACAATGTCGTTCTTTTTTTTTCCTGGAGGACTCATTCCGCAAACTTCTAGGGTGTATCACTTGCGAGGCCAAGTTTTTAGGGGCGAAGCTCCTTATAGTGGCACCCTTTCGTCCCTCGTAGCCGTTGTAGTAGTGTGTAACAAGTATAACATTTTGACCTCCAAGGTGGTGCCGTTGAGAGATTTCTTCTGTGCGTTGTTGAACAATAAAAGATAGTGCTCAATGTACATGCCAATGACTGCTAAGGGGGGATGAAAAACAGGGGAATTCGGCTTTTAGTTAACGCGCACGCTGCGAATATCTTATTGTTCAACAATGCACAGAACACAAGAAAGGCTTGCTACGTTATACTCGCTGGGCGTAACCTCTTAGGTTTTAGAAAGGTTTAGTGAGCGTGGGGCGCAGTGCCATGGATACAGTGAACTAGTATATACCTGGACCTTGAGGTGGTTAAAGGTGGGAAGTAGACACGAAGCGCAAGCCGTAAGAAAGTGTGCGTGTGCCTCCTCTCGTTCAGTCGTTGGAATGTCCGCTGGATGGCGGTGCTTCTATATGAGGAATATATGATGAAAAGATACGAGATGGTGGTACTTGGAGTGTTGAATAGGTGGACGAACAGACACACAGACAGATGCACGGACGGACGCACGAATGGCTGCACGGACGGATGGACGCATGGACGGACGCAGGAGTGGATGCATGGACGAAAGCAGGGACGGACGCACAGATGAACGTGCGGACGCACGAACAGACGCACGCATGGACGGGCGGATGGAAGCACGGGCGGCCACACAGACGCACGCATGGATGGACGGAAGCAAGAACGAATGGACGGATGGATGCTTCGCCCCACTATACATCATTCACTCCATGGATATGCTGCCATTTTTTCGATTATCGTGTTTTGTAGGGACATTTGAGGACCGTAGTTTTCAAGACACCAATATACACTGACAAAAAAAAAACAATATCTGGGTTTTTACGTCCCAGAATCACGATATGATTACGAGAGACACCGTAGTGGAGGACTTCGAAAATTTTGACAACCTGGTGTTCACTGACATCGTATAGCACATGGGCCTCAATAATAATTCCACCTCCGCCGAAATGCGACCGCCATACAAAAAAGAAGAAAAAAAAACGGTTTAGCCTCTCTGCAGAACTTCTAAAGACAATAAGCCATCTGGTCTGAAAAAAGAAAAACATGCAGACAGAAATCTTTCTTTGTCGACTTCATGACCTCTTCCAGTTACCAAGAGAACACATTACTTCTGGAGAACGGAGAGTACAGCTAAAAAAAGAAAGATAGATAAGGCCATTCTCAGTGAACTTTGAGACACGCACACGCTCACAGACTCGCGCGCACAGAGAGACACAGAGATTCACGTGATAACTCGAATGTGTGGTGGAATGCGAAGGTTTATATATACCGTATCCATAATGCGACTCCCCGAACGAAGAAAAAAAGCTTGCGTGTTTCCGTGCGTTTTTTGCACAGTTACACTAAGGATTATTAGTACCAACTCGCCCAACTTACTATTAGTCTGGTTTATAGTATATAAAATGCTGTCCTTTGACATCCATGTGAAACAAATCAAAGTGTTGCTCGCGGTTGCTACAAACCAATGCACACTGCGTGGCGGACAGCACTCCTGAAAGAGCTGACACGCTCAGTGTTGTTATCTTTCACAACCTCAGCTTGTTATGGCAGCCGTAGAGTCGCGTATCTATCGTCGCGGCCGACTGCCTATACGCTGCAACAAGTGCGATCATTTTTTAAAGACGATAGTCTTTCTTGGGGACCTTCGACGCCAAAGTTTTGATCTGTCTGTCAGTACAATTGTCTGTTTGTCCACTGTAACGATCTCCCTTACGGCACCAAAGCGACCAAACGATACCTCAAACGGCCAACCCCATCCGCAGCGCCCACCAATATTGCTAAAGTTTCAGCGTTTTTATAATTGCGCGATTGTGAATAAAAAGCAATTATTCCGCATATCCGAGGCACCATAACAACATTTCGATGTTTTGTATGTGTGCATTTTTACTAGAGAAGGCACACACAAGTAATTCTAAAGACCGTAGCATTTATCACGCTGCGCTGACAGTGCAACGCGATGCTTAAAAAGGCAAGTGTTTCCAACTCTTTGCTAAGACGACACAGTGGTGCCACCTGCCCGTCGCTTTGTGTTCTACTTTTATCGCCTCAGAGACAGGCATGCATCTTTCTCCGCGGGCGCGGACGCCTTCCTTTGTTTTCGAAGATAACTGCCAGATGGCGCTCGTCTCTAACGTGCCTCGATACGCTCGTTAGCCTTCGTTGCACGAATAGAGACTCTCTAACGCAGCGCTTCCAGAAATCAATTTACCAATTTTCTCACACGGAACATCAAATAAATGTTTTGTTCATTTTCTCCACACGTAAGACTATTGTCTTTCGACGACCTTTGCAGTGAAACATTCAGATATGAGGCCAAATTTTTATTTGAACAGTGAAGCTGTCTAGCAATTCGTTCCTTGGTCACACCGTATTAAAAATAAGACACAATAATTCATGATATGTGGGATTTAACGTCCCAAAACCACCATACGATTATGAGAGACGCCGTAGTGAAAGACTCCGGAAATTTGGGCCACCTAGGGTTCTTTAACGTGCACCCAAATCTGAGCACACGGGCACAGGGGCCTCCATCGGAAACGCAGCCGCCGCAGCCCGGATTCGACCCCGCGACCTGCGGGTCAGCAGCCGAGTACCTTAGCCACTAACCACCGCGGCGGGGCTAGACACAATAATTATAAACGTTATATGTGCCAAATAAGTCAAGTAAATACCACTACTCTCTATTCCAGGGTTTACAACCGTAGGGTAATTATCCTATTTGTAGGCAATTTTCTGATTCTTCGGACACCTTTGGGTAGTAGGCTGGTAATAGAAAATATTCTTACCAGGTGTAGGGCAATTTCCACTTTTAACTCGCCATCGACGATCAAAAAGTCTGTCGACTTACGCGTGATCTCCGAGGGTCACATTGCTAAACAGATCACAAATACTATATCGTTCTTTGAATAAAATTGGAACTGTTGCAGTTCACGTTTAACAAGCTTAAAACAAAGGTAATGCGTCAGGTACCCCTGCGCAGCATCGTTATTTCGTCTCTTCATCGCGACCCTGCAGTAAAACGCAACATGGGACGTATATTGATGACGTCACCACACGAAATCGTATCTCGTTCACTGCCGCTGGTCAGATCCTGGAGGTGCGTGCGCTGCAGAAATCTTGCCATGGCTTCAATTCTTGATGGATATGTGGGGTTTAACGTCCCAAAACCACCATACGATTACGAGAGACGCCGTAGTGGTGGGCTCCGGAAATTTCGACCACCTGGTGTTCTTTAACGTGGACCCAAATCTGAGCACACGGGCCTACAACATTTTCACCTCCATTGAAAATTCAGCCGCCGCAACCGGGATTTAATCCCGCGACCTGCGGGTCAGCAGCCGAGTATCTTAGTCACTAAACCACCGCGGCGGGGCGCTTCAATTCTGTGGATACTGCCAAATTTCACCAGGTCCAAAAATCTTTCGAGGGTGGGGGGACCGATACAATTGACTAAGAGAAAACAAATAATTAGTTTCTTCGAGTCGTCTTCAACTAACGCAACGAATGTAAAACATGCACCCAGGTGGATATATACGCGTTGAGTTATTACAAGCTCATCGTTTCCTTGACTTCCCCACGCATGTGCAGTGGTCTTCACTAAACCTCGCTTTAAAACTATGCGTACTAAGGCAACCCAACGACGCCTCAAACTGCAAAGCACTTCTCCTTGAATTATAATAAAATCTAGTCTGACTTGCGTCGTCTTCACCCTTCGGGTAGCCACTCAGGGCCGGTAGTCTCTCCAAGGCACCTATCCGATGCACTTTTCTCGCCTATCATACGTTTCGCTCAACGCTCATTGTTACCATATCGCTTGTACTGTCAGCCGCGGATACTCGCTCATTTGTCTCCATGATCGTTTTCTGAAATGTGAGCCAGCTTTCTTGCCATACAAATACCGGATCGTCACTTCTACTGTTTTTCACGTTCCTTAGTGTCTTTTCGGAACCAATTTTCGAGCAAACGTAGAAAGTCGCTGTCATTCTCAGTAATACACTCCCAGCTGCATCTGGTATAAGTGAAGTATGCATTTTATTATTGTGACACTGCGGTGTTTTTTAGGCGTATAGTGTCAATGTAAGGCATAAAAGAAGATGTGTAGGGTAAAAAATAGCAATTTTGACCAGGTTGCAGAATATATTCTAGAAAATCGGTTGGCAACACTGCTCACCACCCGTCCACTAAAAATAGAGAAGAAAAAATCGTCATCAGATGGGCATGTAGCACTGCGTGACCTATCAAAAAGCTCTCGTCATCATAAACGGGTATGTGCACGTACGCACGCACACACGCAAACACACGAACGCGAGAGTATGACGGATCGCTTCTGTGTATGGGACATCACCATTCGCATGCATTTGGAAAAAAAATGCCTGAACGCCTGGTCGGTGAATGCTGCGAACCCACAAACTCTGTACAGCGCTCGCTAAAGAACTAAGCCGCTCCCTGATATCTTTGCTGTCCTTGGCTCGTTGTGGCAGCCGTGTGACCTTATCAACGAACGCAGAGCTCATGATTCGGCTTGAAAAGCGAGGAGAGCCAGGCTCGCTTTAATCCCAGTGAGTTGTTTATTTCAGCGCCCCTTAACGAGATTGCGTCGATGAGAGTTTAAAGCAAGTTTTCCGTGCATGGGCAGCGTGTGGCACCCTGCAACCGGCAAATGGGGTTACGCTTTGGACACTGCGTGCACTTTTGAAAGGGTTTATGTATTTTGAGAATACTTCTGAGTGAATTTATGTAATCATACCAGTTCAGTCGCATCGACTAATGTCGGCCACTGCCATAGATAGGCTCGAGTCAGAAGGCTTCGCAAGGAACTAGCACTGTTCAAGTAATTTGCTTAATATTAAGCATTGATTGATATGTGGGGTTTAACGTCCCAAAACAACCATATGATTATGAGAGACGCCATAGTGGAGGGCTCCGGAAATTTCGACCCCCTGGGGTTTTTTAACCTGCACCCAAATCTGAGCACACGGGCCTACAACATTTCCGCCTCCTTTGGAAATGTAGCCGCCGCAGCCGGAATTCGATCCCGCGCTCTGCGGGTCAGCAGCCGAGTACGTTAGCCACTAGGCTACCGCGGCGGGGCTAATATTGTGCATTGCTCATCTAGATGACTCGAACACATGCCGCGGTTGATGTGTGACAAAGGCGTTCGGCGGAAGAGCACAAGGCGTTGCACAGTACGAGGACCGTACTGTACAGCACCTCCTGCTCTCCACTGAGCAGAACAAAGAGAGAGAGATAGAGTGAATAGAGAGAGTGGAACGAAAAAGAAAGAAAGATACGTGAAAAAAAGGAAGAAAGAAAGAAATAAAGAAAGAAAGAGCGAACGAGCGAAAGTTACCATTGCCAGCCACGGAGACTGCCTTCCAATGGGTGATGATTTGAATGCAGCAAAGCGCGTTCACTGCGTCTTAGGTGCACGTTCAGAACAAAAAAATCCGCCATATCCACGAAATGAATGATGATGAGTGGGTGAAGCTCCGGAGGTAAACCTGGTAAACCATGAATCCTCTGTACATTTTGCCCACTTGATTTTATTACATCGCTCCCCCTAGCGTACGTCGCCGCACTAAATCGAACGATTGCCTTCAACCAATGACACGCGCCATATGTCACATCATTCCTATTTTATAAGATCTCGCGTCTTTCATCAACTACAAGTACCGCTTTCTAGTTTATAACATCTTGCATCTTTTCATCATCAGCTACAAGTGCCACCATCTAGTAAACACTACAAGAACTAAACGAGAGGTGGCTACATATAGGAGACGGTACCGCCATCTAGTGAACACTGCAAGAACTAAACTAGAGGTGGCTACATACAGGGGACGGTACCGCCATCTAGTGAACACTGCAAGAACTAAACTAGAGGTGGCTACATACAGGCTACAGGGGACGCACAGCCCACGCCCTAAGGAGCTTCGCCCCTAAAAAAGTGGGGGACCTTTAAGCTTCGCCTTTAAATGTTGAACGTGGTAGCGAAATCCAGACCTAGTGCGCCCTTCAACCGCTAAGTGCATACTTAATAATATGTTTTGTTACACACACGCACACACGCACACACACACACACACGCACACACGCACACACGCACGCGCGCGCGCGGGCGCGCTATCACAGAGAGAGAAACGCGTGCGCGGGCAAGCGCGACTTATCTATACGCAATGCCCACGGCGTCTAGGTGGCGCGCCGTGCAATTCAAGATGGCTACAGAAGGATGATGAACCCATGAGCTCCCATTAGAAAAGATTGGGCACACGGACGTACCCCCCGTGCCACTTTCACCGGATGAACTCTTGATTGTCAAATGAATGTATGTCGAACCAAAGTACTTTCCCAACCATTAGGAACTGTTGAATGTTCGCTACCTCATTTCTCGCCACCGTGCAAAGGGTGGTGGTGTCAGCTGATCGACCATGTATCAACGATGCTTTGCGTAATTCTGTGCGTGCTACAGAAAACTGCGCGAACCCGAATTCACGTATAAACTGAACGGCACTCCGAGATCATTTGTGCTGAGCCTGTTTGGTGGATTTTCCACAGTAGTAGGCCACTAGTGAATAGCGCTCTGTCGCGGCTGCACGGGAACGAATGTTTAACGTGGCGATGGTTTGCAAACATATTACGCCGTCATTACTTTGTTACTTACGCGTAAGCATCATGTAGCTGTTTCTTCAACTGAGCACAAGCGTTTACCTTCCCATTAAGTAGCACTTCTGTCACACCTATGATCAGCCTCTAACAGTTTGCAATTCCCTGCACTTGGATGTTGAAGGTTTCATCAGCGCGATCGAAACTAGGATGTCGAAACGAATACACGCGTACGCTTTGCGCAACGCCAAAATTGCGAAAATTCGTCGAACAACAATGTCATTCGGACGGCACCGGTGAAGTGCAGGAGAATTTAGCGCGCACTGTAGCCGTAACTGCATATTTCACTGCTATAACCATTCCGCTTCGCTGGTCGAGCTCAGGCATGTTGGCGGCATGCGGTGCTTTGTAATATCCACTGTAATCGGAACACATTCAATGCACGAGAAAAAGTATGCTTTTATTTTGAGCTTGCTCAAGGATATTATACAATAAATCCCGGTCCGGTATAAATCCAGTCCGGTATATTCACTGATGCACGAAACTGACAAAGTGGTTTGTGTTCATTTCTTGCTAACGCGTTAACACTGTGGCTAGCACCGCCAAACACGTCCGCATTGGGAGCGTCTGCCTACTGATCATCCGTGAGAGGACGCTCCTGAATTCCGTTAGGCGGCGCGACAGTCTGCGAACATTGCGAATAAATGCAGTGACTGTACAGTGTGGCCACTTCTCTCTGCCATAAAAAGTATTACAATGCCTCACAGTTAGCAGCACATTATTTAGCGTTTGCTGTTTGCTTGATCAACGCAACGCCTCCTCTACGCCTCTGGAAATGCACGGTATGTTTTCCGCTAGATTTTAGATTTTACAGATGTTTGAAGATGTCCATTTTTACAGATGTTTGAAAGTTCCTGTGTGTTTTTAGCGGCGATGGCTGCACTATACCGGCCTTTTTCGACGTAATTTGATGGCCTTCCATATGCGCCTACAAATAGCCTAATGAGCTAATTTTCGTCGTGACACCTGTCGAACGAAATGAGTTAAGGAGACTTTCCACTACATGACATTTACGTAGTGTTTTCCCCCAAAACAGCTGCAAGTGACATCGTGGCTTTGTGGTAGGACATCTGCTTGCTACGCGAACAGTCCGGGCTTGATCCGCACTGGGTTCTAAAATTTTATTCGTAATTTTATTGCCCTCTTTCTCGATTTTTCTCTCACAACCAACGGTGCCGACGCCGACGGCGGAATTTCTACGACATGAGCTCTCTAACGCTATCACGTAAATATTATATTGTGGAAATGCATGTGCAGGTTCATCTTGGTTGAACAGCGCTCGCAAGAGTACGAAGATCAAAAAGAACACAGAACACCAACTCGCTCAAGCTTCCATTCTTATGCATCCACAGGTTTCTACAGATTTTGGTAGGCTAAATTGTCTTATAATTCACCTTCGGACATACATACATACATACATACATACATACATACATACATACATACATACATACATACATACATACATACATACATACATACATACATACATACATACATACATACATACATACATACAGACAGACAGACAGACAGACAGACAGACAGACAGACAGACAGACAGATAGCAGGTTGCGTGCTCTGCCAGCGCGTGCTCTGCCACGATGGGGTAAGGGCTAAAAGGATGAACAGAAAAGTCTGCCGCGGTGGTGTAGGAGTTACACGGTGCTCAGCTGCTAGCTCGATGGTCGTGCCCGGTATAATAAGGGTTTCAGTGCAAGCACGAACGTGCTGGAAGAAAAGCAAACAGAAGGCGAGGAACGGAAGGCAAAGCGCTCGTGTTGTCCTTCTTTGCCGCCCGCCTCGCCTTTCGTTTGCTTTTCTTCCAGCACGTTCGTGCTTGCGCTGCAACCCTTATTATACTGAAATATAACCAACTAGCCCAAATAGCCGTTATTCTTCAAAGTCGTGCCCGGGTTGCATTCCGGCCACAGCGGTCGCATTTCGATGGTGGCGAAGTTCTGGGCCCTGCACTGTGCGAAGTTAATGCACGTTAGAGAACACTGTTTGATCAAAATTTATGGCGTCTCATATCGATTCAAGGTACTGGGATGTAAAAGCCTATATAATAATAGCATGAGTGGAAGGATTTATATTCAATGGCTGTGTGACGCGAGCTTGATTCACGGCCATGAAAGCCTGATTTCGATGGGTGCTGAAACCAAAGAACACACATGGGCTTAGATTAATGGACACCTTAAAGAACTCCTGGTGGTCGAAGTTATTCTAGTGTTCCATGCTACACAGTGTACCTCATAATTATATTTTAATTTCGGCACTTAAAATTACCTAATTTATTTCTTTTAAACGCTTAAAAATAATGTAGTCCCATTTTTCTTCATCTTACCTCCAGCGCGTATGCTAGGATATTATATACGTGTGCACATTGTTGTGTCACAGACATGTTCCTCGCTCGGGAGCACGTCTCGCAAGATTGAGCCCTGTTTCGACGAACTGTCTCCCCCCCCTCCCAGCGCCGCCTTCCGTGCAGAAGAACCGTGCAGTTCCGGGGATAACGTCGCTTCCTCCGCCGAACCACTTTGAAGTTCCGGGTATGGCTACGTCTCCCCCTCCGAGCCCGAGAACTGGTCTGAGAGAATGGACCAAAGACGCTATTTAAGGCCGAGCCAGCCCCATGTTAGGGGATTTTGCCCCAGCCGACGTTGTCGTGCTGGCCGGCTCTGTACAAACGACAACCTGCTACAGTTAACGCTACTTTTGTTGCTGTTTTCAAAACGGATTGCCTCCCTGTTTCGCCTTCGGGCTAAGGCTTCAGCGAAGTCCACTCGACGGCTCGCCGCTGTTCGCCACCGCTACCATCGCGACAGAGCAAAATTCCTAACAGTGGTTGGCAGCTTCGGGATACAATATTTGGCAAGTCTGATCGGATCTCTGAGCACGAGGACGACCGCCGTGATAGCGTTTGGCTACGCTGTGATACGCTACCCTACGTTTGGCACGCCGGATCGGACCCCTGGAAGCTCGAGCACGACCGACCTGATATTAGCGTTTGAATACGCTGGTATACGCTACCCTGTTCTCATCGTTCGGCAAGCTGGGACAAGCAACCCCGGATCTCAACATTGACAAGTTGGTCCGGATCCCTGAAGGCCTCATACTGTTCGACGGCAGCCACGAGTTGGACCATCGTCGGCTACTTTGGTTGGGTGAGTGCCCAACGTTTACTGTTCATTTTGCCAGACCTTTCTAGCACAGGCAGATGTTAGGAGAGCGTTTTGTGTTTTGTTAGTTGTAATTTATTATTCACGTGCTCTAGACCATGAGATTAGTTTTAGAGTACGGTTAATATCAGTAGCAGAGCATCATAAGGGACGAGATCGCGATGGAGCAGTACCTGGTGCAAGACCTCCTTGAAATTTGTGGAGCCATGGGGATTTCCGCCGGGTCCGCTAAAACAAAGGAAGCAATTCTCGAGGTGATGCGGGCAGAAAATGTGACTGCCGATGAGGCTGACGAGTTTTGGGAGCTCATTTGTGAGCAAAAGCAGAAGGCCGAGCAAAGCCGCGAAGAGCTCGAAGCTCAAAGGCACGAACAATGGAAGGCCGAAGAAGCTCAAAGGCACGAACAATGGAAGGCCGAAGAGAATCGCAAAAGGAGAGAGCATGCTCTCAGAATGAAAGAGCTTGATCGTCAAATTGAAGCGATTAAGTGGCAACGAGCACAATACCGACTCGGACTCTTCAGAATGGACGAGAACATCGTGTCTTTTCTCCTTAATTTTGAAGAGGTCTGTGACGATGTTGGTGTTGGCTGAGACTTATGGTCGGAGAAGCTTGCCACGTTGCTTCCGTGCAAAGTCGCAAGCGTTTTGGAGCGCTTATCCGCCGAGGAAGCGCCTGACTTTGATAGAGTTAAATACGCTTTGTTCCGCCACTTTGCTGCTCTGAGTGCTGCCGACTGCGAAAGTCGAGCATACAAGTACAGCACTGAAGCGCGCAGCAAAGCGCTAGAAATTGAGGCCCATCGCAAAGCGCAGGACGCTGATGTGCGTCAGAGAGAGCGACATGAGGCTCGGCGTAAGGGAATCGAGGTGGAAGCGCGTGAAAATGAGGCTCGCCGAAGAGCGCTAGAAGTAGAAGCGCGTCAAAAAGCGCGTAAAGAAAAGGCATGCCGAAAAGCTATAGAAACTGAGGCCCGTCGCGAAGTGCAAGCCGCTGAAGGGCGTCAGAGAGAGCCGGACACTGAGGAGCCTCACGAGGAGTTAGGAGCGGAGGCCCATCGGAAACCTCAGGATGCGCGACATAAAGCGCTACAGAATAAAGCTCGTGAAAGAGCTCAGAAGGCCGACTTCGAAGGCCAGAGAAAAAGGGCTATCCACGACAGCGATAGACCCCCACCGATAGAAAGCTCTGTAAGCGTGCTGGTTGTCTTCAAAGTCATCGGGACTCCCGTTCTGTCACAGGCAGAGACAGCTAGCAACGGGCCCGAGAGAACGCTAGCTAGCAAGTCGGGAGCTTCGACTCAACACAAAGAAGGCAGCACACTTGTGGGTAAGTATGTCGAGACTGCCAGTATTGTGAGAAGTTCGAACAGAAAGAGGCGTCAGCGTAAGAGTAAAGCAGTAAATATGACTGGCACCAAGCGCGCTAAAACCGCTGTTAAGTGCCGTGACGTCATGAGTCGAGACGCCAGGTTCAGGGCTAGGCGTAAGATCGCGAAAAGGTCCTCTATGAAACGTTTGAAGCTCAGACTGTCACTAAGTTCAAGATTAGGCGGGAAGCGCGCTGAGAAAAATCGACTTTCGGGAAAATTCAGACAACGAGATCTTCGCCTGGCTTCATCAATTCTGATGCCGCGTAGATGCAAGCAAGTGGGGAAACGTTAGGAGCGCTTGAGCTGTAACACAAGCGGTTGTTCCCCACCATGGCGAAAGGGTCGCTGGTCGAACGGGTGGCGTAAACGATGCAGTGCAGATGCCCCCTTGTTCGAGTTAAGCGGATGCAAGTCAAAAGTTGCTGCTACCGAGTTCGGCGAACAGCTTTGTTCGTTGTGCCTTTGTCAAGACTGGATCCCTCGAAAACTGTGGAGTGCGCGACTCCCCGAGTTCGTCTGAGAGGGTGCCGTCTTGACATTACCAAGAATGTATTTTTTTGTGTGGTTAGTTTTGAGAATACCTTTTCTAGTTGTGTCGCCCACCGATGAGGAAGTAATGCGTTTGAATTTTTGTAAGTGTTACTATCCTTCTCATCGAAAAGGTTGACATTGCTATGTTTGTTTCATTATTTGATTTTCATAATATTTCGAAAGGTAACAGTTAGTGTGTTTTATTTTAACAGAGAACGTTGCGTAAAAGCCAATGTTTAAAATACCATCTGCGTTTGGCATTACCTGTTGGTAAGCGTGTCAGTGTAGGTTAATTTTCACTTTGTTTTGTGTAACACGCGCAAGTTTAAAATTTAGTGTTACTTTCTTACCTTATCGAGCGCGTTATATCTTGTTTTGATGATCATTGGCTGTGCGCATTGAAGTCAGAGCTTGTAGGAGGACTAACTTTGTTATGTGTAGCAGTCTGGCGCTTGCGAGTGACGCTAATGTGCGTGATTCAGAAGTGCTTGGTATCTAAATTGTATTTTCGGGGCCAAATTGAGTTAAACTCAGTAGCTTCGATCGTCCCCAATCTGCCTAAATTACAATTGAGAATCGCTCAAAAAAATTCTGTTTGGTTTAGCAGTGTCATGCACTGTAAAGGAGTGTCCACATTATGTATTGCTCCTCAGATACATTGCTCGTGATGCTATTTTTTTTTAGCTCAGTTAAATCTCGAGGAAATATTTTAGTTTCTGCTGGTCTGGTGATTTGATCAGCATTTGGAGGGTGCTTGCTTTGGCCAGAGTGGTTCGGCTTTGTGTTCGACTCGGTCGTTCCAGTGAACCTCTGCAGGCCTATGGAAGTCTCAACGGGCGGAGAGAGCAGAACGGCTACCGACGGTCAACCAGCATCTCTCCTTCCGAGCCGCGCTGACGGCTCAAAACTCCGGATGCATTGTCTGGCGGCGGGGGTGCTGTTGTGCCACAGACATGTTCCTCGCTCGGGAGCACGTCTCACAAGATCGAGCCCTGTTTCGACGAACTGTCTCCCCCCCCTCCCAGCGCCGCCTTCCGTGCAGAAGAACCGTGCAGTTCCGGGGATAACGTCGCTTCCTCCGCCGAACCACTTTGCAGTTCCGGGTATGGCTACGTCTCCCCCTCCGAGCCCGAGAACTGATCTGAGAGAATGGACCAAAGACGTTATTTAGGGCCGAGCCGGCCCCATGTTAGGGGATTTTGCCCCAACCGACGTTGTCGTGCTGGCTGGCTCTGTACAAACGACAACCTGCTACAGTTAACGCTACTTTTGTTGCTGTTTTCAAAACTGATTGCCTCCCTGTTTCGCCTTCAGGCTAAGGCTTCAGCGAAGTCCGCTCGACGGCTCGCCGCTCTTCGCCACCGCTACCATCGCGACAGAGCAAAATTCCTAACAACATCCAGCGATCCTTGGCTCACGCACTTGCGTCGCAACTGGGGGGCGCGTGTGGCGACGCCGCGATTAAACGAGTTCACAGGACGCGTTGTCAATCTGTCACCGGTTGCGCACCGACGCTCGGGTCGCCACGTGCCGACTCTTTCGTGTTTATTTACGATTGAAAGGCTGTATCTCTCGAGAGGGTGTGAGTGCTCTCAAAACAGGGGCTCGACGGCGAGTGGCGGTGGCACGTGCCGTCGCTATAGGCGCGCGAGGCTGATGGCTATTTTCCTGCCTCCCAGCTGGCCTCGGATGGCGCGATTTCCCTTGACACTAGGGATCACGCCACGGCGGCCGCGACGACGAGGAAACAGCCGGTACCAAGTAGAAATTAGAGCCGACGCAGAGACGATTATACTTATTGGCTACGTACGCCACTGGTGCAAGCTGAAGAAGGCGGCCCGAAATTAGGACTAAGAAAAACACGTTATTGGTCTCGGGACGTTGTGGCTGCTTGGCTGAAGTGATGCCTAATTGCACACATGGTTAATTTGCCTCATGCGACTCTCTTCTCAGCTATGCTTTTGTTATTTATCGCTCATTATTTTATAGGGAAGGTATAGATATGTTATTTATTGCTACTTAATTTAGCATTGAGAAACACAAGCTGAGAATAGGCTGCAGCATTAAACGCATTCTAAAGGTAAAAAAAAACACATTATGGGGTTTTACGTGGCGTTACATCGATAAGCGTGCCGTAGCTTGGAATTATTTGAACCAGCTAGTAGTCTTGAATGTGTACGGAGATCGAAGTATGTGACCATTCTTGCATCACTCTCCCACAGAAATGCGCCAGCGTTCGCGTCATTGATTTCAGTACTCTCACATCAGATACGCTCAAATACCCTGGCATCTAGTATATATAGGTAGAATTTTAAAGCACGCCTGAATAACCTAATACATTGAACACGCGGAAACTTGCATAACTAGTTCTATGTTTAGAAACCTATAAACGTGCATCTATTCTGTACGCAATACACTTGTTGTAGTAAATTAAAAAGGCCCAATATCTCAGCCAGAGTTCAAAGTATTGATGCAGTGAAACTGTACTTGAACGAACTTCAAGGGGTCCCGGGAAAAAAATTTGTTTAATTGAGAGTTCACTGAGGTGAAATTGCTATGCTGCAGCTTGTTATGAGGAGCTGATTAACTGCATTTCTATTTAAAATGCTGTTTATCTGAAGGTGAATTTATGCTCATTTTACGATGTTTCGAAAAATGTTGTGATCTTGTGCTGCACATGTGCTCTATAGGACTACAGCGGTCATGAATTTATTCACTATGTCCAAGCTCCCGTAGACCATCGGCGCCACTGTGCAGCGAAGTACTTCACCCTTTCGAAGTACACCAGTGCTTCTTTAGCTGAAATTCTGCGTTCATCGTCTCATAAAGAACACTTCTTCCCCCTTCTCTTCTTCTTCCTGAGGTACAGAACGTTCACTACAATTTCTCCTGTACCCAGTGGCACGTGTCTCAAAGCGAGAGTCACAGGTGAGAGTTTTATAAACGTGAAGCGCTGTCTGTGCCCACTATTTCGGACAATTCTTGTCCAATATGACGTGAGAGACATTGGATGGTGCCTCAAAATATGTTCGTAGAACGGAAATGTGCTCTTAGTTAAGTTTGTTGAAGTGAAACGCGTGAGCATTGGCTCCAATGGCACTTCGGCCGGGAATTAAAAAAAAAGTTGGTATGTCTGAATAATTCATTCATTTCAGATTTGTTCAAGTGGTATTTTACTGTTATTGTCTGCTAGTATAGACGAATCATATTTCGATGCCACCTAAAGACTGTCAGCGCAGCCTGAAACATTACAAGGGTTTATTGACTAACTATGGGACAAGCCAATCAACTTGTAATGCCGAAAAAAATGCTGGCTACTGAAATGGTTAATTAAGCCTGCATCAAAAATGCGTTCTGCAAGCGTTTTACGGGTCTCCGCGCTGTTGAAGCGTAGATAGGGCTACAGATTGTCACCAAGCTAGCAAGCCGACGAGAATGTGTTTTCGTACGATTCCCAGCAACTGCATCTGATTGATTTGTGGGGTTTAACGTCCCAAAACCACCATTTGATTATGAGAGACGCCGTAGTGGAGGGCTCCGGAAATTTCGACCACCTGGGGTTCTTTACCGTGCACCCAAATCTGAGCACACGGGCCTACAACATTTCCGCCTCCATCGCAAATGCAGCCACCGCAGCCGGGATTCGAGCCCGTGACCTCCGGGTCAGCAGCCGAGTACCTTAGCCACTAGACCACCGCAGCGGGGCGAAAGAGGATGGTTGAATTGTCACATTAAAATCAGCACAATGTTACGAGGCGGACGTAAATTGTGCCGTACATGACATCCATGTCATGATTATCATGTTTGCGCCTGGCATTTGAGTTCGTCGTCGATTCACGTCTTGTAATACGAAATTTGGTGTGTGTGAAGCTGTAGCGAAACAGCCGCGAGCGCACTATGAGGGTAGCACGTAGTCATGTTTTACATGACACATATGTCATGATTATCACGTTTGGACGTCTTATACCTTCATCAACCATTCACGTTACGTAATATCAAATTTGGTGTGTGTGAAGCTAGCGAACGACCGCGAGTGCATCATGAGCGTGGCATGTAGTCATCTTCTTATATGACACGCATGTCATGATTTCTACTTGAAGGCCTGTCACTTATGTTCACCTTGCAGTCATGTTACCAGTTTTGCGATATGTCATGTGAACGGAACCACCGCAGAAGCAGCAAGACCATTACATGTAAATCATGACATTCATGACATTCATGACATGCATATATGTCATGATTTTCTGGAGTGATTGCGAGGAAATGTAGTAGTATATAATTTGACATAGAGGTGTGCACACGGGTAAAGGAGGGGAGAGCTCCGTTAATCATATGAGGAGAAACCTATGTGTAACAAGCCTCCCCCCCGCCCATGCTACCAATCCTTCGGACGTGTTCTGTCATCATTCAAGATGCAGGTTCAGCAAGTTTTTGACAATAATGGCAGCCGGGGACTCCTCGTGTTGCATTCTACCAATGCTCTACTTCACACCTTTTTCCCCGGAAAGCCATGTACCAAACGGCAGTGCGTCGCGAAACATTACCCGGTTTATTAGAAAACCATGAGCAAGTCTATGATTATAGATGTGCGGTAAAATGTATAGATCACTCATTTTTCCCGGGGACCGCGAAACAACACGTATTACGTGAAAAGCGTATTAACCAACGAGATCTTTATTAAAAAAAGCAGGAAGATATCAACATTCTACCAGCAACTCAATTTTATTGAGCAACGTTCAAGTTTCACGTCAGTTTGCGCGGCACAAGTTTCTTTTCCATACCTAAGAATTGATTCCGCGCAAAATTAAACAAACAAACAAAAAGAAGCTGCAGTTCACTCACTCAGCTTTGCATTCAGAACGCAGCTGCGAAATGCGTACGAGTGTTTGGGTTCATCACTTACTGTTTGCAGTGATCTTTTTGCTGCATAACAGACGGCCTCTGCTGTGGCCTCAGCAGCTGTGCAACGGGCAGATGCTTGCTAGTGGGAATATGGTTGGAGATAGTATACCAAAAAATAAACCTAAGGTTTCTCAATATCTTGGTCAAGATCCACCTTCGATGTTGTATTGTTCAATTTTCTTCAAAGCGTGAATGCGTTGAACGCATGATGCGATTTACAAGAGCTGGTCACAGGAAAAAAACGTATTAAGCAAAAAAACGCAGGACGTAAAATCGTATCAACGAGATTACATGGTAGTACGAGCGCAAAACCAATGTACGAAGAGACGTAGAACACGCAGACGTCTTCATTATTTGAACATGCCGCGATGGCATACTATCGGCTTCCACCAGGGATTGTGCTGTAGTCGGCTGACAGAATTTCCTAAAGACCACATATAGGCGTTAGGCGAGCGAAAATCAAGAGATTATTATTTTAAATATGAAGCATTTCTTAGCAAACTTCGGTGACTTTGAGCGTATCTATCTATCTATCTATCTATCTATCTATCTATCTATCTATCTATCTATCTATCTATCTATCTATCTATCTATCTATCTATCTATCTATCTATCTATCTATCTATCTATCTATCTATCTATCTATCTATCTATCTATCTATCTATCTATCTATCTATCTATCTATCTATCTATCTATCTATCTATCTATCTATCTATCTATCTATCTATCTATCTATCTATCTATCTAGCCGCCTACGACTTCTAGCTCACTTGGCCGTTTCGATAATGATATCGATTCCAAAATTTGTATGGCATAACATGACTGTATGAAGACCGTAAGTTGCTCGTCATAACATGAAAATCATGATATGCATGTCATGAATGTCGTGATTCACATTTCATGGTCTTGCTGCTCTTGCGGTGGTTTCGTTCACATGACATATTGCAAAAGTGGTATGGTATGACATGACTGCATGGCGAGCATAAGTGACAGACCCTAACTTTTAAATAACGACATACATGTCATCTAAGTCATGACTACACGCCACGCTCAGTGGCAGACCCTAACTTTTAAATAACGACGTACATGTCATCTAAGTCATGACTATACGCCACGCTCATGATGGGCTCGCAGCCGTTTCGCTAGCTTCATATATACCACATTTGGTATCACGTGACGTGAATAGACGACGAAGGTAAATGACACGTCCAAATATGATGATGGCATAGAAGTCATGTACGGCGTAATTTACGTCCGCCTCGTAACGTTGAGCTGATTTTAATATGACATATAGAGCTTCCTCATTCGTGCTTCGCATATCATGCATTCCCACTGTACGTAGGACCGGACATTTTTTTTTTGCACTTGAAAGTGTTCGAACGTTTTCTGTAGACTTGCTTACTCTGCGGAGGAGAAACGAGTAGTTCTGAATGACGTAAACCGTCATATCTGAGACCAAGGATGAACGTAGATGCCATACCAAGAAGCATGCATGAATAATGCAATAAACAGATATCGCAAGAGGAGTGACATCACTCCAGAAAGAGCCGATAAAGACCAACTATATGAGGGGCGAAATCAGAGAATACAATAGAGGACGATGGGTTCCTTGAGTAACCAACAAGTGGTATGGTACGATATGAAGAACTCCATTTAAAGCATCCAGACAACAGTCGCAGTGCGAGGAAGCAACATCTGTATCTGCAGCTGGAAAAGACACTGAGGTATAGTGGAGGAGGTCGCCACATAAATGTAGACCTGCAAAGAGGACGTGCGGCTAGCGATTGTCGCAGACTCGCAAGCAGCATGCCGTCATTTCAGGACGGGACGATTGAGTGCGACCACGCTCAATATAATAAAACATCACATGCAACCCTGAATGGTGCATATAATCTGACCACGACACATTCAGTTCAGCGATCTGTGATCTTATGATGACGTCATCACATGATGATGCTTCATGTTTCATCCCTTGTGTTGATGCCTACACCCACGGTGCGATTTTCGCATTTGATGAGGCATCTAAATCTTTTGCGGGAAAAATAGTGGCACCTCTGAAAAAGTGGATGAGTGGTTATTTCTATACAGCTTACCATATTTTCGACAGGGACGGCGTCTCGCACTTTCCCGGTTGAAATTAAGAAAAAGACAAATAACAAACACAGGAACCAAGGGCTTCACCAAAGAATTGTATTTCGAACAGATGGCGTTCGGCTTTCGTACATCGTGTTTTGGTCTTATTTTGTTCTGTCGAATGAATAACTTCGTGCAAGTTAGCACCGTGTTCTCCAGTATCACTTCAATTCACCTCTTTTATATGAGATAGGAGATGGCACGATTACACGCGACACATAACTGATGACGAAGACGGGGACGAAAAGACTTGCGCCCCACAAAGGACGTCGGCTCAAGAGGCGAGGAGTAAGTAGCGGCTGGAAAGGTCAGACAAGTTGGCGCTGATAATTTAGATAAACCACTGCGCGCGCTGTAGTGTAAACTTACAACGTGCTTGTCAGGTCCACTTCGCTCTGGGTCTCGAGAGGTTCGTCGAGTGACTGAGATAACGAAAGGGCGAATCGCCCAACTGGTGTTCCCGGAAATGAGACGTTGTAAAATGCCAGGATCAAAGACGTAATAAAGATAAAATAAAATATTTTAGGACGACAAATAATTGTGCTGAGAGTTATTGTAGACTATTTGCCTGTAAGAGGATGACCAGTAGCAATCAACATAAGTCAATAGATAGGTGGCATCAGCCAACACTTTAAAAAGAAACTATCCAACTATCCTCTAACCAACTATTCAACATCCACCACTATTAAACATTTGCACTGTATATATAAATCTAAAGCTATTCACTATCCAACAAATTGATAGGTGTAACCTTAAGAGACAGGAAGAGAACAGATCGGGTCAGGGAACAAACGGGTGTTAAGGATGTCACAGTTGAAATCAAGAACGAGAAATGGACATAGGTCAGGCAGGTAGCACGTTGAAGCACTGGTAATTAACGGCAACTGGAGGAAGGATGGATGGATGGATGAAAAAACTTTTATTGGGGTCCTGAAGGATTCCACCCCCGTTTTATAGGGGTAGGATCGCGGGCCGCTCCCACGTTGGGACGGGGAGGCCCAGCTTCACCGCCGCATCGCGGGCCTTCTGGACAGCCTTGAGTTGTATGAGAACCGGACTCGTGAGCATTAAATGAAAGGAGTTCACAGAAAATTCTTCATTTTTTCTTTGTAAAGAGGGGCACCTCCAGAGCATGTGGTTAAAATCACTGCGATTCTGGCAGTCCGGACAAAGTTCTGAAATATCGGAGTAATGGCTATAGGTAAGGAAAGAAAATAGGAGGAAAAAAACGGCAGGGAGGTAGCCGGTTTGCTACCCTTCGCATGGGAGGGAGATGGGGGAGATGAAAGATAGAGAAGAGAGAGGGAAGAGAGATAAACACAGCACACGCCCAGAGAAGTAAACGTGAGAGATTGAAACGGAAATTATGCGGGCAGATGAGATTAAGAAGTTTGCAGGTATAACATGACCGCAGCAGGCATAGGACCGGGTTGATTGGTGGAACATGGGAGAGGCCTTTATATCCCGTCAGAGGGTATATAGTCAGCCCGATGATGATGATTATGATCCAACAGTTAACCAACTCTGTCAAGTACTCACAACGTGAGGGTACACTTGTTAGCTAGCAAAGAAAAAATTATGCCATCTCCTGCTTAAGGAAACTATATGTGGAGGCAAAGCATCGGAAAGATTGTGAACAGCACGCACAGAAGGTTGTCTACGTCACCTCAAGCAGGTGCACCACCATTCGGGAACTCTATCTGACTTACGCTGTCGGTGACCATCGCTTGATGTTGGTGGCTGCTGTCGTGAACGCTGCTGGTGACCATAACTGCTATACAGACTGTCCCTTAAAGCACACGCCATAAACATCGAACGTGATCCCGTGCTAACAAAAGCAGAGGCACTCTGTCGCACGGAAACGTGAAACTCCGCAAGACCGACGATCAACGGCAACGAAGGGCTGTTTCTTGGAAAAGCTGGTAACTCATACCTGGAAAGCTAGTGCTCAAGGAGGTTAAAGTAATATTTGCTGATTTGGAGGAAGCGGCCTTCATGTGAAGCCGCGCGCCGCCATCTTGGTATAGGCAGAAAGCGCACCTTCCTCAACTCAAGCGACTGCTGGCGCACAGACGTTCCAGATGTTTGCCGGTGTTGTAGCATACGGACGTTGTAATGGATACATCGTGCCTTTTTTAAGGCTTCATAGGTCAAGCGAAAAGGTATTCTAGAATAATGTTTCAGTTGCGAGTATCATATTTTAAGCTTGAGTAAAACTGTATGCCGGAACACATGCATGTTGATAGCTCTCAACTGTATTCACATATCTCACAGTCATTCTTTTTTTCCTAACGGGTTTCTTAAGTACCCAAATGCTTGAATCACTTCGGGGCATGCTGTTGAAGAGTTGTGTCATTGGATGACTAGATGACTGGTAGCGAAAGTACAGCGATCACATATGTTAGAGACACTTGTCGATGTGTTACAACCAGACTGGACCGTGACCAACAAGTTGTCCGGCTGGGCTAGACGCATTTCTAAAACATTACTGATACACATCCTTGTGCTTGTTGATACCACTTGAGTGGTAAGCGAGTGGGAAAATAAGACACAGTTAACTATTCGTTAAAATTAAATAGGCGTCCTCAACATTTCGTTTTTGATTACTTGCAGTGGCGTAGCAAAATAGTTCACAGTGCCCGACATGGACAAAGTGAGTTCGCTTTGAGCTATTATGGAGCTTTACCAACTAGCCCGGTCATAAACCTTGCGTAGCGAAAACTTTTTTTCAAGGGGGGGGGGGGGGCATTTTGTTGTTTACGGGAGGGGAACTCCCTGAAATGACAATTTTTGCTCTCTATGCTATGATGAAAACAATTTCGGGGGGGAAGGAGGGGGGGGGGGGCGGTGTGCTAAAACCTGGCTCCACCCTTGCTTCTTAGTTGTGATAATTAGAAGCTTCATTCGCTATCACAAGGGTAGTTAAGATTGTTTGTGCAACACACAGGGACCTGTCATTTTTTCATATTCGTGCTTTTTATTTTGTTATTTGAAGTGCAGCGAGCAAAAACCTGTGTATCAACTGTGCAATGTTTGTGGTGCAAGTAATTGCAAAGAAAGCGACCATAACCGAGGGATACTCGTACCGCTATATGTATACATTCGATTTCAAGATGTGAGAGTTGCATCGGCTACACATCAGCTCTTACAAAAAAAAAAAAAAAGACGATTCGTATGTTCTAAGGGGAGCCAAAACAGCTCCAGAAGAAAATTCTATCGCAGAGAAATACTGTAGTGAACTAAATGAGCCGGCTTTATCCTCAAGCTAAAATAAAAGAGATCAACAATCAAAAGCCCTTTTCCGAGAGTAGGGGGGAGAGGCTCACTGCAGCTTTCCTTCATACATACACCCTTTCTTTCGATGAACATATTCTTTTGTACATGTGAACCTTAGGACAACCACTTTTAAATTTCACGCAAAGAAAGTGGTCGAAATCTATGTATGCATAAGATTCTGTCACATGAAGAATAAAATGAACACAAAAATGAATGCTGAGAAAGTGAGCTCAGCTGCAACGAGTATGCTTCTTTTCAAAAACCAGTGCTACATAACCTTCTTCGGCGTGCATTCTTGCAAGAAAAATGTTTCAGGAAACCAAATAAGGTCGACCGTATCCTTGTTAGCCATTTGAGTTCTTATTCGTGACAATTTACCACTTAACGCGCTCCATAACTGTTAAAAATCATGGTGGAATCAAGCAGCAGACGCGCTTTGGCTACCGTATCTTGCTTATGGCAAGATGACCGCCATGGCTTCATTGCACCCCATTGGTATCTATAGGTGGCCTCCACTCCAGCGAGATTTATGTAAACCTCCTTGGTAGCACTACTGTACACGGAAGAAAGGAAAGCACACTTTCGTCTGTGTTGTCAGAGTGCCTTTATTTCGTCCGTGTCCTCTAGCACTACCTTTTTAAGGCTAAGAAGTGAACGTGTGTACCGAGGAAGCGTCTTGTTGCTTTCGCCGCAGACTCTCAAGAGGAAGGAGAGAGCGTACATGAGGAGGTAGAAGGGGAGAGTACGCGCATGCACAGGGGAGAGGAGGAGGAGTGTTGGACACCGCTGGCGGGAGGGATGGATGGATGGATGGATTGATGTGGCTGTACCCTTTAGATTGGGCGGCGGCTGACGCCACCTAGCCGTATGCAAAATTGGTGCCATCTGTCGGCCGTAGTGTGCATACCGCCATGTTAGAGGCTCAGCGCCGCGCTGTACGCACAGTCCGCGTGTGTTTACGTATACGTAAAACGCACTGACGTGCCCTTATAAAAATGACTGTTGATTTTACATTGTCGGACTGTGACTTAATGATTGACTCTATTGATCTTCAGTGGTTCCGCAATACTCATTGACTTGCTTCAATACTTAGTCGACAACATTTCTGTTGAGCATTTTGCAATAAAAATGTCATTGACTCCTTTCTTTTGAAATACCATTAAGGAAGTATTCCATAAACAATAATTCTGTTGAGAACTTTGCAATAAAAATTTTATTGTCTCATTTTTATTAAATAACCACGGACGAAATATTTCGTAAACAATATCTGTGTGGAACACTTTGCAAGAAAAATTTATTGTGTCATTTTTATCAACAGACTGTGGACGAAATATTTCGCAAGCAATATTTCGTAAGAAAAAATGAGACGCGCGCCCGCTCTAGTTCTCCGGCGCGGGCTCGTGAAGGAGGGAAAAAAAAAAAAGAAAACAGAGGCGAGTACCGCGGAAGCTGAGAAGTTTTGTGTTCGCAGTGCGGCCGCTCTATAGTGCATGCGTGACAATAATGATCGAAACACTGGCCTATATGCTGCTGTTCGTGTTCTACAAAACAAGCTGAACTGATGATTATAGGAAAGCGTGGCAAAAAAAGAAACAAATGAAAGGCAGCGAGAAAAAGAAAGATCAAAATTGAAAATCGGTTGGTTGATGTTTGATTAGTGGTTGCGTAATTTGATGATGAACTTGAGCACCAAGTGTACAGAAGTCAGAAGTCAGGTGCAGAAGTCAGCAGGTGAACGTATGTCACCGACATTTACTCACTCTTTTGAACATAAAGTACAGTTCTCATATTCCAGCATGGTTTTGTAAGAGTGAACCATGACCAAGACAACCAGTGTACTACTGTGGAGATAGTTCACCAGCTATAAAAATTCCCATTTTCTAAAAAGCTAACTGCATAAAGTAACAATGAAGATTTTGTGATTTGTTCAGCACCATTTCTTGACCGCATCTGCACTAGGACGTTCGCGAAAGAGATGTGCAGAAGCATAATTTATTTTGAGGGAGACCTACCTGTCTGCCGCTAATTTGTGTACGTCATACTTGACCTTGTCACGCGTTTCGGCATTCACTTGAACAACGATGTGATGCTGAATAAAGATAAGAGTAGCCACTCCCCATAAATACGATCAGTTAAAGACTGAAAATGAGTAAACACCACTCTGTATGACGAAATAATGGGCATAAATTCTAATTGCAGAAATAAGTAATCGTCGAAATGCTAAAAAGGCACTGCTGCCCTAGCGTGCAGCTCATGGCAGTTCGCGGGTATGAAATGAAAATGCAAGAGTAGGCATGTTATACCAAATATAAATAAAAAATAGAGTAGGCACGCTAAAATACCTATGCAAAATTTACGTACGAAAGCGCATTGCCTTCAAGCAGCTGAGAATAGGCTGCTTTCACTGAAACAACTGTGCCTCGCGACAGAAATAAGCGAAATTGCTCACAGCGCACGCATGTGCCAGAAACATACGTAGGTTTCGACAGCCGAACACAACCTTGTTGCGCTGGCATCCGCAAATTTCGGTGAGTGAAACACCCGCGGTTCACATTGAAGCACTAAAACGACGCACGAACACACGTTAATCGTATTTTAAGAACGGCGCACCATGAACCGAAGTCGGAGCCAAAAGCGCTCACCGTGGTTGTCTTGAGTTCATGAAGCCCTACAAGCTATCCGCTGATCAAATGCATGCCCGAACAAATGCATATGGCACAAAAACAGTTCAAGGCTCCACCGAGGGTTCACAAAAAGCCCCTTGGTAGATATATACCTGAAAAAAAAAAACCTGCTTTGTGCGGTGACGCTGTGGTGCGATGGGAAAGACATCTCCTTCACATGCATGCGGTCCTGAGTTTGATTCCAGGGTGAGTGTGCTTTGCATGGTAATTTCAGAGATGTAGGTGATTGTGATACTGGTGGTTTTCTAATTACCTGTAGTCATATTATCCACCACGTCATCGGCGAGAAACCGCTTTCGAATGCGTAAAATAGTGCTTTTTTTTCGCCACCACGTCAGGGCTGAGCTGCCTACGGAAATGTCACGCCTAACCGCAGGCCGTATCTTGCCAGGAAAAATGTGACCTAAAATCTCGGCTAGTCCTTGTTTCGGCTATTCTGTAAGCCACTTCGATTCAGGCCTGATTTTTCTGAGACAAGGCTACAGAGCCGCGTAGAAGCGGCCACAATTTGTCTTTATTTCCTGCCTGTAGGCGTGTATTCTAGCCAGGATTTGACTAAGAGTGTAAGGACCAACGAAAAAAGAGGGGTCACCACGAGCGCTTACTTGAATTGAATTTGTTAAAAAAAACAGCATTGCCGTGGTTCTGGATGTAAACCTGGGTTTTCAGACACGTTTGTAATTTTCGGACACGACAATAAACTAACACGACTGTTGGTCCAAGCCTTTCTAATAAAAAAAGACAGGTGAGGTGTGTGACAGCCAACCTTCACTCAATCTGCTGAATTGTGAATTTAATCTATTGCAAAAATATTGTCTCATGTACTAGAGTGACTTGGCCAAACCAACATAGAGAGACAAGGCTGGTGCTTTTAAGGTAAACGAAACCAGGGCAAGGTATTTAAGAAAACTGTTGAAAACGAGCTACAGAAGAACATCGTGGAACAGTTGGTATCATCGTTGTTCACTGACCATCGAGATTCTAAAGCGATCAGGCGGAACGCGTTCACAAACATGAGCGTGGAACAAGCATCGGAAGCACCACTGGAAGACCAGGCGCAAGAGAAAACCCGGATTGTTCCACGTGGATTGACTTGGACCTCAAGCTGTTAGTTTGAGATTGTTGCAGTGTTGCCGACCATATGGGAATTTCCCTACTTGTAGGGTATTTTCGGAATTTTTCGGCCACCGCAGGGTAGTGGAGTGGTGTGGTAAGATAATTTCAGCATTCGGCTCGTTGTTCATCAATGAAAAAAGAAGATTTGCGCGACATATTTGAAGCTTGCATTCCGGTGTAGATCAGGAATTTCAATAGTCCCAATTCCAATGTCAGCAGAACAAAAAAAGAAAAATAATACGTCAAGCGTACTTGCGCTAGGTTTGTAGTGTTTATCTCAGGCTGTTTTTTTAATCAGGTCATCTGCCACTTGTTAGTTGCTGTTTGTTGCGTGGAGGGGCTTTTAAATTTAGGAAGGTGATTGGCTTCATTTATTAAGGCAAAAGCTTTGGATGCCCCATCATACACGAAAAGTGATGGCCTATGACAACGGTAGTGTTGCACTAAATCATCATGATATAACGACACCGGCTCATGATGTCATTATGGCATGACATATCGACAGAATTTTCATGTCATCATGAAGTCATTGTGACATCACTGTGCCATCGCAATATGACGTCAAATGATTTCGCCATCAGATGTAGTCGCCACACGGTAATAGGAGGACCGAACATACATCTGAACGTCGTCGAGTTGTGTGCCGTCTGTGCAAGTGTGCGCTCATAGGCACCATATAATGCGGTTTACTGTTAACGCGAGAGCATTACAGAGCTGTTTCCCAGAAATTACGGCGTCGGCATCATTGGTTTTGAAGTAATTATTATTATATTATGTGTGATCCAGCAATCAAGAATGATCCAGATAAAAAATATAATAAAAAATCACACCATATCGACGGAGTGGATGACGATTGGTGGGGTGAAGCGTTCATCAGTCCGTCCGTGCTTTCGTCCGCCCATTCGTTCTTGCTTCCGTCTGTCCATGCGACCGTCCATGTGTCCGTTCATCCGTGTGACCATTGGTGCGTCCGTCCTTCCGTGCTTCCCTTCATGCGTCCATCCGTACGTCCGTCCTTACGTCTGTTCGTCCGTCCATCTGTACGTCTGTTCGTGCGGCCGTGCCTCTGTCTGTCCATCCATCCGTCCATGCGTCCGCCCCTCTGTCTGTGCGTCCATCAGTTCGTCCGTCTGTCTGTATGTACATTCGTCCATCCGTCTATCTAGTGAACACTCCAAGTACCGCCATCTCACATCTTTTCTTCATGTATTCATCATATACAAGTACCACCATACAGCGGACATTCTAAGGACCACTCTTTTGGGTATGTGCCACCGGTGGCTACATACAACATCGGAAGATGGACAGACCCACACCCTAAGGAGCTTCGCCCCTAAAAAATTCTGGGTTTGCGTGGAGATCGCGAACCGGGCCGCTTGCGTTAGCAGGCGGGTGGTCTACCACACAGCCATGCGTTTGCTTGTGAATGCACTGAAAATAACTTCATCTGCTTGCAAATACAGTGATGGTGATGCATGCATGCTTTGAAAACGCACGCGTCCTGTATACATGCTTCACAATACAACATGAAATATTGCACTAGTAATGCGTGGTACAAGCGTACATTGCCATTGGGCGTCAGAACACGGGATTATCATAATGACTTCATGGTTTAAAGGAAGTCACCAACTACAAAAGGCACACACATTACTGTGCCTATTCCTTTAAGGTCACGTAGTGGGTGCATAGCAAGTCCGAAAAGATTTCATACACTTACCCCAGCATACACAAACGCTCCTTCACTCAAGGGTTCCCCTCGACTTGACGAAGTTAAGGCGGAGCGTGCTCCTCCACTCAAGGAGCCGCGGCGTTTCATTAATGCTCCTCCACACTTCCTTCGTCAAGGGAGGCCTTGGAAATGCTCGTTTCACTTGAGTGAACTGCATGGGCCGAGAAAAACGCCTGACAACGAGAGTATTCGTAACTGTGGTTAAGAAATGCCTATCTCTGTATAATAAATGAACGCGTTTCTTACTCATTTTTTTTTATAAATTGACATTACAGCAAAATACATGCATTTAGAGTGGTAGCGTGGTTCCCGTAAGCCTTGAGTCGGTAGAGTTAGCCAAAACTTCGCTTCAAGCCTGGCAACAATCTCACCCAGGCAGCCGAACGAATGGCTGACGGCGTTTCGCCTCCTGCTGAAAGTTTCTACGCACTTAGCTTATTTCGTCTCGTATGCACCTATTAATTGTAGTTTATATTTATTGTAGTGTCTGCGTGCTTGTTGTTTGAGACCGCCGGGGTGTCTAACGAACTACGTGAGTGATAACAGGAAGCACAACAGACGGTTTGTTGCTTTGTTTACTTCCGCTTTGCTGAGACTTCTTATCGGTAGTGTAGCCACCGAATGAATAACGCTGTGGAGCGAGTAATTTTTACTCTATATCACATTACATTGGCGTACTTTTAGAATTCACCACCGCATTGTGTACCAGGATTAGTTGTGCGTAAATTCATTCGCGCTGCGGAAGCAGGTGCACCGTTCCTAATTGCAGGGGCCTGTGTTATGTATACGTTTCTCATTTACTGCGAATTTCAACGTGGCACTTTCGTAGTTGTTACACTGTGTATAAAAGTAAACTTAGAAGACAATGCTGACAATGCTCGCAACTGCTGTTCAACGTTATAATATAAAGTAGCGTTAAAAACGTAGGCATGGTATACTCGTGGCTGAGCGTTTGAATTAGACTGCTACGCAAGTTAAGAAAAGCGAGCGTGTGCCTTTCTTTAACTATTGGCAAAAAATGCATTTTAAAGCTGTTGTTTTCTTCATCTAGCAGCATATATAGTCGGTTAACAGGGACTGGTGTGTGTCTCTCTGTGTGTGCCAACTTTAACATTTTAAACTTCCAAGGAATCAGTTATTGTTTTTGCATTGTTCTTCTATTTGGCCTGCATTTGTGGATGCGTATAATTTGACAGATTCGCATAGACGTAACCTTTGTATCTGTGTAGCTTCCGTCTCTAAGTTCACACAGCGGCAACGTGTTGAATTTTTTCCCGTCTCTATCATCTGTAAGCTCATAAGCACATTCGTTAGTGCACGAATGACCTTCGCACTAATGTTTTGACTTTTATTTGCAGAATATATTGCTGGAAATACCTGTTGAAAAAAATCGTGGTGTCTGTGTTGCATTCTAAAGCACCCGTACAACATAATTTATTGAGGATGTTTTATTTTTTTGGAAATCATAAAGTAACCTTCGAGAACGTGTCGTCAAGAAGCAGCGTATTTTACTCTGCTGATTTATTGAAGACCAGTGCAACAAAGCTGTGGAAAATGCTCAAGAGTATTGAAGACATCGCGGATAGATCTGATCATACACCCGTAAATAAAATATCCGCTATTGTAGCAACATTAGCATGTGTACACGCTGGAACCACGCCATCTCAGTTCCGTGGAAGAGGAGTGGTGCTGCTTTGTATAAATCAAGTTTGATTTATCTAGAACTGCTTTCCTCTAGAATCGGAGAAGTGGTTTTTGCAGTCCGGTCTCATCATAAAAAGACAAGCTTGAGGATAAGTATGTATTGATAAATGAACAAAACAGAAGTTGTGAATGGCAAATGAACCTTTACTACATGTGGCTGATGAAGAGCAATGCGGTAAACACAATAGTGCAACTGCAAAGTGTCCATTAATCAAGCATATGCCGCTGACACACTGTCAAAATAAAGTTCGAGCTCGGAGGATATCATAAATGAGATCGAGGAAGTAGACGCCATAGCGTGCCTAATGCAGTGCAGCTGCACGCATTCACTGCAGTTTTTGTGCTTTTGTATACAGTCGTGCAAACTCTGAAATGAATTGTCAATACGGTACATTTAAGGAGATATTTCCTGTGTTCTTCTGACGGGAGCTGGTCCCCTGCGCAAAAGAGGCAACAAATAATATTAGAAAAACGTAATAGCTTGGACACCTAAGCCGCAATTTTCTTTACTTCTAGCGGTGCACATATTCATTAGTATTTCTTGCATTCAAGAATAGACATGGTTGAAGTATTGAGCTTTGACTATTGCAAACATGTTTGGCTCAGTCACTTGGGCAGCTGACCCGGCTTATGGTTTTATAATTTCATTATCTAATTGCACGAATCAGTGCCATAGCCAGCAAGTCTTCTTCGGGGAAGAGGAGGGGGTTCATTAAAAAAAACAATCTCATTATGTATCTGCTGTATTTCTATTTCATATATTTGCGTTTTCATACGACACTCGATGCATTCTTGCGTACATGCAGGTTTCACAGAGCATGACCCTCTGCTTGATCCCCTGAAGGTGGGCTTGGTTGTTTATTGGTATTGTGAGCTGCATAGACACTGTATATGGAAGCTGTGTTTCGCGCGTAGTAGCAACAGCAGCACACTCATTGCGCCCAATTGCATTGTGTTGTGCTTTTCCTAAACTGTCTCTATTAGTAATTTGACCGAAGCAGGAAAAAATGAAAAAAACACAGGAGAACTTAGCTTCTCGTTGATGCAGGTGGTCATCTAACGGAGGTATGCTTTGCCGTAAATTTTGACTAGGATAGCAGAGATTCACCGGAGAGGAAGTCACTCTAAAGTACGGTCAACGCAGCACATCAAAAGCTTGCTATTACGTTTCCTTTCCGCTTGCTTGTCAAGCTTTCGCGCCACGCTTGAACTGATGCGGTGTGCGAGGTTAATCGAAACACTTGAAAGCACTGGCGCGCGCAATAAGTCTTGGAGCACTCGCACGAGGAGTATACGCACACCCGAAGGCAGGTAATCCACTGGCTCATGCACGGAACACAACACATCACGGTACTAGCGAGCGCTGTTCTTGACACAATGCCCGCCTGTCCCGGCGCCACAGTAGCAGTTGCCGAGCCGTTCGAAGACAGCTCCGTAGTAAACGCGTACCCCACTGTCAAAATAACGTGGTGGTGGCAGACTAATTGATCGAGAAACGCAGCCGAAATGAGACGAGCTGCGCCATTGACGTGATGTTGGCGCAGAAACTTCACTCTAGGGATGATTCAAGGTAGCTCGATGGCTTCCTTGACAACGACGAGGAAATATTCGAGATTTTCTCAAGTGAAGGAAGCGTTTCAAGTGAAGGGTGGTTTGTGAATAAGAAAACGCCACTCAAGGAGCATTTCGAGTGAAGGGTCGAGTAGAGGAGCATTTGTGAATACGGGGTCAAATTCTCGGCAGTACATAAATTATGGGAGATCTTTTATTCTCTTGTAAATCATGATATTGAAGCCACTTCTGACATTTGGCGCTGTTCTGTTTAAAAATGACCCTGTGGGTTCTCTCAACCATAGAAAAAGTGTCGTTAAGAAGCAGAGTATTTTACTCTGCAGATATAACGAAGGCCACTTCAAGAAAGCGGTAAAATGCTCAAGAGTATTGCAGTCATTGCGGATACATCTGATCAGAACTCTGTAAAGAAAATATCTATGAATGCTGCAATATTAGCATGCCTGCACGTTGAAACCACGCCATCTCTGTTTTGTGGAAGGGGAGTGGTGCGGTGTATATAAAACAAGTCTAATTTTTGTAAAACTGCTTTCTTGTATAGAATTGGAGAAAAAGTGATTTTTGCGATCCTGTCTCATCATGAAAAGACAAGCATGACGAGAAGTATGTATTGATAAATGAACAAAGCTATAAATTGGGGATGGCAAACGAATTTTTATTGCATGCGGCTGATGAAGAGCAACGTGGCAAACACAAGAGTGCAACTGCAAAGTGCTCATGAAGCAATCATATGCAATTTACACACTGTAAAGATAAAGTTAGAGCACGTAAGACATCATAAATAAGATCGAGGGAGTAGACACCATAGCGTGTGTAATGCAGTACAGCTGCACGCATTCACTGCAGATTTTGTCCTTTTGTATATACAGTCGTGAACACTCTAAAATGCTTTGGGAATACGGCTCATTTTAGGAAACCTTTCTGCTGTGTTCTTACGTCGGCAGCCTGGCCCCTGCTCAAAAGAGGCAACAAATAATAATGAAAAAACGTAATAGCTAGTACACCAAAGCCGCAATTTTTTTTATTTCTCGTGGTGCACGCATCCATTAATATTTCTTGCGTTTAAGAACAGACATGGTTGAGATATTGAGATTTGCCTATTTTGACACATGTTTGGCTCAGGCACTTGGACAGCTGACCAGGCATATTGTTATGTAATTCCATTATCCAATTGCAAGATTGAGTGGCGTAGCCAGCAATATCTCTTCGGGGGTGGGGGGGGGGGTACAACTATAAAATAACCTTAAAATGTATCTGCTGTATTTCTATTTCATATGCTTGCGTTTTCTTGCGTTTCCTCCTCCTCCATGCATTCTTGTGTACATGCACGTTTCACAGAGCACGAACCTCTACTTGATTTTCTAAAGCTGGATTTGGCTGTTCATTGGCATTGTGAGCTGCATAGACACTGAATATCGACGCTATGTTTCACGCGTAGTAGCAACAGCAGCACACTCATTGCGCTCAATTTCATTGTGTTTTGTTTTTCCGAAACTGTTTCTAATAGTTATCTGACCTAAACGGAGGGAGGGGGAATGAAAAAAAAAAAGAAAAACTTACCTTCTCGTTGATACAGATGATGATTAAACGGACGTATGCTTCGCCGTATATTTCGGCTAGGGTAGCAAAGATTCACCGGAGAGAAAGCCACTCAGGAGTACGGTGAACGTAGCGCATCGAAAGTTTGCTATTACGTTTTCTCTCCGCTTGCTTGCAAGCTTTCACGCCACGCTTGAACTGGTGTGGTGTGCGAGCTTCATCGAAACTCTTAAGAGCACAGGCGTCGACAGTTAAGTGCTTGAAGTAAACACTAGGAACAGAATATCGCTTTCGTATTCAACTGGCAAAGGTGATCCCCCAGTTGTGCTCTTTTTTGTAATTAATTCAGTTTCAAGTAAGCAGCTGGTTGTCTCCCTCAATTTTTTCATTGGTCCTTTTTTTCGGCGCGGTTATTTTTTCCGTAATGACAGAATAGAAAATTGATGTAGTTAATTTGTGCGACAGTAAGCTATTTTAGTGAAACCATCAGAATTAGTTAGAAAAGAGTTGCAGGGCCCTTTTAAAGAGAAACTGAACGAATTAAAGGTTTTTAAAATCACGAGAAAAAACTTTTGAAGGGCACACTGATGAAATATGAGCTACGAAGACTTGATTTGGAATGACGTGATTTGTGGCGAATCATTAGGTGTTAAAATCACTGATATATGTCTGTGTCTACCACTGCTCGCGGATTCAACCAGTGGAGATAGTCTTATAGAAAAGTACGCTGCCATGGAGCGTATATTTTCTGGCTGTTCTATATGCAGCTTGTTTAGTTCAAACTTGGCAGAAGCGAAATATATTGTGTACATAATCTATGTCTGCACTCGCTGAATGAAAATGAAAGTGCAGCTACTATTATTACATGTGCCGTGTGCTGTGGATACACAGCAGAGTGCACCTCCAGCAGACTTTGTTTTCAACTGCGAATACTTTCGACTATTTTATAGCAGTTGAAACCAGTAATAAAATTTGTACCTACAATCCATTCGATCACATTGCAGTTAGAAGCATTTACAAGTAACGTGCATTTCGAGGGCCTTTCGGCAGTTTTATGTTTAAATCAAGCAAGCAAAGAAAGGAATGTGTTTTTTACGAAGTGTGCATGCACAATACAATGCATTATTGTTTCATTTAGGGGGATGCATTAAAGGAATGCAGAATCCAAGGACCTCTTTCTCTCCGCATTCCGCGCGCAGGTATAGGACTAAAGCAACAGCCGTGACTGAAAACAAGCAACTATCCGGCATCCAATCTAACGTGCAGCTTCGTATCTTCCAGCCTTTTAATTATACAACACTTCAGGAACATCACACAGAACATCTCAATGAGCGAGCAGCGGATAGCAGATGAAGCACCCCTGGGTCCAAGGGGAATGGGGATTCTACCTGTTTTGTTCCTGCATTTCTTTCTCTTTCTTTTTGTGTGAGACTTGTGTTTCTGCACGATGCTAAGTGTATCATGCGTTGCTTGTTTTTGATTGCTGTATTTTTTTGTCAGTGGGCTTGTGGTACATGTGTTTCTTGCTGTATGTGAAAGAAAAAGTGTATCTGTGACAAACTACAGGTGAAGAGGCCTTTATCAGGCTTATGAAACGCATTTTGCCTCTGTATCCTTTTCACTAATTTCAAGAAATGAAATAAAAAGTCAATACTACTACTACTACCTCTCCCCCCCTCTCACCCACCCCAAGTTTTCTGGCGGCGCCACTGCCATGCATACCACAGGAACTCAGTACAGTTTATAGTAGAGCAAGTTGTCGACAGCGCATTTTTAAGTCTGACGCAGTGGTTGTCCCGCCGTTTCGCGTCTTTCTTGTGGGTCTTGTCTCCATGCGCTGCTCCCCACGTAAAATTGAAGCTCCCGGGGAAGACTCCCAAGTCCTTGTCAATAAGTAGAAAACATCAGTGCGCGCGATTCTCACGATTTCACACTGATGTAGTCAATAAAGCAAAAGCATGCCACAAACAAGCTCAAATACGCCGCCATAGACGCCGCTGTTGACAGAGACGCTGCAGACATTGCAGTGTCTCTGACAATGCAGCGTTTACTGATCAGCGCGCCCTTGTCATGAAGCGCTTCATTTGGCCATGACTATTAGCACATGTACTTTTGCGTTAGGTTGTTATTATCGGCAGGTAAACTTTCCGGCTCCTTCTATGTTTAGAGCAAACGAGCAAGTGAAGCGAACGCACTCCGTTGATACTGCGGGTGTCGCTCGGCGTGAGTGGTATGCTGTCACATAGTGGCTCTCGAAGTCGCGTGTGGTTTGATGCGGGGATTTGTGGAAATTTTGCGCTTTAGACATCACTTTGTTCATGGAGGAACAATATTTCGTTAGGACCAAATCATACCTTTTTCTCATAAAACACCAGTGAATGTCGTTTTTGCATTACTTTGAGACACGTTTGTTTGCGCTGCACAAATTTACTGTTCAAGTATACATATCTGCAGAAAACTCGGACCAGACATCCTTTGTCATGTGGTATGAGTATGCTAACGAAAACCTACACCGTGTGAAGTCGAGCAATATCCGAACAGCTGTGAGAAGTAATCAGTGTTAACGCGTTAGCAAGAAACGAACACAAGCCACTTTCTATGTTTTATGCAACAGTGAATATATACCGGATTGTCTGTGACACGATAAATATGATTCGTTCTCGCGAGACGCGAAGTTTTCGTGAAAATACGTGGCAACTCGGGCGTTCGATTATAAACCGCAGAGTACACACACCAGCTTCGCGAGATTTTTCGCAGACACGTTGAATAAATGTTAAATGTTAGTGTTAGCGTTTCACATTCAAAGTTGAACTAACCTTGTTTTTCACGCGTATAGCATTTGTAGGTGCTTTTGTAGTGCATGAATTCCGTAATATTCATTGTACGCGGAAAGTCGCTTAGGCTCGCGATTCGCTCTTCCAAACACTGGCCAACGCTGCGCCGCTTGATTTTTATGTTCGTTGATAGATGACAGCACACTTCAAGCGATTCGCTTCTTGCGGAGTTTCAGAGTGAATTGTTCTGCGCGCCCAGATAAACGTGGTGAGTGAAACCATGGTGTTGTTGTGAGTGACGAGGGACACGTTGTTGGGGCTATCGAAGTCATTCAGCGGAGAGAATTCCTCAGATCACTTTCAGCAGCGGCGTTCAAAGAAACCGTCTTGACGTGGAGGATTTTTCACTGGACGTAGAACGCACCGACAGTGACAGCGACGTTGAACGATCAGCTGGTAACTCATGAGCAGTCCCCTCGTCCCCTCCTGTACGTCCTCGTGCATTAATGTTTCTTCACGTTAGTAAGTCACTTTGGTTGTTCGTATTGTATATTATCCTTCAGCGAGCTCAAAATAAAAGCATGGTTTTTTCTTGTCCATTGAATGCAGCTAATTATACAGTGAATATTACGGAGTGCTGCATGCCGCCAATACACTCGAGCTCGACCAGCGAAGCTAAATTGTTAGAGCACTGAAACGTTCACTTACGACTACAGTTCACACCTCTTTGCTAACCTCTCCTGCACTTCACCGGTACTGTCCGAAGGTCGTTGTTTGACGAGATTTCACAGTTTTGACGTTGCAAAAAGCGTACGCGTGTATTCATTTTGATATTCTTTGTGATCGCGCTGATGGAACCATGCAATATCCGCGTGTAGTGACTTGCGCACTTTTAGGTTCTGATCGCAACTGTGACACACGCGCTATACCTAATGGGACGTTAAAAGCTTGTGTTCCTTTGAGAAAGCAACTTCATGGTGCTTACAGTGCAAGTAATGACGACGGCGTAATATGCTTGCAAAAGCATTCAGCCCCGTGCAGCACTACTACGCGATGACGCACTACTATAGCTAGTGGACCACCACTGTGGCAAATTCGTTAGGCAGGCCCAGCACAAATTATCTCGGAGTGGCGTTCAGTTCATACGTAAATTCGAGTTCGCGCAGTTTTTTGTAGCATGCGCAAGACTACGCAAAGCGTCGTTGATGCACGGTCGATCAGCTGACACTTGCACCCTTCGTAGTGCGGCAAGAAATGAGGTGGCGAACATTCAGCAGTTCCAATCGTTTGGGAAAGTACTTTGGTCCGATATACATTCATTCGACAATGAAGAGTTCATCCGGCGAAAGCAGCACGGGGCGTACTTCCATGCATATTTTGGTATGCGAGTTCACGGGTTGATCATCCTCCCGCAGCCATCTTGGATTGCACGGCGCACCCCTTATAGCCCGTGGGCATTGCGAATAGTCATGCGTTAATGGGCTCCACTTCATGTAGGGCTAAAAGAAGCAAAATGAAGCCAACGTTATGGCTGCCGTTGCACGATTCAAGGTCGCAGCTGCGGCCATAATTTCTGATGACCGTTGGCACGTGCTCGGCTGCTCCGAAAGCAGACCGGCCGCGGGCGCCGCCCGAATGGTTTTGCAGTTTATTCGCTGCGCGCCTCGCGAACCATGCGCGCACCGCCCTAGACTCGCCGAATCCTTGGGCAGCGCATGAGACAAAAAGAAAAACAAAGAAAGGGTGACACTGAAGCGGCGTGGGGGTCGAAAAGGAAGGCAGAGCACACTAATATAGCGAGAGGGTGGGTTACGCGACAACGCTCTGTTGCGATGTCGAAAACAGCCGCGCGCTGCGCTTACTCATGATGAGTGCGCGTGCATGTGCGCAGCATCGTCGTCAGAAGGATACGTATGTAGTTGTTTGCGTCGCATCACGCGCGCACACCCTGACTCAGGCGTTTCGCTGGTTAATTCTCGCAGCAATGCAGCAGCACGGGTCGATGGCCGCGAAGCAAACAACGCCGGCTCGTTTCGACAGCGCCGACTTCCGAGCGCGAATCGCCGCCGAGCACGGCGAACAATAGGCTCACTTCGTAATAAACCCCAGCACCTGACCTTGTCCCCACCTGTGTGGTTGGCATGCTTTCTTATTGTTGCGAGCGTTTCATGCTTCAAAATACCTTCGGCGAAGCGGAAAGCAAAGTTAATGCAACAATATATTTTTTCTGCGGTTGTACCCGCTTAAACGAAAAACAGAATTGTAAGCGTAAATTTGCGAAGGGAGAAGAGGGGAAGGTATACATGGAGCGCCAGCCCACCAACCACTTAATATTCACATGGGCACGCAGCACCAATTCTGCGCGATCCCTTTCCTCACCCGGACCTTTCACCCCATTTTACAATGCACAGGGTTATGACTAGGCTTGTTCCTTGACGATAAAGGTGACCAGTGACCCCTAGTTCTGCATTAAAATACTATTCAAGTTTGCCTCGGAAAGCCGGCGATCCATGGACAGCCTTTGTGAGAAGCATGGAATGGCTTATCCGCCACGGTTGTCTAGTGGCTAAGGCACTCGGCTGCTGACCCCCAGGTCGCGGGATCGAATCCCAGAAGGGGTGGCCGCAGTTTCGATAGAGGCGAAAATGCTTGAGGCCCATGTGCTCAGATTTGGGCGCACGTTAAAGAACACCAGGCGGTCGAAATTTTCAGAGCCCTCGTCTACGGCGTCTTTCAGTATCATATGGTGGTTTGGGACGTTAAACAGGCGCCGCAATGTCAGAGCTAGTAGACATGATGCGCTAAGCGTTTCCAAAAAATTATTACAGAGAATATTGATGGAGCCAAAGTTCTAACAAGTAAACCTTTCTTCGTCAAGACAACGGTGTTGCCCTAACGAAAACAAGTCAACTTCCCAAAACACTGTTTCTAGCAACGTTCTTTCTCGAAAAACTACAGATGGCTTCAATCCTTTCCATGCCTCTAAACTTCAGCCTCGTTTGGTACTCAAGTTCTGTAAGAAAACTTTGCATTTTCGCATTGGTTCGAATACTTTGGGTTCAACATTTGTTCGTTACGTCCGTATGTCACTTGTAAGTCAAAGGTGTTTGTATTGATTGACACTTTTACACTAAGTGTATGTCTGATTTTTTTTGTAGAAAACGTACAATAAAGAGTTTTTTTTATTTGTGCCGATAAAGTTTCATCTTACTCAGAAATCAGTCAGCTTAACTTTCACCTTTTCAGAAAACATGAACGAAACTAAAAAAAAAAGGTTAACAGAACAAAAATATACGAATGGCCGCATCGCCCAAGCGGCCAGCGGACCTGAAAGAAGGCACGACCACATTCCACTTGCATGCGAAATGGGAAAGGATGGCTTCTACGGCCACCTTTCTTCTCTCAATTTTCCATCCTTCAATTTTTCATCTCTAAATTTTTCATGACGTCAGTGACGTCATAAAAATTTTCTGTTCCTGATTAATTTCTAGTAGGTAATGCTCGGCAATGGCCAGCCGTAAAAACAGTGCTGCTGCTGCCGAGATCAAATACTTGGGATGCATTGGCTGCGAGATCGAGCAGAGTTGCCGCCTGGCGGCAACTGGCTGAAACTGTGAAGTGTGTATTGCTCCTTGCGTCGTCTGCTAGCCACGTCGTGTTTCTATGTGCGTGTACGTCATGCACGTTTTCAAGTCGTGGTTTGTCACCGCGAGTGTGACTGTTTCTACGTATGCCTGAAGTGACGTACGAAAGCATTTGGTCTTGCTCGGCTGATAATGCATTGTAATAAGATCGGTGAGTGCAACTTTCCCGAGTGTTGTTTATTGTCGTCACACCCTCCATTCACGATGAATGATCTCAGAGTAGGTGCCACTTTTTGTTTCAAACACATCGAAAAATATCCTTGGCATCCTCCCAAACATGAGGACTTTTAAATGATGTGTGAATGCAGCGTTTTATAGCGACTTGGTTGTAAAAAAGAAAAAAAAACTGGCTGTGGGTAATGCACTAGCGCGCTGTTGGAAGGTATACAACTGCGGCAATGTAGTTTATCAATCATTTGAGGAGCCTTAGCTGTGTTTATCTGGCCGTGGTACTACTATATTAATATCAAATAAACTGCGAGACTTCCTTACTTACACTGTACTTGTACTTACACTGTACACTGTACACTGTACGTTGTTCTCAGCGTTTGTGTGGCATTGTTAGTGACCGATGGAATGAAAGGCAGTAGTAATTTTTTGTCTGAAAAAAAAAAAACACATGCTTGTCCCATCAACCAGACCTTTGCTGTAGCATTGTCATGCACGTGATCTATCGAAGAAAGCTTTCTGCTGCACTATTATATAAGATTTTTACTGGTGCAGAAACATGTGCGTGCACGTGGTAAACACAGCGTAGCGTAAAAAGCCGTCAACCACAAAACTTTCTAGACTATAGTCAGGAAAGTTTAGTGGTTTAGCGATAAGTCTATTGACTTATCGACTGTTCCGCATTTCATGGTGGTCAGGATGAGAGAAAGAAGATAATACGCGTAAAGGTGCAAACGGTGATACTGAACGAATTGCACAGATATGTGGGCTTTCTACAATTTTTTAAAATCTATTTTTCGTAATATGCAGATGAGGAAGAAGTAAATAAGTAGTTCAGTCACGCTACAGCAGTACGTAGCAAGCGGAACACAAGCTAACCACGTACAAACAACACAACAAAGGCGTGATATAGTGCGAAAGCGTGAAAAGAATCACCCAGGGCGAGCGTCCCTATGAAAGGCAGAACGTGCTTTACTCGCGGGTAATGTTAAAGTTGCATAGGTGTCGTGCACCGATTCAATAGAGAAGAGGGTAGATATTACCAGTAATCCTCAATTACCATTATTACCAGTAATCCTCCTCAATACGACAGTATTGAGGAGTTGAAGAAAAAATTAGAAGAAGCTGTCGCTGAAAGTGCTCGCCTTAAAAGTGATAATGCTTCTCTACGCCTAGAAAACGCGTCCTTGAAAACCTCTGTATTTGAATTGGAGCATCGATTGACCGGCTGTGAACAGTACTCTAGGAATGTCAATATAGAAATACAAGGCGTTGTGAAAAGGGAGACTGAATCGGTCAGTGACTTACTTTGTACGCTAGGCACGATTATCGGAGAGCCGCTTAGCAAGGATGACATAGAGGCGTGTCACCGTGTGCCGAGTAGAACGGAAAACAAGAGCAACATCGTTGTTCAATTTAAGTCCCGCGTCAAACGGGACAGGGTGCTAAAGAAGGCAAAAAAAGCGCGCCTTACAAATGCTGATTTGGGCATTGGCAACTCAACTTCCTTTTCACCGCCTGTGTATGTGAATGAACATCTCTGCCCGACGTTGAAAAAACTGCTCGCGACCGCTGTAAAAAAGAAGTACGAAATGAAATGGAAATCTGTATGGTCTTACAACGGGAAGATATACGCTAAACAGACTGACGAAACACCTGCTGTACACATACCCAGCGAGCGTGATATCGACAGGATTTTTGGAGGGCAAAATAGTTCTGTGTCTGCATAATGTCAGTTGATGTGCTTGCTTGAAACTTTGAAATAGCATTTATTCGCTATGGATTACCTAGAGCTTGCTTTTCCTCGCGATATCTGCTTACACAATCAAACAGGCAACTCAGTTCTGCATATTAACACGAGGTCACTTAACCATAAAAGGGACGACGTTGCACTCTTTTTAGAGCAATTCCAATTAAAATTTGACCTCATTATGATGACTGAAACTTGGGGTACAAATGATGAACCAACTTTTACTCTGGATGGCTACAATACATTCTATCTTAATCGGACGCATAAGCGAGGGGGAGGGGTTGCTTTGCTTGTTACGACAAAAAAGATTTGCCACATCGTCCCTGAATTCAGTAAGATAACAGATGAATATGAAATACTTACAGTCCAGTTTAAAGATGAGCTTATCTCGGTAATCTACCGACCGCCAAATGGAAGCATGGCAAGTTTCATGCAATTTTACGAGAACTTCTTGGAGTATGCTTGTTGTAATAATTTCCTCCTTATTTCTGCAGGAGATTTTAATATTAACCTACTGGAGGAAAACTGTGTCACCCGCGAGCTAAATAACCTTTTGCTCTCGAGTGGTTTTAAAAATCTAATTAATACGCCAACACGAATTACATGCTCCACTTCATCAGCACTGGATCTTGTCATTACCAATATTGACACAGTAATTTATAGCGCAGGCACAATAACATCTGATATTAGTGACCACTGTCCCGTGTTTATGAGCTATTTTTGCAAACCTCTTGATAAAGGGACGCGGCGGGTGCTGCCTACCATACAGCATATCACATCTCGAAGTCTTGAAGCTTTTACGCTCGATATATCCAAACAAAACTGGTCATCTGTATTTAAGGAGAAAAATGCCGATAACGCATATGATGCATTCATCCAAACTTTTCGACGCATTTACGCAAAACATTTTCCATTCAAAACATTAAAATCTGCAAGAAAGGCAAGGAAACCCTGGGTCACTCGCGAGCATTTGAGTATGATAAAGCGTAAAAACATCTGCTATCACACTTTTCTACGTACGCGCTCTGCTGAAACTTTGAAAGAATTTAAAAAGCTTCGCAATAGATTAAACGCTGAACTTCAACGTGCCAAGAAAGCCTACTATCAGCGTATCTTTGTACATGCCAATCGGCAACGTTCAAGTGCTACGTGGAAGCTAATTAATACCATACTCGGTCGTGATAATAAAAATGCTTTGCCTGAGTCTATAACCTTTGGGGGTAAAGATTTTAGAGGTGCAGCACTCGCAGATCATTTTAATAACTACTTCATAAATGCAGTAGCGTTGTGCAATGATAACGCGGATTTTGTCGCCGGATGCAGTAACGTGAGCCAAAGTATCTTTCTTGACCCAACAAACGAAAGTGAAGTATGCGAAATCTTCAAGCATCTAAATAGTACTAAATCTCTTGATGCCGATGACCTGCAGATCACACCAATAAAACACGTTTTATATTTACTTAGTAGTGTACTAACCTATATATATAACTTAGTTCTTGAACATGGTGTTTTTCCAGAAGCCATGAAGAAAGCTCGTGTATCAGTCATTTTTAAGGGTGGTGACCGCAACAGTGAAAGTAACTACAGGCCTATATCGGTCCTTCCTGTCTTCTCTAAATGTTTAGAAAAAATTATTCATGTCCGCATAACGAAATTTTTTAATAAACACAATGTGTTAACAGATGCGCAGTTTGGCTTTATAAGCGGCAAGTCCACTGAAACTGCATTGTTGACATTAAAGGAAGCTATACTTCATAACTTTGAACAAAATAAATTCACACTCAGCATATTTCTAGATTTCAGTAAGGCATTTGACTCGCTTCATCATAATATATTGTTAGACAAATTAGAATCAAATGGCATTCGGGGTGTTGCCAAATCTTTAATTCGATCATATCTTAGCAATAGGTGCCAAAGTGTTTACATTAATGAAAATAGCTCGTCATTCTTGCCCCTCACTCGTGGTGTGCCGCAAGGCAGTATACTTGGTCCGCTGATGTTTAATGTTTACATTAATGACATTGTTCAACTGGACACAACAGTTAAATACGTCATATATGCGGACGATTCAACAATAATCCTTGATGGCGTTAACTTAGATGACATTGTAAGCAAAGCAAATGATATACTTTCAAGAATTTCGTCATGGTCCAGAATGAACCAGCTTAAAATTAATCCAAATAAAACCAAAGCCATTGTTTTTCGTGCCAAAAATAAAGTACTCGCTACCCATCAACCTTTAGTTCTTGAATCAGTGCCGATTGATATTGTTGATAGCTACAAAATACTCGGAGTTTATTTTTCCTCCAATCTAGGCTGGGATACACATGTAAATTTTGTTTGTAAAAAGCTTTCTTCGGTAACAGGAGTGATGTCTCGTTGCCGGAACATTTTGCCGCTCAAAGTGAAACTTCAGATATATTATGCGCTATTTAATTCACATCTAATGTATTGCAGCCTTGTATGGGCCACGACAAGCAAAGCAAACATCAATAAAGTCATTACTTTGCAAAAAAAAATAGTCCGCCAGATTGGAAATATTGAACCGTTCGGAACGACGCGTGGAGCTTTCCAAGAATTTAATATAATACGAGCTGACAACCTTTACACATTTCGCTTATTGCACACACTTTATTTCTCGAATAAGGAGTTCTCCAACTTCATTAGATTACTGTCATGCCTACAGCGTCGTGTCATTACGTTTCCTACAAGAAATACAGATATTTGGTTCGTACCGCGTTTCCGCACTACATATAGACACCAAGCCTTGGCCTACAACGTTCCCACAACACTTAACACGCACGAAAGTACAATCTCCTGCAACAAAAAACAACTACACTCACATTTCTGCTCTCTGGCTCCATAGGAACATTCCTAGTCCAGTCCAGTGTAAATAAATTGTATCATGTTATATCTCGTTATCTTGCGCTGTATTAGCGATATGAATGTATGTGTTTTCACATAAATGTATATATGTTTCTTTTTAGGTTGATAAGTGTCAATGTATACGATTTGTCTGTGCATGGTGTATTTTGCTTATTGAAAACCCTTTTTTACACATTTTATAACAGGTATTGTAAAATAATCAGTTAAAAAATCATTTTTGAATTGTGTATTGTTCATATTTTTTTTATTGTACTTGCATGTTATGTACTTGTAATCATTTCCGCACTACTGCCATGTGTATATTCAGGTCACCAGGGCCTTTGTCAAGCCGTTTCTCACGGCTTTTAGCCTTGGCGACCTTCCAGTTTGGTCTGGTAAATAAATAAAGAAATTGAATTGAAAAAGCTATAGACAACGCAATCATCCGCCGACAATCGGCTCAGACCACCCGCAACGAAGCACCACGGCGTGTATTTGTATACGCGCGACTACCACCTATCCGCACTTGCGCGGAGACAGTGCTGCCACCTATAGGTAGTATTCACCTCCAATCAACCATGTGCTCCCGCAGCCTACGCTTCGGCTATCCGCACAGCATTTGAGCAATGCGGCGAAGGCACTACGTCCGGCCGTCATGGCTAGGGCCATGTGACATGTGTGGGCCCCTACGTGATAGTAAAGTTGCGCTGTTTTTTTGCGCTCACCATCCGTTATCACGTTTGATTGTGCCCTGTTTGTGTGCAGCTATCGCACAAAATGGAAGGGTGACGAGCCCGAATACTCAAAATTGGTAAAATTTTATTCCTTGCTGAACGTTATTCGCGGTCATGTAGACGTCTACTGCAGGTTGTGGTGAAGCGTCGTAGCGAGTGATTCAGACGTCTTCTCCAGACTGATTTTAACAAGGCTGTGGGGTGAATGCTTGAGAGTGGCTCACCTGTGAATGATAACTCACTTGCGTTCAAATTCTGACAGATTTGAGTAGTTGAGATGCGAACGAAATATGAATATTTATATAAAGGAATGGCAAAGGCACAGTAAATGCAGTCAGTTTCAATGCTCTGGCAGAGACGTCTGCGAAAAGCACAACACAGCGGAGTACTCAACGTTGAACTATTCCTATTATTACATGCGTAGGACACGGCGAGCTTAAATGAGAGGCACACGCTTTTGTTTTTCTCGCTAAAGTGACCTGGCTCAGTACACTTACGTCAAAGCACAGGTGGCTTGTAACCTTGGTCTAGGGAATAATTTATGCTCCTGATACTTTTCATTTGATTGAACAAAACTGTGGGTGAGCCAACCCCGTCAAAATTTCAGTCTTGTGTATACTTTACCACGATCTAATATGCCGAATGCAATGGTGTTTTCACTTGCAAGGTCCTAAGCGCTTGTGAGGCCGCTGCTTCAACTAGATTCGTAAAACATTGCACTAGTATCAAAGTCAAGGGTAAACGCGATTTTAGCGCTTACAGATAGAATATAACTTCAGATTATCTTACCTTTGCGCCAGCATTGGCTCAGTCACCGTCACTTTTCAGCGAAGGTTCGTGGACAAACCCACTAGTCAAGCATACAACAATGTCTCGGCTTTGAGTTGTTCGTGCGTCACAAAGCATGTCGTACATGCATCAAACAGTATTTTATGTCTCAGAGTTCCACGTTCAAAACAAACAAGTCTGGTGTCAAATTCGGCCTCCACGCTCGTCAGAATGAGTGGGTCAACGTCCACTGCAGGGATCCACATTGTCCGTGTATCGCTGTTTAGCATCGGCGTCCATTTTCTCGGCGTACACGCTCAAGCGAGGCTAGCACACATTGCCCATGGCTGCAGCAGCTTCACAAATGGTAAATCTTGTACCTTCTAAATGCAAATAAAATAAAACAACAGCAACATACCCGCAGTAATTGGTGTGCACCTTTTGGAACCGCCCCACTCAACTGCAGGTATGCCGCCGGACGCTGCTAGGTGTCTTTCAAAATGGGGGCCACGCGGTTTCCAGCACAGCTGGCGCACTTTTCGCTGCCGCGCCCGCCAAGCTGACGTCACGTGAATACAACCTATATCGTGACCTCGCCGCGAATAGACAATTTTCTGCAGCTGGTTTCTTTAAGCAAAACTAGATGGTGCCACCACACCGAAAAACCACGGCTTTCTTCTCCGCGGCGTGGCCGCGATGTGGCGGACGCTGTTCTGAAGCTTACGGTGAGAAACGGGCGGCGTGGACTATAACCCACTTCAATAATGTACCTTTTGTACTCTTTTATTTATTTATTTACAGTACCTACAGCGCCCGCGAGGGGCATTAGTGTAGGGGGAGATAACGATTTCGAAATGCAGAAAGGCGACAGTCCATTAACACTGAGTTGAACATAAAAGAAATACAGATACATAATAAAGCATCGAATGGTGACACTTAATAAACGCCCCGCCGCGGTGGTCTAGTGGCTAAGGCACTCGGCTGCTGACCCGCAGGGCGCGGGTTCGAATCCCTGCTGCGGCGGCTGCATTTCCGATGGAGGCGGAAATGTTGTAGGCCCGTGTGCTCAGATTTGGGTGCACGTTAAAGAACCCCAGGTGGTCTAAATTTCCGGAGCCCTCCACTACGGCGTCTCTCATAATCATATAGTGGTTTTGGGACGTTAAACCCCACATATCAATCAACACTTAATAAACATTGACGTGTGTGAAGGTACAGCAGCAAGAAAAAAAATATATATAAAATGCATATGCACACACATATATCTATATACATATATATATATATACACACAGATAAAAGCAGGCGAAAAAGAAAAAGCTGAAGCGTAGATCGCTAGAGAGATGAAACGAAAGTGTAGGCAACTTTAATGTGTGCTCAGGCTACGATAAAATATGATGTTCCAGCTTAGTGGCGAATGTTTCCCTGGACGCGGCTACAATTTCATGAGGTAGTTTGTTCCATTGCTTAATTGATCGCGGAAAAAATGAATATTTAAAAAGGTTAATTCTGGTAGCGAATTCGCGCACTTTAAGGGGGTGATCAGTACGAGCAGATATATACGTAGGCTCCGATATGTAGTTTTCTTTATGAATACCCGTTAAACCATGGAATATTTTGTGAAACAGAGATAAACGTAAGAATTTGCGCCTGTCTTCAAGAAGAGGCCATCCTAAAGTACTCCTGATTTCGAAAGATCTTTTAGAAAAGTTGTAATCACCCGTGACGAAACGGGCCGCTCTCAGCTGCACGCGTTCTAGAGCGTCGATGTTCACCTTAGTAAAAGGGTCCCACGTGCTGAACGCGTATTCCAAAAGTGGGCGTACATTCGACATATACAGGATTTCTTTCAGGCTGGCCGCTGGTTGTTTAAAGTTACGTCTTAAGAAGTTTAATGTGTTGCTGGCCTTTGTTACGATGTAATTTATGTGGGCATTCCAAGTCAAATTGCTAGAAAAAAATGACTCCTAAATACTTATATTCTGTTACAAGGGACAGCTGTGTTGTATTCATGACATAGCTTGCCATCAGCAGGTGCCTTTTGTTTGTGAATTTTAAGAGGTTGCATTTGGACAGGTTGAGTGTCATGTTCCAAGTCGAACACCAAGACATGATTTTGTTCAGATCATTCTGTAGCAGTTGACTATCTGATTCACTTGAAATTTCACGGTAAATACAGCAATCATCTGCATATAACTTCACACGGCAAAACAAGTGTTCAGTAAGGTCATTGATAAATACAAGAAAAAGCAGGGGCCCTAAGACGGACCCCTGTGGCACTCCAGATAATACAGAGACACCAGAAGAGCGGACACCATGAAGTATCACGCGTTGTTTTCTATCTAACAGGTACGCTTCGAACCACTTCAGGAGGTTGTTCGGCAAGTTGAGGTAGGACAACTTTAGTAGTAACAGGGTGTGAGATACGGTATCGAAAGCTTTCCGAAAGTCTAGAAAGATGCAGTCAACTTGCAAACCTGAGTTAATAAATGCTGCGATGTCATGGCAAAATTCTACAAGCTGAGTGTCGCAAGAAAAGCCAGCCCTGAAGCCATGTTGCGTTGGAATAATGAAGCTATTTTCTTGAAGGTGTGCCATTAAATTTGTATATACAACATGTTCTAATGTTTTACAAGCAACGCTTGTGAGTGAAATCGGCCTGTAGTTGCACGTTCTTGTTTTTGAACCACTTTTGTGAATCGGAATAACATTTGCAGTTTTTGCAGTCCGAAGGTAGAGCACCAACTTGAAGAGATATCTTAAATAACAGTATTAAGAAAGGGGTGACGGACGATGCACAGTTTTTTAGGACAAAATTTGAAATAAAGTCAGGACCGGTAGCCGAGTGGATGTTTATCTTCCGTAGTACCATCTTCAGACAGCTCAATTTCCCTCACCTGAGTAAGCTCTCTGACGTCATGCGATTTCAAAAGTGCGGCTTTTGAGCGTGAAAACACGGAGTGAAAATAAGATTGAAGGCCTCTGCTTTTGCTAAAATATCTGTGCCGTAGGCTTTTTCATCTATGACGTCAGGGATAGCGTTACCAGAGTTCTTTTTGCTCTTGACATATTTCCACATTTCTTTTGGATTAGTTTTCACTTTGTGTCCTAGATTGAAAAGAAACTTTATGTGCATTGCGCATCAATCTCGCTATCGTTTTGCTCATTACCTTCATCTTTGCGAACAATGTAGGATTCGGCGAGTGGCAGTGTTACGAAAGGCTCCATTTTTTCTGTTTATTATCGTACGAATCTGTTTAGTAATCCATGGTTTATCGTTTCCACGCTGGGAAGTAATGACATCCGAGGGAATGAAGGTTTGTGTCAAGGAGAGTATTTTAGTCTTAAAAAAGATCCCACAATGCATTTATGTCTAGACACGAACATTGAGCCCTAAACTATGGAAAAAAATTGTCTAGTTCACATGATATTGTTGCGTAATCGCCTCTTTCATAAGAAAAGACCTTGCGAGGCTGCGCAGAACGACAATTCTTGGTGGCACAGGACATCTTAGCGACGACAACATCATGATCACTAATACCAGTAATTAAAGTAATCGAAGACACGAGATCAAGCACATTGCAAAAAAATAAATCAAGTACATTTGCACTACTAGCCATAATTCGCGTTGGTTTTGCACAAACTGTAGTAACGAATGGGCATTTATCATTTCGCGGAAGGTCGTGTACAGAAGGGATGAACTGACTAACACTGGTGTAAGCTGCTGCCATATCACATCTGGTAAATTAAAATCACCTGCCAAAACAATATTTGTAGTTTGTAGTGTCAGCAGCACATTGCTTAAATTAAAAAGGAGCTGAGGGTCTCTCGTGCTGGGTGACCTGTAAAAGAAAACGAATGCCACAGACGAGCCATTGTTCAAGAGTACTTTGCAGCAAACAATTTCGGTTAAGCCAGCTTCGACGTCAACGAGGAAGCTAGATATAGTATTGTGAATCGAAATGAAAACACCTCCCCCATGCGCGTTTCTGTCCTTCCTGTAGACTGTGTAGCAGGTTGGAAAGATTTCATTGTCATTTATTGTGTCGTCTAACCAAGATTCAGAACCAAGTACTACATGTGGCTTTGTCGTTTCAATGAGGGCGGCGAGTTCTATAATTTTATTTTTTACGCTACGACAATTTACCACAATACACACGATGCCATCCGGGCTGGATGGTTGCCTAGAAGTTACGAGGGCCTTTTTTAGTTGCTATGTCTTGGTTTTAGTCACGCTGTCTGTTTCAGCATTATAGACAAAAGTTTCCTTGCCAATCTTTAGTTTGTTATACGATAGTCTGAAGTCCCCTCCCTTACTCTTTGCCAATTTAATTAATTTCCGCCTCTCTTGTCGAACTTTGTTGCTATAGTCTTCGCTAATAGCAAAGCTTGTACCTTTCAACCTCGAAGTAGTTGATAAAACACGCTGCTTTTCCTTAAACGACAGAAACCGAACTACAATAGGCCTGTTTTTTGTTGCCGTGAAGCGACCTAGCCTGTGGGCCCTCTCAACCGCATCAGCCGAAATAGCGACTTTTAACTTTTCCTCGCAAAAGACGATCACCTTAGTCTCCGTATCTTGCCAGGTTTCACCAGCTGCAACTTGAAAGCCAAAAAGATAAGGTTGTTTCTTCGAGATCTATTTTCCATATCATCTTCCAATTCTTGCAGCTTCGAAAACGTGGCAGCAAGATTGTCGGTCTCCGCAGTTAACTGCATCACCTTGTCCCTTAATGGAAGCACCGATAGCAATTTGTCCTCAAAGACGTTCAATTTGTCCTCTATCTGCGAAAACCTTTGCTCGAGTGCTTATTGCCGTGACGCTACGGAACGAAGTTCCCCAAGAATTTCCGTCTGCTTTTGCAGTACCGTGGGAATTGCCATGACAGCGGTGAACATTTGTTCTTCTTGCTCAGAAGTCAGAGGGCCTGGGTTTTGTTCTACATCACCTGCAAGCTGCAGTAGTTTTCGCAGATAACGTACACATAAAAAACACTTGATTCGCACAAAAGTAACGCTGCGCGTACAAACGTTCAAGGCGGAGTTGGGATCTGGCGCCAATTTTTGAAATGGTTTACCGTTAACAGGGCGATAGAAAAAACCAACTTGAAGAAGTACGAGGCGTAAGTGACCAGCAGCCATGTCGGCGCCAGATCCCAAGGTGGTATGCAGGGGCGGTAGCTTATGTAGTGTGACGTTGAGTTCCGATGTGCCAGGTTGCCAGTCAGCGTAGTGACAGTCGAACAGCGATGGTAGCGCCGTCATATCCAAAGGAAGGTGCGCTTCAGTGAAAAAGTGCAGGACAGGGCATACATCCCAAGCGGCACCGTCTGCGTGGTCGAAAGGCCGCTCCGCTCCGGATGCGTAGAAAGTCGACACCATCTGCAGAAATTGAAGAAGTACGAGGCGTAAGTGACCAGCAGCCATGTCGGCGCCAGATCCCAAGGTGGTATGCAAGGGCGGTAGCTTATGTAGTGTGACGTTGAGTTCTGATGTGCCAGGTTGCCAGTCAGCGTAGCGACAGTCGAACAGCGACGGTAGCGCCGTCATATCCAAAGGAAGGTGCGCTTCAGTGAAAAAGTGCAGGGCAGGGCATACATCCCAGGCGGCACCGTCTGCGTGGTCGAAAAGCCGCTCCGCTCCGGATACGTGGAAAGTCGACACCATCTGCAGAAACTGAAGAAGTACGAGGCGTAAGTGACCAGCACCATGTCGGTGCCGTTCTCCCCTCTTTTGTCAGAAGCCGAAAAACATCCTGCCATAAATTAGCTTATCGGCGGTTACGGCAGTATTCAGAAGTTTTAATGATAGATGCCTTCCTTGATAAATAGAGATTACAATTAGCAGGGCACCTATTGTAACACAATCAGAAATAAGCCATCTTGTTCATACTCAAGTGCCGCGTTCTTCAGGGGGTTTGAAGGTTCATCGGTGCGCCCCTCTTCTCTTTCATGTCAATGTATGGGACAGACTTTGTGCCCCTCCTCTTAGGTCATCATAAGGGGTTTCGAAGCCCAGCTCTCGAATTTCGAAGCCCAACTCTACTAGATGTAGTGACATAGAAATCAAAGGCTACAACAGAGAGATACCATCGCATGATATATACCGTGGCAGCAAGTTTCAGCTTCGCTGGTTAATCATCGGTATAGAGTACATAGGCGGTGATGTTATTTTTACGAATAGTCACACCAGTGTGCAATATTTGCTTTCGGTGGCTATTAGAAGCTTAACCGATATATCCCTCGTCTACATTGATTTGTGTGCTCACTGAAGAACTACACGTGGTCAAAATAAACCCAGAGTGTCCCGCTACACAACATGCCTCATCATCATGTGAAATGGACACCTAAGGCCCGAGAATAGAGTTTTTAGCGAGACTCGTTAGAAGTTCTTGTCTACCAGACCCTCGCGATTTCACAGCTGCAGCTTCCATGCAGAAATTATAGGAATATCTCCGAAAGCCACAACGGTATTGTGAAGTCCACCGTGGTGGAGGTCTCAAGACATTTTGGGTACTTATGGTTCATCATCATCATCATCATCATCATCATCATCATCATCATCATCATCATCATCATCATCATCATCATCACCGCCACCACCATCATCATCATCATCATCATCATTTTCAGCCTATGTTAGTCTACTGCCGGACTTGATGAACTGAATATAAAGTGTATAGCTAGTTTCTTCCAAGTAAATTCTCCTCCATCTTTAACTAGATTGGTTGCTACTCTGTAATTGCCAAAATGCTTTTCCCTGTGACACATCCCGTATGACCGTTCTAATCTCACCAGTAGTTAGATATGAAACTTTCCTATTTTTTTGTCGTTACTTCCACTCGAGGTTGAATGTCTTATTTTGCAACTATATAGTTCAGCGTAGAATTACTCCGCCACTCTAACTATGTCATGGACGTCATTGGTAATGCTTCCAAGCTTTTATTTGATGGCGTGAATTTCGTTTGTTCTTATACAACGGCTCTCTTTCGCCGTTTCGATGCTAATGCATTTTTTATGGCTGTTTCCATCACTTCGAGGCTGCAGTTTCTTATGTCATGGACTTTTGTCTTGTTGATAAGCTTTGTCAGCTCAGCGAACTGTATTTTAGGTATTGATTTAGTCTACCTCATGTGTTTCCACTTCTTTATTAAGCCATTATTGGATTGGGAAGGCATGTGTAGTTGTTTACTCCGCGCTTTACCTCCAACTTCGATAGCTGCTTCAGGGATCAGTCTGGTTACTGTTTCGTTCATTCCCTCTTGTGAGCAGTATCCTCTAATCTTAAAACTGTGTATATGTTTTCAATCGTAATCTTAATATTTTCTGATTTTATTTTTACGCCGTCTATTTTTCATGCTCTTATAGAGGCAGTCAGAATTGTACTGACAGCTGAATTGTCACAATTCCTAGAATTGTGAGAGGCGCGATTAAAGTGAGTGAATCTTTTAAATTTTTTGCAGACCTCTTCGATGGTGCCACGCCAAAGATCATTTGTTCTCTGGTAAAATAGAAAGCAGACATGCCTTCACTGTTTGTACGTGAAGAGGTAAGTTTCTTGCGCGTTTTGATTAATGCTTCATGTTCTGAACCTTGTACTTAAAAAAATGATTTTCATACTGGATCATTACCCTATAAGGAATTGAATTTATAGGTGAGTTCAGGCTTTCGTTAGTGCCATTTTTAAGCTGTAGTCTTACTTAATTCGGGAATTCGCTGTAGGCTGGAAAAGTATATTATCTGTATTATACAAAATTCTTGGAATGTACGGGTTGTATGCTTTAAGTTCAGTGTAATTTCAATTACACGCCATTTCAAAGAATACGCACTACACATTATTAATATGTGCTGCTGCCAGAACAGCAGGGAGATCATTTCACGAGAAATAATATTTGCTTTTATCACAGAACAAGAGGGTGCCACGGACGCCCTGCGTAGTCTACTCCGGCCCCAGCCTGGAGCAAGCCTAGTTCCGGAACGTCCTCGTGGATGACCGAAAGATCTTTCGCGTCAGTATTGCCGAAGAAGGAGTGACAACATTGATGGCTTAATTTGTTTTATTTTCAACATTGTCTGCGGCTGCAAGGCCTTTAACAACCACCATGCTAGAGTGGGTTTTGTCGGCGTGAGTTTGGAGTTTATCAACGAAATTGTTCAGGCAATACGACGCTGAAGAGAGAGAGAGAGAATGAAACGAAGAGAAGGCAGGAAGGTTAACCCGAAATTGGAGCATCCGGTTTGCTACCCTGCGCTAAAGGGAGGGAGAATGGGGAATAAAGATAAAAAGAAAGCAAAGAGCAAACTAGACGCGTGAAAGAGAAAAGAAAAAAAAAACAAGTGAGCTAGGTGCTATAGCCTATTCAATAGGCCACTACTACGTAAGAAGTTCAATAATGCCTTCACTGATTTTCTGTGCGAAGACAGATTATGTCGTCTTTCAAGCACTGACTGTTCTGACGAGGGTCTGTCGTCGAGGCGAGCTAACGCAGCAGCTTGCTGCCGTCTTTGCACGCTGTAACAAGGGCAGTGGCAGAGAACGTGTTCTAACATTTCATCGCTGCCGCAATGATCGCAAGCAGCAAAGTCTTCTATACGACGCTGAAAATTTTAGTGTCACAATGCCTGAACAGCTTTCTCTAGTGTGGTCATGGTAGATGAATAAATATTGTTATTTGTCTAAGTTATCTTGCTGACTTCTAGCTGGGTCATTCCATGCCAAACGTCCCAGCCATTTCGGCGACCATCTCAAATTTATGTGAAAAAAAGTGCTGACATACTGCATTGAAAACAGTGAACTGCTAGAATATTTCAGCAAAAAAAAAGTTTTGTTCATGTGGCTGCCTTCTGAACTTTCTGCCATAATGCCGTCTGGATGTTGTTTGTGGACAATTTCAGTTTAAAAGTACCGCTTCTTTTTCTATACCAATTCGGTCTACATGTTAAGTAAATGTGCTTTTGTAAGGTATTGAAAGCTCAGTAATATTAGTGCAAATTGTTTTGCCTCATTAGTTTCCAAGAATCATGCCAAAATGTGTTGTGTTTGCATTTTTCATTGCAATAGTGCTTTTTGTATGAATATCTGAGCAGTGAATGCTTACTCCACAGAAGGTATATTTTGATGAAAGAATATCTTTAGACCTCGGAATCTGCTAAAATATACAAGAAAATATTACGAATTTCACAAAATTGGGATTTTCGTCCTTATTCAGATGAGATTTGCACCATGTGGTGGTCCAATTAAAACTCATCTTTATACCTAAATTGAAAGCAAATAAAGTTCTTTTTATATTAAAAATCTTATCACCAAAATGACAAGAAAGAGCGCTAATTGTCAACTGAATTTTATTGAAGGTGCTACGACCGTTTTTATACCAAGCACAAGAACAGGACTCATGTGCAACGACACATGTGTGACCATGACAAAATAATCTTAACTGAGAAAAGACTACTCTTTCTTGGAAAGGATAAGTAAAGGTGTACTGATGCATTGATACTTGGACTTCCTGATAAAAAATTTTTTCTAAAATCTGCCTTTCATTTTTTGTTCTTGTCTTTTTTTTTCAAAAACCAGGTTTTATGAAACGTAGAACCGCACTCACATTCTTTACAGTATGCAGCCATCACACTATCATAGCCATTCTTAACATTTAAAGCATGCTGCCTTCCTCGATCATTAAATCATTGCGCAGTTTATCCTATTTTCACATTTGAACAAGTTAACGGTATCTCATACACAACATTAGATTGGCATTTAGTGAACATATTCTCGTGATGAATGATGCAAGATTGACAATTCTTGTTGGTCTAAGTACACACACTTTTAAAACCTTGCAAGGGGCGGAAAACCACAAGTTAATATCACATCTGCTGGCTCTTTTCTTTAAATTGTGAGACACCTGATGTACGTATGGTGTAACATGCAAAGGTCCTAGGTCATTCTGTTTTTCTTTTCGTCCTGTTTCTTTTAACATTACTTTATGCAGGAGGGTTTCGTAAATGGGTGCGATAATGCTATTGAGATACTGACTGGTGTTATCAGCGCAGGAGTGCTAAGAATGTTCCGCCTTTTGATAGTGGGCATTCAAAATTAGTAAAAAGAGGGATTGCCACCGCATGTATTCAGGCCACCCTTCAGAAGTCATGTTAGCACAAGGGTGAGGTCAGCCTTAAAAACCAGATTAAAAGACTAAAAGATGCTGGATATCCCAACAGTGTCATCACACCCATTTGCGAAACCCTCCTGCAGAAATTAAAGTTAAAGAACCAAAGAATAGGACCAAAAAAAGCTTTGCATGTCACACCACATAAGGTGTTCACAATTTAAAGAAAATAACCACTAGATATGATATTAACTTATTGTTTTCCATCCCACGCAAGCTTTCAAGAGTGTGTGTACTAAACAGCAACAGGAATAGTCAATCTTGCACCATTCGTCACGAAAATAGGTTTACTTATTGCCAATCTAAAGTTTTTAGAAGCATTTTTATCTGGAAGGCCAAGGATCAGTGCTTCAGTACACCTTTACTTATCCTTCCCAAGAGAGAGTATTCTTTTCTCAGTTAAGATTATTTTGTCGTGGTCACACATGTGTCGTCGCGCATGAGCACTTTTCTTGTACTAGGTATAAAACCGGTTGTAGCACTTCCAATAAAATTCAGTTGACAGTCGGCGCTCTTTCCTGTCCTTTTTGTCTCTTCCTGAAGTTGTCTGCGCTGTGACTAGAACACAACCACAGTAAACCAACTCGCCCAAATTAAGCTCTTGTTACTTAACACGTAGACCGAGTTTCGTATGGAAAGATGGAGTGGTGCTTTTGAAATAAAATTATTCACATACAACACCTACACCTCCAGGAAGTTCAGAAGGCAGCCACGTGACCAAATATTTTTCCTCTCCTAAATATTCTAGGAGTTCGCTATTTTCAATGCAGCACGAGTTTTTCGAATACATTTCAGATAGTCGCCAAAATGGCTGGAACATTTGGCTTGAAATGACCCACCTGTGTTATTAATCATAATTCTGCATTATCTCTTTTGTGTTTTGTCTGTCCTAACTAAGTTTTGTGTTCGTTTTTAGCTTAATCTGTTTCTGATCATTGTATTGGTTTTTTTAAGTATTCGCTGAAGTTATATGTGCAAAAACCCATATATGTTTGCGTCTACATCATTTCTAGTAACCAATTGTTATACATCCAGGAATACAAAGCTGAAAGCACTGTGATTGTGTACATTTGAAAACATTATCGGTACACATTTTCGTGTACGTCACTTCTTGGGACCGATTGTGTACATGAAGGCGTATAATGTGAAATCATGGCGATGGTATATATTTGGAAGAATTATGAGTATATATTCGCTTGTATTTCATTTCTAGCAACTGATTGCATACATGAATGAGTATTAAACTGAAACCACTCGGATTGTAGATACAATCCAAGGTGAAATGCCAGAGCTGATCGAACAATTCCTCCACTACGGCGTCATTGATTTGATTTGTATGTATGCAGGATTTAACGTTACGAAACCAATATATGATTATGAGAGACGCCGTAGTTGAGGGCTCCAGAAATTTTGACCACCTGGGGTTCTTTATTGTGCACACAAATCTGAAAGACGCCGGCCTACAGCGTTTTCGCCGCCATCGAAAATGCAGCCGACGCAGCCGGAATTCAATCCCGCGACCTGCAGGTCAGCAGCCGGGTATATTAGCCACTAGATCTCCCCGGCGAGGCTCCGCTACAACGTCGTTTCACGTCGAGGTTCTGGGACAAAAAGCTGCGCAGGTATAATACATTTCAACGCAGGAGATTTGCTCGAAAAAAAAAACACTGACAAAAAAGCGCTTTGTCTACAGCTGCTTTCAGATATCTGTGCAATGTTACCGGCATTTTATCGGTGCCGGTGATAAGTGGAACCAAAACAGTATTTAATCTGAGCTTCCGTAACGAGCAAAAAAAAAAAAGAATCATGGCAATCAAAAAAAAAGATTACAAACTAATGGTAGAAGAACATGCGCTGAGCGCAGTCCACGTAGCTGTCGCCAGAGCAAACTGGTGTGGCTTTACACTTTTCCCATATTAGGCCACATATAGAAAAAGCGATCACTTCCGTGCATCGTTTGTACGTTTTTCCTGCGGAATGCAAAACCTGCATGACATTTTATGAAGAAAAAGATGCTGCCACAGGTTGGCAAAATTTTATAGCCCCCTAGAGCTGCACGTATAGAATGTACCACCCCCTTAGCGCTGAGTGGAACTTAAACTCACTAAAATATTACTCCCTTAGGCTCACTCGGAGCCACGGCTCTCATTCTTAGTAAGTCGACTCATGTGTCCATTACAGTACTATTAATTGCTTCGTCTGATGTGTCAATGCTTTGTAACATCAATATATCGCCTACTCGGCGCTCTACTTAACACTTTTGATCTTGCATATATATTTATATCCGAGTTACCTGTGGTTGCAATTCACTAAGGAAATTTTTATGGAAAGGGACAACTCCCACGAGAGGTAATTTCAATAAGACCGTCCTCTGAAAGAGAATAGAGAGAAGGTCAAGTCAATTCACTCCTTCCAAAACTAACGCCTCTGTTGATGAGGAAACAGTGGTTTGGGCACCATGTTATTGCGCTGTCTGTTCAAAACACAGTTTGCGGCTACCCTGCTGCCTACGTGTCCGAGAATGCTGCCACGCATGAACCTGACGTAACGCAGTGTGTGGCTTGGTTATCGTTCCCTCGCCGTGTCATGGATGTGACCGACAGTGCACGTGAGGGCTGCCCTATCTTTCTTGCGGATAACAGCGATGGTTTCCTCTTCACTTCTTCGGCTCTCAACCTGAATCCTACACTGGAGAAGAGTAACGTCACACCTGATATTGCAATCACCGACAGACACAGTTCGACGACCACATGGTCTACGATGGTCTACGGCTATAAACTCGCCCCGATGAATTACTTCATTAGCCAGTGAGGTAACAGTGATGTGGGCACCATGCTAATTCACTGTCTGTTCATCACACAGTTTACTGTCTACCTTCCTGCCTACGTGTCCGGGAATGCTACCGTGCATGACCTTGACGTTACGCAGTGTGTGGCTTGGTTATCCTTCCCTCGCTGTGTCATGGATAAGACCGACTGTGCACGTGAGGGCTGCCCCATCTTCCTTGCGGATAACAGCGATGGCTTCCTCTTCACTTCTTCGGCTCTCATCCTGAATCCTACACTGGAAAAGACTATAACTTCACACTTGATAGTCCAATCACTGACAGACTTAGTTAGAAGTTAGACGAGCACATGGTCTGCAGCTATATATTCGTCCACGATGAATTCCTTCATCAGCCAGTGAGGTAACAGTGGTGTGGGTACCATGCAAATTCACTGTCTGTTCATCACGCAGTTTACTGTCTACCTTCCTGCCTACGTGTCCGGGAATGCTACCGTGCATGACCCTGACGTTACGCAGTGTGTGGCTTGGTTATCGTTCCCTCGCCGTGTCATGGATGTGACCGACTGTGCACGTGAGGGCTGCCCTATCTTTCTTGCGGATAGCAGCAATGGCTTCCTCTTCACTTCTTCGGCTCTCATCCTGAATCCTACACTGGAAAAGACTAACGTCACATTTGATAGTCCAATCACTGACAGACTCAGCTCGAGGAGCACATGGTCTGCGGCTATAAATTCGTCCACGATGAATTCCTTCATGAGTCGGTGAGGAAAGAGTGGTGTGGGCACCATGCCAATTCACTGTCTGTTCATCACGCAGTTTACTGTCTACCTTCCTGCCTACGTGTCCGGGAATGCTACAATGCATGACCCTGACGTTACGCAGTGCGTGGCTTGGTTATCGTTCCCTCGCCGTGTCATGGATGTGACCGACTGTGCACGTGAGGGCTGCCCTATCTTCCTTGCGGATAACAGCGATGGCTTCCTCTTCACTTCTTCGGCTCTCATCCTGAATCCAACACTGGAAAAGGCTAACGTCATACTTGAGAGTCCAATCACTGACAGACACATGTCGACGACTACATGGTCTACCACTATAAAATTGTCCCCGATGAATTCCTTCATCAGTCAGCGAGGTAACAGTTGTGTGGGAACTATGCTAATTGGCTGTCTGTTCATCGCACAGGTATGTTAGCTTGGCAATGCTTGGTGTATTTGTTGTAATGACTGTTGTATGCTGCTGTTCCCTCATGTCTACGATTGCTACCACGGTTTTGTTTATATTTAATTGTACTCTGCACTTCGAAATGCCGCCCGCAGATTTTTACGAAGAGATGATGTGGAATATAACCCTCGTCCGAACACCCGTTCTCAGCACGCTGCTACTTCAGAACGGTAGTTGACAGATCCTAATATTCAAAGCACGGTTATAAAAATGTTCTCCGAACTCCTGAATGGTTGAAAGAAACTGGCTCAGGATATTGGTGAAATCAAAACTTCTAAATTATCTGTCAACTCGAGGTTTTGAAGCTTTAGAAGCTCGTGTTTGCTCGCTGGAATCATCATTAGCGCCGAGTGGTGCACTGATTTTGAATGCTCGCATACATACTCAAAGTCAGCAATTAAAGAGTGCCACATGAACTTTCTCTAGCAAAAACGACAGCTTAGAAAACAGGTCGCGTAGGAACAACAATATCCTTCATGGTCTTAACGAAGGCCTAGGCCAGAATCATTAAGAACTTTTCGTCAACGTTTCTAAGTGGTTATACGACATTCTTAAGGTTGCATGCCCACGCATAGAAAAGTGCCATAGAGTTTGGAGTAATGCTAGAAGCCAGCCTCGTCCCCTCATAATGAAGCTCTTGCATTTCTAGGACAAGGTGACTGTGCTGAAAAATTGTCAGATAGTTAAAAAGCTCTCGATTTGGGGTTTCAGAAGACTTCTCTCCCCAGGTTCGCAGTATTCGCAAGAAGCTGTGGGATGCATCCGCCTGTCATACGGATAGCGGCTTCTTTGTCGAACTTCGCTTTGATCACGTATTCATTGACGAGGTGCGATATGCCTGGGACAGTTTATCCAATCATCTTGTCTGATCATCTACTGGTTTAAGTAAAATTGTTGAATCAACTTATGAGCCAGCATCTTCTTGAACAAGTGGCACTTAAAATCGGAAAAAAAAGAGTTCGCAAACATAGATGTCCTCAACCGGTATTCACGGATTTTGTGTTTGTGATCATTACGCATAGAAACATAGAAAGGTGTATTTAAATGATAATTCTTGTTTATGCCTACCTTGTTGTTTTATATTTGAAAAAAAAAAATCAGTTTCAGCCTTAACTTCCGTCGTCGCTAAGACAACAATTCCCAATTCAATTCTTTCTTCGTCATTGTAACACTGTCCGTTCCACAGTACCTGCCCAGGACGTACCTGACTGCTCCGTTTTGAATACATTCTATCTGAGAAGTGAGACTGGCTTCCGATGGATCCCATAGTTGGCAGGCGTACTCTAATACTGGTCTCAGACATGTAGTAAACGCATTCCGTTTGAATTCAAGTTCACGACACCTCAGGTTTCGTGGAACAAAGTTCAGCGCCCATCCAGCCTTACCAACTGTGTCACTGATGTGCGCATTCCTTGAGCAATCAGCAGAAAACGCAACGCACAGGCACTTGGAGACAATAACTGTGGTAAGGAACTCATTATTTATAGAGTGGTTATTTATCATTGGTTTTTTCTTTCTAGTGAAGCACACATGGATGCACTTTGTCACATTTAAACACATGTTCTCTGTTTACACCAATATTATATGCTGTTCAAGTCTCCCTGTAATGCTGTCGCATATTCATCGCAAGATGTAGTTCGGTACACCACGCAGTCATCTGCGAACAGTCGCAAAGAGGACGTAATACCCAAATTGATATAATTTATCTATATCAGAAATATAGGTCCCAATTCAGAGCCCTGTGGGACTCATAAGGCAGCGTTTACGTAACTCGATTTTTCGCCATTAACAACAACACACTGTCGGCGCTCCCACAAGAAATTTTCGATCCATTTGATGACAACACCGTGTATACCTATTTGCCGTTGTTTGTAAATAAGAAGTGAATGCGCAACCGTGTCGAAAGCTTTACGGAAATCCAAAAACAAATAATCTAACTGGTTCTCAAAATCACTTTTATTCCATAAATCGTGATAGAATTCTACTTGTTGTATAGTGCAGGACAACCCCTTGCGGAAGCCATGCCGTTCTTCAACTAGGATTTTGTTCTCCGTGAGGTGACTCATGTTAGCCGAGTAAACCTTCCAGTAATTTGTATACAATACATGTCAGGTAAACGGGCCTATATTTCTGGGTATCTTTTCTCGAACCCCCTTTATGAATTTGCACAATGTGTGCTATCTTATAGTCGTAAGGCAATTCACTGGCATGAAGCGACTGTGGAAAGATAACGGAGAGATAAATGGAGATGGTCGCAGCGCAGTGCTTTAACACGTGAGGTGAAATACCGTCAGGGCCAACTGCTTTGGTTTCGTCCAATTGCTCCAACAACTTTTTTATACTGGACGCGTTGAGTTCCAACTGCGTCGTAGGCGGCACGTTGCTAGCAGCTGTCGTTATAGGCAAAATTAAGCGGAAACACGTCCCGAAAATGCGGTGGCACTGTTGTCGGGCGTTTGGTTTCGCTTGGTAGGCAAAAGCCGTGGCGCCTACCACAGTTCCTGCTGTGTTTTCGCTGGCGCGTGTGCTGTTTGTGGCCGTGCAAAAAAAAGAAAGAGTGTTGTACCGGGAAACTTTCAAGGTGATTTGCACGGGAAGGCACAAGAAAGATGGACTAAGTTTTTCATTTTATTTTTTTCAGTTTTCTGTTGACGAAAACCGTCGCTAATCAGCTGTAGCTGTGAAACGCAAGAACTTGTCTTCGACGTCACTTCGCCGGTTATGTTTTGAAATGGCTTACCCATAAAAAGCGATTAGCTCTCTCAAGCGTTGGAATAATCCATGGAATAATGCTTCTTTTAATAAGCCGTTGAGGAGTATTGAGCACGTTTACCTCAAAGGCCGTTAACGTTCTGGATAGCATTGTCATATGCGAAGCATTTTTCACGGTTGCCATTGTTGATATAACTGCAGGAGTCTTCGACACGTCAAAACGATATCATTATACTCGCATGAACTAAAGATGCCACTCGGTCATTGAGCCAACGATCGAGCGTGGGTTTCTTTCTGCGTGAGTATGGTTCATTAAAGTAACAGCGAACAAAAGGATGACTATGCTTTTTTCTCATTATTTGCGGCTGCGATGACACACCTGACAGAAGTGTATCGGAGAGGGCTGTTCTGGCTCTGGTGCGCTTCACCATATTTTCACGTCTGTGTGAATTCACAGAAAAACATCGCGTGAGAAACTTGCTCAGTCGTCCGCATTTTGCGGCGTCGGCTTGAGCGTACGAATTTAGCCGCGGACCTTACAAGTACGTAACCGTATTGTCCACAGCATGTTGTTGAAGCGTTATCGCAAGCGTATTGCGGATGAAAGTATCACCAAGGTTGCTCTGGTCATTTGCATGAATAACTTCTCCGGTATAATATTATTTGCGAGGATTTAACGTAACGATTCGTGGCCATGTATTTTTACACCGTGCATATGGATATTGTACTCTAGAGCCTCTTGCTGAACTGGGTCTGTCCTTGCAATAGTACAAATTAAGGTGTGCACGTGTGATGTAGGCTGCAGCGACGACGATGACATTTCGCAAATGAGCTATATTGCCGCAGTTGAGATACGTCATATGTTTTGATGAGGTTCTCCAAGTTAGAGCTACACGTCAACATAGCTCATGTGTTCATTTCAGAACCCCTCTACAGCCACTGCAACTTACTCTGTTGCGGCCACCGCTTATGAACACGCGAGAGGCGTCTCGACGCGCTGTTCTCGAAGGCAGCTTGCGCACCTGCAGCGCTCGTCGTCTCAAGTTCATAGAGGCTGGTGTCGTGCTTTCAGCTTAGACGACTGGGTGGAGCCAACGTGCCGTGACGTCACTCGGCACCTACCATGTTTACAAACATGGAATATGTGTATAGGGTCGGGTTTCGCTGGAACAAATACTGAATGGAAGAAGTCATTTATACGTTGCCTTTGCTTCGTCATCTGTGACAACTTGGTTATTGCTAACTATTTCTGGGAAACCTAGATCACTCGATCCGCCTCCTTTAAATACTTCCAAAAAAGCTTAGGATTAATTTCAACCTTTCATTTAGTCCCTTAAAATAATTTTCTTTTGTGATCCTAATAGTGAACTTGTAATCAAGTGTTATTTGTGCCAATCTCTCATAATGAGCCTTGCTTTTCGTTTTCTTACACTGTAAAAAATCTATTTCTTTTTTGTATAATACATATAATGAATGATGTAACCCAAGGTTTTTTACGTTTTTCAAGTTTTGAAGAATATACGTTTGGTATATGTTAGTTCATGAGCTCACCCAATTGCACTTTAAACGTATTACACAATTAATAAATGTTACAATCGTCCGCTAAGCATTCAAAAGTTGGCAAGTATTGAATCAGTTTTTGTTTGATACCAGTATAATTCCCTTTATCATAAAAAAAATCTCTTTATATTCTCACAAGAGCTGAATCGTTGAATTTTTGTTTTGACGGTCGCAACAACAGCCAAATGGTCGCTAATTCCTGGCACGACTGTTATAGAGCTTAGTACTTTAGTTGAGCTTGAAGACAACAAATCCAAGATATTACACCCGCGTGTTGGTTCTCTTTCGTATTGAACTAGACCATATGTATCTACCACCTTTTTCATTTCAGAGTTCACAGCACAACGAGCAACATTGTTACAGTAATGATCCTGCCAACACAAGTTCGGCTGATTAAAATCACCACCGAACAATATCACTTCACCAGGCACTTCTAAGATAATCTCAGACAACGCACAAACTGCACTCGGATCAGGGTTTGGCGAACGGTAAACTGAGCCAACAACCAAACTAACACGATTTTAGACCAGACTGCTTTGATAACTTCGTGGTAGATATCTAGAGCGCTGTATTGCAGAGTCGTGTGAACAAGCAGAATAACGCCCCCTCCGAGGCTCGGCCGATCTTTACGATAAAGCGCGTAATCTTGTGGAAACACTTCGCTATCTCGAACAGTTGGTTTGAGCCAATAATCAGTGCCCCTCCCACAATACCTGCTTCCACTGATTCCATCAATCCAGCAAACTGGTCTACTTTATTTGTTACACTTCTGCAATTAACTAATAAGACAACAACATCTTTGTGATCTTGAGCTTTACTTTTATTTATTGCTCACGTTTTAGAAAACGGGACTACCTCCTCCCTTTATTTATCCCAATGAAACGCTCTACCATTCACGATGAGCTTATCAATACTCAGTTTCACCTTATCTTTTTTGTCAGCCTTCTTAACTTTAGCATATTGCCAGAGCTTTTTTCTGATAGCACGCGTTTCAGGTGAGTAATCTTCGTCCATGCCGTACGTGGTCCCTTTAGGTTCCTGACGTTTGATAGAATTAATTGTTTTTCCTTAAAATATGAAATACCTACAATTATTGGTCATTTTGCTTTGCTGTCATCACGTTCCACGCGATGTGCCCTTTCAAAGGGTTTAAGCTCAATGGCCAGATAAGGTTTACAAATATCATTATTCAACTGCTCCAGTTGATCTCACGTTTCGAACTGATCATTATCTTCTACACCGTAGAATACAACATTTTTTCTACGGCTACGACCTTCTAAATCCACAACCTTCGGTTCTAATTTTTTTACTTCATTTAAGAGAAATTTAATAACATCGGCTTGTTCCCAGACCAATTTATTAACCTCTTGCAATTTTTGTTGAGTGTCATTTAAGTTCTTGCTCGTTTCTGTCATTAAAGTTTTATGTTTCGTCAGTCTTGCGTCAATGAAGTCTAGTTTACTCAAGATGGCAGTTTGGGCATCCTGGATGTTTTTTAGCAAGTTATCTGTGTCAAGAGGGCGAATTTAGCTCAAAGTCGCTTGATAGGAACAACAACAATACAAGATACAGCATTGCGTTTAAGAAAAAAAAAAGAACTACTTTTCCCAACCCTTCCATAGACCCGCTTGTAACTAAGTAACGTCACACTTGCCAGAGTGGGTGGAGCCGGTACAACTAGTAGAAATGTACGAGTCGTAAACGGACAGTTTCTACTAACCTGTACAAACAGCAAAAGCATGAGTCGCATGTCGGCGAAGGTGTCGGCTCCAAATCCCACGGTGGCAAAGTGCTGCTCACTTAAATAGCTTTCTTGAGAAGGCAGCACTAGAAATGATTGAAGCACCGGCTCGGTGCTTTATTTGGCAGCGATCGCCATCGAGGGTGGCGTCAGGACTACCAAAATACTAGATATGACGTCGTACAGGAAGCTGAGGAGAATGGGAAGCCAACTACGCTGACGGTGAAACAAGAGCCTTTACGTGGAGTCCATACGGTGCTGGAGCCATTATGGTGCTTAGATGAAGCTATAAAGTGCACGTTAAATACCTTATAAAACACCTCCTACTCTTCCCATGGCTTATTATTGGTTTGAAATCATGGGCTCTGGCTGTATTCGCAAATTGTTTTGCATATAAGACACAGCATGTTTGGAGGAGATATTGACTTGCGAGGGTTTCTTACTAAGCTGCCACATGAAAACATAGGGAAGTGTTCACAAGGGTTGAAATTATAAAAGCCTGTCTAGTTTTGGGGAGCTTCTATTTGACGAATCTGTGTGGCTAAAATATTAAAACATAGTAGAAGTAAGGTTTGCCCTCATAATTAACCTGGTTAACCACAACTGGCTTCTATGGTTTATTCTATGGCTTCTATGGCTTCATCATTTATTCAGGCTCAACTCGTAGATTGAACAGCTTGCCACTATTCGCAACAGATCAGATTGATAAAAAATGCACACATAATTGCAAAGATATGAGCTCAGTATTAGCTGTAAGCAGAATAATTATATCTTTGAGAGTAGCATTGTTTGGAGGGCCGGGATAGCAATGGGTGACCACTATGTTAGTAGCTCAGGTTGTGAAATCGTGCTTGAAATAGTAAAAATTACCAAAATTATGGGTATGACCTTAACTGTACTGCCAATACTAGGACAGCCGCATGCCAGGATAGTATTGTCTCTCTTGCCAGGGCGCTGTAATTGTTAATATAAGACACAGCATCTTTTACCAGCATCAAAGCGGATATTAACCATAAAGCGACGCAATGACATGGGCTCTCTTGGATTTAGCCAGTTTAAAATATATGTTATGGTATTTTAGGTGAAACAATCACAACTTAATTATGTGGCCCTCCTTGGGCGACTTTGGTATGACTTTTAGCACCTGATCTTGTTACGCGAAAGGGTTAAAGAGCTCGTTCCGCGGAAATTCCGGCATCGGTGTCACTGTGAGTGTCGTTGATTGTGAGCGAAAGATTATCATCTCATGCGTGACTAAAAATTTGAGGAAGATGCAAATAAAATAAAAACAAAATTTTTTGAATCCAAGTGAGGTTGGCGCCTAGGCCATTTGTTTGCCAAGCAGCTTCTCTACCTCAAAACCAAGCGTCTGCATGGCAATTCAGTTAAGATAATTTAGTCTGCGCAAAAATACTGTGAACGATCATGCTTTACAAACACACGCGTCCTATATACAGTCTTCACAGAATTACAGATAATATCGCAGTAATATTGAATGATACAAACATAGATTGCCATCGGGTAGTAGAGCATGCCATTATAACAATGACTGTGATTTAAAGCCGTCTACACATTACAAGGGGCACACACGCTACTGCGCACGACCACGCAGTAGGTGCATGGCAAGTTAGAAAACATTTCACGCAGATAATTGTTCATAATTAAAATAATGCTACCCAGTGCACAGAATGCTGATATGTACGTGGGCGTCAATGATGGAAGGCACTTTCAACTTTACTAATTAGATTGATGTAATCAACACAGACTTATGAGTAAGATCATACAATAAAACGTATGCACTGAATAGTTAATTTACGCACTAGGGATAGGCGAAGTTTAGGGGCATCCAAATTTGTAACGTGTGTCTAAATTTATTCCACCTATGTTATTTCATTCTGCCCACTTGCAGATTGAAGGCGTGTCATTAGTAGTTCGAAATGCGGCATAACGACTATTTACAATAAAGCAGTGCATAGGCTGGCCCGTGTGGTAAGCTCCACACTCACACCTCCGACTTTGCCCTTCTAGTGTAAAGAGAGCACGCAATTTTCGTTATATAGGTATTAGTTATTACAATATTAACACGTATAGAGGCATTTATATTGTTACGTGATTTAGGCTGACTGAAACAGGGCATAGTGGGACATACGCAAGAAAGTTGCCTCAGACTGAGAGTGAAGAAGTGGACATTTTCGGTGAGCTGCATTGAGGCTGTTGACTGACTACTGTTATTTTCCACGTAGCATTTTTGGTGGAGGTGCTGGGTACACTTCTGACAACGTAGCTACGCAGTGGACGCCTCCTTAAGTCTGCTACCATGACTCTAGGTGAGGATACAGCTTCGCCACCTACCTCGGCAACGACAGCAACCCGGTACGTCGCCCTAACGCAACCCCGTGATCTCGGTACTTTTACTGGAGAGGAAAACGCGAATGTTGACAAGTGGCTTGATATGTACGAGCGCGTCAGCAAGCAATATGGCTGGGACCCAACCGTTATGCTAGCGAATGTCATTTTCTATCTTGAGAAGACCCCTCGCATCTGGTTTGAGACCCACGAGCACGAAATCACAAGCTGGGAAATGTTTAAACAACAGCTCAGCGACCTCTTTGGCAACCCGTTTGGTCAACAGCTTGATGCCCGAAAGCAATTGGCCGTACGTCCACAGACGTCCACTGAGCCTTACTTGACTTATATTGAAGACGTCTTAGCGTTGTGTCAAAGGACCAATCCCAACATGACTGAGGCCGACAAGATTTCGCAAGTTTTAAAAGGAATCGCCGACGATGCGTTCAGCCTGCTTGTATTTACCAACGTAACGACGATCGACGCCGTGATCAAAGAGTGCCGCCGTATCGAGCAGGCGAAGAGTCGACGCATTTTGCAGCAGTTCCAGCGCCTACCCAAAACCGCGGCAACGTCGTCTTGCGAAGCCACTCCGTATCATCCGTCTACGACCGAAGACGTGACGCGCATCGTCCGACGTGAACTCGAGGCCGCTTACCCGGCTGCCAACAAACCGACGTTGCCCGACGCCTAAACGCCAGCTGTCGCCTTGATCCAGGCTGTTGTCCGCCAGGAATTCGCTAACCTTGCTATTCTGTCCACTGCACCTACCCTGGATAATACTGGTCCCTCGATAGCTTCCGTGGACATGAGACATCGCCGTCCGTACTCTATTTGAACCAGGAACCCGTCTGAATGGCGAACAGCTGATGATAAGCCAATCTGCTTCCGCTGTGGTCGCGCAGGACACATCGCTCGTTACTGCCGCAGCCAATGGCCATCTATGTCTTCTGGCTCGTACCCCGCCTACTCATTCCGTCCACCAAAGCACCGTTATCTGACCCGCACTGAGTCTACAGCATTTACTGCCCCTGAGGACTACGGCCACCCTGTCCCGTCGTCGCCACCGCCTCAAAGCCACCCTTCTCGTTCAAATACGCGCCGCCGCTCTCTCTCGCCATCGTTTATCCGCCGCATGTCCCCGGAAAACTAGGCTGCGCAGCTTCTGGAGGTGAAGCTGCCCTGTCGACCTTACCCAAAAATCCTCTGTTGCCCTTACGTTTGAACCGGAACACCCTAGAAGTATATGTTAATGGCACACCTGTTGAAGCTTTGATAGATACGGGCGCTCACGTCTGTATTATGAATTCGCGTTTTCGTCATCGCATGAAGAAGGTCCTCACGCTCCCCTTGACCAGTGTCGTCCAAGTTGCAGATGGCGCAACAGTCCCTATCGTCGGTATATGCGCAGCTCAACTTACCGTAGCTGGTCATCAAGTGGTCGTCCTTTTTACCGTGCTTGCAACATGTCCCCACGACCTCATACTAGGCCTCAATTTTCTTGCCGCCAATTCTGCTCTGATTTATTGCTCCACTGGTGTGCTCCGCCTAGAACTGTCACAAATAAGTGACGCCCTGTACCAACCTACATGCCGATTACAATGCAGCGATTTTGTTCACCTGCCCTCCAAAACTGTGACGTACGTCGATTTTCTGTGCTCACCAGCTGTGCCCGACGGTGACTATTACGCTACGCCTCTCACCGACGTACTCCTTGCGCACAATGTTGCAGTGCCCTATACAGTGCTCAGCATCACAGATAACAAAACTTGTCTACCACTTGTAAATTTCGGCTACATGAATCATGTGCTTCCACAAGGCATTTTCGTGGCCCACCTGTGTCCGTTGCTCGAATCACAAATTGAAGTGCTTGCCTTAGACACCCTTGTTTCACCGCAGCGCACATCACTCGCAACACATTTGGGCAGCCGTCAAATTGTAGACATGATTGCCACTGATCTTCCGCCTCCTCACGTTGAAACCCTACAACATCTTCTCGAGGCCTACCAGGATATTTTCGATTTTGGCGACCGACCTCTAGGGCAGACATCCTTTGTCCAGCATCGCATACACACAGGTGATGCCAACCCTGTTCACCGCCGTCCCTACAGAGTGTCTGCTTTGGAGCGGAGCATAATTCAGAAGGAGGTGAACAAGATGCTAGCGAAGGACATTATTGAACCATCCTCCAGTCCCTGGGCATCCCCGGTGATATTAGTTAAAAAGAAGGACAGATCGTGGCAATTTTGTGTAGACTATCGCCACCCTAACAACATCACCAAGAAAGACGCATACCCTCTGCCCCGCATTGACGACGCCCTTGATTGCCTCCATGGTGCCGCCTACTTTTGTTCCATCGATCTTCGTTCTGGTTATTGGCAGATTGCCGTGGACCCCATGGACCGAGAGAAGACGGCTTTTGTAACACCCGATGGCCTCTACCAATTCAAAGTCATGCCTTTCGGCCTATGTAATGCTTCCGCCACCTTTGAACGAATGATGGACTCCCTGCTTCATGGATTCAAGTGGTCTACGTGTCTTTGTTATCTGGGTGACGTGATCGTGTTTGCTCCCTGTTTTGAAGCGCACCTTGAGAAACTGTCGAAAATTCTTGATGTATTCCGTCTCGCCGGCCTTCAGCTGAATTTATCCAAGTGCTGGTTTTGTCGCCATCGCATTACAATACTTTGACATATCGTTGACGCTTACGGCGTACAGCCTGACCCAGAAAAAATTCGGACTGTGAAGGACTTTCCTGTGCCAAAAACTGCCAAAGATGTCCGCAGCTTTGTGGAGCTCTGCTCCTATTTTTGGCGGTTCATCAAGAACTTCGCGGAAATCGCTCGGCCTCTAACAGATTTACTCAAACCAGATGAGACGTTTACCTGGGGTCCCTCGCAAGCAGCAGCATTCTCCGACCTGACCAATTTGCTCACTTCTCCTGTGCTGGCTCACTTCGACCCTACGGCACTAACCGAAGTCCGCACCGATGCCAGCGGTTACGGAAAAGGCGCTGTGTTGGCTCAGCGACAACGTGGGCAGCATCGGGTGATAGCTTATGCCAGCAGGCTGCTGTCCGCCTCGGAGCGTAATTATTTCATCACAGAGCGTGAATGCCTAGCGCTGGTGCGGGCAGTCGCGAAATTTCACCCTTACTTATACGGCCGACCTTTTATAGTTCTCACCGACCACCACGCTCTTTGCTGGCTTGCCTCCCTCAAAGATCCCACAGGTCGTCTCGCCCGCTGAGCACTCCGCCTCCAGGAGTATTCTTACACCGTAGTGTATAAATCAGGAAAACTGCACAAAGATGTGGATTGTATGTCACGCTAACCTGTGGCCGACTGCGATCCTACGAGCACTGATTATGTGGGTTGCGTTCTTTCCATCTCCCAGCTGCTTCATCTCGTGGACGAGCAGCGTCACGATCCGGATATCAGCCGCCTAATACAACAGCTCGAATCTTCACCGCAAGATGCTTCTGTTCGCATGTTTACCTGAAAGGACCACACCTTATATCGGCGTAATTTATCGCCCAATGGTCACGACCTGCTTCTGGTCATACCAAAGCACCTGCGCTCCACAGTCCTACGCGAGCTCCATGATGCGCCAACCACCGGTCACCTTGGTGTCTCTCGCACATATGACCGTGTGCGCCGCCGCTTCTACTGGCCTGGCCTTTCACGCTCTGTACGTCGTTATGTCAACGCTTGCGAAATTTTCCAGCGTCGCAAAAAGTCGTCGGGACTCCGTTCCGGATATCTTCAGCCCATCGACATCCCATCTGAGCCATTCTTCCGTGTTGGTTTGGACCTTCTCGGTCCCTTCCCAACGTCCGCCTCCGGAAACAAGTGGGTCGCGGTGGCCACGGATTACGCGACCCGTTACGCAGTTACGCGAGCCATGCCAACAAGCTGTGCTACAGACGTCGCTGATTTTCTACTACGCGATCTCATTTAAGTGCATGGAGCCCCTCGTCAACTGCTGACAGACCGAGGCCGTACGTTCCTTTCGAAAGTGGTTGGCGATATCCTGCGTTCCTGCTCTACCCAACGTAAGCTCACGACATCGTACCACCCCCAGACAAACGGGCTTACAGAACGTTAAACCGCACCCTGACAGACATGCTATTGAAATACGTCTCGGCCGACCATCGTGATTGGGACCTTGCACTACCCTACGTGACGTTCGCATACAATTCCTCCCGGCATGACACCACTCGGTACTCGCCATTTTACCTTCTGTTTGGACGCCAACCAACATTGCCGTTAGATACCTTCCTGCCAGCCGCTGCGCAGTCTACTTCTGAATATGCCCGTGACGCTATTACCCGAGCCGACCATGCTCGTCAGCTTGCCCGCAGCAGATTAATGGCGTCCCAAGACTCGCAGAAGCATCGTTACGACGAGCGGCATCGCGACGAACACTTTCCAACAAGTTCCCTCGTTCTTCTTTGGTCTTGTCTTGTCTTGTCGCCTAGGAGATCTTGGCTCATACCCACATGAGAAATTGGCCACACTGTACCTCATAACAGATCATTTTTTACAACGGCTGCTAAAAAAAGAAAGAGAGATTAGATAGGAACAATAATAATGTTCCTTTGAAAAAACGTGAAAAAGTGCAGAAGAATGCGATAAACCAGAATATATAAAACAAGTTAACAAGAATGAAGAAGGGGCAGAAAGAGTATGATATATCTGGCAGTACCACTAGCAGCGTATCCTTCCGGTTGCCTGAATGAATTTATGTAGCGCTGATGAAATAGCACTGTGGCCCACACCCAACTGACTGGCTCCAAACGATAATAGGGTGGATGTATTGACTGGCAATCCGAGCATACCAATCGGTATTTCAAGAATTATTCGGCGCAGTGAGGCGAAGTGGCGGCATGTTAGAAGAAAGTGATCTATTGTTTCCGGTTCATTGCAAACTGCACATAGGTTAGTTAAGGAAAATCCTGATTTGTTGAGATAAAAATTTAACCGAGGAACTCAACTCTACAGTGAGAGCTTGTGAGGATCACCTCACATTAATTGGAAAGGCATTTTGCCGTGTTCCATGTGAATTGCAAGTGCCGAAATTCTTCAGATTGTAGAAGCGACGTTTCGTTGATTTTTAAGATTAACAGGCGTTTGAATCGTTCGGCAGTAATAAAAGGAAACTGTGGAGCTACTAGCACCACCGGAAAATTTAAAGATGCCGGAGCGAGCGAATCAGCAATTTCATTCAGTTCAATTCCAGCATGCCCGGAGACCCAAATAGACCAAACTTCTGATAGGCTATGCGGTACGAGAGACCAAAATATCCTGAGAAGAGCAGACTGCTTTGAGGACGTTAGATGTGTACATACGGACAAAGCATCCGAAATAATAATAGCTTTTGATTGCTGATAATTTAGTTTTCGAAGAGCCAATGTAATAGCCAGGAATTCTGCGAGATAAATTGGTGTGAAGTCAGGCAATCGGAGCGCAAAAGACCAATTAAGCTGATGAGAAAAAATACCTACTCCAGCAATCTGAATATTTTGCGTTGCATCCGTCGAAATTACTACGTATTTAGGAAAATGACTGAGATGGTCTCGAAGGAGGCCCTCCAGAACATGCTTTGGAAGTAACTTGGCATTTTTCGGAAAAATATCATCGAAAATTAAGTCAACTGGCACCGAGAATTGGGTTCGGGGAGTTAAATGCTGGAGGGAAACGTGAAGATTTGATAACAGAGACTCGACGAAAATGACTTGGGGTTTTCGATAACGAAACCACGGGTGCTGAAAGAAAGAAACTGGTTGTTTGATGAAAACTGTCTGTGAACAGAAGAGGGGCGCATCGTAATGTTTTAAAAATGTTTGCACAGTTCCCTACGCGATATGCAGGCCTTTCAGAAAAACTTCTCTCTCGTTTCGCGGGCCCATATCGCGTGCTTAGCCGAGTGACCGACACTACATATTAAATTGTCCCTGATAATCCATCAACCTCTTCCGCTCTGCTGTCAAGGGACATCGTCCACGTATCAAGGTTCAAGCGTTACCACACTGCTCCTGCTGCGGCCCCGTTAACTCGCCGGGGGTCGTGTTACGTGATTTCGGCTGACTGAAACAGGGCATAGTGGGACATACCCAAGCAAGGTGCCTCACACAGAGAGTGAAGAAGTGGACGTTGTCGGTGAGCTGCTTTTAGGCTGTTCACTGACTACTGTTATTTTACACGTAACAATATAAAACATTTATTGGGGAAGATGCAGTGGCTGTGGCTTCATGTGCGGTTCAGCTGCATCTCGGCAAAGCTCCGGTTTATGCGGGCTTATGCGAGAAAGATAGTGCGCTGGTGGGAGCCTTTCGCCGCGGTTGTTTCATGTGGTGAGCACCGCAAGTCGTGAGCAGCCTCACTGCGAATGTCTTAGTACAAGAGTCACAGTGATGCCTGTGGAAGGTGAAGAAAAGGACACACATTAGCCTTGCATAAAGCTGTTGACGATGCATGCAAGCACGTTCAAGCCCATTGATTCAGAAGCGAGTGCTTTTGCACCTGACATCCCTATACCAATGCTCGCTTTTTTTTCCGGATGCAAAAAACACATTTATTCACGTGCAGGATTTTGTGGTGCTTTCGCTAACTTAATCAAAACCACTTAATCAAACAAGCACACACTGTGTTTGTGTTTCTACCTTCTTGTGGTGGGTATTTTATGTGCTACCTAAATTAACTTCCTGAAAATATAGGCACGTGTTTCTAAGGGGTTAATTACAAAAAGCTGTCTACTTGTGAGGAGCTTATGTTTAAGAAGAATGTATTAACCCCGTTAACAACATTCTACCAGTATGATTGCGCCTAGCATCACAGTTGCTGCGATTGAAGCTCAAGTCGTATTCACTTTCGCAATGGCTTCTCGTGACATGAGGAAATTCAAGGAGTTGATATTTGCGAGTAGTTATGCGTAGCTATGTCTAATAAATAACACAAACAGTTCTTTGATTTCTGGGATGATTTCTAGTGTAGATAGAGGCAAAGCATCCTGCGGTTGGAGCAAATTTCACTGTAGTGTTCCCTTCAACTCGCACTTTAAAGCAACGTTGAGCAATACGTGGTCTTCAAAATGAAACCCTGGCAACAGCCGCCCTTCCCCTTTCCCCGGGTACAAGTCACCTATACATAAATGTTCTATTTCGTGTAATACGAGCGTGTGTCAGTTCTGGGCTCTGCAAATAACCTCTACTGCCACGTTTTGACACCACATACTCGACCGCCAGTGGCTACTACCTGAAAAGATGTTGATAACTTGGTTGAAATCTTGGAACAAAAAGTATCCAAGGTGTTTTTTTAACAGAAACTGGCTGTTGTAGGCAGACTGACGTGATGAATTGAATGCTGCCAACACTGCTTGCTATGTCAGAGTTGCAAGGTAGCTTATGGTACTTGTAGCATATAGTGCGTATACAGTGTAAATTTAGTAAGTACAGTCAGGAACTATAACGATATCAATTTCCTAGCATTTCGCTTTACAGCTGCCACAGTAATGGGGTAGGTAAATTGTGGCACTGCTAAGCTCGAGTGTGTGTCTTCAATTCCCAGCCGTGGTGACAGTTTCTGTGGAAGTGAAATGTAGGAAAATCCGTGTCCTTAAATTTAGCTATATATGAAGGAGTCCGAAGGGGTGAAAACTATTCTATATTGCATCACTATTATTATCATCATCATCATCATAATCATCAGCCTGAATACGTCCACTGCAGGACAAAGGCCTCTCCCATGTTCCACCAGTCAGCTCGATCCTGTGCTTGCTACTGCCATTCTACACCCGCAAACTTCTTAATCTGCTCTGCACACTTAACCCTCTGTCTCCCCCTAACCCGTTTGCCTTTTCTGAGAATCCAGTTAGTTACATTTAATGACGAGTGGTTTTCCTGTCTACGCGCTACATGCCCAGCCCATTTCCATTTCCTCTTCTTGATTTCAACTATGATATCCTTAAGCCCGGTTTGTTCCCTGATCAACTCTGCTCTCTTGTCTCTTAAAGTTACACCTACCATTTTCCTTTACATTGCTCACTGCGTCGTTCTCAATTTAAGCTGAACCCTTTTTATAAGTCTACAGGTCTGTACTCCGTAGCTAAGTACCAGCAAGATGCTGCTATTATATACCTTCCTCCCGAGGGATAGTGGCAATCTACTTGTCTTGATTTGAGAGTGCTTGACAAAAGTGCTCCACCCCATTATTATTCTTCTAGTTACTTCAATCTCGTGGTTGGGCTCCGCGGTTATTACCTGTCCTAAGTAGACGTAGTCTTTTACAACTTCAAGTGCACTATCATGGATGAATGGATAGATTGATATGGCTGTACCCTTTAGATCAGGCGGTGGCTAACGCCACGAAGCCGTAACACTTAGTGAACCACAAACTAGATTTATTTTTTTCTTTAAATAGTGATGTTGAGGACTCGTGCTTTGACGTGAATGGTTTAATTTTCACTCGTGCCTTGCCTTTAGCCACCAATCAGATAACCTCCTTCTAGTTAATTCTACCCGCTTAAAGTCTAATTTGCCCTACCTGTCCCCAAACCACAGTGCTTTGAAAAACTCTGTGCCATCATCCTGAACTTTAGAAGCCCTTTACAGAACGTTATCAAGTGTTCGGCAGTTTCCTCTTCCTCTCCAAACGCACTGCATACCGTGTATACCTCTTCGAATTCGGCCCTATATGTCTTGATTCGCAATACTCCCGTCCTGGCCTCAAACAGTAGAAAGTTACCCCGAGTATTATCATAGATCCTTTCCTTGGCAATATACTGCTTAAAAGTTCGAAAGATCTCTAGTGCGGGCCTTTTAATCATGCCGATTCTCCACATATTAGTCTCAGCTTCCTTCACCTTTTCATTAACCGATAATTCTTTTTGGTTTGGCCCCCTGCCGTTTTCTAAGTATTTACCAGTCAATTTTTTGGTTCGCTTCCTATATTTTGTATCGACATTCTTCATGTACAAGTAGCTGAATACCTTCCTAGCCCAACGCTCCTCCTCCATTTCTCTCAATCGCTTGTCAAATTTTATCTTGCTGCTAGCTTCCCTGCCCTCAAATGATGTCCATCCCATATCACCTTGTACTCCCTGATTTGGTGTATTCCCGTGAGCTCCTAAGGCAAGCCTACCTATTCCATGTTGCTTAATTTCTAATCTTGCTCAACGTCTCTTTTCTCTCATCTTTTAACCCCCTCACCCCCTTCCGCAGTACAGGGTAGTCAGCCGGTCTGAGAACTGGCTAACCTCCCTGTCCTTGCTCTTTCATTCCTCCTCCTCCTTCTAGCTTGAACTTCTGATCTCATGCACAAGACTGCATTGCCGAACGTCAAACCAGAAACCATGACCCCTTTCCATATTCCTCTCACAACATCATACCTATTGTAATTCCACAGTGCCCTGTTTTTCATCACCGCTGCATTCCTCTTACCTTTAGTCGTCACGTATATTTCGTGTTCCTTTAGGTACTCGGCCCCATTGCTTATCCATACGCCCAGATATTTCTATTTATCTGTTATCTCTAGCGTGACCTCCTGTATTCTAAGCTCACTACCTTCATTATAACTAAAGATCATGACTGATGATTTTTTCTACTGAATCAGAAATCTAACCTATCTCCCTCATTGCCGCAGATGTCCATCAATCTCTGCAAATTTTCCTTGTTGTCGGCCATTAGCACTATATCGTCTGCGTACATCAATGCTGGTAGTGCCTGTTCAATGTGTTTTCCTTGTTTGAAGAAAAAGAGGTTGAAGCCCAGTCCACTTCCCTTTAATTTGGCCTCTAATTCTCATAGGTACATCATGAATAACAAGGGTGCCAGAGGACACCTCTGCATAAGCCCTCGTTTTACCTTTGCAGGCTTGGATACCTGTGATCACTACCCAGACTTCTAGAGCCACCTTCATCTATGAGTATTCCCCTGACCTTATCATACATCCTATGTGACATCAGTGCGTAATCTATTGTCAACTGCAGCTTTCCTACCTCCCATGTTATTCGCCCTTCACACTTCTCGGTACGTTTGCAAATGATCAAATCATGCCTTTCACACATATCCATGATCATTTTGCCTGTTGCGTTGGTATATCCATCTATATATTCGATGTGTGCATTCATATCTCCTAGTATAATTATCTCGCACTCTCCTCCTAACTCCTCAATGTCCTTTGATATACACTTTCCCATTGCCTGGTTTTCCTCTCTGGCCTTTGCTCCCATCCACAAGTACACCAAACCAAGGAGTGGCATTTGCCCTGCCACTTTCCCTTTTAGCCATAAATGTTCCTTGTACTCCTGCTTGACCCTTTGCCAGTCTGTACTTTTATGAATGAATGCCCCAATACCACCATCCTTTCTGCTGCCTCCTGTTCTATTACAATATTCCCACGCATAGCCCGGATTGTTCGGAGGTTGTTCCATGTCCCTGAGATGTGTTTCTACAAAACCGTATACCATCGGCCTCTCCTCCCTTAGCTGTTCTTCTATCTCTTCCCACTTCAGCCTGTTCCTACCACCCTGCATGTTAATATACCCTATGTCTGAATTGGCTCGGCGCTCGTGGCTACGTCTATTTATGCCCCGGACTCTACCTATCTTAGATACTGGCGCCACTTTGAATCGTATCTGTCCATACCACCTGTCAAAGAGTCTCTCTGGTTGTTTTCCTCGTTATTAGCTATGCTAAACCCCGAAGGGCCCGCGTGCCCCTCAAAAAGCTACTGCGCGTCCTGCAAGTCACCAACCTACCTCAAGATCTAGCCGTCCATCGAAGTGAATTCTGTCTCGTTGAAAACCACCCCACCTATGCATCTCTCTGTTTATTTTCACCAACTCAAAGCCTTTCTCTCGACTCATCCACCTTATCTCTTGGCTTGTGTTGACAACCACTCTTTGCAAGTTGCTGTCATGCACCGGTACCTCCAGTATTATTTAGTTACTCATACTGTTGGCCTGTCGGCCATTACAGGGTGGGTCAAAGCGGGACATTTGCATGGTCAACATTGTGTGACTTGAGAAGAGAAAAAATAAGAATCCATATTACATAAGAGAAAAAAAAACAAGCGTACATAAAAAAGAAAGAAACCATACTAGATAAGAAACCGTACGTAAGATACCACACACAAGAAAACATAAGCGTACATAAGTGAAATAGTTCCTGTATACATAATCAAATTATACGACATCATAAATGCACAGTTAACAAGCGATGTTAAAAAATATAACCGACCATTACCGTACAAAAACACACTGCAGTACATGCGAAATAATCTGTATACATACACCGATCAAACAATACAAAGCTAACAACACAATGCAACAACTGAAGTCGGACAGCCACTAAATAGACAGCATGCGTAAAGGCGTGCGTCTTTAATGACCTACTAGGTTATTCTCAAACTGTTCTACACTATTACTTTCTCGCGTTTGTAGTGGCAATTGATTCGATTCTTTAATAGTTCTTGGGAAGAAAGAAAACGCGTAACTGTTAATGTGCATCTGAGGTATTTCGAAAGTACCATCTTTGATTCTTCGCAATGCTCTACCTTGTCGTGCTATCAAGTACTGACTGCTATTGATGTTGAATTTGTTTTTAGAGAGAAGGTAAAAAAAAACTGTAGTCTTGCAATGCGCCTGCGTTCAGCAAGCGTGGGCAAGTTTAGCAAACCGAGCATTTCGGTGACGGAATCTGTACGAGAGTATCGCGCTAGAATAAACCTTGCTGCTCGTCGTCGAACTCTTTCCAGTCTCTGAATTAACCCTGACTGATGAGGGTCCCAGATTATACTGGCATACTCTAGCGTGGGCCGAACGTAGGTCAAATAAGCTGTTAGTTTTACTGACTGTGAGGCTAATTGCAGTTTCTGTCGCAAGAACCAGAGCTTCTTTTCCGCAGTTTCGCATATTTTGCCAATATAGTAAGACCAGCTTAAATTCGTGGATATATTTACGCGTAATTATTTCAGCACGTCAACCGTAGAAAGCACCAAGGCATTCACTGTGTAATTAAAGTAGAAGATGTTATTTACTTTATTTGTTACGCGCAATAAAACAGTTTTATTCTCATTTATTTTCATTTTCCATTTGTCGCACCATTCTTCTACTGTCCTAAGGGCGTCACTGAGTAACTCCTGATCAACCGGGCTATCAATTTCTTTGTACAATAGACAATCATCAGCGAAAAGTCGGACAGTGATCTTTTCGTCAATTTCAGAGGCAATATCATTATATAGACTAGTAATAGTACTGGGCCTAACACAGACCCTTCGGGAACACCTGACTTCACGTTCAACGGTTTTGATTTAATGTGTTCTACGTACTGCGTTCTGCCCCGAAGGTACGCGGTTATCCATTTTACTATTTGTCCGTTTATTCCCATAACTGCCAGTTTCAGAAGCAGTTCTGCATGTAGCACTCTGTCGAATGCTTTCAACAGATCAAGACAGATGGCATCTATCTGTTTCTTTTTGTTTAACGTCATGGCAAAGTCATTAATTGTTTCAAGAAGCTGTGTTGCTGTGGAAAGGTGCTGTCGGAATCCATGTTGGTTGGGAAAAAATTTGTTGTCATTTTCAATATACGCGTAAATTGACTTGGCTGCAATGTGTTCTAGGAGCTTGCAGCAAACGCAAGTCAGCGATATTGGACGATAGTTTTCAATGAATTGCTTATCACCAGATTTGTGCGCAGGTATAACCTTTGCCGTAAGCCAATCATCAGGGATTCGGCAATATGCGAGTGATGTGTCAAATATAATATTTAAGTAATGAGCAATCCATTCCGCATACCTGTGCAGAAACGCATTCGGTATTTCATCAGGGCCTACTGACTTTTTTACGTCAATATTCAGTAGTTGTACCACGATTCCCTCATAAGAGACTTCAACATCTGGCATTTTTTCCGAGCGAAGCAATGGAGAGGGAGCGGATTCGGCACCGGATTGTGACGGAGTAGAAAACACCGACTGAAAGAATACGTTGTAAGAAGAAGCGATTACTGCAGGATCAGTAACCACTGTGTTATCAACTACAATGCTAAGTGACTCGTTATCTTTTTTCGACATGTGACGCCAAAATTTATCAGGAGACTTTGTCATGAACTCTGTCAGTGTTTCTTTGTAATATCTATTTTTGGCTTCTGTAATCATGGAACGCAGTTGTGCAGACAATTCAGTTATTTTTGCGCGGTCTTTTGTTACTTTGCGTCTCTGGCGGCTTATTCTATGCTTCAGTTGGATTATTTCTCTGCTTATACAAGGGTTCCGCTTAGCTTTTCTTCTTTTCTGAAACGGTACAAAATTTTTGATACAATGGAAGATAATATCTTCGAAAGATTCCCACATGGCATTGACGTCACCTTGAGAATCAAAACTGTCCAGTGCAAATGACAAGTAGTCAATGATACTTGTGTCATCAGCCTCAAAAAAGTTGGGAACATTCGTAATCGCTTCTTAATGTTTTGACATTCTTTCATTATGTGTTATTTCGACAAAGACAGCTTCATGGACTGAGATACCCTTATGAACTGACACTTTGAACTGCTCGAAGCACCCGTCAAGGAATACCAGATCCAAAATAGACGGACTTTCCCCCAATATCCGCGTACTTTGGCGAACAACTTTTGAAAGGTCATAGGTGAATGCAATGTCTAGGAGCAAATCGTAGTGTGCTTGTTAACGACACTCTGTTGTGAACGTGTCCCAGTCAATTGCAGGTAAATTGAAGTCACCTGTTAGAAGCAGCCGGCAGTTGCGTTTTTTGTTTGATTCTATGTAACTCTGTATCGACTCTAAGAATGAGAGTGGTGAGTTTGGCGGTCGGTAAACGGTACCGAGAAGGACTAGTGACGTTCCAATATGCATTTCACACAAAACACTTTCGTGCCCTGCAATACCGCCTAGTTTTTTGAATTCAATATCTTCCTTCATTATCATTAAAACGCCGCCTCCTCGAGACTGTCGATCCCGATGCGCTATCCTGTATCCGGGAGGTATGATCTCATTATCTTGAATCTCTGAATGTAACCACGTCTCCGTGATTGTAACTACATGAGGGTCATAATACTGAAATGTATGCTAAGTCTGCCGTCTTCTTGACAATAATTCTAGCATTAAAGTTGACTATCTGGAATTTCTGTTGCTCTCTCCATTTCGTTCAATCCTGGCTTGCCGCTGACAGCGCGTTGTTATTACGCCTGATTTTGACTCGACGATTCTTTTCGTCGTCCCAAGTGAACATATCAGAATCAATGAACAGTTTATCATAATCAAGACGTACACGCTGTCCTCATTTTCGTTCATCCTGCGCAGAATTCCAGAGAAGCTTACGTTTGGCAACTGTTTCCCTGCTGTAGTCATCAGCAATAGATATACCAGTTCCCTTCAGTTTCTTACAGTTTTTTATATACTTTTGATTTTTCACTGGAATCGTAAAGCTTCAGAATAACAGGACGTGGGTTGGTCTGCCACCTCCCGATCCTGTGTATTCATTCAACTGTGTGCAGGGTTACGTTCAGCTGTTTATCAAATAAATCGCTAAGCACCTTTGTAGTTAGTTCCTCCGTTGTTTCTTTTTCGCCCTCCGGAATTCCAAAAACCATAAGGTTATTTCGTCGGCTGCTGTCTTCAAGTGAAACAAGCCTATTGTGCAGCGTTTTTACAGTCCCGTTCAGGGTTTTGTTTGTGTTATTCAACTCGGCTATCAATTTGCCTTGGTCCTTGACAACTTGTACCACTTTCTCAACTTGTTTTATTCTTTCTCCTAACGCGGCTAAATCAGTTTTGATGGCCTGTTGCCCTTCAAGCAGTTCTTTCAAGAGCGCTGTTGTGTTAGGACCTGGATTCGTTTCGATGTCACCAGATAGCAACATGCACAAAGAAGGAATGACAAATAAAGCACTTTCAGGCACGGCAGCACTACAATGAAGCGATTATCGTTCTTATAACCATAGTGCGAATAGAAACCAACCTGTTCAAGGAACAGAAGACGAGTTACAGGTGACATGGCTTCTGTGGTGCCACCTTGCCCACTGATGCAGGCTGGTGAGTCCGCTGCCTTTATAGGAGTGGACGACGTTCCCGTCATGCTTCCGTAGTATATGGTGGCGATGCCGTCGCTGACAGGCACTTCCCAGTCGAGGATGGTCCTATCAGGATCCGGTCCGGCGATACACGTGTTGGATACGTTATGGCGGGATTCGCAGATCAACAGCACCTGTACAAGGAACAGAAGACGAGTTACAGGTGATATGGCTTCTGCGGTTCCACCATGCCCACTGATGCAGGCTGGTGAGTCCGCTGCCTTTATAGGACTGCACGACGTTCCCGTCGTCCTTCCGTAGTATCTGGCAGTGATGCCGTCGTTGACAGACACTTCCCAGTCGAGGATGGTCCTATCAGGATCCGGTCCGGCGATACACGTGTTGATACATTATGGCGGGATGCGCAGATCAACAGCACCTGTTCAAGGAACAGAAGACGAGTTACAGGTGACATGGCTTCTGCGATGCCACCATGCTCTGTACCTGAGGAGAAGTGGCGCGCATGTAATCGACCCCTTTCACCAGTGTGGTCGATAGTCCTGCCGTATCTTCACTCAAGTCATCGTTTAAACCGCCTGAAATTACCAAGAGCTTTCATCTATCAGCTGTAGTTTTGAGTTTCGTGCTCGCTTGCCTCATTACTGCTTCCAGCTTGTGCCTGGGAACATCCCTACTGCAACCCTCTTGTCACCTCTTACCCTCTCGTTGATTACTTCGGCACATCAATTTAAATTCGTGTCCCCGGTGATTATCACATGCTGTGACTTTTCAGCTGGAGTGTCCTGCACCTGGGGGTTAGTTGAACTTGTGACGCCGGCTGCTTTATCCCCTCCCAGTCCCACCACTACTTCGCTGAAGCTGGGCCTTGCGACAAGTGAACCAGCTGAACCTGATTTTTTCCAAACTTGCTTGCTCTTTCTTCTCCGCTGTTTTGGTTGCCGGTGCCCTACTGTTCTTTCCGTCGGCCACTCGTTTGTTCACCTTGGCTAGTGCTTTCTCGCCGGACTTCAGCCTTTCTCCCATTGCCGTCGCCAACGCAGTCTCCAGCTTGGTGATTCTCAATAGCAGTTCACTCTGGGCAACCATCGTTTTCTCCATTTTTTCCTCTACGTCACAATGCCTATACTTCACGTCAGCCTCCTCTCCATTTGCTTCTGCACTTGGGTCCATTTTCAAACTCACCCTGGATCCTGAACACTTTACAGCCTTTTTAACCATGTCTTTATGACACCAATTTTCCTTATGACTTGTCTCACTCGATAATTACAAAACACAATCCCTGTCCTATGGGAAAGAGAAAGTCCAAGTTCTACTACAAAAATTTATATAGTCAAGAGTCCGATGGAATCCCGTCTGGTCGGGGACATAGTGCAAAATAGCAAAAACAAAAACGCCGACCAAGGTGAAATACACAAAACTTAAAAAGACGTTTCGGCTCCGCACAAGGGAGCCGAAAAGTCTTTGTGAACAAGGCTCCCGTGTGTGGAGCCGAAACGTCTTTTTAAGTTTTGTGTATTTGACCTTGGTCAGCATTTTTGTTTTTGTTATTTTGCACTACAAAAATTTGCGTGTTCAATGTACATGCTGCTCCCCCACAGGGTGGCAAGAAAAAAACACAAAGAAACAAACACCTATGCACAATCTAGTAAATACCTGGTGACTGACCCACAGAAAAGCCGTACAATGTAATAAGCGCTACAAAGATATTAACTGCTGCCTTATTAACTATAAAGGCAAGCTCAAAACATGCAAAACCATTTATCTGCTCAGTCGATGGGGATTTGATTGATTGATATGTGGGGTTTAACGTCCCAAAACCACTATATGATTATGAGAGACGCCGTAGTGGAGGGCTCCGGATATTTAGACCACCTGGGGTTCTTTAACGTGCACCCAAATCTGAGCACACGGGCCTACAACATTTCCGCCTCCATCGGAAATGCAGCCGCCGCAGCCGGGATTCGAACCCGTGCCCTGCGGGTCAGCAGCCGAGTACCTTAGCCACTAGACCACCGCGGCGGGGCCAGTCGATTGGGAGCGATCAAAAACACGTCCATCCACCGTGCCAGTCCGCACACGTACAACTCACCTATCTCGAAGCGCTGCCCTCTTCTGAGGTTGTTGTACATTACTGAGTTCTTACTCAACGTCAATGTATTTATTTATTCAGAGTACCATGCTACAAACGCTTGTTTTTATTTAAAAGAAAGCGCTGAATAAAAGTTTAGCAAAGGCGGCACTTTCGGCACCGATATTTCATGCTTTCCTGATAACAACATACATCACAATCGCCAGGTTTTGCACATTAACAATAAAAAAAGCTTATTAGACTATGTCTTGAAAGTTCGTTGAAAATACAGGCATATAATATTTATCTGGCACAGTGATCTATTAAGGTCGAGAAAAATGGAAGTGGCTATAATTGAATATCGCTACCGCGTTTCATCTCTCAATGTTTACTTGCATAGAGCAGGTACAGCTACTTTTCCTCTGTGTCTAATATGATGATGAGGAAACCATTTGTCATTACTTTCTATCTTGTCGCCAGTTCAGGTGATCGAGGAAGATATTCATAGTTCACCTCTTCGAAATCTGGGTCTAGAAATATCAGAATGAGGTGCTCTTTTTTTTCGGCGCCCGTACTCTGAGATACAATCACAGGGATCATATCTTCGCAATCGAGGTATTATCATACACTGTAAAAGAATATCTAGGTAAATTTTTCATCTTTATAATATCACAGCACTAATAATTCGTACTGAAATTTGCTATATTAGTTAGTTGTAGCTTATATTGGTAGTATACTAAAGAATATACTGAAAAAGTTCACCTTCTACTCGGCCAATTCCCTACATTGGGTATGAGTCATCAAACAAAGCGATGAAGAAGAGGAAAATCATCTCATATATTATTGGCCGATCCCCCACAGTGGGTATGAGCCACAAGTGAAGGGCAACAAGAACAAGCGACAGCGTGCCTTCATCGGTCGTCAGACGCCCGTAAGAGCATATTCCTTTAAGAGAGTCCACTTGATCCCGCTGACGACTTGAGGTACGCGCGATGGTGTAGTAATGTTCAAGAAAGCGTGCATTTATTCCTTGGAGGATGCCAAGATCCTAGTTTCAAAAGGGAATCCCAATATCGCAGATCAGAATTGACACGCAGTGAAACCAACGTTCATGATTAGTCGTATAAAAGTGAAGCTATTCATAGCACGTACGCGTTAATTTCCAGAATTCTTCAACGCTGTGTCTTTATGTCGTATATGTGCTGGGTTCCAAACGCATGACTGTTTCGCACGTCACGCAAAGGTGAGCGAGCTTGCTTATGAGTCAACTCACTCGAACTTACTCAGACTCAGATGAATTCAGATCACTCAGTCTGAGTGAGTTCACGTGAGTAATATTCTGGTGAGCTCTAGTGCGGTTGAGTCCGCTTGAAAAAAAGTTTTGTAGGTGCGAGTCTGAGTGAGTCCGGCTCAGGAAAGCTTCGTGAGTCTCAGTCCGAGTAAGTTCAAAGTGCAAAATATATTTCTTGAGTGAATCTGACAAAGTCAGCTATTGTTTGCCGACCTAAGTTTCTATTTATTCGTCTTTAGCACTACTATGAGCTCTACAAGCATTCACGTTTTTACCCATCACTGCTGACACGTATTTCGAAGCAGTATCGTTTAAACACCATTCGTATATTTATTGATACGAATCCTGAATTGCGTAAGAGGGTACTTTTTATACCCCCATCACCACTATAACTTCTAGGGAAGTTCTTAATAAATCTCTCCTTTGTTTTCATTCGTTTTAGGAAAAATGACTTTCATGGTTTGCAATCACACATACGTCGTATTAGAAGGTACTATAGTAAAAGGCACCGAAACGTGCACCGATTACGTGATATATTGGTATTAGTGAGCACTTACATCATTATCAAAAAAGCTAATTTCGACAAATGAACTCATGAGTACAACTTACTCGGACTCACTCAGACTCAGATCGATTCATGGGTGTGAGTCTGAGAGAGCCCGGATGAGTAATATTTTGGTAAGTATTAGTTCAAGTGAGTCTGGTCAAAGTTAATTTTCGTGAGTGCTAGTGCCAGTGAGTCTGGCTCAGGAAAATGTTGGTGAGTCCGAGGCTCAGTGAGCCTCTCAAGATACACTGTATGAAAGAGTCTTAGCGACCACCACATTTTTTGCCGACCTGGCGTTAGACGCAGATGTAGGCGAATATGTGTTGGAACATGCTTCATTTAGCACTAAATCCTACAGCATCTTTAGTTTTCTGTTATGGGAAAAGTATGCCATTCAAAAGTCCCTGCGTAAAGTGCAACTATGTCTACAGCTCTCAATACCCTAGCGTTAAAGTATATGCAAGACTTATGTGCACAGCTTGCTGCTATCTAGCTTCTACGTTTTTAGCTTTATGAACGGAGGCACCTCTTCAAGAAAATCCTCGTTATAGCGCATGTGCTTTGAGAAGGCAGAAAACCTGATGTCCGCAGCATTGAACTATGGGACACACACTTGCCGAACAGGGCATTCGGTTCCTTGAATATGTCACTTGAGAAAAATTTAGTGCTATTGATAGACGAAAAACTGCAACAAGATAATAAAATTATAACTTTAGGGTATAACGTTGCAAAACCAGAATATGGTTATGCGAAACTCCCTAGTGGAGAGCACCGAAAATTTTGATGAGACTACCCGGGTTTTTTACCTTGCACTCAAACCTAAGCATACGGGCTTAAACTATTTTTACCTCTATAACAAATGCGGGTCATGGCCGGGATTTGATCGCACGACCTGCGGTTCAGAAGTCGAAACGGTAGGCTGCAATTCTGGTCGTTAAGGAAGGCAGAAAACCTGAAGAGAAGCTTTATATTACTATGTATAAGAAAGGCAGAAAAGGATTGAGAAGCTTTATATTACTATTGTAAAATTGTTTTTTGTTTTAAAAAATGGGGTAGCGCTCAAATTCGTTACTTGTGTGCGTGTGAGTTTAATGCGGAATATCTTTTTTTTCCGAATGAGTAGAATAGTCTGTGCGAATGTATCTTACATTCCTTAACAGCTGCGAATTACGGCTGTTTTGTACGCAGTAACATCTGAAGCAAGAGGCTACATTAAACAACTTGTTCGTCTGCGCTTGATCTGATGTGTGTCGTGTGTCGTTCCTAAAATTACGCATTTATACCAACTTACTACGAATAACTTGACCGCAGAAACATGGCATCACCCGACCGTTCTAGCCAGAAACAGCAAGCCCTGTCTTCATTTTACAACAAGTTTCTGACGTGCCTGGGTGCCACCTCTCCGATCCTGCTGTGTCCCCTTCTCTTCGAAGGCAGCAAGGTGCGCGAAGCGACACTTTCACAAGGAGAAATAGCAGACAATACGCCGTCCTTTCACGCCATTCAAGTAGAATGAAAGTAACATGATCGGCGAAAGAACAACATGGGACATGACACTTAGTAGTCGTCAATTCCTTTCCGGTCATATGTGGTAAAAAGTATGCATGCCAAACAGGCAGATTCATGGATTATCGCTTTCGAGAACGCAACTTTAAGATGAAAAAACTTACTTCGTCAAATAACGTCACTATGCATTTTGCTCCCTGCGGTTGCAAGTTTGTTCAAACGGGTGTATCCGCTGGTTTGAAAATCTGACCAGCTCACGAAAGAAATCATTGAAGTGGGGGTGCTAAGAAGTGGAGAGTCTCTTAGTTGCCCATCAACCTTTTTGTCAGATGAGAAAATCCTATATTAATCACGTAACCGCGAGTATGATTTGCTGGTGGATTGGATTGTCTGCTCCTCTTTCCCTTATTTGCTGAAATACTGAAAGACAGAAGGTGATCGTCTCCGTTTAGATAACTATCGGTCTATTTCACTAACGTATTCTTGACGTAAATAATTGAACATGTTATTGCAAAAATACCTGAATGTGTTTTCTGACGACAAAGTTTTCACCAGCTCTCAACACGGTCGCGAAAAAAAGATATTTTACAGTCAGTCAGGTATAATTACTGTCATTCACACTTTTGCTTGTGCTAATGTCCACATTGATCAAATTAATTTAACTTCTCTGGACTTTAGCGAGAATTTCGAGAAGGTATACCTTATGCCAAACTAATAGTTAAGCTAAAACAATATAATATTTCTGAATTGCATGTTTCTGCGATAGCTGAATACTTCAGAAATCGCGAACCATTCGTGGATATAGGTGGACACCGCTCGGCCTGTCTGCCAGTCTCTTCTGGGGTACCGCAGGGAAGTGTATCGAAACCTTGGTTCTTCCTCCAGTACGTCAATGACATTGTTGATGTTGCTAAACTGACTGTCCAAATGAGGCTATTCTCAGACAACTGTGTGATGTTTAAAGGAGAACTGACATCAAATTTCAAGATCAAGATGTGCTTATCATTCGATCGCTTGGTATGCATATGTCTTGGCCAATTTTGAATTGTATCCGTCGCGTGGAAGTTATTTTAATTCGATTTCAAACAACGTAGAAAAGCCAAGGAGGAAAAAAAACGGAAAATAGACTGCCCTGTGACAACGACACTAGTGCTACGTGTTCAATGTGATACATTCCACAAATACCATCATGAATGACGATACGCTATTGTCAATGACGTCGACGATCTCAGTGTGTTTGGAGTCGACTCCCGGCCGTGCTCTCACTAATGGCTCTCCTTGCTGTGTTGAAGCGTGCGTGCGATTCATCGTCTCGCATTGACTTATTTGATATGTGCTCCACAGCGTGAGTACGATCATTCAGAGTGACAATACGTGCCAGAGTGTCGGGGAACCGCTGCGCAGTGAGAATATGCAAGTCGAGGCGCGGAAAAAGCGGAAATTGCGTGGCGTTTCATGCCTTTTCAAGCCACAAACCTCGACGCAGCCGGTGGGTCGACTTCGTACGCGCCGATGGACAGACGGACTGGACGCCTAAGAGTAATAGCCGCATTTGCTCGCTTCACTTCACGCCGAGCTGCTCCAGGTTAAATCCTGTGTTGGCGAACGAGATGGGTTTCACTGCCACAACGAGGCCCCTTCTCGAAGCCGGGGCTAAAGGGAGAGGGGAAGCGCGAGTTTCGCTACCTAACCTAGCCAGCGGAAAACGCATGGAGGGGCTTTAGTCTTCATTATCAGAGACACAGCTAGAATGACTGCCCGTGTGCTCCTAGCAGACGAAATGCCAGTGTGCGTGACGTCACGGTTTTTTGTGAAAGCAGTAGCAGCTGTGCAGTGGCCTCAGCGTGGCTGTGAGGTAGCGCTGACAGCACTCCAATATGGCGGGCTTTCGACGAATTGTGAACCCTGTTCGATAGCGGATATATAAATCAATATTACAGATACGCATTCGAACCTCAGATGCACTTTAGGTCACGAATCACTACCAGGAGGCCGATAGCTACTCGCTGACGCAACAATCTTGACATGATCAAATTTGATGTCAGTGCTCCTTAAAAGAAGTCACCTGCGTTAGTGAACAAAATGACTTGAATGAAACCCTCAGTTGAAGTTTGCAATGGTTCTACCATTGAGAGATGAGTTTCAATGTAGAAAGAAGTGTTTTTTTACCAATTTCCTGAAAAACAGTGAGCCTCTCAACATCCATATATATAATTATTGATTGGGCTCCTCTCTACCTAAAGAAGCGTCTAACTATAAATATTTAGGTGTCACAATTTGCAACAACCTCTCCTAAACATCAATGTGCAAGTCATATGTTCCTCTCCCTTCCGAAAACTGTGCTTTCCTAAATACAAACTTAAACATGCTGAGGCCTCTGTTAAAGTTCTCGCGTATTATTCTTTAATTAGGCCGAAGCTCGAGTACGCTTTCATTGTATGGGAACCATACACAAAATATAACATAAAAAGTCTTGAGCGAACCCAATGACAAGCTATCCAATTTGTTTAAAATAGGTTTTCTACTTTCGGATCAACGACTGAACTGATGAGGTGGAATGATATTTGCACTCTTGAATCACGTCGGAAAGAAACTGTGACTTGACTGTTTTTCACTGTTACTTGCTAACGAACTCGAACTCAATCCGGCAGCATATTTATGTCCACTATTCAGGAGGCCTACTCGCCAACATCACCCGAATGCTTTAACCCCTATTTTTTGGGAACTCACCAAGTCATTTTGTTCCGCGCACTATTAATGATTGGAACAAGCAACCAATGTAAATACTATCCTTTATTTTGCACAGTCGTATTGTGTAGGGTGGGTTAATTAAAAATGTTTTTTATTTCAGGTATTTATGCTAAGGGCTGTATATTTAACTAACAAGATTGATTGACTTTTTTTATGTTCTGCCAGACGTGCATGAACTTCTTGTCTGCAGTACGTATTAAATAAATAAACAAACAAACAAATTATAAATGAAAATGCATTACATTACATGGTTTTGTATATACACGTGATCACGTGAAACAGATGTTAGTCAACGCTTTGTCTCGTTTGTTCCCACACCATTCATGACAATCTTCTCGGCACTGCCTGGCAAGTGCACTACCAAGCTAGCCCATCAGTCCAGGCTTTGGTGTTCTTGCTGTCTGCTCAGTGCCTTGAATATATTATCCGGGAGGCACGACTGAATACGAAGCAAGGATAGTCGTTTCTGGATTCCGGAAATATAGATACGTGGAGTTCTACGTCCCAGAACTACGGTATAATTATGAGGGAAGGGACGTCGTAGCGTAGGGCTCCGTCAATTTTGATCATCTGGTGTTCTTTTACGTGCATCGAAACCGCACAGTACAAGAGCCTCTACGATCTCGCCTCCATCGTAATGCGACCACCGCAACAGGGATCAAAACCCTCACTTCCGTGTCAGCAGCCGAGAACCATAGTTCTTGATCCAACGTGGCGGCCGTAATCCAGAAAAAGAACTTAAACGGAAGTGTCATTGCTGCTTGTCAGACGACCTTGAGTCTCTGTTTTGAAGCCGTTGCGATGTTCTAGCGAGAAAAACATAGACATCGAAAGAAAGATTTTAGACCCTGGTGGCAGAAACAAACACCTGTACGAAAGTCAATATATCCACCATGTTGCAGCGCTTTTATACATGCAACCTTGTATAAACTGACAGTAATAATTTGTGTAGCACTTCATTTCGTTTACACTAAACTGATTTGCTGTAATACAAAAGCATTGCCTGTTAGAGAAAAAAGAAGGAAAAGACGTTTCCAGTTTTAAATTTCTTTTTGAAATGCAGTGCCCATGACTTCAAGCGTACACATGTAGAACAGTTTTATGTTTTTGAACACAGGTAGGCCTACGTCCTCATTATGGTTAAAATTATAGCGACGTCCGCACGTAACTTCCGCCATAAGCGCTGAGGGCTGCGATGTGCGCCAACAAAACGGTGTTGTGAGACGCCATAAGCGATAGTTATAGAGCGAGAACAGAACGACGACACAGGGACAAGAAGGACACGAAGGACACGAGCGCCATTAGCGTTGTGAGACGCCATAAGCGTTGTGAGACGCCATAAGCGCTGAGGGCTGCGATGTGCGCCAGCAAACAAACCTAATTTGTGAGACGCGACTCACATCCAACCGCGACGCAGCTCGTCGGCATACCGTTTTTTTTTCTCGTTGCTTCACTGAGGACACCAAATGAAAAATTGAAAACTCAGCAGAAACTGCGTTAGACAGAGCGTCTTTTGCCTACCAAGACAGCGCCACCGCATTTTCGTGACGTAAGTCCGGTGGAATTTGTCTATAAGGCGTGTCAGCTATGCATGTGCGGATATTACCTTAGGAAAGCTTAGGGGTAGGCTCGCTTCTTCGTAGAAAGGATTGATTTGCTGGGTAGTGGGTATGTCGCATTTTCACATGCCGTAGCTACAATGGGCTCTATGAAGGCCGCTTCGGAAGCTGTGAGTTCTGCGCAGGCCTGGCGTTTTGCGCGCAATATTTCGAACAAAAAACGAACTGCAATGTTTCTGAAAACAAAGCTACATCTTTTTATTAGTCGAATTTTTCGGACTATTGAGTCGAGCAGATTTACTTAATATATTTGATATGAAATAGAGACTCGATGCGAGAACTTGGGGGCTTCGGTCATAACATTTTGAGCAAGTTCATTTTCCCTACGTTTCGTACAGTTATGAGGAACTTCTGATTAAATATTCGGTTCATCGCTTCGTCATATGATTGCTGGTTGGCAGTATTTTGAAGCACGTTGAAGTTATGTCCGTCAATCAGTATAGGCATACAGTGTGAAAGCATGCTCAACCATACCACCAAATGAACTAATGGCCATGACAAGTGGTAATTTTGAGAGGGCATGCTTTATGCCAAAATTGTTAAACTAGTGAAGGCTCTAATATGTCTACAACATTTATACAGAGGCGACTGAAACGCGTGAGCAGCACGAAGTACTGCTGTTCGCACTTGTTTGCATGGAGAACTCCAGTGCATTTCAATGGCGTCAATTTGAGTAACGGAGCGCATAGATACGACATAGTTCATGTTACTCTCTACTGGGAGATTACCATGAGCAATTCGTATTGTTGTGCTAGTGCATAAGCGCACATCGGGCATTTCAACTCGATGGAGCATTCGCAACCTGTATTTCTTATCTCTACTTTTCACAACCCCACCACTCCCTCTTTTGGTCCATTGATTTCAAAATGAAGCAGTTATTTAATTTATAGTAGATGAATAAATGAATCATTGTTGTTTACTACGCTCAAAAACTCAGTGAACATGACGTTGTGGTGATGAGCGCATTCGATTCCAGCTGCTGGCAAATCATGCCGATGAAGGTTCCTGCAGTTGTCAATAAACTCATGGGGTCTTTCACTACGGCCAACCCCATTACCAGATCAAGGTAGTGAAGCAGGCCCGCTAAATGTCCAACTCAATTGCAGTCATTAAAACACTCGCTTCTTGTGCAGGAGTCGCGCTGTGGATTCTGCATATCAACGGTGTCTATCCTGCTGCTCGCCGAAACCCTCCCGGCGCCCATTACTGCATTGCTACCGCTCCTTCTATTCACCGATCTGGGTCTCGCCGACGATGCATGCCTGCATATGTCCGCGTTTTCGGTACGTCTTGCGCAAGTATGCTTTTACTAGGTAAGCATACCGAATCGCTTTCCGTGAAAAATCGTGTGTGCTTTCCTGTATGTAACGTAACAGCTGATGGAAGTATGAACTAGGGGCCACGTGGTATACTACACGGGGACACAGAAGAGAAGCACGACAGACACGTACACGAAAGGAAAATATTTATGTAAAAAAGGTTAAAACGATAAAGCTTGACTACATATAATGGGATATGATCACACGTTACCTTGCGAAAAAAATTCTTTCGTCGACAAATAGACAGGTGACGTACAAATGCATAATGAACTTTCTTGCGCAATATGGGCGGCTTCTATGATGCCTCGAGCACGCTGGTTCTGATTTGTTCCGTTTATTGTGGTTTATTCAAACAGGTGGGTGCATCCGCAGCAACGCCAATGAACAGCTAAAGAACCTTTACCATTGCGCATATTATTGCACTCACGAAGACGGTCACTTTCACGCCCTACTATCTGGCCTACATACATGCATCCCCTGTGTCAAAGTGGACTCATGACTAGTGATAGTGCAATTCGTAAGGCCACGAAAACAAACAAACGAAACTCTGGCGTGCACTCAAAGCTAATGTGAAACAATCATTCTAAAGAAACACACACAGGGTGCGCGAAACAGTTTTCACAAAAAAAAAATGACGCCTTATTCACCAAGTGAATAATGAAGAAGGAACTTGCTGCGGAGACTAAATCTGGTAAACTGTGAATCCTCCGTACATCCACTCAACCACCATTCATAGACATGCCCTATAAGGCACAGCTAAGGTATTAAAATGTTAAACACCTACAAATAATAATAATAATAATAATAATAATAATAATAATAATAATAATAATAATAATAATAATAATAATAATAATAATAATAATAATAATAATAATAATAATAATAATAATAATAATAATAATAATAATAATAATAATAATAATAATAACAATAATAATAATAATAATAATTACTATTAATAATAATATTAATATTATTAATGATACTAATATTATAAAGATGATTAGTTGCTGTGCCTACCCCCCCCCTACTCCACGAAAATCCGTGAATTTAACCAGAATTCTCAAGCGCCTCGTGCCTTGGAACGGTGCCAACTATGGGCGCGCCAATGAACGCCGCTCGCGTCGGTTGCGTCTCGCGTCGGTGCTTGCATTTTGCTAGTGTAGCGTCCCTTACCAAGCGTGCCCTTTTATGCAAGAGAGACGTGGGCATCACGTTCTATAGCGATCCCATCATTTTCCCCAGAGGGAGCGTGGCTACGCCATTCTGTGAATATGCAAATATGTATGTACATATAAGAGAAAAAAAGAAAAGAAAGCAGGTCAGAAGAAACTTTTCCTCGAACTCAACACCAGGGATTCTAAACTGCGAGCCTTATATCGCAGCGGAACGCGTTAGTCAAATCATCTAGGCAGCATATGTTCTCCAGCATCGTAAAAGCTTATTATTTATCTACACCCTTTTCCTTCAGTGGTACGCAAAGCACTCAGTGTTATAGAAACAGAGTTATATAAATGAATCACGACAAGAGGACACAAACATAACGCTTACTAACAAGCATATTTTATTGCATTTGCACATCAATATATATATATATATATATATATATATATATATATATATATATATATATATATATATATATATATATATATATATATATATATATATATATATATAGGAAAAAACACAATCAAAAAGTCACAACTTTGCCGCAAAGGCGAAGCAAAGAACAACAATTTGAAAGGTCACGCGCCGAATGGAAAGCAGATCAAAACGTGCCCCGCGTTTCTCGCGCACAAGTTACGCACGAAACGTACTCACAGGTACGGATGCACACGAATAAGCGTCTCATTCGTTACTTCGCTGAGTCTAAAAGCACATGCTTTACGCCAATGGAGACTGCAACGATTGCAGTGACATTTGTGCGCCCGATAACTACAGCAGAATCGTTCCACGCCTAGCCCGAGGCCAGCCAAGGCGTACGATCTTCCCTTCCTCGCCACCGCGAGATAAGGGCGCGCAAGGGAGCGTCGCTTGCCTTCTCTAAGCTGGACAAAGTATGCGTAGGAGATTAGAGTGGGCGCCGCTGCGCGATGTGGCGTCTTGCGATCATTCCGCAATCTTTCTGGTATTGCCGAAAACAAAGCATCGGTAAGTGGTAGATGTAAATAGCTTGCCGTTCGAACGGTGAGCAACGTTTTCCGGGGTGGCTCAATGGTTAACGCCTCGCTTTCACGACTCGGAGGTCCCTCGTTTGATTCTACGCGCCGGAGGACTTTTTTTCTGGATTATTTTCATACTTTGCGTTTTCATACATATACGGTGCATGACGTCGACGCCGACAGCAAAATCCAGCCGAGAGTGTCCGTATGATTGCTATCGCCAGAATACATATTGGGGAAGAAGATATCGCTGAAACAATGCAAAATCACGTTTTGAAAGATACATAAATTTATTTCTGCGATGCCTTAGCTGAGCTACGCTGACACAGCAATTTCTCCTTTTCTGGATGCATGAAGCCTCAAAGAGTTTATGTTTGCGTTGCTCTATATAAGTCCGTAGTATTTAACAATGTTTAAAAGCTGGCTCGAAATCAAAGTTCGTCTTGTGACCTACAATGTGATCGCTCGCAGACCCTTTTTGCGACCATGCATGCATGTTCTCGTAACCTCTCATTGACACATCGGCCGGTTTGGCTGATGAAGCACCATTCGCAAGATAGTGTAACCTTATAAACAGTGTTCCCTCGGCATCAAACATATCATTGCGCGTGCGTGCTTCTTTTCGCAAAGAGCTGTTGCTTGTTCACCAATCACCTTCTTGCAGGATTGGATCCTAAATGACTTGGCTGTGAGCCTTAGTTCGTCAAACATTCCAGTTTCTCGCTGCCGAATTCATCGCTCCGCCTTTGAGATGTAACTCTGGCGTTCGTTTTTTTATTTTCGCGCCGCAGGTAATAATATGACATGTGTCGATGACTGGAGTTACGAACAATTACACCCACTATATATGCACTATGCGACCGGCCTATGGTAATTGTTCATTCATACGCGCAAGCCCTAATTATTCTGTGGTTACCAGTTTACATGTAACATGGCGTATATTTCGTACTAACAAATTCAATGAAGAAAAGTGAGGGAGACTAGTGTGTTACGAACGCACTAAATATAGGGGAGCCAATGAATGTTTGCTTGCTTCTCAGAAAGCTAGGTTGTCTGTAGCGTCACTGAGCGCAGCAGTTACCGTTGTTGGAAGCTTCAAATATATTGCGAAATAGAGAAGTCAGTGAATTCTCTCTCCCCTCACAACGTCCCGTAAGTTAAATCTGTGCATTTTAAAATTGAAGGTCACCACTCAGCTTGCCTTCCTTGCGCAGAAAACCCTTCTGATGGTATTAGGAGAAGTGATGATGGTGTTCCTCTTGTGCTTGACGAGCGTGTACCAGCGCGTTTCACTGCTGCTCCTGGAGGCATTCGGTGCTCGACTGCATGTGGTGGCGCTGATCTGTATGACCGCCGCACTGCTGACACCGTTCATTGTCCACGACACACTCGCCGCCCTGCTCGTACTCTCGCTCGTCAGGAGGCTCGTCGCCGACTACATGAGTGAAGGCGTCCAGGTGAGTCCATGTGGATTTACTCATTCATTCACTCACTCACTCACTCACTCACTCACTCACTCATCAACTGACACTCCCTATTTCACCCAGTCATTGACTAACTCAATCAATCACTCGCTCACTCACTCTCCTTATCTCACACACACACTAACTCACTCACTCACCCCCTCTTCACCCGCACACGCACCATAGCAGTAACTTATATGAGACACACTGATTGCGAGTCCAGACAAAGCCTCAGACAGATTTGTTTGGCGTTCATTGCATGAACTTTAGACTTTGTCAGCAAGTAGCATATCAATCATGCTTTATATACAAGGTGTTTTTAAGCAAATGTTTTCTCAGAAAACTATACTAGTTAGCCACTTGCCGTCTTCACAGAGAATGTTTAGGCTGAGGCGGAAAGATCTAACCATCAATTAGATCACTCGAAAGGAATAATTATCAAAAATATCTTGAATAACGTTAAATTATATTTTAGGGTGGTTTTTAGGGTGGTTAAAAAATAAAAAGGTAATGTCATAATCAATATAGTGAGGATAACTGAGGTGACGGAGGAGTTCTACAGAGAGCTGGATGAAAACCCAAACAACCTGGATGATATCGTAAAAAGCAATGGTAGCCCAGAGAAGTCTAACATCCTAACATTAATGACAGGGGAAGTAAGGAAACTCTAGAAGGAATGCAAAGAGGCAAAATCGCTGGTGCGAATAAGGTAACAACGGACCTATTAAAAGATTGCGGATAAATTTTGTTACAAAACTGGTCACCTTGTATACGAAGTGTCTCTTGACGGGAATGGTACCAGAATCTTGGGAGAATGCCAAAACCGCCATAATTAATAAGAAAACAGAAGTCAAGAAACGAAAACTTACAGGCCGATCAGCTTATTGTTCGTTGTCTACAAACTATTTAAAAGTAATAGCTAATCGAAATAATGCAATATTAGAGTTCACCAATAAAGGTACCAAGGAGAATTACGTGAAGGCTACTTCACAATCGACCATCTTCATACTATTAATCAGCTAATCAAGAAATGTGCGGAATACAACCAAACCATGTATATAGCCTCTATAGATTACCAGAAGGCGTTTAACTTAGTCGAGACATCAGCAGTTATGCAGGCACTACGAAATCGAGGCATAGACTAACCCTGTATAGGAATACTGAAAGAAAATCTACAGCGAATCCAGTGCCACCATAGTTTTGCATAAAGAAAGCGACATATTCCCAATAAAGAATGGTGTAAGGCAGGTAAACACTATCTCTTCAATGCTATTCACCGCGTATTTACAAAGGTTTACAGGGCTCTACATTGACAAGAGTTAGGGAGAAGAGTTAACGGAGACTATCTTAGTAACTTTCAGTTCGCTGATGACACTTTCTTGATGAATAAATCAGGGTGCGTATTAAAGCTCATGATTACTGAACTGGACACAGAAAGTGGAAGAGTTGGTCTAAAACTTCATCTGCACGAAACTAAAGTATTGTGCAAGAGTCTCGGCAGAAAACGGCACTTTGCATTGGGTGGAGAGACGCTGGAAGTTGTGAAGGAATATGTCTACTTAGGACAGGTAGTAACCGCGGAGCCAAACCATGAGAGCTAAATAACTAGAAGAATAGGGATGGGGTGGATTCCATTCGGCAAGCATTCTCAAATCATGAATGGTAACCAACCACTAACCCTCACGAGAAAAGTCTATAACAGCTGCACCTTGCCGGTGCTTACCAATGAAACTTACTTGGAGCTTACCTGGAGCTTACTGGGGTTCACATGAAGGCTTACAAAGAGGGTTCAGCTTAGATTGAGGATCGCAGCGAAGGATGGAACGAAAAATGATAGGTGTAACTTTAGGACACAAGAAGAGAGCAAAGTGGGTCAAGGAACAAACCGGGTAAATGATATCATAGTTGAAATCGGGAAAAAGAAATGAACATGGGCCGGACGCGTAGCACGTAAGGAGGACAAACACTGCTAATTAAGCGTAACTGACTGGATTTCCAGAGGCAAATGTACGAAGGGCCGACAGAAAGTGAGGTGGGTCAGTTAGATTAAAAATATTTCAGGTAAAACGTGGCAGAGGAAAGCGGGGGACATGATTGATTGGCGGATGATGGTTAAAGGCCTCCTTTGCCCTGCAAAGGAAGCTTTTAACCATCAGGCGTAGTCAGGCAGATGGCGTAGTCAGGCAGATGATGATAAGAATGATTATCATGAAGTTCATACTGTAACAAGTTTAACAACCTCACGACAAGGATGTTCTGTTTACATGATTTAATGAGGGCGAACTTGTGCCCAAGGTCAAAGGAATAACACAATAGTTAGGAAAAAAGAACCAAATGTCCGTAGTCCTCGTTTGCCTCTGCCTAGAGCACTGTCGATTCTTCTTCACGCACGATGGTCGCTCCGTAGAAGCTCATTCACATGCTGGGCCGGCTCGTACATTCTGGCTGGCTTCATCTGTCACAGCGGTGCCGTCACTGTTCCTCTCTGTTAACGACATCTGCATTATACTGTTCGTTAACAATTCCTCGTAATACTATGGCTAAGTTGTTCTACATCAAAAATATAACCAACCCAGCTGTTGAAAATCGAAGGCGTTGCACGCAGCTTCAGAAATCCAGTCCCATTTCTCAACCGCGATGCCGCAGAAACCAAAACTGGACGCACCAGGTGTGCCGAAACGGCAGTCCCTGTGCTGCATCACGCGCAAACCTCACATTACGTAATTCGAATGCTGGCGTGTCGAGCATAAACCTCACCGCTCGAGGAACTTGTCATCCTTGCAGAGCGTGTCGACCATTGGTTTTTTTCATGTAATGAGCGTTTTTTACTGAGTATTTGTATTTTACCTCGTGGAAGGTGTCACGCTTTAATATTTGGGCACAAGCCTTTAATGTCTCGTAGTCGTGATGGCCGGTGCTCGGTCCCTTGGCACGGGGCCAGCATCGGCGTCTTTCCCTCTGGCAGCAAGATAAATGAGCTTTATGGCTGCTGGAACACGCATGTCGTCTCCACGATGAGCAATGTGCGAGAATACGCATGCGAAACGAAGGCAGATTAGTCACGTATCTCGCGTCGAAAAGTCGAGTATTTGGGGAGTGTTTATGCTACACAACAATAATCATCTACTTCCAGTACTTTCCAAGTGCTATCAACACGGTTCTGGTAGTTCGCGGTCGCGGATGGCGCGTGCGTTATAAGTGTGACATAGCATTCCCACAGGAAAGTGGCCGGTGCCGGGTGTTCAAATAAGAAAATGCGAGCAAGTCAAATAACCATGATTATTGTTTAGCAGAGCTACTCCCCGAATACCTAATTTTTTTTCCTAGATTGTAAAGAGAAGTTGGCGTGAGATGCGGCACAGTGGCCCCTCTTTCGGTGCACCCGGCGTGCTCAGTTTCGTTTTATGCGGCATCGCGGTCTGGAAATGCAACGCTTGATCTCTGAAACTACGAGCGATGAGCGATATTGTAGATTCTTGAAAGCTTGGCTGGCCATATTTGTTGACGTAGAACGAATTCGCCCTATGTACAACCAGCTTCAAATGGATGATAAAATATTCAATTGAAATAGTTTTGTAACTATTCAATTCCTAATGATGTAGTTAGTTGCAAAATCTTTTCACCGGCCTCGAGTTAGGCTTTGAAGACAAGTGCCTAAGATACTTTTTAACAATATATATATATATATATATATATATATATATATATATATATATATATATATATATATATATATATATATATATATATATATATATATATATATATTGTAAAGAAGAGGAAGTACTCCGGCGCAGAGGCAGCAGCATCGAGTGTGCAGCAGCGGCTCGAGCTCGGAAATTGCGGCTGGTGCATCGCCTTCCAAGCCTTCCAAGCGTCAACCTTTCTGCTTAATAAATCTCCTTTATAATTGGTGGAGCCGTGCCGGGTACCGTCCCTTACACCTTCCCGCTACCATCCTGGAACTCCGTTCTCGACGGCTACCTTCTGCTATGCCGGACGCCGATCAGCAGACGCTTCCATCTCTTCCGGCCACCTGTCCAGGCAGTGTTCCTCAGCGGGAGCCTCCAATCTTCAGTGGAACAGATGACAACGACGTTGAAGAGTGGCTCTCGACTTTCGAACGGGTGAGCGCTTTAAACAGATGGACGGACGCGGACAAGTTGACACGCGTTTCGTTCTATCTCGCGGGTGTAGCCAGCCTTTGGCTTAGAAACCACCAGGCAGACGTCCGAACGTGGCCGCAATTTAAAACGTCGATTGTAGCAGTCTTCGATCGACCTGCCGTCCGAAAACTTCGTGCCGAGCAGCGTTTACGCACATGCGCACAAGAAACGGGTGAAACCTTCACAAGTTACATTGAGGACGTCGTCGATTTGTGCAGACGCGTGAACGCAGAAATGACGGAAGCTGAAAAATGTAAGCACATCCTCAAAGGAATTGACGACGACGCTTTTCAAATGCTCTTGGCAAAAAGCCCGACCACTGTTAACGACGTAATTAGCCTCTGCCAAAGCTACGATGAATTGCGGAAGCAGCGAGCTCTGACAAGACGTCCTCCAGCGCACGATTTGGCATCGCTGTCTAGTGTGATCAGTGGTCATGACCACGCGTCACTAATAGCCGAAATAAAAGCATTTGTCCGCGAAGAAGTTGCACGACAGCTTTCCTTGGTGCCTTTCACACCAGAAGCTACCACAACGTTACCATCGTCTCTACGTGACGTCATTCAAGGAGAGGTCGCCGAGGCCTTACCAGCTGCTCGCGAGCCTAATCTTGTGGCTGCTCCTCTCACCTACGCCGCGGCTGCAGCCATGCCAACTCGCAAGGCGCCTGCGCCTCCGTTACAGCCTCGCGCGAGCTATCCCCCAGCTCCAGTTCACTGGACCAGCACTAACACCGCCAACCCGTGGCGCACCCTCGATAATCGCCCGATATGTTACGCTTGTCGATACCCCGGACACGTCGCAAGGTATTGCCGCCGCCGGACGCATATTACCAATGAAAACCGCCGTGAGCTTTTCTTCCCGCTTGACTCCAACGCGCGATACGGTCCCTCCACTCCAATGCCAGCCCGCTACCAGGACGACCACCGCCCTCGGCCGGGACGTCTTCGCTCGCCCTCTCCACGCCGCCGCTCGCCTTCTCCTATGCGTCGACGGCCCGCACCTAACGAGGAGGAAAACTAGACGACGCAGTTCCTGAGGCAAGAACTGCGCAAGTTTCGGTTTGCCCAAGTCCTCATTTGTCACCTACCAATGTTATTGATGTGTTCGTCGAAAATATCCCTACTGTCGCTCTTGTAGATACCGGTGCAGCTGTTTCGGTTATAGATGCGGGATTTTGTCGCTCAATTCGTAAGGTTACGACGCCTTTCTCCGGATTATCGCTTCGAACAGCCAGTGCTCAACCTGTTCAACCAACCGCAGTATGTACAGCCCGCGTGACAATTCAGGACGTTCTGTATACGATAGAGTTCGTGGTTCTTTCATCATGCTCCCATAATATTATTTTGGGATGGGACTTTTTGTCGCGTCATAATGCTGTAATCGACTGTGCTAGGGCTGAGGTCGAATTTTGCTCACTGGATGACCAAGCGTCCGTCGACACCCAGTTTGCCGCTAAACTTGTCGTTAGCAATGACACCTACATCCCTCCATGCTCTTTTGCGTTCGTGCCAGTTTCATGCAGCGCCATATCCGACGGCACGGTGTTCTTCACACCATCTCCAATATTCGTCGCCCGAAGAGCCCTCCCCCTGCCTTTTGCTGCTCTCGATCTTGTAGAAGGGTCAACCACAATGCCAATTTATAATCATGAGTCGTCGTCTTTATCCCTACTTTGTCACGAGTGCCTTGGCCACGTCGAGACAATCAGTTCTTCCAGAATTATATCCGTCCCCGATGAGGTGCCTTCTACCTCCGTCTGTGAACTGGCTGTCGTCTCAGCGCCTGACTCAACGTCGGCAAACATATTTCAACCATTCATCGCTGCAGATTTGACATCTTCGCAGCGTTCACAACTCCTCACCATTCTTGAGAGCTACCGCCACTCTTTCGACGTCGAACAAACATCTCTCGGCCGTGCCTTAGCAGTAGAACACCACATCGACACTGGGTCCCACTCACCGCTGCGACAACGACCATATCGCGTGTCCGCTACAGAACGCCGCGTCATTGCTGACCAAGTAGATGACATGCTTCGCAGAGGCGTCATTCGACCTTCACAGAGCCCATGGGCGTCTCCGGTGGTTCTCGTCAAAAAGAAAGACGGTTCTATTCGTTTCTGTGTCGATTTCCGGCGATTGAACAAGATCACGCTGAAGGATGTCTATCCACTACCGCGCATTGACGATGCTTTGGACAGTTTGCAGGGTGCCGAGTTCTTTTCCTCGTTAGACTTGCGGTCAGGCTACTGGCAGGTGCCTATGGCGGAGGCCGATCGCCCCAAAACCGCTTTTGTCACGCCAGACGGCTTATATGAATTCACCGTCATGCCCTTCGGACTTTGCAATGCACCTGCAACGTTCGAACGAATGATGGACAACATCCTGCGTGGACTAAAATGGAAGATATGCTTGTGTTACCTCGATGATATCGTGGTCTTCGCCCCTAACTTTGACACACACTTACGTCGGCTTCAGCACGTCCTTACTTGCTTAACTAACGCCGGTTTGCAATTAAACCTCAAAAAATGTCGATTTGCCATGCGTCAACTGAACATTTTGGGCCACGTTGTTTCCAAGGAAGGCATCCTCCCGGATCCTGAGAAATTGCGAGCTGTTACGGCGTTTCCTAAACCTGCCACCATCAAAGAACTTCGAAGTTTCATCGGCTTGTGTTCGTATTTCCGGCGATTCGTCCGAAACTTCGCGTCTATTATATCACCTCTCACGCAACTTCTCAGCAGCTGTAAAGACCTCTTATCGTGGTCCCCTGCCTGCGACGAGGCTTTCAGCACCTTGCGACGGCTTCTCACGACGCCACCCATTCTACGTCATTTCGATCCTGAAGCTCCAACTGAAATCCACACCGACGCCAGTGGTGTAGGCCTGGGTGCTGTGCTCGCACAGCGTAAACCGGAACATCAGGAATACGTCGTGGCATACGCTAGTCGCACACTTACCAAGGCTGAGAGCAACTACAGCGTCACAGAGAAGGAGTGCTTGGCCATTGTGTGGGCCCTTGGAAAGTTTCGCCCATATCTATATGGTCGTTCTTTTGACGTCGTGACCGACCACCACGCGCTGTGCTGGCTTTCGACGTTAAAAGACCCATCTGGCCGCCTCGCTCGCTGGGCGTTGAAAATTCAAGATTACGACATACGCGTGGTTTATCGCTCAGGACGGAAGCATGCTGACGCCGACGCCCTTTCCCGTTCCCCCCTGTCCCAGAATGCCACAGCTGACTCAGCTTGCGATTCTACATTGTCATCGCTTGACTTTGACACCATTGCTATCGAACAACGCAATGACCCGTGGACTGCGTCTCTCCTCAATCATCTCTCCGACACTTCTGAACTCCCAAAGACGCGAACGCTTCGGCGCCAAGTTCCACACTTCTCGATACGCGACACGCTTCTCTATCGACGTAACTACGCACCAAAGGGACGCAAGTGGCTGCTCGTCGTTCCACGAACCCTGAGGTCGCAGATTTGTTCCTGTTTTCACGCTGACCCACAATGTGGCCACGCAGGAGTCTTCAAGACCTACGAAAGGCTTCGACATCGCTACTACTGGCGTGGCATGTATACCTTCGTCCGCAACTTCGTCCGCTCTTGTGCCGAATGTCAGCGCCGAAAATCTCCACCACACGCCTCCGCCGGTGAACTGCAGCCTTTACCATGCCCTTCCCGACCCTTCGAACGGGTTGGAATAGATATTTATGGACCACTTCCATTGACTCCGACTGGCAACAGGTGGATAATAGTTGCTATCGACCACCTAACGCGCTATGCTGAGACCGCTGCTCTTAAAACGGCTACAGCACAGGAGGTTGCCACTTTCCTACTGCGTCATTTTGTGTTGCGTCATGGAGGCCCTCAAGAACTCCTCAGTGACCGCGGCCGCGCCTTCTTGTCCGAGGTCATTGAAAAATTGCTCGCTGAGTGTGCTATTGTACATCGCACATGTACCGCTTACCACCCACAAACCAATGGGGCTACCGAGCGCTTTAATCGTACTCTCGGTGACATGCTATCTATGTATGTGACGCCTGACCACTCTAACTGGGACTTAGTTCTCCCATTCATTACATACGCCTATAATATGGCAACGCAAGCGACAACAGGCTTCTCCCCTTTTTACCTCCTCTACGGCCGTCACCCCTCCCACACCATTGACACCATTTTGCCCTATCTACCAGACGCGTCCGATTGCCTACCGATCTTGGACGCCGCCAGACACGCAGAAGAATGCCGCCAGTTAGCTCGTCGCTTTACCTGCGATGACCAAAACAGGCAAAAAGCAATTCATGATGCCCAGACCTCAACTCCCGTTTTTCTTCCGGGTTCTCTTGTATGGCTGTCAGTGCCGCATCGCACACCTGGGCTCTCTTCCAAACTTCTGCCAAAGTACGATGGGCCATATCGTATTGTCGAACAAACTTCGCCAGTAAACTACCTCATTGAGCCTCTTACGCCACCATCAGACTTGCGACGTCGCAACCGCGAGGTTGTACACGTCCAGAGGCTCAAGCAATACCACGGTTCAACGCCGCCTGCCCGGGACTAAGTCGCCAGGATGGCTCCTTTTTTCTCCGTGGGGCCATTGTAAAGAAGAGGAAGTACTCCGGCGCAGAGGCAGCAGCATCGAGTGTGCAGCAGCGGCTCGAGCTCGGAAATTGCGGCTGGTGCATCGCCTTCCAAGCCTTCCAAGCGTCAACCTTTCTGCTTAATAAATCTCCTTTATAATATATATATATTTATATATATATATGTATAAAAGGGAAATAAGGGGTTGTTTTTTGTGTTTTGACACAATATTAATGAGATCTAACAGACAATAATGCAATGGAATGTATAGGGGAAGTTATTAGAACCAATGTCAAGTAAATAAGAAGAAAAGTGGGTGAAAAATAACTTGCCGGCCATGAGCAGGAATCGAACCTATGACCTCCGAATAACGCGTTCGATGCTCTACCACTGAGCTATCATGGCGGCAAGACACACACATAAATTATATATATATATATATATATATATATATATATATATATATATATATATATATATATATCTGTCCTAAAGAAGTACATGCGCCTCCATCGTGCAGCATTGCCAAGGCCCCACTCGTTCGGCTTCATGATTCGGTTCGCTGCGGTGCCGGCCTCGGCCTCTGGATGGTTCTTCACGCTACCTCAATGCTACCAACGATAACGTCCATAAAAACTAATAAACCTCTTCACACTTGGAGGAGGGCGCTTTTCATCCACGTTGCTACACTTTGGAGCTGCGACGCCGGACGCTTCTGTGCGTCATCAGCGCCTGCACTCTATCGCGGAGTGCAGGCGCCGATGTGGAGTGCAGGCGCCGAAGCTGACAAAGTGGAGTGCAATCCATCGGGGCCTGCACTCCACTTTGTCAGCTTCCCTGGGCATCCTCTACGGGACCCAAAGGTGCAGGTGGGACTGACGTGGAAGACTGGCTTGAATACTATGAACATGTGAGCACTGATAATAAGTGGGATAAACCTGACAAGATGGGCCACGTCATCTTCTATCTCACTGGCATGGTTGAATTCTGGTGCAACAACCACAAACAGAATATCCCCACATGGAGTGTTTTGAAGACGTCCTGTTCTGAAGCATTTGGTCGCCCGGATGTCCATAAGCAGCACGCAGAACAGCACTTGCGCGTCCGCTTTTAGCAGACTGACGAAAGCTTCGCCAGCTATATTGAGGACGTCGTCGAAATTCGTCAACGTTCCAAGGACACCATGGCCGACGCTGACAAGATCAAACACATGCTGAAGGCCATGGACGATGGCGCATTCCAAATGTTCTTGGCTAAAAATCCGAGCCCAGTTTTAAAAGTCGTCAGCTTGTGTCAAAGCTACGACAAGCTGAAAACCAACGCACCTTGACTCGGCAACCTCCGCCGGGTGGCGAGTCACTATGTAGTCTCGACAGCATGCCTGACCATAAACATTGCTTCAGCAAGTACGAAACTTCATCCGTGAGGACGTCATCCCCCAACTTTCCCTAATTTCACTTCTCACGAGTCCGCCACGCTTGTACTTGCCCGCTCCACACTCCTATCTCGGGAAAGGTTGCCCAAGCTCATTGTTCTTTGTGCAACAGTAGCCGCCTCCATCCCGCCCTGTTCACTATATCCGTGTGCCACACCGCCAGTAGGTGCTCCTGTCATTTACCCACCAGCCGTGCAGCCTGTGGCTGCGGACCAGCCTGTGGCCATTCCTGCCGCCTATCTGCATGCCATGCAGCCTGTGGCGGCACTCCTCACAAATGCGGACGCTGTGCGTAGGCTTCCGCAACCACCTTACACCACGCGCTCATAGCTCGCGCAAACATCTGCTTATACTGCACCTTGGGCAGCACCAACAATCGCCAGTCCTTGGAGGACGCCTGATAACTGACCGATTTGCTACAGTTGCTTCATTCGTGCACATGTCGCCCGCTACTGCCGCCACCGAATTCAAACGTTCGGCGACTATGTCCGGTCATCGCGACCCGGCAGCCTACCCTTCACTCAATACGGGCCTGTCCTGTCACCACGCTTTGCTCCTATTCACCTCCCTAACTTCCAGTCACAATGCGTACCATCTCCCCGTCGGCAATTACCCTTACCCATGCGTCATCGGCTCAGACCCTCCGAATAGTAAAATTAACCACCGCAGTTCAAGAGGCAAGAACTGTACCATTTTTGAACTTTCCAAGCCCTCACTCTTCCCCTGCTAACGTGGTCACGGAACTATTGAAGACTATAGTACTTTTGCACTTTTGGATGCTGGCGCCACTGTTTCTGTCATAGCCGCTAAACTCTGCATTTTATTACGTAAGCTAATTACGCCACTGTCACGACTCTCACGCCACACCGCGAACGCACCGCAAGTGGTGCCTCTCGCAGCCTGCACACTAAGAGCGTTTTTCGAAGGCAATGTTTACATCATGGAGTTGATTGTCTTTTCTGTCTGACGTTATCCTCGGTTGGAAATTAATATATTGCCATGATTGACTGTGCACATGCTTCAGTGGAGTTTTCACCTTTGTGTGACGCCCCATTATTCGACACTCTTCATCAGCGGCCTAAGTTTCTCGTTTCTGAAGATACCAACAATCCGCCTGGAACTTTCGCACTTGTTCTCGTTTCATACAACGCCTACACTGAAGCTTATCTCCTTTTCATGCCTTGCGATGTCTTCACGAGACGTCGAGCTGTGCCGCAACTTTCGCAGTGATTGATATCACCATCGAAAGAAGCAATATATTCGTTTTCGATCGCCTTTCCGCACTGGTCGCTTTGCTGGCTGGAGATTGTCTCGGCTGCTTGGAAGACCTCGCGTCTTCGTCTTTTTTTGATGTACCGGATGACTACTGCGAAAAGCAAAGGCCCTGCTGGCACTCCGCGAGTCGTCCAGGAATACGTTTCCCGGCAACATTGCCGATACCCTCACTCCCACCGAACATGCCGACCTATTTGATCTTCTGCACGAGTTCCAGAATTCTGTCAACGAGTCGTAACATCAACTGGGCCGCACGTCGTGAGTCAAACGTCACGTTGACACCGGTATACGCTAGACAGTGCGTCAAGTATCATACCGCGTCTCCGTTGAAGAGCGCCGCGTCATTATTGACCTAGTCAAGGATATGCTTCGTAGAGATGTTATTTGACAGATAATACCCTCCACCACACATAAACCTCACAGACCTGAGGCTCTGACTATCAGGCTTATTCAGGTCAGGGCGTACCCTAACCCCACGCTCTTTGAGAAGTTTTATCCCGAAATACAACCAACTAATACATGCTCCTTTTGCGGTGATATAGCTAACTTGGAATATAAGCTCTGGCGGTGCCCCGCGTTACGCTGTAAGGAAGTCATCACGCCGTCCAAATGAGAGGGTGCTATTACGAGCTCCGTACTCGCCAAGAGTTATGGACAGTCCAGCGGGCGCAGAGACAGCCTTTCAAGTCCAGAGACTTGGTCTTTCTGTACCGAGGTGGGAACGGCCCGCAACGTGCTAAAGCGTTTTCCGAAGGACCAAATAAAGTTTATCCATCCATCCATCTCACAGTCGCTGGGTGGCTACTGTCGTCCTGGTGATTAAGAAAGAAGGACAAATCCGCTTTTGCGTGGACTACCATCATTTGAATAGGTTAACCCGCAAGAATGTTTATACTTTGCCGCGCATTGAGGACGCCATTTACACCCTTTACGGAGCGGAATTTTTCTCGTCGCTAGATTTGTGGTCAGGCTACTTGCAAGTCCTAATGGCTTAGGCCGATCGCCAAAAAAACTGCATTTATTGTACCTGACGGGCTATACGACTATAACGTCATGCTCTTTAGGCATTGTTACGCGTCTGCCACGTTTAAATCACCCCGCCGCGGTGGTCTAGTGGTTAAGGTACTCGGCTGTTGACCCACACGTCACAGGATCATATCCCGGCTGCGGCGGCTGCATTTTCGTTTGAGGCGAAAGTGCTGTAGGCCCGTGTGCTTAAATTTGGGTGCAAGTTAAAGAAAACCAGGTGGTAGAAATTTCCGTAGTCCTCCACTACGGTATCTCTCATAATCATATGGTGGTTTTGTGACGTTAAACCTCACAAATCAATCAATCATTGCTTTTGAATTACTTATGGATAGTACGCTACGTGGCATTAAGTGTACTATGTGGCTTGTTTACCTGGACAATGCCGTGATCTTCTCGCAAGATTTTCTAACGTACATCCCCTGACTCGGGCACGTTTTGACTTGTCTGGCCAACGCTGGCATACAGCTTAACCTAAAAAATGCGGCTTTGCTGCACGGGATATTTTCAACCTAGGCCACATAGTGTCCAAGCATGGCGTATTACCTAATCCTGCAAAACTTCGTGCAGTCGCAGAATTTCCCAAGCGGACGACTATGAAGAAACCTCGCAGTTTCCTAGGACTGTGCTCCTATTTTCGGCGCTTTGTTCGCAAGTTTACATCTATTATATCAGCGCCAATCAAGCTGCTTCGCGGAGACCTGAATATCTCCTCCTGGTCCCCTGCATGTGACGCTGCCTTCACTACTCTGTGCTGTCTGCTCACCTCCTTACTTATTTGCAACTTTCAATGACTTCAGGGGGCGCCACAAGAATACCAAAATGACTGTTGATGCGGTGTACCCATTGATGCGCGGAGCCTTCGTCACAGATGTTGTCACAGCGTGGATGCCGCTGCTTTCGGCTAGATTAACGTTCCATGGCTATAAATTCTTATGAAAGAAGCGGCTCATGCTGTATTGCTTAAAGTGGCAGCATGTGGTGTGATATTTCACTGGATTTGACGTCCGACGCGCACGTGTAGCGGCGCGTTCGGTGTCATTCCATCGCAATGCATTGCCAGATGGCCCATTTAGTGTGCGTCAAAATCGGCACATTTTTGTCATCCGCTTGATCTGGCGATCTGGGGCCGTATATCAACAACAGCAAACAGCAAGGGAGACAGGTGACGTAGAGCCGCTTGTGCTACTGGTTGTTTCTTTAGCACTTCGATCATTTTGACGGAAGATGCCAGCTTAATTTACCAGCTTTATGCCAGCGAAGATCACTTACAATTGGTTTATTACGCAAACAGCTTAATGCAATAAACTGCTGTTCCAGTGTGACACTTATTCAAAACAGCACCGGCTAACAAGCTATACGAGTGAGATCGGGAACCACAATGCTTGAGCATTTCTCAGATAAACATGTGGCACCGCAGGCCATCTCGCCCAGCCGGCTTCCTTTGCTTCGATCTTCATATTGATGTTGTGGAGAAAAGTGCTTGCGTATCTCGACGCGCGCATAAGTTCGAAAATGTCAATCACTTTGCTGAAACAGTGCGCCCTAGACAGGCTCTCGCTCAATCGCGGATGGCGGCGGCGTCTGCCCAACATGCTGTGCAACTTACACATGCAGCTCGCATGTGCCAGTTGCAACGAGCTGTTACGTGTTTTTACTTGCGAAAGCATAGTTGTATTTAGGATATTATTGTAAACTCTCCCAGCCACCAAAAAGAAATAAAATAAGGCACTTGCCAGTTGTGTTTTAGGATTACCTACCAAGGTAGCACAACACGCTAAGTTCAGTGCTGCTAAGTTTGGTGGCACGGGCTCGATGACACAAGCTCGAAAGAGTAACCACGTTTTAAGATTCACGAGGACTTTAAAGACCCCACGTGGTCGAAATTCATCCCGAATTTCTTACTACAACGTCTCATCACTCATCATGTCATGGTTTTTGTAAATAGAAGTTAAGCAATACTTTTGCGTCCCAGAAGTGAGCCGACGTCAAGTGCACGCCGGGAACCACATTGTTATTTTGACAAGTTTAAATATGCTCAGTTTGATAGCCCATGACTTTCTCTGTCGCCAGCAGAAAAAAAAAAAACTAGCTCACGACGCCTTTCACGGTGCAGTTAGAGCATTGCAGCCCGCAGCACATGTGATTGTTTTTGTATAATTTGCCCGGTCAAAGTGGAGATGTGATGGCAAAAATGATTACAGGACAGTAAGGTATTCAGGACAAACTCCAAGTGGGATATTGCAAACGTGGACTCTTCTCGTGATGACAGCAATAAAAAAATAAAACAATGAGAGGACGTATTAGAATTATTCTGGATTTATCAATAATTAAAGACGAAAAGCAAATGTTCCTTCTGCCTCCTAACACATTCCACAAAAACAAAATAAATCAATAATAATATGAAATGATTGTCAATGCTCAGGTACTGTCAAACTGAAACGGATAAAATGAATGTAAAAGAAAAACATATGTAAAAAAACAATTCATGGAAGAAAAAAGAACGAAAAAAAGGGAGGGGGGAGAAGTTTTGTTTGTTTGTTTGTTTTCTTTGATAAATGGCACGTACCCACTTTGGGGGATTGGCCAAGAATGCGACTTTAAGGCTGGTAAATGCTACTTTAGGTAAGGTATGTGATTAAAAAGCAAAAATAATAAATAAATTGTAACAATTTGTAAATTGTTACACTTTACAACTACTTGTATTATGTTTTTGAGCTTGTATTTCAGACTGTCGTAGTAACATGATGGGAACAATTTAGAAAGCTTAGTCACCTTTTAACTTATCTAAATGATTAATCTTAAATACCAGAATAAAATGGTGCTCGTTTAGTAGTTATAATGAAACTAAACACGGCATAAAAGGCATTCCTGTGGCAGTATCCTGAGGCACCGAAGCTAAAAAACGTTTTCCTCCGACAAGGTCAAACCTATTTTTGCGAAAGGAGTACTTAGAATTCGAATTCTAATACCAGAATATTTTGAACATGACAAAAAGTAATGTGCGATATCTTCCAGTTTTCTGCAGAATTGGCAGAGGGGTGATATTGGCAGACCATCCCTGTACAAGTAAAATTTATTGCGGAGACATCACACCAAAATCTGGTGATCGTCACTTCTGATTGCCGAGATTGGCTTCACTGTGATTTCCATGGATATTTTAGGTGAATACATTCCGTCCACGTGGTTATTGCTTCCATCCTATATGCGTGAATAACTGATCTTCTATACCTGATTGCGGTGCATTATTCTGCCACCTGGAGAACCTGAACTATTGGGAGATCAAGTGATTAGTGGGCTAAAGCGTCTGCCATTTCCTTCAAGGTTAACCCACAGTGACGTGAGACCCATACTTATTTCAGGTACTTCATCTGAGGCGCAACTAATGATCGTAATGTCATGATGGCACGAGAGGTATGAGAAGCTGTAAGAGCTGTGTATACTGAGAGCGAATCAGTAAATTTTACTGCCCTGTTCTCATCTACCGGAAGTTTTTGCAGTGCCATAATGACTACCATGAGCTCCGCTTCAAAACCTGGAGTGTAATCTGATAGCCTCACGGCAATTAACGAGCCGAGTGATTTAGAGACTATTCCTACGCCTGCCCTCTCTTCATTGATGGAAGCATCTGTAGCGATTATTTTACGTGCCTGTTTATGCACTAAGAAATCTGATAACCTGTTTCTAAGAATTTTAGAAGCAGAAAGAAAAGAAGAAAGAAAAAGAAAAAAAGTAGAAAGAAAAGTAAAAAGAGAAGCTACAGAGAACTTGAAATGCCCGAAAATTTCACTTTACGAAAGAAAAAAAAAGACAACAGAGTGAGTACGGAGAAAGAAAAGAAAGGAAAAAAAAACAAAAATCGAGAAAAAAAACAGAGAACAAGAAAGTTCTATGCTCTACCATTGAGCTAAAACGGCGGCTAACAAGAAAAATCTAGCGAAAATTGTAAAACATTGTAAACATTGCACTTAGAAAAGATAAAACTCTAGCCATCGAGGAACGTCTGTCACAATTCAAAATTTTCTTCCTCAGAATTAGCAAAATGCAACTATAGCTCTGATGTTTAAGAAGTTTATGAATCACTAATATCGTAAGCAACTCACATTCTGTGGCATTGAAAATTATTTAACTATCGGTATACATGAAAAAATGAAACAAAATAAAAAATGACTGCAACTCTTCGTACCTACTCCGCATCTGCTACTAGAATAAATATAATAAAACCAATATGTTAACCAACTTGACACTAACAGGACGAGGGAGGGGGGAAGTACTCAAAAGCCTTTAGTTTTACTCAGCATTCATTTAGGAAGAAAAGTTTAAAACTCCTACTTTATGAATAGACAGGAAAGCAAGATCTCTAAGACAGTCCCATTAAGCTGCGCATCGCAAGATTCGTCCCTGAAGAATAACTTGGTCAAATATATTAGCAGCAAGATCAACATTGTACACCAAACAAAGAGTTTTTTTTTCTCCGGTTCGACTGGAGGCAGAGTCCGCTTCTCCTACACATCCTTCCTCCTCAAAATTTCACTTGGCTCTGCCCTGTTCATTTTTTTCTAAGTGGCAATGCCTGCTATAGGTTTATGATGTGGGCCGAGGATTCGTTTTTCTCACCTCACAATAAAGAATGTATTATTTGCCTATTATTGAAACTGAAAGGTTTCACAACCTTACATAAACAAAATCTATCATACTTCAGTTCTCGCACGCGCAAGAAGTTGTGCGACAGAATGACGACGAACAACGCCTGGCACATTGTCGGCAGGCAAGTTTTTGTACTATCACCGCATCACGGCATTCGCCGGTTGCAGCATGGTGGCGCCACCGTTGCGGAAAGTAGCGAATTCTTCGCCACTTCAACCCGACGGTCCCTACCAAAGTGAAGACCCACGGGCTAGGTGCTGTCCTCTCTCGACGAAAGCCCGACTATTCAGAATACGTCGTAGCCTACACTAGCTGCACTGTGACGAAAGCCGTCGCTAATTACAGCGTCACAAAAAAAGAGTGTCTGGCTCTGGTGTGGACGCTTGGAAAGTTCCGGCTGTATTCACACGCTCACCCGTTCAATCAAGTAACCGATCATCACACGTTCAAAGACCCTTCTGGACACCTTGCGCGATGGACACTCCGCATCCACGAGTACGACATTCGCGTCGTATACCGCTGTGAACGCAATCACTCTGACGCTGACGCCCTCTCCCGCTCACATTTACCACAAGATCCGGTGTGCGGAAACACTTACGTCCAGCCTTTGTCATCTCTCGATCTCGACTCCATTGCCACCGAAGAACGTCGTGACCCGTGGATCGCATCTCTTCTTCGATATCTATCCGGCACATTCAACCTTCTGGTATATTAAGTCCTCCGACGTCAAGCTTTCCCTTCTGCCATCCTCGATCAATTACTTCATCGCCGCATCTACGCTGCCGATGGCCGCCGTTGGCTGCTGGCCATTCTACGTATGTTCACGACGATCTACAATGTGGCTACGCCGGGGTCTTCAAAACATGTGAACGCCTTGGCCATCGATATTATTGGCGCGGCATGTACAATTCGGCACGCTAATTCGAGCAATGCAGTACTGACTGCCAGTGACGCAAATGAACACCTTAACCTGCAACGGGCGCATTTTAGCCGCTTCCATGCACTGCCAAGCCATTTGAACGCATGGGCGTTGAGCTTTATGCGGCCCTCTTCCATTGACCCCATATGGCAGTTTGTGGATTACAGTTGCTGTCGACTACCTGACACGCTACGTCAAACCGCTGTTTCGCCGAGCGCTATCACTCGGGATGTCACCTCTTTCATGATGCGTAGAAAACAACAAATACCTTATAAATTCTGGGACTGCTAACCCTTACGTTGTGTGCGATCCTGAAGCAGGGGTATATATAGCCTTCAAGTTGTTGGTACAGTATAAATGTGTTATGTCCAAGTCTTGAAGATTAACTTGTGCATGCGTTTGCATGCGTGTTCTCATGATCCGTTCATATGAGTTCTCATACACATATGAGCATATAATCATCTGAGTATAATAACTCATGCGAGCGTATCATATGCTCACATGAGTCCATACGAGCATTGCATAAGAGATTCACGTATGCATGATCATACGTGAATCTGATTTGCTCATATGATCTTCTAGTCAATACTTTATAAGCATATTGCTGTGATGCGCATTTACCACAGTATAGTTCCATGACCTAGTTAGAAGCCTTTATGTATTCACGAGGGCCGTGTCAATTAGCTCTTTATCCTATAATTTTGTAGTAGAATGATTTCGATATAGCGACGCGCATGAACATTTCACAAAATAGACGTTAATTTTTATTTGCAAGGGTTACTAACAATTTGGTAATCGACTAACCACTCGAGTCAGCTCTATTCGCTTACTAACTAGGTAGTAATTTTCACTAACCTGCATTTCACTACTTTCCCGTACTAAGAGGCTAGTGCTTTATGTGACAAGTGAATGGCTAGTATTTAGTAAGTGAATATGCCGACATTCATTTTTAAGAGTGTGGCATCGGATCATAGAAATTGGGACCATGTTCTCCCTTATGTAACATTCGCATCGCATTTTTAGCGCAGCTCAATAAACACATGGGTCTTTCGAATTACGTATCTATGTATATTATAGTAAAAGAACACACTACCTAATACTTACGTATTCATGTAGTGCCTCAGATAAGTGTATTGTTTTCTTTTTCATCAATAATGTTCAGAAGTATAAACGCAGTCACCAGTTCAAGATGGCTCGGCGTTCGCAAAGTGCTGACAAGCCTGGTGGCTAATTCGTGTGACAGACAGACAGACCGAAATGTCTGCGTTCAAGTATCCCAAGAAAGACTATCATCTTTAAAGATAGCAAACTATGTGAGCACTGCTGAACAGTGAATGCCCACTCCTACGGGGTTATACAAGCACACGTCATAAAGATAATTTTCACTGTAATGTTAATACATGCGAAGTTTTTTTTTCTTTGCTGATAAGACGCGAGCCTTACACAGCACCAGCCTTACGTGATACAGCTTTAGGGAAGCGCTCATTATGGTTTGGCGTTGAATGGTAAATCAAAAAATTGATAGTTTAGATGCGAAATTCATTACGGGTTGTAACCCTGCTCATTCTGTGACTCAAGTAGTTAACAATTTGCAACTTTGGTAAGATCATGACCTATTTTCTTTGGATTGTTGCTACTTTGCTGTACATCCTATCGGTTTCTATGTGGTGTATGTTATATATGCACATTCTTTTTATATTACCAAGTTATGGGCAAGGCAAAACTTAGTTACTCTATTACCAAGTTATGGGCAAGGCAAAACTTAGTTACTCAAAGCAAAAATTGGCCCTGTATCTGCATGTTTCACTGCAAATGTCGTCGAAAATATCGCGTCTGGAGATACTGAACAAAACGTTTATTTGATATTCTGCGCAAGAAATTGTAGGCGCTGCGTTAGAGTGTCTCGATCCGTACAGCGAAGGCAAACGAGTGCATCGAGGCACGTTAGACACCAGCGCTATCTGGCAGTTATCTTGGAAAACTAAGGATGGCGTGCGTGCATGTCTTAGTGGCGATAAAGTGTAGAGCGCAAAGCGACGGGCAGGTGCCACTACCGCGTCGTATTACTAAAGCCTTGGAATCATTTGCACTTTTCTTCATAACATTGCATTGTGAGCACAGCGTGGTAAACGATATGGTCCTTAGAATTACTTATGTATGCTTTCTCTAGCATAAAGCCACACATACAGAATAATGGCATGTTGTTGTGGTGCCTCAGTCATGTGCAATATTTGCTTTTTAATTGACAATCACACAAGTACGAATGCTGAAGCTGGAGCAATATTGGTGGGTGCTGTCAATGAGATTTGCCATTTTGGGTTTCGTATCGGTAACTTGGAGGACGCAAGAGCTTTGTGATCGCGGGTCGGACGGGATAGCGATATCGGCGTTCTGCGCATCACCTTCCCATTGCTAGCTTGGCTTCGGCTTTCGGTGCATTCATCAGCGTGCCATAAGAAAACGAATGACTGTTCACGTAATTTTGAAATTCTCAAGCTATCCTCAAATTCGTGCTGCAAGTGCAGTTGCTCAAGTTACCCTCAGCAATTCCAAAAGGACTTGTTTTTGGGCTAATCGGTGCATACTTGGTGCAGAAGACTGAGGCGCAAAAAACATAACGTGAAGCAGGAAGAGCAGGAGAGAAGACAGAACAGCGCCAACTACCAACTGTTTAATGACTGTCTAGGAAACGCCCTGCACTAGTGCGTTTCCTAGACGGTCATTAAACAGTTGGTAGTGGGCGCTGTTCTGTCTTCTCTCCTGCTCTTCCTGCTTCATGTTATGTTTTTGCGCCTCAGTCTTCTGCACTTCCCCTGAGCAGCATCTTAAAATACAAAAAAACGAGTGTAAATTTTTTCTTTGCGTTTCTCGTCTTTCTTGCGCACTTCGTGACGCAGACAGTGATTCCTATAGGCCTGCGCAAGGTTGCCTTTTATGGAGTCAAATGTTCGTCGTGTTGCCCCCTCCATATTAGGTCAATGTATGCGCTGACCTTGCGTTCTGCTCTGACTCCCCCTCCGTATATTAAAAAAAAACTATGGTGCTGGTTTGTCGCTACAGACGCTGTTTGTGATCAAGTTGACTTATTTACATCACTCGTGTTGACGCTGATGGTTTCTTCTCGAATGCGATGATTGCTCTAGGGTTTTAGCTTTAACAACTACTTGCTCGGCTATGTACCTTATGGGGAACATCTCTGCAAGCTATTCCTCGCTGCTCTCATTGGCTTCCTCGTAGCGCTGGGAGGTAGGTGGGCAAAATCTGAAGCCCCTTATTATTCACAGATGGCGTATTTTTTAAGAAGAGTTGAACACGCTTATGGTCATGGTGTGTTTATGCGGGAGACCACTGTATTCCCACAACTATAAAGGTAAATGTTTCCGAGGAACCTGCGTTATGCAAGCTTCTTTCTCCATCTATTGCGCCGCTATAATGTGACCTGTCGATTTGTTCGCAGTCCTGCATAGCGCAGCAGGAGCGTGAGGCCCAGCGCAGACAACTTGTACAATCAAATCCAGGCAGAAGTGGGCTCCCAGGCACTTCCGGTACTCTCACAGTTAGCGACATCGAAAGCACAGTTACTCCGACTCTTCTAGACGCTGCAGTGGAACCTCAGGCTGAAGCACGTCCATCGACGTCACATCGCCGGCTGGAGACGGTTGGTAAAGAAACCGGAATCGCGGCTCCTCAACAAAGCGTCGTGGAACATTCGCTTCGTCCTCAAGACACCCACGGTATGTGTTAACAGACTTGTGGCACAGTTTAGAGCTGTATATGACCAGGAAGTAGTGCAGGCATAGGTCGGCAAAACTTGTGGAGCTGACTGAAACTCACTCATGTAATATATTTTGAGCTTTGAACTCACTCGGACTCAGACTCACAAACATTTTCCGGAGTCGCACTCACTCGGCCTCACATTCCCAAAAATTTTCTTCAGCCGAACTCACTGGGACTTAAACTCACCAAAACCTTACTTACCTGGACTCACTCAGACTCAGACTCACGGCTTGATCCGAGTCTGAGTGAGTGCGAGAGAGTCACCTCTTGAGTTCGTCTGCCTAGAAATAGCTTCTACCATGGTGTAAATGCTTTTTAACACATATATTTCACGTAATTGGTGCTTTCTTAGTGCAATTTGTAATAGTATTTTCCAAAACGAGTTTTGAGAGCTTCCAAACCAGTGAACTCGTTTTTCTTGGAAGAGATGATAGCATAAAATAATAATCGGAAATTCACCTGGAAGAGTTCGTGAGAAAAAACCAAGACACTCCCCTACATAATTCACGTCCCCTACTAATAATTATTGAATTGGTGTGCGAACCACACTGCTCTGAAAACCTGTGAGTAGACGTGAATATAGACGTGAATCCAGGTAAGGATGATAATAACGCTGAAGATGACTAGATAAGACCTTATGTCGGCAAAAGAAAGTGGAACACACTTAGCCTCACCGCAGAAATATAATTTGCGCTTTCGACTGACTCGAACTCACACTCCCCAAAATGTTTCTCAGCCAAACTCACTCAGACTCACACTCACGAGAATTTTCTTCACCCAGACTCGCTCGGTCTCACTTTCACGAAAATATTACTCACCCGAAACTCAGACTCAGACTCACGGCTCGACCCGAGTTTGAGTGAATCCGAGTGAATCGACTCATTAGTGATTTCACCAACCTATGAGTGCAGGAGACGACAGAACAACCTTGTTGCCCTGTGGCAACCGGTGTGAGACAACCTAGAGCTTACCACTTTCTTGAGAGATTATAAGATCACATGGAATTGATCGGACGAAAAGTTGTCTGTACGTGTCAATTACAGTGGAGACTTGTTAGCGTGCCATAAATAAAACAACAACAAAAAAACTCGGATGGCGTACTTTTGTAGCTCTGCGCACATTTCAATAACTATTTTTAATAGTTGTGGTTTTACGTCCTAAAAGTACGATACAGTTGCGAGGGACGTGAGGTGCTTCGAAAATTTCAACTATCTGCTGGTATTTAACGTGCACTGACATCATACATTACTCGGACTTGTAGCATTTCGCCTCAACCATGTTACGACTGACGGGACCGCAATCGAACTCGTCACCTTTAGGTCAGCAGCCGAGCACTGTAACCGCCTCACCAACGCGGCGGGAAGTAGTCATGACTACTCCCAAATGGCAGAGCAGTTGAAATGTGACAGCATTCATCCACTGATAACGCATGACAGTCACTACTCCCTACTGTCCCATGCTCACAAAACATGACAGTGAAGCCAACCATAGCGGAAATTCTCATATGACACCTATGCCACGTATCCACTTATCAAGTATGAATACACATGACCCATATATCTTCTCGCATGACCAGACGGGGTTATTGGGACCGTCTCATAAGAATTATTTTGATAGGCAACGAAAGCACAGGAGAAAAAACTTTCTTGTGAAATCTCCTGGATGGGATGGGCAGCGTCACTTGTTACGCTTATTAAACATGTATTTGATTTTCAGATTGACTGATATGTGGGGTTTAACGTCCCGAAACCACCATAGGATTATGAGAGACGCCATAGTGGAGGGCTCCGGAAATTTCGACTACATGAGGCTTTTTAACGTGCACCTAAATCTGAGCGCGTCGGCATACAGCCTTTTCGCCTCCATCGAAAATTCAGCCGCCGCAGCCGGGATTCGATACCGTGACCTGCGGGTCAGCAGCCGAGTACCTTAGCCACTAGACCATCACGGTGGGGTTAAAATATTTTCAGATAAGCTACCTAACACTGGACAGTTCGTCTGCTGGAAGCGCATTTTGAGAAGATTCCACGAAAATTGCCACGCCTCTGGGAACGTTATCAGACGCAGAGCATAAGACATAGATGCAGGGTTGCTCGTGGAGCACATTGAGTGTAAAAAAAGAAAATAAATAAGTCGGCAGATTCCACTCTCCATGGGAATCGAGGTTATGTGAAGCACACGGATAGAAGTTGGCAGTGTTGTAATTTTTATTCAGCGAAACCGTGCGAACCGGCATTAAAGTTATGTACAAATGCACCCACAGACATAAGTTAAACAACCGCATATGTTATATATAAGCAGTTGTATACAGTTGCATAACGTTGCCAACAGCAACATGAATAATATCAACACCAGAAGCGATTAGCTGGTATGAAGCTCTGGTGCTCACGAGGATGGTAGCCCTATACGCTGCTACATAAACTAACTCCAGCGCATGACGCCTAACTACAACTGGCGTGAGCCAGACGTGACAGCTGTATCACAGGAGTATATACATGATGTTCTTAAAAATGGATAGGCAGATTGGCGTTTCACGAACATTGCGGTTTATTTGAAAAATAGATCCGAGACCTTTCATGGCTCTATGGCAGAATACTTAATTTCCAGAAAGAATACTGAGATTTGATTACTGCTTTTACCCTGAAATTTATAATTTGCATTCGCTGGCTAAAGGCTGCCAAAGTCAGCGTTTTTCTACTGCTAACGCGTTAAAATTGCTCATGCTTGTTCTCGCCGTTCTTGGATAGATATAAACTGTCAGTCAACTTGGCACATACCCACCTGCGAGTATGTGCCGTATATGGCGTCTGGCAGAAAGGGTTTAATGATGCACGCGACGTGATATTAACGTTATTGATCTCATGAGCAGTGACTCATATTCACCAAAGCATCTTTGCATCCCATACTAATTTTAGTTTTCATCTTGTTAAGGGGGTGATTACGAGAGCACACAGACGAAAGCGGCTAGATAGATCGATAGATAAATAGACAGACAGATAGATAGATAGATAGATAGATAGATAGATAGATAGATAGATAGATAGATAGATAGATAGATAGATAAAAATTGGTAGATCCCACGTACAGTGGAAAAAAACTATATGCGAAGCACGAATAAAAAAGGTTGAATTGTCACATTAAAATAAGCACAAGATTTTGAGGCGGATGTAAATGATGCCGTACATTATTTCCATATCATGATTATCATGTTTGCGCCTGGCATATGAGCTCAGTTGTCCATTCACGTGACGTAATACCAAATTTAGTATATGTGATGCTAGCGAAATGGCCGCTTGCGCGCTATGAGCGTAGCATTTAGTCATGTTTTACGCGACACGGAAGCCATGATTATCATGTTTGGACGTTTCATTTATCTTTGTCGTCTATACAGGTCCCGTGATACCCAATTCAATATACCCGAAGCCAGCGGAACAGCTGCGAGCGCGCTATGAGCGCGGTATGTAGTCATGTTCTTACATGACACGCATATCATGGTTATCATATTTGCACCAGTCATATACCTTCGCCATCCAGTCACTTCCCGTAACGCCAAATTTGATATACGTGAAGCTAGCGGAATTGCTGCGAGTGCTCTAGGAGCGTACCATTTAGTCATGGTTTACGTGACACGAATGTCATGATTATTATGTTCGGACGTGTTGTGTACTTTCGTAATCCGTTCGCGTCCCGTAATACGAAATATGGTATATGTGAAGCTAGGGAAACGGCCACGAGCGCATCATGAGCATTGCATGTAGTCATGTTCTTACATATGACGCTTGTAATGATTATCATGTTTGTACCAATCACCTACCTTCGTCACCCACGCAAGTCCTGTATTATTACCACATTAGGCGTACGTGAAGCCAGCAAAATGACCACGAGTGCATCATGAGCATGGCATGTAGTCATGTTTTACATGGAACGCATGTCATGATTATCATGTTTGCACGAGTAATATACCTTCATCATCCATTCACATCACGTAATGCCAACATTGGTGTAAGTGAAGCAAGAGAAACGACGAAACGACCACGAGCGCATCATGAGCGTGGCATGTAGTCATGTTCTCACATAACACAGATGTCTTGATTTGCACGTGAGGGCCGGTAACTTATGTTCGTCATGTATACTCTTGTCATACCATACAAGTTTTGCAATATGTAATGTGAACGGAACCACCACAGAAGAAGAAAGCCCATGACATGTAAATCAAGACATTCATGACATACATGTCATGATGTTCATATTATGACTAGTCACTTATGCTCGCCATATATTCACGTTATGCCACGCCAATTTTGATATAGATCCCGTAATTCAAACGGCCAGGAGAGCTAAAAGTCGGATGCCCCGCCGCGGTGGTCTAGTGGCTAAGGTACTCGGCTGCTGACCCGCAGGTCGCGGGCTCGAATCCCGGCTGCGGCGGCTGCATTTCCGATGGAGGCGGAAATGGTGTAGGCCCGTGTGCTCAGATTTGGGTGCACGTTAAAGAACCCCAGGTGGTCGAAATTTCCGGAGCCCTCCACTCGGCGTCTCTCATAATCACATGGTGGTTTTGGGACGTTAAACCCCACATATCAATCAAATCAAAAGTCGGATCGGCTTGATAGATAGATAGATAGATAGATAGATAGATAGATAGATAGATAGATAGATAGAGCAACAGCGGAAAATTAGAAAATATAATGTATACTAATATTACTTTTATGGATTGTACGTCCCTAAAGTGTGGTATTAGATTGAAATCTAAGCTCGAATAGTTAACTGGCTGGAAGTGCAAGACAGACTTGCACCTTCTGCTCTTAGTGTGCCAGGTTGTAGTATCATATAAACACGTTTTGGCGCTCCCACGAGTGGTAAAGGCGGTCATCTTACAGTCCGAATTTCCTTTTTTTTTTAGAGGGATGACGAACAGAGAAGAGAAAAAGAAGGTATCATTGCGTGCGTGCGCACGCATGTGTGTGCGTACGTCTGACGTGTGTGTGTATGTTCAGGTGCGCTTGCGTGTGTGTGTGTGTACGTGTGTGTGTGTGTGTGTGTGTGAGAGAGAGAGAGAGAGAGAGAGAGAGAGAGAGAGAGTTTGTGGGAGTGCACATGCATCTAGATTGCTGGGAGTGTCATGGAACACGGTGGCACATTTTGAGGTGCTCTGCACAATTACTGTTTTAGACCCGAAACTTTGCCCTTGTCAACCTTCCAGATGACTCTAGGCAGTCTTTGGCTCCTGTCGACAATGCGCCGCAGTCGACGCTGTCTCTGCTCTCAGCGCATCGCCCGTTGCCGGCATCGTTCTCCGCCTATCCCACGACAAGCAGCACTCCGACTTCCTCGGAGAGGGCATCACGAAGTGGCAACACAAACTCCGGGCAGCCGCCGAGCTCCCCGAGCTGCAAGTCGTCGTTAAGGTCCGAGCCGCTCTCCGATGAACAGGGTGCCCTGCGCAGCTGGCTGCTACCGCACAGGCCGTCGTTAGTCACCGCTGGCCAGAAAGGCCCTGCAAAGAAGGTGGGTGCACGCTTGTAGTAGCAATGACTTTATGCTTACTGCCATTGGCGCAACCATCGTACATGGCCTATTTCCTACATGATTGTGGCAGTCGATCATTGAGGCCCAATATGCTGCCTTGAAACGGGACTAGTTGCTCATGCGAGCAAGCTTTTTAAGCGAAGGTTCCTATGAGTTACAGGTATATGTGGTAGTGTCCTCATGCGCGCAAAAAACACAATAAACAAAAACAGCAATTTCCGGAAACAGAAACGCCGCACTCGAAGGTGCATAGGCCACATGCGTCATGCGCATCTACAAGCACCGTTTTTCAGCAAATTATTTGATTCTGTCTCGATGGAGGCATCTTCAGAAATTAGCCGTAGGTGATGTGGTAATCTGATCTTTTATAGAGGTCATGTGCTATTTTATAGAGGTCATGTACCGCCAACTTTGTCTTGCATGGATATAAGCACACGACCTAACGTTCGCGCACCAGCGCCTCAATAGGCTCGATGCCGTAGGCACGCATTCACACAACATCGACAACCAATCATATGCATTTCTCTTCGACCGGGTATAGAAAGACAAAAACAAAAAAAACAATGAACACAAAACAGATTGAAAGAGGGAAACAAGGGAATAAAGCAGGATGAAACAAAGAAAACATCATGAATCATCTCCCCGAAGGGAACCATAATGATAAGCGAAGCAACAGCGGTGTGTGCGCTATTGACCCGGCTGGAACGGGCGTCGACGCGGGTGCTGAAAGAACTGTTTCAAGTGAAACGCAAAGACACACGAGGTGGGTTGGGTTTCGTGTAAAATTCGTCGCAGAAAAATTAGTCGAAAGGGTTGAGAGTTTTAGTGCTGTCTACCCAAGCGACTTGCGTACCCATGACTTTGGGGCGGCGCTATTGCGCATGCGCGATACCTCAAGCACATGCGTCGCTAGATCGCTGGGGCCGTGCGTTCACGCGGCCATAAACAACGCTGCCACCACTGGCCTCCTAGCGGAGATAAGCTGCCCTGGCACACATGCTGCCGCTCATGTTACCCGTGATGTCACTCACCTTCACCATAAATCACCATACTTACATAAAGAGCTTACACTCCCGTAGGGCCCTGCGGCCCAGCTACTGCGCTGCTTTCAGCGCCACGAGTGACTGGCCAGACCCGATAATATCTTCAGCATGAATATAATAACAAACTATTTTCTTTCGATGCTGGGGTTCTAACCCGTACTTTTAGAACACTGTAGCACAAAGGCGCCAAATCTCAGACAGCATAAATTGGCCGCCTTCCAAGATGCCGCCTCCAGCGAAGCAGTGCAGCGCAAGGTTTTACTTCACGCACGAGGTTGACATTTTTCTGTTACGTGAGGTGCTGGCCGTGGATCCTTTTGGAGATGGCTTCAGAGGGGCCGCCATCGCTCGCAACTTATCGGCGGTGTTGCTGAGAAACGTGGTTGCCCAGAGCCTTCGGGACCACCTCGATTTGTTGCTCGCGCAGTTCGCCGCTGCAGCGCCGACAACGCAACGGTCGCACGAACTCTCGCGGGAACAGACAACACTGATAACTAAATGTCTTATTTGTGTAAGTCGTTTACACAGAATTACACGTTGTCTAGTGGCTAAGGTACTCGGCTGCTGACCCGCAGGGCGCGGGTTCGAATCCCGGCTGCGGCGGCTGCATTTCCGATGGAGGCGGAAATGTTGTAGGCCCGTGTACTCAGATTTGGGTGCACGTTAAAGAACCCCAGGTGGTCTAAATTTCCGGAGCCCTCCACTACGGCGTCTCTTATAATCATATAGTGGTTTTGGGACGTTAAACCCCACATATCAATCATCAGAATTACACGTTACGCCATAGTTCTTTTGTCGCGCTTGTCGGACTACGACAGGCCGTCTGGATAGCTTGGCATCGGCAGTACCGGATTCAGTCGCAACTGCGGCACATGCAAAAATTGTTTCGGGTTGATAACAGTAAGATTATTTAAAAATTATTTATTGTTAGTAATTCACTTCATATCATCATGTACGTTTAATTCAACGTTTTATATTGTAAAATAATTAGAAAATGCTTACGTGACAAGACGCTATGGCGCTGCGAGCGCTTGTGTCTTTCGTGCGGCTCACGTTTGCATGTGCCCCGCTAAAAGGCATTCTCGGTGGGTGGGGGTTCGGTACGCAACGCCGCGCGCCCCCAAGCCCGTGGCGCCCCAAGAGCTTACGCCCCCAGCAGTAAAATTGGATTGGATAAACTTTTATTTGGTCCTCCAAAACACAGATCACTGTGTTGCGGGCAGCTCCCACGTGGGGACTGAGATGCCAAGCTCCTCAGCCGCCTCGTGGGCTTGGTGGACAGCCCTGAGCTGATCTGCCAAGGATGAGCTGCGGATTGCCGCCTCCCATCTGGCAGAGGTGATGTGCGATAAATGAGCGAATTTGGTGCACTGCCAGACCATGTGTTCTAATGAAGCTATTTCCCCACAATGTGGACAAAGATTACTTGGATATAGGTCAGGGTACATGATGTGTAACATTTTCAAAGTAGGGTACATCCGCGTTTGCAAAAGCCTTAATGTAAGTGCTTGGGGCCGGGTTAGATTTTTGTGAGGTGGAGGAAAAATCCTTTTAGACAGGTAGAAATGTTTAGTGAGCTCGTTATATGTTGTAAGAATTTCCCGGTTATCCCCTTCACCGCTAGAACGCATCCCCGGGGAGGCGCGGTTGGAGAGTAAAACTCTCTAGTGTTTTCACTCGACGTGTGATCAAACGTTGCGGGTGGTGCAGAGGGTAAAGCGAGGAAAAACATAAGTTGTGAGCGGGCGGAGGAGCAACACCACCTAGGTGTGTTAGGAAGAGCCGGCAGCTGCTGTGGGTGAGAGAGAGTGACGTCAACGCGCAGCTACAACTTGACGTACTTGGCATTCTTCCAACAGCGACGCGGGGAACGCGGTGCGGCGCGTTGCCTCGGAGACATAAACGGACAGCGTTACATAGGCTAGTCAAAGAGCTGCTTCGCATCTAAAAAAAGAAACAAAGAAAGACAGACACGACCACTGCAAGCTTCGCATGTGCGTTTTCCCAATAAGAAAAAGGATCCTCCATGTTGTGCTATAACATTTCTTCTATTGAACTGTTCCATGTCCTTGATAATTTTTCTGTTGTCGACAAAAATAAATATGCTGGAAAGCGCGTAAGATCGATATTAGAGTCGCGTTTTAATGTATATGTGATCGTCCTTACGTTGGGCTGCTCTAGGTGGTGGCCATTGCTGGACATTAAAGACGCCCTGCCGATTCAGCCCGAAAATAGTGCTCCGGGGGCAGACGCTACCTATATTCAAAGTGAACACTGTCATGAGCTCGATGAGCGCTAAAGAAAAATGAATTTGCACGTGACTTGCTGATAACAAAAAGCGCTTAACAGTCACCTGGACGCGCCACCCCTCGTAGTGCAATCCGATCCGCGCGCCAGGAGGGCGGGCGCGCTTGGCTCTCCGTCGTTTACACTACGCGGCGCACGGGTGTTACAGTTGGCGAAAAGACACTGGCACAAAGGCACAAAGACACTGTGGCCGGATCGGATGATGGTTGCTGGAACTCTCAATGTCTCTGCTTGATCATAGTTCACTTTGGGCATTGTATTATTGTTGTCGTTCACAGTGAGTCAAGTCGTTGAAATGGAGCTGTGAAATAGTGGACAGCTTGCGGTCCCGCGGCTGGTGACGGCTCGAAACCTTCATCGTCTGAGTCGAAGAGTGACGTCAAGGGAAGATGTCGCGCTTTCTTCTGTGATTTCGGCAATTGGGTGAGAATCTTCCTGTTGCGAGGCAGGTTTCCACGCTATGTTTGAACCAAGTAGAAGCGGGGAGTGTCTGCTTGTTGAGTTAACTCCACCTCGCAGTTGAGGTCGCAGACCCAGGTGCGGTTGTGTGTAGAGAGAGCTGGTAGCTCTTTCGCTTCAGCACGATGGCTGAAATTTTGCCTCAGTCATTGTTTTGCTTCGAGGTCTCTTATCCTTGCTTGTTATCAATATTTCCGGAAACCAATAGGGTGGGCAATGCAGGAACTCGAGAATGTAGCGGGCGTCCCATGAGCAATTGATCCTCACTGGAGCCTGTCAGCCTCGGGGTGTTACTGTAAGCCAGTTGAGCGGGATACGGACCTTCTGATTTCGTGAGCACGTGTTTAATTGTTTGAAGGGCGCGTGTCATATTGCCGCTGACCTATGGATGAATAGGGCTGCTCGTAGTGTGTTTGAAGCCATAGCTTATGGGAAATTATCCCGGCTGCGGCGGCTGCATTTCCGATGGCGGCGGAAATGTTGTAGGCCCGTGTGCTCAGATTTGGGTGCACGTTAAAGAACCCCAGGTGTTCGAAATTTCCGGAGCCCTCCACTACGGCGTCTCTCATAATCATGTGGTGGTTTTGGGACGTTAAACCCCACATATCAATCATTTTGCGAAATTGGCGAATGCCGAGCTTGAGAACTGCGGGCCGTTTTCTAATATTATTGTCGATTGAAAATGCTTTTGCATCATGAGATAAAGTGCTTTTGTGGTGGCTAAAGACGGCTTCTGTTGAGGTGGAAGCCAGTAGTGCAACCTCGGGGTACTGTTAGCGATAGTCCACAGAAATCAGATAGTCCACAGAAACCTCGCCGCTAGAATAAATCGATCCCTAACAATTTCCATGGGAGCTCTGCTGTAGGGGTCACCAGAAGCGGTTCGACTGTTCGCAGTAGGTCCGTAGCACAATTATTACAGTTGAAAACCATTCACTGCCTATCCGATATAATTACAGGTCATCACACAGACTGCTTTGCCCTTGCTCTAAGGCTTTCGATGTCTCGTTGACCCTCATGTAGGTGGATGAGATTTTTCCTTCTTAAAGATTGAGAAATCACCAGGCGCGCTTCGTACAGCAGATACATTATATACAGGCTTATTTGGACAGGTTTATTTTGTGCATGCCAGGAAACCAGAATTTCGGGGTACCAGAAGGGTACAAGAATTAAGGATAACGCCAACAACTAATTAATTCGTAATAAACGAGACGTCAAGGACTTGAAAAATTACAGGTCGATCAGCTTACTGTCCAATCTCTACAAAAAATTTACAAAAATTATAGCTGATAAATTACGGCGACATTATAATTCGATCAATCAAAGAACCAAGCAGGATTTCGTACAGCCTACTTAACATTAGACCAAATAGACCATACTCATGCTATCAATCAGGTATAAAAGAAATGCGTAAAATACAACCGAATCCCTATATAGAAATTCAATAAATTACAAGGAGGCATTTCACTCAGTCGAGACATGACCAGTCATGCAGGCACAACAACATCAGGGAATCGACGAACCATCATATACATACTGAAAGAAATCTAAAGGGGACCCACAGCCACCTTTGTTATTCCTGAGGTAAGCGACAGAATGGTTATAAAGAGGATGTAAGGCAGGGAGACAAAATCCCTCCAATGCTATTCACTGCGTGTTTACAGGAGGCTTTCAGGGTACTAGATTTGGAAGAGTTATGGATAATAGTTAATGAAGATATCTTAGTAACCTGCGATTCGGTGATGACATAGCCTTGATGAGTAACTCAGGAGACCAATTACAGCTCATGATTACTGAACTGACACGTAAAGGAGAAAAGTGCGGATGAAAATTATTATGCACAAAACTAAAGTAATGTGGAAACGTCTCGGTATAAAACAGCACTTCGCAATAGGCAGAGATACGCTGGAAGTTGTAAAGAAATATGTCTACTTAATACAAGCAGTAACCACTGCCCGGAAGCATGGCAGTGAAAGTACTACGGGAAATATATTGCGGTGTATTACATTCGGCAGGTTGAGCGGCAGGGTTCCGCTCAAATCAACGATGGCGCAGCGTGCTATGAAAAGGAAAATGATAGGTGTCACCCTAAAAGACAAGCAAAGGGCAGAGTGGGGCAGGGAAAAAACCGGGGTTAAGAATAACGTACTTGAAATCAAGAAGAAGAAATGGACATGGGCCGGGAACGTAGTACCTAAACAGGATAACCGCTGGTCATCAAGGGTAACTGACAGGATTTTCAAAAGAAGGCAAGCGCACAAAAGGGAGACAGAAAGTTAGATAGACTGGTGAGGTGAAAACGTTCGCAAGTATAACATGGCAGAAGAAACCACAAGACCTGGTTGGTTGGCGGATAATGAGAAAGGCGTTTGCCCTTCAGTGGGTATAGTCAGATTTATGATGATTCGGTACTGATAATATGGAGAGATGGGGGGTGGGACGCTGCGTTTTTTCAAACGTCCGTTGAGGTAAAAGCAAAAAATACGCTGCCAGAGCTCGTCTTCTCTTCCAGATTTCTTCACTGGAGCGAAGGCGGTAGTTTGACGGCCCATAAGTGCACCGTGTACGTAGGCGTCCACTTTATCATCCTGCTGCCGAAATTCTTGCTGTTGGTGCTTCGAGAGAGTGTCAGCACAGTGGCAGTGCTTTTTCCTGGCATCATACTACATCAGTTGGTTGGTTTACGACCCCAAGTTACTTTGCTGAGCTTCCTTGCTTGAGCGTTTAAACGTGCCTTGATTGAACCTTTCTACGAACATGAGTGAAATGTCCCCCAGTGTTGCACTTTGGGCAATTCTCGTAGCAGTTTTTGTTGCCACTCTTAATCTCGTTACACATAGGTTACACTAAGTAAGGGCAACTTTTTAGCAAGTAAGTACGCCTTATATAGGAGGAACACGTGAATTGGATAAAATTTTATTTATGTGCAACATTGTTGTTTTCACGTTTAGAATGATGTAAGAAGAACCATGTTCCCCACATTATATCTGGAACAACGTTGCTCTTCCGTGCAGAATTATATAATTTAAACCATGTTCTCTCTAAATATATATTTATAGAACACTCTTTTGCATAACATGACTAGTTACCAGTAACAATATTCTAGATAATACCTGGAACACTGTTCCATATAGCCAGGCCGCCGACGGTGGAATAAACGATTGAAAAACTCTGCCAGATGTTTTGCTAGGAAATGTTGCTAAAGCAATGTCATGCTATTTAAAAATGAAAATCTGCTCATTTAGTAGTAGAAAATCACCGTAAAAATTACACTGATGCTGTATTTAGTGTTTTAATATAAAGAAATCATTTTACGCAATTTCATTAGAACCGGAGCTGTGCAAAGAACAAGAGCGTCAAAGCGTATTAATTATTAATAAACAGAGAACAGACATATACTTCATAACAAAAAAACGACTTCGGAGTAACACCGAAGGCCACCTTCAACAATGTGTAATAAATGAAAATATTGCTAAATTATGCCGTTTTACAAAATATTACTTTCTTAAATTGTTATATCTTTAATAAATATTTATCCGAGAGCATTCAAGGCAGAAACGTCATAATAACAAGAACAATAGCAAGCCCAAGAAGAAGCAACATTCTTATAACATTCTCTCATATTGAGATGTCTAAGCACCAATGCCTAGTATACAAGGTACTACTTGAAAATTCGCGATTACTTACTGTACCACCAACAAGTCATAACACATATATAACGACACAATTTCCTCCAAATGGGACTTCTCTTTCCCACTACAAAATACACAATTATAAGACAGCTTCTAAACTCTATGAAAGACACAGTCTTTGCTTAAACTAAACCTGCTACCAAGCATAAACCTTCCAAAATAACTATTATCACAGATTGCAGTTCCCAATTATTGAGCGTTTGCTGCTATATTATAAACTTGCTTACCAAAATTACTAAAGCAAAAAAGAATGCATTTTACAGCACACCTCTGCTACATTGCTGTAGCACCGCGCACCAAAAGAAAGCAAGCAGAAGCACTAATCAGCTACTCTACTGCATCAAACAGAAACATTAAACGAGAAATACTTCAGAAGGCTACGTTGTGGCGAGATGTGTCGCTACTAAAGTATGACGGAGAGGAACGCAGTGTATAAGCTATAAAACGTTTTTTCCCCTATATGTTCAGAAGGGAGAGCTGCTTGCTTTTGTATTTTTTGTGCTGAGACGACGACGACAATGACAACATCAAGAACAACAAACATGCTACATGTAGCATCTAGGCAGCAAAGTAGCTCTTGCAAGAAAATGTTGCAACTCATTCAACATTGAATGTGTCGCTTAAGTCGTGACATAAAGCAGCTTGCAAATGGCTCTGTACACTAATGCCATCTGAATAAAACCCATGGTTTGACCAAATGCACGTGTGTACGTGACATACAAGGCAAGAAAGACAAAGTAAGGTGTTAAAAAAATGATTAGAATATGTTCCAGCGATGATCCCGCTGTCAAATCAATGGTGTCGCTTTTGATGACCTTGTTTTCTTCATCTTGCTTGATGATACAATGGCCTGAGTGAGGCTCCTCTCGTTCATGTGTCTCCTTAAAAAGAAGCTTTAGCGTACTACCATGCGAAAAAATATCATCTGGCATTTGTCAGAAATTGTAGCCAATAAATTTTTATAAGCAGATAATTATATCTTGAATTATTATAACCTAATAGAATTACATTTAAAAATAACTTATTTTCCCGGAACTATAATTGTGACATAGATCAGTAGTCTAGCACAATAATAGGGCGTGCTTGCTTGTTGGGCATGAAGAACACTTACCACTGAGAACAGGAAAATTCAGTTTTTTTTTTGCTGAAGGCACTCGTCAATCTCCATGATGCTTGTTCGCCCGAGGGTCCTTCAAACATTTTGAATCTTAGATTTCATGTCTCCAGAAGTATTTTCAAGCCTGACTTGAGCCTCAAGTGAAAACTGCGAAAAATTACACTTAGCGCTCAGTGTACCTAGCAGACTATAGACACGGTGACAAGGCTCAATCTTTGGAAATAAGCAAACATAAGTTGTGTTATGCCGTATATTAAAAAAATGGTGTCATAAAAAAGCTAGCAATGTTTTCATTTAAAGCAGGATTCGGTTTCCAAAACACAATAAACTGCAATGATACAATACTTCTGCCTTGAAACGAAGCCTTGAATCACCTACTTATAGGAAATGAATTTTGGCCTCCGGTGTGCGCCCATGCTTTTTTCAATGCTTTGCACCGCAAATGTATACGGCAGAGTGGACTGTTCCCCCCAAAATACCGCCGTGGTGCGCAGTCCGAATTTCATCCACGACTTCCGATTTTGGTTCCTACACCATGCTGAACGTAACCAAAGCACTCTTGTTCTCAGCTAGCCGCCATGTTCCATTTATATGAAGAAAAAATGAACAGGCTGTAATGACTGACATCCATGTTAATCTGAAAAAGTCAGATCCACATTAAAATTAGGTTTGTTCCTGACATATCGCCTTAGAAGATGCCAACTCAGCCCTACAGTACAAGGCTTGAGCGAGCAAACGCAACGCAAGTGCGCAGACTGCGGTCTTTCCGGGTCACAGCTGCAGAAGCTGCGTCGGTACGACAAGCGTTCATAGCAAGTTCAATTGCTACGCAAACAGACAGCAATACAATGAGCAGATTTTGCATGTGTGACAATGATGCGAAAACGTGAGCGCCGTTTGTCTGCATCAAAACTGGCATATACTACGATAGTAACGGGTTAAAGCACTTACCTCTCCTTAACTTCCTTGATGATCCTAAAGGCAGGTACCCAATGCAAAGGAATTATCACGAGCTGTAAAAAAAAGTCAGATTTTCACAAACTTAGAGGCCAAGTTCCGTTTCTGCATGCAGCCGTAGCCAAGGCTTCGCAAATCGTGGTGGGTTGGCGAGTTGACGCCTCATTTCGTCGCTCCCAGAGTTGTGGCGCTACGTTTGATAGCAATAGTTTAAGCGATGTTTCCCATTTCAGCCGATGAAACAGGTCGCCAATTTCTACCAATGTTTGTGCCATACTTCGGATATCTTATACTTATCCTAAACTATGCGACGTTGTCTATTTTATTAAAGTATACGTCTTGGTCATATTGGCTTCGTGAAGGCGGTGTGTGAATGTTTTTTATCGCGTACTATACACTGCAGAAAACAAACATTGGACTGAATGCCCTAGTGGAAATGCCGTTTCTGCTTTGGTAATCTGTGAATACTTTGACTCTAAATGCTAAAATACTACGCCATTTATACCTCACCGGCATGTGCTTACATCATTCCTTATTAGGGGAATTTTTATTTGTTCGTCTGTTCAACCTATAGCAAGTACCCACTCTGGAGGATCGGATGAAAAACGTAGTTAAATATTTAAAGTGTTATTTAAGGAATTTTAGGTGATAAAAATGCACGAAATGAGATAAGAATAATATGCGTGTATAAACAAATAATGCCGTCAGGTAGTCGTTTCCGTTATCGAGAACCATGAATGCCCACTACCCCGCGCTGGTGACCGAATAAAAGATTGTTGCAAATCTCTCATTCGTGCGACTTATCACGAACGTAAACCCAGTTTCCTCTCGCGGGCTGATATCCCACAGTTCGCTTACGCTCTAAAGTTTTTGTTCAGTAAACAGTGACCAGGCGGAAGACCATTCAAGTGCGTTTATTTTCAGCCATGCTTCGTGGCATACGACGTAAAAGTAGAGTGTCTCCTACTGCTGAAAAAAGCTGTCGAACTTCGTCTCTATGTACCGTATAAGAACTTATCATGCTTCAATATAGCAACATAAAAATCGCCATTGCCTCGTGTTTGTGGAATAAATTTGTCACTACTCTGATTGGAAGTTACAAATGGTTTCAATATTGCAAGCATTGTACCTAAAAAAAAAACTTCCGGTCACCTCATTTAATAACTACTAACGTCAAAACTAGAAGCACGTTTTGAAGTTTTTCTCTAGAGTGAGGAAAGCGTCTCCTTAGCCATTGAGATAAACGAAAGTGCGTAACTACGAGGCAATTTTGTATAGTTTTGTTGTAGCACAAAATAACAATTATTTGATTATATTTTATCAAATAAGGGAAGGGAAGTTTAGAAAGTTTGCGGCTTCTTTTTAAAGCTCTTCTTGCTCATCGATGCTATTAGGGCACATCAGTGGAGGAAACTGGATGTCGTCAAGGGCCTGTGTTTGTAAACAGTGAAAGGGTCTATACCAATTTCATTGTCCTCGCATATCACGATTATTATCATGCCACTAACATTATAAGTGCAGGAACTAGGAAGTAATTAGAATTTTGAAACAAGATATTGTTATCTGCTGTACTAACTTTGGCGTGATTGGCAGTTACTTTTTCTGCTTCGTCTGAAAGCATGGTGACCAATATAACGCAAAAATTTACAAACGAAATCAAAGGCTGGTGGTTTGAAATAGAGTTGTGGAGCGAATGATGCTTATAGCTACGAAGGCTGGTGCTTTGAGAATAAATTTGTTGTGCAAATCATACCTATCACTACACGCATTTTTGACGTAATGTTGCCTGCTGGCTGCCTTTGGCCTGCAAGAAGGTATACAATGCACAGAAGTCTGCTCTGGAGTTTAATGTCTGCTCATTCTGCAAAATGTGGCTGCACTGCTGAATTTCAGTGGGTTTCGGTTGCGTATCGTCATCATTACATAGAAGTAAAAATATAGGCGCGGAGTTCACCATTTATATGTCAGATTGTTAGTTTCTTTTCTAGACGATATTTGAATTCAGTAGACTTTGTTTCTCTCCACTATCTTCCTCATGTATTTCTATTTTCTCTCATATTTATACTTTGCGGGAGTCAACTTCAGCTTTCATGTCTCCAAAAGAAAATATGAGCCTAATACTTTTTCTCTCGTTGCGAACGAACCTAATTGTCCCACTAAGCAAAATTACCTTCCGGGAGCTCTGCGCCCCAGCGAAACCCTACGTAGGCGTTTCAATGCAGCGAAAAAAAGTTACTATATTCTAGTCAAGTACGAAATGCTTGAAAGCTTCTTTTTTATTCATTTTGACTGCCCATTGCTATTACCGGAGTGCGAGGCGAACATATCTCTTCATTTAACTTCTTCGCCAAAAGCTTGACTGCATTGGATGTTTTCAAGTGGAACAGAAGAAGAGAAAATCACCTCGCCCACAAGGCTTAAGTAAAACGAGAAAAAAGTAAAGGTAACAGAATAAGTGCAAGAAGTCGCTGATCCACATCACGTTGCTATGTTACACTCAAATGAAGAAAAAGTTAAGAAAACAGTGAAGAGACTGCAATTTTCGTAACCCATATTATTTGGGATTAAGCCGGATCCACATAAAAATTACGTTTGTTTCTGTAATAATACGTGGCACCTTAGCTTTATCTGGAACATATGTGTAAGCGTATTAAGAGTGGTCACAGAGAACGATAATCAGGTGATCTACCACATTAGACGCATGATACATCATTTCATTTCGTAGCGTTGATATTCAGTAGCGAGATGTTCTTCCCTTTGCAGGGATGATTGTGGGAGATGGCGTCGAGAGCGGTGTACTCCAAATTCAAAGTGGACGGTGCCTTGGAGGCTTGAAAGAGCGGCTGCTCCTTGTGTATAGACTCTTGTGTCGCGTCTTAGCGAGCACAGTGCGAGTGTGAGATTAGCGTCTAACTGTAGATCTTCAAAGACCTTCTTGTTCTGAAGTCCTAGCAAAAAACGATCAGGGATGAGGTGATGCCGCAAGTCAACATAGACGCACCTGTCTGCCCTATACACGTTGATAAAATACTGATCGGTGGTCTCGGAGGCTTCTTGTTCGCGACGATTCGAGCACGTCCACTCGAAGACAACACTCTCACTTAGAGGAAGTACAGCAAACTACGCCTTGACTAGGCCGAAGTTTGTCGCATCTTCCACGGAGAGTGAGAACGCGTTGAGTTCGCTGCATAGCGGTATATAGTCATGGAACTTGAGAATCCATGCAAGTCACTCAAAGAGGCCCGTGTGCTCAGATTTGGTTGCACGTTAAAGAACCCCAGGTGGTCTAAATTTCCGGAGCTCTCCACTACAGCGTCTCTCAAAATCATATGATGGTTTTGGGATGTTAAACTCACATATCAATCAAGGCCACTCAAATACTCGATCAAACGTGAATTACTGTTGCTGATATAGAGGGAATTCACCGTGCTCGTAAGTACCGTACCTGATTCCGTCGTTTTGCTTGTTGGAGACCGTTGAAGATGAGGATAGCAGAGGCTAGAAGAAATGGCAGAAGTATTACACTTCTGACACCATGTCGTGAGCTCGAAGTATGTGAAAAAACTGCGACTAGATCTCCACACTGCTTGCCGGTAACAAAAAGCGTTTATTTAACAGGTACGTGGAGTGTAATCCGATCCACGCACAGGGAGAGCACGCGGGGCTGTGAATCGCTTATACTACGTTACGCGTTCGTGTTATAGTAGGCAAGGCGCCTTGCCACAAACACTTACAATAGGACGCGGTGTACCACGATGAGAAAGAAAAGCAGTTGCTCATGCACAGCCAATCTAAACATTGCTCGCACCCGTTTCTCCGATAGAAGAATGGCTTGTGAATCGCTTTATTTGGCTAATTTTTATTGTGTCTTATTTGGGCACCCTTTCCATATTATTTTGCGGGACGGCAATGAACGTTCGAACTTGCCATAAAACACTTTCGTGTTGAAAATAAAAGCTTTACAGCTGAATTGAGATACTATACAATAAATTTTCACGCATGTGATGTGTACTCCAATTTGAAGGAAAGAGTACAATACCGAATGAAATTTTGACGTTTTTTGTCATTCGCTCCTTCTCGACTTTCTGCGGTCGCTAAGTTAACGGAGCTGAATATACAGCCACCAAGCCTTTCCTTATTTCCTTCTTTCTTTTATTTTTCTTTCTTTCACCAGTATCTTGGGCTTGCATATTGAATCCTGAGGCTGTCAGTAAATATACATTTAACTACGTGGTCTTTTACTCCCTCTATCTCTCTCTCACTGACCTTGCATTTTATTTATGTGTTTTTTTCTGCACGAAAGAATCTCTATCCTGTTGCACCAATCGTTTTATTGTTTTTTAGCCATCTCATAGCAGGTGAAATTCCATCTAACGACGTTACAACAGTCCTCATTGCTGGTGAACTCACGCTCAGTCACCGTTCTTATGCGCTTATCTTTTCTCTTCATTGACCAATCGTTCTCTGCATCAGTACGTCATTGAACCAAATCTGCCAACAGCGCCAAATGAAACTTGACTCACCTTATGCTTGCCTTTTGTCTTCTTTTGTCCACGTCTCGTCATAACACCGTGATGAGCTCGACTTCCTTTGCCAATGCGAGCCGATGGAATAAAATTACGGGAGCTGAGAGTACATACAATACGCAATACGATACGGTCCACGTCAGGCTTCCGGCAGTCAAGACGCAGACGCCACACACTTTCTCTTCGATGACGTCATCTTGAGAAGTGGCGCTCAGCACTAGCGCTCTTGATTACAGGAAGTAGCTTGCGTATAGGTCCAACTTCATCTATAATGCGGAGAAGTCCTTGAGTTTGCGATTAAATAACGCCTACTGTTCGCCACTGATGCACCACCTTCGTTAATATTGCCACTGTATAACCACTGTTCGGGTGTCTTCTCTTACAAACTTCTAGTGTGTAGAGTTAGGGTGCATGTTAAGAAACCCCAGGTTGTCGAAATTTCCGGAGCCCTCCACTGCAGCGTCTCTCATATTCATTTGATGATTTTAAGGCGTTGAGTCCCACATATCAATCATTTATCAGTATGTAGAATCAGACAATGAAGTCTTGGCGCAGCTTTCCGTAGCACCATAATTTCGGCGTTTAGTACAAAGAACAAGTGATCGCAAATTCTAAACTTTTGCTCATATTTGTGTTAGAAACATTTATTGTCTACAAGGTATTTTTTAGCATGGGTCACCTTCTTTAGTATTTTCACTGGGACAATCAGGCGACGCTATGTAGCTCATTAATGTAGTGTAACGCACAAAAGGTGATTTGTAGATGCACACAAAACATTTGGAATAACCGGTTCAGGACGCTCACAATCATTCCTAATAAGTGTGGCTAATTTTAATGGTTGCAAATTACCCGCTTTTTTATTTAATCACGGAATTTTTATCGTGCGTAGGCTATTACGAAGGAAGGACTTTTGTGTGAACTTGTAGGAAGGTCAAGCTGAAAAGAATTTACTCCGAGAACTAAAAGCCAGCACCGCTATTACTGATGAGTGTCTTCTGGCAGTTGCAGCTCTGATTGACGCAATTTTCGGTGAAGATGTCGGAATCCTACATAAAGGAACACGAGTACTGAAAATTAGTTTAGACGCAGAAGCGTGTTGGCGGAAGGTATGCTCGAGAAACTGTTTGCTCTCTGTACAAAATGTTCTATCGCAATCGCACTATTCCTCTCTGCTTCCTAGTTATAGTGCTCTTCACAATCTGACCAAGGAGTTCCACACAAAAGGTGGCGCATAACGCAAATCGTAGGTCAGCAGAAACGGCAAAACGTTCTAAAAGCTCTAGTAGACCTCTTATTGTTTTGCATTAGAGATGTGCGGCTTGTGAGTTTTTTTAATAGGCGCAACACAATTTGTTCTGTCTGGAAAGAGAAGAGCGGCAGTAGCTACACAGAGGTTTATGCTGTCCAAAGTAAAAATAGGTGGATGTTGTTCTGGCTTTTTTTTTTTGAGTGCACACAGGTTGAAAGACACAGATAAGCACCACCGATTACACGCAAAGACAGGCAATGGGTTGGTCCAAAGTGACTCCCGTTCTTCCTGGCCAGATTGCGCTTCGGCACGTCTTGATTCAAACTTCAGAAATTCCGCGCCATGAGTAGTTGCAGTTCGACGTAATTCAGCGAGCGCGTTTCACGTGCGCCTGGCGCGAACAGTTTCGCTATCTAGTTGAATACCATCTGAAAGTTTGTACAACGTTCTTGATTAAAGATTATAATCGTGAATCATTCCCGTTTGAAGAACTGCCTTCATGTCTCTAAATAAACAGTTATTGATTGATTTGTGGGGTTTAATGTCCCAAAACCACCATATGATTATGAAAGACGCCGTAGTGGAGGGCTCCAAAATTTTGACCACCTGGGGTTCTTTAACGTGCCCCCAAATCTGAGTACACCGGCCTACAACATTTCCGCCTCCATCGGAAATGCAGCCGCCACAGCCGGGATTTGATCCCGCGACTTGCGGGTCAGCAGCCGAGTACCTTAGCCACTAGACCACCGTGGTGGGGCAAAATAAACAGTTATTTTCACCCATTGGTCTGTGGAAAGTATTTTTCGCTTCCACGTAGAATTCATGTACTAAAAGAAGAGGGGCCTGAACGTCTCACAATGTTTATAAAAATCTGTAACTTTTCTGAAAACGGATCTGCCTGTAGTGTGGTAACTCGTATAACCACTTACGCGCTGTATTCTGAGTGAAATTCACATTGGAGCCAAACCGGTGGTTAAGACTTGCGAAAATCTTCAAACCATAAATTAATGCACGTTAAGTTGCAAAATGCCTAACCAAAATCGAAGCGCCGACATCCTAGTATTGATGCTGTAGCACATATGAGTAAGAAATCTATTGACCTAATATTGTGTACATTGTATTCTCTACCGAGACACACACCCGTTCTTAAAAAGTTACTATACTTTGTTGTACGAATAGTTTAAATCTTTTACCAGTCATTATTAACCTTTTGTCATTCGAGTGCTCAAGCACCCCGAAGTCTTAACGTGCTTGTCGCAGGCATCGGCCTTTTGGTTGTGTCTTTTGCAGACTAGGAAGCGGACGTCCATTATGGAAGGCGGCAAGATCGTGATTCCCGGAGCATCATCTCCACCGCGCAAGTCAACCACGAGTAACTCGGAAGACTCGAGCAGTAAGTGCAGCACCCCATGACGCTAAGGACCTTTTTGGGCCTAACATATATACGACTCGCTATATTCCCCAGCCGTCCTAAAGTTGCGACTTGCGTGAGCTGTTTCAGTCGCCCGCTGAGCAGCCAAAATGGCGATTGGAGGATTGACTGGTAATAAGTATACAGTGATGGTTATAACAGTTTTGTTTTGTGGTATCTCGTTTGCGTAAGGACAAAAGGTCACCTGTACCTTGTGCAGTTCACTCGTAATTACCTTATGTTTTTTAATCTACCTGTCATGGAGAGCCCTTTTTTGCTCTGCGCTTCAAGTGAATGGAAGAGCCGCACGTCTGTTGTGCACTCCCCGTGCCCGCTGCACTTATACCGTGAAAGGCGCGTAACCAAAAACATGTGTGGTTCTACTCTCCGAGGAAGGGACACGTGCACCGGTGTGAGTGGTTCCTTTGTGTGTGTGCACTTGTGCATTTTTTTTCGGTGCAAGGAGGAATGTCCTGTGGACGGCGAAAGGGTTAGTCGCCGGCGAACACTTGAGCTGCGTGGATGGTTACCATTTTTTGTGTTTATAAATAAATTTGTTCAGTTTCAATCACCGGTGCCGTCTCTCTCCCTGGTGTTTCACGACTGGAGAAGTCTAGTTGTAGAGACGCCACACTATCACTCCGGTAGTTTCTGCCTTATATGTGGGGGTCTTTCGACGGTTGACCCTAACGTTGGTCAAGCGAATCCCAGACGTGGCGGACGCATTTCGAAAGTGGCGAAATGATACAGGCAGGTCCACATAGATATAAGTGCACGGTCAATAATCCCAAGTGGTCGAAATTTTGTGAGCCCTGCCCTACATAGGGTGTCCCTCCTTGTCATGCAGTAACTTTTTAATGTAAAGCACTAGCAATTGCTATTATTATTATATGTCGTGATGCTATCTATCCGTGCCAGTGGTGGTTCCGAGCAGAGCAACTGCCTACTTCCTTGACGAATGTTCGAGGGATACCTGTAGGTTATCTAGATAACTGGCTTCTGAGGGTGCATAAATTCTGGGGGATCAATACGGTATATTCCCAGCGCGATGGCACCTAAGAAATATTTCAAGCGAGTCCAATGCATAAGTAGGGCTAATAACAAAGTTTGTCCCGAGTTACACCGGAGCGACACCGAATTTTGCAACGCGAGTAATAGAGTTTCATGTATAGGGCCAGAATGTGGGATTTGGTAACCATAGGTTCATCTCCGTGTTTGGTTATGCACCCTTTTTCGCTTTACCCCAAGCGTCTCTAGGGAGTTCTACTGGTCCCGGAACGCGCAGTTTCACGGCCGCAGCAGAAATGTATACCGCACCTCTCCAAACTACCAGCAATTGTCGAATTTCTTGTGGAACTCCCAGTAAAGAAAATAAAGGACCCATTTCCGTTCTCAACTTAGCGCGGAGGCCAAGTACCTCTGGCGGTGCTGTCCCGCAGCGGACACACAACAAGGCAAGGCCTTCAATATGGGCACGTTAACATTTAGTAAAAAATGTAGTGGAATATGCGGGCTGAGCAATGAGCATTTCTCACGTGTGACTTGGCCTTCGAAACCTACAGAACAGCCACGATCTTCTATACGCTTGTAGCGCGGACACGTCGAATAATCCCCCAGTGTCTTCTGCCACTCTGCAACGCACGCTGGTGTGTTCGAGCAAGAAAGCTGGCCACCAAGTGCTGTTTAATGGAAGTACAAGCAGCCACTAGACCATATACTGATGTCTCCTGCAGGACGATGGCCCCTCCGAGTGATCTCTCATTTGCGCCATTCTGTGGGAGCTGGTACAATTTTATACTAACAAATGTTGACATTTAGTCACTCTATTCAAACATCTACGATTATCTGCTACGTCTTCCAGCCCTTAGCATTCAATGCGCAGCCCCACTGGCCATGATATATGAACACTCTAAAAAAGCGAGTAAAAAGGGTGTCTTTTTGTCCCACAACAATAATCGTCATCTATATTGCGTTCCGACCTTGCGCTATCGCCTCGCACCCGGTACATTCCGGTCACGATCGACATGCCCATGATCAGTGGTACATTGCATTCTCGATAGGAAAAAGGCCAGCGCCGAGTTTTCAGGAAATTGATTGATTTGTAGGGTTTAACGTCCCAAAACCAATATCTGATTATGAGAGACGCCGTAGTGGAGGGCTCCGGAAATTTTGACCACCTGGGGTTCTTTAACGTGCACCCAAATCTGAGCATATGGGCCTACGACATTTCCGCCTCCATCGGAAATGCATCCGCCGCAGGAGTTTTCAAGAAAGGAAGCGCACGCAAGCCTGATTATAATTATTGTTGTGGGACAAAAAGACACCCTTTTTACTCTATGTTTCTTTAGAGTGAACTCACGCCCCCTGCCCAGATTCTTCCCTCACTGTCCACTCCACCATCGGTTACCAGTGCTTGCCCTCTGATACACTGCGCTCCCTGCCCATCTTTTACTTTTACGCATATTATTTTCCTTTAAACCCACGCTGCATAGTCCTTAATTTCTCGAGTTTCTGTATCGTTCGTCAAGTTTCCCGCCTGTATGTCTTTACTGGCGGTACATAGAAACAATCGCACTCGTTTATTTCAAGGGACAGCAGTAAATTGCTGTTCTGCTGCGTGCAATTCAAACCATCCTTATTTTTTGTTGTATTTTACTTTTATGACTTTGTCTTCCCGTTAGTATTTCAGTTAGATGCGTATATTTAGTACTATTTATTATTCTACCTTTCGTGCTTCCCGCGCGTATCGCTTCAGTGTCGCACCTAGCGCTCAAAAGCTACACATGCTTGGCTTCTCCTCAACTGAAAGAGTAGCCACGCATGCTAAGGCGCATGTGGAGGCTTGATAAAAGGTAGTAACTGCCATTCTAGCCAGCCGGGTAGGACTATATTTGGTGCAAGAAATCGAAGTAGGACATGCTTGTTTAGCATTTTCGAGCTTTGATGAATAACATGAGTTACTGAAGGCCCGTTGTTAGTGTAAATGAATGGGATATATAGAAAATAATTTATTTCACGGGTCTAAGTAATCCAGCATTGCGATAATGCGCCCCAATTTGAAATAATATGTTAATGAATCGGTATGCATAACTAAATGGTAGTGGTGCTCAAAGTATAACATTAGACGTCAAAACGTATTTCGAAACTTCATATACTCAGCGAGTGATGTATTGAAATTGATTGATATGCGGGGTTTGACGTCCCAAAACGATGTATTTAAATGTATTTGTTTTCAAGTTCACCAAGAATCAACGCTAGTCAGCACGTATTGCTTTAGAAATAGGAGGAAAAACGTCAGTCGTTATCATCACTATATGAACAAGTTACGGTATATGGAGGAGAAGGCTGTTTTTGTTTGTTTTCTTGGAACAGTGCGAGTGAATTTTCACTCTCTCTTATTGAGCGACGGGCTATTTTACTTCATCATTGCAGGTTTTCAAAGTGGAACAAGACGTTCTTTGCGAGAATACCTCAGTATTAAGTATCAGTAAGTAAATCGAATTTTATACGGATCTGAGGAACACGTCCTACAGTGGGGTGGCTCGTGGAATTCAAGATCCCAACTGTATAAGTGCTTACATTTACTTTATTAGATAGTGTTGCGGATATTCTTCACTCTTTTTGCAGCAGACAGTACAATAAAGAGTTATGCACACTGCGATGACGCTCGCCAGGCCAACGAGAAAGCGTAATATACTTGTAGAAAAGCTTTTGTTCGCGCAAAAATCAAGGAACTACTATCTATAGAAGTGTGCACAATGACAGAGTGACTTCTAGTGACCTTTTAGCAGGCGCTTTAATGCGTAGAATTCTGCCGGAAGTGACGTACATTGCGATCACAGACAGTGATGGAGTATATACGTGCACAATGACACAGTGACTTGTAGTGACCTTTAAGCGGCCGTTTTAATGCGTAGAAGGTCATCGGAAGTGACGTACATCACAATCCCAGACAGTGGGATGCTGCCAAGTATATGAGAATTTAATGGGTGTCACTCAGCTGCGGCGATTGTGATGTCGCGCAGAATCTTTGTGTGACGTTGCATGGCAAACGTCCGCCGATCACTTCTGATATCGTCGCTAAATTTAATTAGTGGCTATATCTCCACTCCTGAGCAATGCACGATATGAATTTGCGAGGATTATAGGCATCGGTCGATTGATCGTCGCAACTGTGCGCTCGTAATGAAGAAGAAGAAGAAACTTCAGGCAGACTTGCTTCAACTCTGGTGTAGTGCTGATGTACCTGACTGTTTTTCAGTCCCGAGTGCAGTGAAATCATTCCTATAGAGGCCTAATACCGAACATTAGTGTACTCTACTGTAGGTGTGCAAGAGAGGTCCGTATTGTTTTTGACAGTCACGGTGGGTGCATCTGTTGCTATAGAGTGTTGAGATTATTCAAGTCCATGGACACATCTGAATTGTCCATGAGTCTTTTTCTTAACTTGGGTGCCAAAGCTTATGAGGATATATGACGCTTAGGCGACCTGACCAGAAAGGCTCAATAAACAACTAACACTCCGGTGAATATTACCGCAAATTAAAGTGAAACATGCAAGAACGGCAATCACTCCCTTCATTAAGAAACGTATCATTTCGAACAATTACCCACCTCCATAGCCTACTATACTCTGTTTCACGACTGTGGTTCAGCACTAACAAAGCTACGGGGTGTAAGAAAGCCACACGCTTGCGCCGCAAAACATAGTCCTAGGCAAAGGTGCTTTAAAGTTGACAGGGCTGGCCAAAATTTCCGTTTGTTTGGTGTGTACTACGCCACATAGATACGTGATATGCTTATTCTTCACCGCATTTATTTTGTACTCATTTAATTATACCGCCAGTAACTGTGCTTACAAATAAATAACATGTCAGCCCCATACAGAAGTGACCGCCTGCTTCGATCTAAACTTGATCTTGTTACTCATCTACTGGGCCGAGAGCAATACAAAAATAGTGAAATCGGCCAAAGATTTCTTTCATCTTACTCTCTGTTTCATCAGGCAAGTTTTGTCGTTATTGGCAAGATGGACTGCTTGCTTAGCGGAAAACGATAAGCCTAAAGTGTCGAAGCATTGCTCGGGCTGCATAGCCAGACCAAGAACATTGTATCTCCAAATGTAAGACATGCAACCTCGCACAGCGTTCCGCGTGGGTTGAATCCTCCTTCAGTGGAAAAAAAAGGGGGGTGGGGGAGAAACGGGGCTTTGCAATGGGAGACATCTATAAACACGTCATCGAAGAAGCATTCATACACGAGGGCCATGAATACCGTCAGAGAGAAACAGTGATCATCCGTGTTCGCCATGTAATAGGTTAAGCGTTTCGATTAAGGTTTAGTTTTTTCTAAATATAAACAATTGTATGTGTTTTTCTTATTTACCACCCATATCACCGATCTCACACGTGTGTACACTACACAAATGGCTTCGAGTAAGTTTCCGCGACGTTACATCTCCAAGTTATCAATTTTTCGAAACAGACGAAGTCGGTAGTTCGGTGAAGTTGAATTGTTTTACAGTTTTACTGTGAAACAGTAAAACTGTGAAAGTTATTGAACCAGTCATGTTAACTGAAATAAACGTGTATAGATGAGTCGGTGAGCAGAGATTGTGAAGACGGTGAGCAGATGGCACAGCGCCGATACATGTTGGAGGCTAATCGTCCTTCCAATTGGCTAAGGAGCCTTGTAGCCTCCATAGTGCTGAAGGAAACTTTTTAAGCAGAGATTATTTGTGTTGTCGCGCAGCTGGGCTAAATGTGGCAGGTTCGTTTCAGTAGTTACATGCATTTGCACGTTATTTACTACACAATATTGTGCTGCTTTAGCGTGCAGAATTTATCAGAGTGGCATGCAAATTCAACGCGTGTGCTTTGCTTTCATTCACAGGAGGCAACAAACGATTCACCAACAACTCGCCGTGACAACAGTGATCGCCTGCACGCTCAGCTCAGCTATGAGCCTCCGCCGAAACCGTGCCAACGCGTACTTCCTCGACTACTTCCGCGAGTAAGACTGATATGAGCTTTGCAACACATGGCAACTAGTTTTATTGATTTTTTTAGTGAAGGTGACTCTGCGGACCCTGTGCCATCAGCATTTTTGGCATGGTCGCGCAAGTGATGGTCACATAACCAGGAGGAGAGGAGGGTTCTAGTAAAACTCAACCTGCTACCCACTCCCTCTGTTCTCTAGAGCAGAGCTCTCTCAGCTGCGTAGCCGCTGTTGCTATAGAAGGGAGCGGCAGGTTGGTTGGTTGCATTGTGTCCGTCTTGTCTTGTCGTGGCTGCTGCTACATGTTTTGGATTAAGACCAGCGACTTTGGAAGGTTGAAACAACTCGACTTTATGTATAGGAACTTTATGAACAAATTTACAAGACACTTCATCGTTGGAACCGTCGCATGTTGCCTCGGGAGCGCCGATAGTGCAGAGCACTGCTTCCTGCGACCGGAACAACCATGGGGAAACGGGAGCCAGGTTTTAACCCCTTGGTTGCCCCTCCCAATTCTCCTCACGGCCAACCAAAACAATTCAGTACATTTATTGGACAGACTAAACACACTTGTTGCAATCCTCCCCTCACGCTCTCCTATTCAAGCACTCGACCTCTCGGTCTGAGCGAGAGAGACGAAAGGGCTGGCCACACGACGTTGCGCAAACTGTGCGAACGCACACGATGGTGGCACCGTTTGGCTGCGGGCCCATGCCATTACTGCGAGATGACTACGCTGTCCAGCATGACAGCCGTCTCGCGGAATCAAATCAAGATGAATGGGTGTCGATACACCAGATGTCTTCACGTCGCCCGCCGGCACTCAACTGGCCGCTGACCACCTTGCTGGTTGCTAAAAGTGGCGACCGACCACGGTCTTTTACTGGAACGGGCGTCCTTATGCCGGGATTATCATTTCACGAGAACCGGCTTCTTGGAAAGCACACCCTTTTGTGACAAAGAAAACTCACCCCCCTTGCCTGCGATGCCAGACCTTACAGCTCTAAAAATAGAACGAGAGGGAAAGGGTGCCGTAAAAAGTATTCGGGAATTGGGTAACTCAAACAGTGGATTGAAAGAGGAGCCTCTGAATTTGCAGCATTTAGGCTGGAGGTGAGAGAAAATTAAAAGAAAAAAGTGTAGGGCAACTCATGCAGACCAGAGTCGTCAACTGGAACTAAATATCTGACTTGAATAAATAAAACAACAAAAAATGACTAAGAAATGACTGGGCAAAACAAGAGACCTGAAGGGACAGTAATCGAAGGGGTGACAAATTCGCTGTTCAACGGCTGACACAGTATTGAAGATATAGATTTCTTTTATTGTTAAGATTGCTTGTTAAGTGCCGCTGATTGCAATAAACTTCGAACTCCACCCCCCCCCCCCCCCCCCCCCATCTGTGTCTAAGCATGTTCGCGCCAAAATTTTCAAACTGCTACTGAAGCCACTTTTACCTTTCTTAGCTGATAATGTGCACTTATTCTACGTGCATTGTGGAATAAGAGTGCAAAAAAAAAAATGCGCAGTTCTACATAGGGCTGCAGCGGTCAAGCACGCATACCGATCTTCACTGAACGAAAAATATATATTTGATGCGGTGTTTAACCAGAGTCTCTGTTCAACGAGTAAAGTGTAGCTCATATTAAATGCTTATTATAATCGTTTCTTAGAGGTGAATTCGTGTTTTCATCCAATATTTATCGCGATTTTATATGGCCGCGTTCTTCGAGGTGAAACAAGCGCGTTACGTTGGTGTGTACAGCCCCATCTATCTGCAGTGCAGAACAACATGAAGGGGTGAATGATAATACACCTCGGAATAGACGATGTAGCTCAGCTGCAGTATGTAATGCGAATCTTATTCTGTGGAGGGTGCCAAATACTAGTGAGATTGTTTCCATAACAGTGAATGGGGCAGGGGGGGGGGGGGGAGTGGTTATGTTGTAAGAAGAAAAAGAAAAGAAAAGTCAGCCCCGTAACTGTCTGCTTCAGGGAGCGACACTTCAACAGTAGCTCACAAGGAATGGGGCTGAGGAGGGATTAAAAGGATATGAATAAAGGTGTAGAGAGAGAGAAAGAGAGATGAGGTAAGCGTGAAAGCGTGAGAGCGACGACATATCGAGGGGATAGGAGAGATAGGAAAGATGAAAACACGGTCACAGGAGTCCGAGGACGGGGCAGCACTTGCGAGAGCTCTTGTCGGCGTCAGGAGGTGGCGTAGAGCAAGTCCCGTCGGTCATAGCTACACTGTCGTCGGAGGTCGGCGTCAGGAGATTACGTAGGGCGAGCCCAGTCGGCCAGAGCTACGCTGACGTCGGAGATCGCGAGGGCACAACCGCTCGACACGGAATCCAGCGAGTGAGCGTCCCCGTGCTCGAATCACAGTAAATGCTCCGTACACGCGTTGTATACGCCGCATAATGCATCCAGCACCTATTGATGTTTCTTTTCATGCCACTCACGATGCATAGGCCAGTTAACCGGCGCCTTGTGGTTGAGTGGACATTTATGGTAGGAGCTAGAAACCCTGAGTTCGCTTTCTGAACCGAAGCTCTCTTTGACAAACTTTATGAAAATTCGCTGGCATTGGTCGCTGGTAATATCTCGTGGAATACCTCTCATACCACGCAGCGCTAATACAATAAATTGGCCTAAACATTGCGCAATGTAGACACTATTTGTACACCTATCGAAGTGAAATAACTAGAAATTTGTGATGTCTTCACCCGCCACTGTCGCCTAGTGGCTGAGGCACTGGGCGACAGTGCCTCAGCCACTAGGCGACAGTGGCGGGGATTCAATCTTGTGACCCGCTGGTCACGGGATTGAATCCCTGTCTCGGCGGCCACATTTTCGATGAAGGCAGAAATGCTTGGGGCCCGTATAGATAGATTCAGGAGCACGTTAAAGAACCCGTAGTCGTCGTAACTCATAGTGCTCTTCACTACGGCCTCTCGCACAATCATATGGTCGTTCTTGAACGTTAGGCTCAATCAAGAAATTAATTAATTAATTAAATAATTAATTAATTAATTAAATAAACAATCAATTAATCAATCAAATAATCAATCAATCGATCAATCGATCAAATAATCAATCCAATCAATCAACCGTTTGTTTTTATTCTACGTAAAAAGCAATGTTAGACTTGAAGAGGACTAATTCTTAGTTAGGGCCAAACATTCTGTTCCAGTTCTCGCGGAGTTCCACGCCTATACTCACGCGATATTTTGCTGTGTAAGATGTGTCGATCCCTATAACTGCACTCTAGTTAAAAGCCTGGTGATCACACAAATATGGTGATGTAGAAGTGGCGGGGCCTTTTTTCCCCCTCGCATTGTTTAAGTTCCACAGTTTCACATGAACACTACGGTTCAGCACGTGTTCTATTTGACATTTTTCACTTCAGTGAAGCTTCGCTTTGCATTGTTCCTAACATGCCCTTCGTGTGCTTGTAATTTCCCCTTTTCGTTAATTTTCTTTTAGTACGTAACTGCTCAATCGAAAGAGCTTTTCATGCATTCGTTCGTGCCCTCGTAGCCGGTTCAGCAGGGAGGCCACAAGTCAAGTCGCCTGGATGACCCTGGTTTTGCCGATGGAATGCGTCACATTGGTGGTGGCTTGGATACACGTTCGAGTCTTCGTTCTGCAGTACTTGTGAGCGAAATGATGTTGCCACATTTTCAGTGTTGTGCTGTACAGTGTTATTTTATGCCCTCATGCGATCTTCCCGTTGACAAGACTTCTTGCTTAAAGCAGTGCTTGCGATTATTTGGTATGATGATGAGAAGGAATGCCGCGATGATCCTTTCATTTCTTTCCTGCAGATTAAGCTTGACGTTTCAAAAGAACAAAATTTTCAACTTCACACAGATTAATATTCTCGTGATTAATATAATTTTACCCCCTTTTCTATCCATCGCCATCTTTTTTTTCCTTCTCTCCCTTTGCCATCTTGCTTTGCATCTTCCTTCACTTAATTACTCCACATCGCTTTGCCTTTTCTCCTCTCCCTTTTCCTTTCAGGCGGGCACTTCCGCTGTTGTTTCTTTCAAGCACGCAGAATAACGAGATAAATCTATGTGAATGACAACGCTGATTGTTTGGCCAAAGTTAAAGCTGAACAACAAAAGTGTTAAAGTTATACCTTGACCTGCTCCTTCGTTGATACGACTGCTGTAATCTCCAATAGAATAGCTCTGCGAATATCTATCTATCTATCTATCTATCTATCTATCTATCTATCTATCTATCTATCTATCTATCTATCTATCTATCTATCTATCTATCTATCTATCTATCTATCTATCTATCTATCTATCTATCTATCTATCTATCTATCTATCTGTCTGTCTGTCTGTCTGTCTGTCTGTCTGTCTGTCTGTCTGTCTGCCTGTCTGTCTGTCTGTCTGTCTGTCTGTCTGTCTGTCTGTCTGTCTGTCTGTCTGTCTGTCTGTCTGTCTGTCTGTCTATCTATCTGTCTATCTATCTATCTATCTATCTATCTATCTATCTATCTATCTATCTATCTATCTATCTATCTATCTATCTATCTATCTATCTATCTATCTATCTATCTATCTATCTATCAAATTGTTTTACATACTGTAAAGATGACGACATTGATCGAGCTGTGCACGTGATATTTCACGGCATTCGTTTCCCGTGTTGTATCTTCCGTGCAGTGACCAAGAGTTGAAGAAGAGCACCCAGTGTAACATCCGACTCTACCTGCAGAAGAAGCGACACGGAATGGGAAGAATCGGGTGCGTATGCGCGAAACGTTCCCCGTCGCATTGTATCCCTGGGCACATAAATGGGACTGCAGTCGAACTGTTTTCAAATCCAATTTTATTTATGTGCAGCGAAACATGTGCAGAGAATGGATCTGGCAATGAATTATATGCGGCAAAATGGTTCAAAAAGATAGAACTCAGAATAAAATAACGCGATAGTACTTGTTTCGGCCACAGGACCAGCCTTCATCATTCCGATGGAGGCTGGCGCACACAGCAAAATGCGCCATTTAAGTAATGAGATTCAAAGGTTTTTTTGTAGATTTTGCAACCGTCGTCAAGGGTAGACTTAACGCAGCTGCACTGTGTGCCATCTAATGTCTTCACAGATCATTTGTTTTGCTCTCCCTGTGTCATCTATTTGACGGCGTGTCACCGTTATCGACTTAAGCTGCTCTCATGAGACGCAGTGCATTTTCATTGTTGAAAAGGCGCACTGAACGTCTCGTCACCGCCAGATGCGGGATAATCAGATGGTCTGAGCTAAAATGCGAATTACGGCATTTGCATAGATACACTTTGCTGTTGACCCTGGTTCTAGCTGTTGTGATGCTGCTGAAATAGGGAGAACTACGAAGCGGCAGGGCGTAGGTTACTGGTCCCACAGTCATTGTTTCCCACAAAATTTACTTGAAGGAATCGAGGCACACCGATAGTTCAGCCACCGTAGGAATGATAGGTAGTACATGAACTCGCCTACATTTCGCATGTGCGCCTTGCTGCCTTGTTTATTGTTGTGTTCTCGAGTTTGTTTTGGAGAAAGAAAACTGGTTCGTTGTGATTTTTTTCACCTCATTTTGAGTGGCCGTCCTAAAGGGGTGGAGCAGCTAAAGTGCGACTGCTAAACTTTTGCTGAACACCATCTTGCAAAAAAGCGACGGCAGGTTGCGCAGAGTTCACAGAATGAAGTTTAGGCACATTGGGTTGGTACCCTTGGTTCCCATGCTGGTTGAAGCATCATTAGTTGAAGATCTAGACGCTAGCGACAGATTTGCCTGTAGTGTATACTGTTATGATTCATTGCGCCCTAAGCATTGCGGATTAACCGCTGACACTGGTGAAATCGCAGCCTAAGGAACTGCAGGCAGAAGATTTCCGTTCTATTTAAATTATGGCGCGGCTACGTCATCATATATGAAGTTCCCGCTCATTTTTAGGCCATCTTAAGTTTTGAAGATTCCTCCACTGCCTTTGTAGGCCATGCAACGTGCTATTACAGTTGTGCTCGCGAAGTACGAAAACAGTCCTGGGAATTGTTTTCACATGGAGATTGAGATGAGCCCATCAGATTTTAGATATACAAGAGCATGATGAGGTACATATAGAACCAAAGCAACAACACTACCCATATTATACGGTGCCATTAGTTTGAAGGAACAAGCTAATCAGACATATATGGGGATTTGATTTTACGGTAGCCGACAGCTTCGATTTTTGTGCAAGGCTTTCGCTCTTGACTCAGGATAGCAGAAAAAGAGATTGCATACTTTTGCTGAATATATGTTGTGCACATTATGCGTATTTTATGCGTATTGTAGCTTTTTTTTTGCCACATGTTACCTTATTTATTCTCATGAACATCACCCAACAAATCTTATTTCAGGTGTGCCGAATGCCTACCAGTGCTACTCTTCGGCGCGTGGGTCATGATGCACAGAATAACCGATAAAAATATTGGATTCAGCACAAGCGCCGATAATACGTAAGTAGTCTTATTGGATGTACTTACCATATACTGGTAAACAGGGGCATCAGCCAAGCTTTATTTTTTGTATAAAAACAAATAGGTTTGATTAGAAACTTTAAAATATGGACTATTTTTTTATTTTGTGTGTACTCTTGTTCACTTACGGCTGCCTAGGTGCATATGGCAAGTTATTACAACCAACTAAATGGTCAATTTTAACTAATTACTTCTTTGTGTCTGCTATTAAGTCTGATATGAAGTGTAAGTGGTAAGTTCGGAGCCGGCAGTAGAATTCATATGCATCATTGGAAACTCAAGTGCGAACTAGGACGAGGACAAGCAAAGAGGCATGCCTCAGAATTCATAAATATTTTTTGGCGCAATTCAGCGGCCACCTTCCACAACGCTAAAAACTAAGAGTGCTGGGCACTCTTTTTCGAATAGCATTTGCTTCTCCCATTTGTTAACTCCTTTTTACAGATTAACTCACCTCTTTTTGAGGCAGAGTATATATAGTAATGCCCTTCAGAAAGAATCAAATACCCCACCTTCACAGAGTTACATAACTCTGGCCGAAACAGAGTAGCATGACACCACCGAAGAAAGTAGTAGTACACTTAATGAAAAAAAAAAACAGAACTCAGGCGAAATCAACAGGTGGCCGAGTGAGGCTCAATCTCAGGACTGTTACACTCACGTAGAATACGAACACGACACGCGACCGCTAGACCACGCTGGGAGATGGGAGCAAGATCGTTAATTTCATCGCGTCATAAGTATAATGTAGGCAATCAGGTTTTTCATTTTCTTGTTTAGACACGTGGATTTGAGTGTCTCCGCGCCAACGATGACCAAGCTGACTGTAGGTATTACGTTGTGTGCCTCGCGATATCGGAATGTCAGTTCGAGACGTTTTGCAGTAAAAAAAATATCCTAAGGTAAAATATATATATATATATATATATATATATATATATATATATATATATATATATATATATATATATATATATATATATATATATATCTATATATATATATATATATATATATATATATATATATATATATATATATATATATATATATATATATCAAGGCAGTTACACTGACTCGCTATACCCCGCGAGCGACAACTTTCTGTGGCAGCACAGCCAAGGCTACGGAGCCGAAGCATGCTTGTCTTACTGCGCCACAGCATTAAGTCCCTCAACGAAAACGTTTGTATACTGTTCTGGGTAACTAAGATTTTACCATTCGTCACTTACATTTTTCGCGGATTTATTTTTTAATTTGTGAATAAAAACGTTGCGCAGTAGAAAAAATTTCGTTTCACGCTCTCTCAAATTTTTTGGGGGTTTTTCGGCTTCCGTTGCCTTTTTACCTCACCGCATTCCTCACTGTCAAAGATGGCGTCCGCCGGTTACAGCTCGTCAACGTCGCTTACGGAGGAAACACCGCCGCATGCCGCGAGTCCACCAGCTGCGCAGCCGTACCAGGCGTTGTCAAATCAAAAGCTGTCCGTACAGGCCAAGAAGGTGGCGTACAACGTTTACGCGCAAGTAAGGAAAAACGACCCGCAGCTGTCTGTGAGAGCCGCATGTCGGAAAGTCAGCGAGCTCACTGCAGGTGTTAGCGAGCGCAGTGTCTTCCGGATTAAGCTCGACGTTAACAGTGGAACCCTGAAGTCACCGAAGCGCAAGCGCCTGCGCCTCCCCGCCATGGATGACCGTGCGAAAACCGGAAAGACAAGACTGGAGCTTCACAACAGCTTCTCCCTCGCAGCTCTACGAAGAAAAGTGCATCAATACTTTCTGAGGAATGAACTCCCAACAGCTGCAAAACTGGCACAAGATGTAACCAGTGACAGTGACATGAACATGCCTAAAATGAGCGTGCGAACGATGCAAAGGCTGCTTAACGATATCGGCTTTTCCTTTCGCAAACGGAAGAGAAACTGTGAGCTTTTGGAAAGAGACGACATCATCACGTGGCGACGGCGGTACCTGCGTACCATCCGACAACTTCACGCTCAAAAACGGTACGTGCATGATGAGTTGTGTAACCATTACATGAATAATTGAATGTATCATTCACCCAGCAACCTGGGTCCACGCGTCAGTAAATCACGTCACAATAATATTAAAAATTGCTCTCGAGTTCCCAAAGATGCCACTCGCGTTTCCTGCAGCGAAACGCGAGCAAACGCGAGCCGAAACGCGAGCAATTTTTAATAATTCTGACACGAGCCGAGTTTCGCTGCATGCGCCGCGCTTCGCTGCAGATGACATGCTTCATTTTTGTTGTTTATTCTTCCATACCCATATACTACCTTGACGAAACCTGGGTCAACGCCGGACACACAAAGGATAAAGTATGGGAAGACGCGAACATCACGACACGGGAGGAGGCCTTTCGGCAAGGCCTGACCACAGGGCTTCGCGCACCAAGCGGCAAAGGTGGCAGGCTCATCCTTTTGCACGCCGGCAGTGAGGACGGGTTTCTGAATTCTGCATGCCTTCTCTTCCGAGCTGCAAAACGATCTGGGGACTACCACACCGAAATGGACGGGCCGCGCTTTGAGAAGTGGTTCGGTGAACAACTTTTGCCCAATATCAAGCCGTGCAGTGTCATTGTAATGGACAACGCACCGTACCACAGCGTCCGCCTCGAGAGAGTTCCAACATCGTCATCTCGAAAGGCTGACATTCAGTCGTGGCTGACAGAAAAAAACATCGCGTTTTCACAAGACCAATTGAAAGCTGAGCTGTTGGATTTGGTGAACGACAACAAGAAGATGTTTTCCGCCTATCGCGTGGATGTTTTGGCGAAGGCTGCCGGTCACGACGTCGTGAGGCTTCCTCCGTATCATTGCAAATTTAACTCGATCGAACTGATACGGAGCCAGGTGAAAGGTTACGTCGCTGCTAACAACACAACATTCACCCTTGCCGGCGTTGAAAAACTGGTGCGTGAAAGCATCGATCGCGTAACGCCAGACAACTGGCTCCAGGCATATGCTCATGTGAAAAAAATCGAAGAGGACTTGTGGCAACGTGACGGCCTCATCGACTCAAAGCTCGACCAGCTTATAATTCCACTCGGGTCAGAGTCCAGCACCGAGAGTGACGGTAGTGGCAGTAATATGAGCGAACTGGAATACCTCACATGAATGCAACCACAGTCGTGAATGTAAACACAGTGAATGTAAACCATAATATTGTGTTCTGTACCTGTGCACATGTCGTTTTAAAGGGACCGACAACTGGCCATAATATACCGAATACCAACCGAATACCTGCTTTTAACCTCATAAAAAATTCTCATAAAAAATGTTCCACGGCGTTTTCCCCGTTTCCATTGCATGATTGGGCACTGTCACAGATATTTCCGTTGAAACAAAGAAAACGGGCACCTTAAAAATTGCTTCATCATCATCATCAGCCTGTTTAAGTCCACTGCAGGACGAAGGCCTCTCCCAACGATTTGCAATCCACCCTATCCTGGGCTTATCGGTCCCTTTAATGTTTTTCCCACAATAAAAGTGCGCCGACATTCGTTACAAATAGAGTCTGTTCTCGTAGATGGCTTTACGCTTTAAAAGATATTCTTTCGCAGTAAAAGATCGCATTACAAGTCGTCGCGCTGCGTTTGGACACAGCCTGTGTCTTTTGCGGACGCGATGAACATCAAATTGAGTACTTATTGCCGAATCCATAAATTTTTTTTCAAATACTGCTTCAAATAAAATAAATTTTATGAACAGTTATATCACTCTTCCAAATTAGATAGATATACATGTGTATATGCCTTCGATGAACGCCATTCACGCGTGATTAAGCTCGATGGTGCTTGCGCGCAGATCGTAATTCACCGCATTTTCACATGGCACCGTTGTGGGAATGCGCTGACGTGGACTGCGCTGGTGAAATCGAAACCGAAACACCCGTCGAAGCGGTCTGACTACTTGGCGCAGTAGCACATGTGCATAGGCTCCGCCCACGTAGCCTTGGCCGTGCTGCCACAGAAAGTTGTCGCCAGGTATAAGTGGTTAGTCATTTCTGAGTAGGAGACATCGCACTTCTGAACCACGCACTGAAGAATTCGGTTTTCGTCACCTTTGGACATATTTTCGGTATGTCTTGTTCTCGTACTGTGAGTACAGCCATAATAGTTCAGTGTATCCGTACCCTATATTAGACTTACGAGAAGTTTCTCCGCGCAAGACGTTCGTAGGGAGAAACTGAATAATCATATAAGAACACAGTCATTGTTTAAATTGGGCTCAGATTGTGACCCATTCAATTAAGTTGTATTAGCTTATTTTTCTACACAAATACGAAGATGAAAGCATAGGTATTACAGTTACAAGTGGCTTTTAGCGCGCTATAGTTGATCCACTAGGGGGCACTGCGAGCAAATTTTTTTTATTAGTCGTCTCTAATGCCGACTCAAACAAACGCAGTATTCTGTCGTGCATATATGTGGGGTTATTATGTAATCCTCATAACTCGCGGTGTGCGGGGTCTTTCTTCATTATTGCATAATTTTGTCCTACAGCGAAAATGCATATCACACAAACTTGTGCAGGGACTTTGACACGTGTCCAGGGACAAGAAATGTGTAGGGAAATGTGCAGGGACAAGAAATGTGTCCAATATTTTTTTTTAATCCCGAAAAGGAGGTATCCGCGTGCTACTTTCGTGTTTGCGTTTCCTGTCGCAGTAATTCAGATGTGTACACACATCAATTACAGCAGTTATTAAAGAAATTACCACAATTACCTTTTTAACCAGTGGTAATAGCCACTCGAGTCAAATGAACGAGTTAATGCCCCTCCTGCGAATAGTCTCTACCCACTTCAAAATTTCGGATAAGTGGCCATTGGTAATCACCGTGGAGTAAAAAGTTAATTGTGTTAATTTCTATAATTGTGGTAATTATTGTTTGTACCATCTGAACTTGTCTTCTGCCACAGGAAAGGCAATGCCGCAAGTAGCACGCACGTACCTCCTTTCCGTGATTTTTAAAGAACATTGAACACATTTCTTGAAACACCCTGTGTAGATCAGGAGCAGGAGTATTACCGCGTTTTACTCAGGCATTCTTGAAAAATATATAGATGTTTCACTCTCCCAGAAAGAAGTAGAGTATGAATCAGTGTCACTTTCTTAATTCATATACAGAGTGAAAATGCAATTTTTCTGTTTGATGAATTACGAAAGTAGAAGAATGCTCTTAAGAGTAACTCAGTCTTTTTACTCCTACAACCGTCGGCAGTTTTTGGAGTGAATAGCATGTCCAGCATCAGGAATATCAACTTGTAAATTGTTTTTCTCTAAATATGGGACACTGTTCGCTACTTTTACTGCAGTGGTCACTACAAACATTTTATGTTCTTATTTAAAAACCCCTCCGCAGCTTGACTATATTTTCGCTTTCGCTTCTACTGGCGTTGCAGTATGCCTTATATACGCCATTTATCGCGAAGCTCACATAGCTAGTTTCCAGCTGATGATTAAGTGTCCTTTGGCGCGAAAGAGTAACCAGCTTGCATTTGGCCAAAATTTTCTTGCATAGACGCGTGTGTTTTTGAGGTCCCTTTTAGGGTTCCCGCATTCGTATAACGTAGTTGTGAAGGCAGATGCGTGGTTTGCTTAGTTAATCTCATAACCATGATAATCACGGTGAGATAGCTACCAGCCGCTGTCACTTACTTAGAACCTAACCTGACCGCGCTTCGGCTACCGATGACGCAATAATAATAGTGTCGCATAGTCCTTAAACATTCGGCGCAGTTTTACAATGGAACGCTTTTTTAGGCACGAAGCTGCTTACGCCGTGGGCCGTATGTTCCTTGTCGTCCTCGTAGCCACCTCTTGTTCAGTCCTTAGAAGGTCCACTGGATGGCGGTATTTCTATATGATTTCAAAGCACTGGGGTTTAGGGACAGGGAGGGCAAAATAGACTTCAAGCGGGTAGAATTAACTAGAAGGAGGTTATCTGATTGGTGGCTAAAGTCAAGACACAAGAGAAAATTAAACCCTTCACTGCAAAGTACGAGTCCTCAACCTCACTATTTAAAGAGCAAAAAAATGTTTTTTTTTTTGGTTCGCTAAGTATTACGGCTTGGTGGCGTTAGCCACTGGCCGATCTAAAGGGTACAGCCATATCAATCCATCCATCCATCGAAAAGATACGAGATGGCGGCACTTGGAGTGTTCACTAGACGGACAGACAGACAGACAGACAGACAGACAGACAGACAGACAGACAGACAGACAGACAGACAGACAGACAGACAGACAGACAGACAGACAGACAGACAGACAGACAAACGGACGGACGAACAAACAGACGGGTGAATGGACGGACGGATGGAAGCTTCGCCCCACTCATCATCATTCATTCCGTGGATATGCTGTGATATTTTTTCTTGTGTTTTTTTACTTCTGCGGTAAGGTTGTTCACGAAATCAAGAAAGGAGTCAAAACAAGAGTCCTTTCCTGGATTAAAGATCACCACATACTACTGGCTTTTATGATGTCTCGTGTAATAACCATTATGTTAATATGGAAAAGTTTCAGCGAATCTGCTGAAATCTGCTGTGTTCATACTGGTCATACAATACAAAGCGTATCATAATAAGCATCGCAAATGCAAATATGTAGTACCACACCCACCGCCCTGCCCCCCCCCTTTTTTTATCAGTTTAAAGGCACTGTATTTTTACGGCGCACAAACTAGACTTGAAGGCGCACTATTTGATATAAGCGAACAGTTTTTTTAACATTTTTACTATAAAGCTTTCTGTACTGTATACACCCACATAAATAAGGACTGGTCTTCTCATGAATCCATCGTTTCACCAACATTCAGCCAATGAAAATATCAATGTCCTCTCATAACTACGAATCACCCATTGCTGGTTGTTTATATGGCATTTGCGCGCATGGACATTGTTGGGTGTAAGGCTGCGCTTTCAGCGGGGGGGGGGGGGGGCATCTCGCTTGAAGTTTCGAATCCCTAAAACTTGACTCGGTCATCGTGACAGGAACCCAATCAGCGTGCTGTGCATGGTGATTGCGTACGCCATACCATTGGCCAAGTGGGTTCACGGAGTCTCTGTAGATTTTGACGGCATCGTGCGAAGGCTGCCTTGGGGTGCGATCATCACCATCGCCGGAAGCGACACCATTATGCTCATCATCAAGGTGCGAGTGCATGAGGCTTGCTTTTGACGGTAGTGAGCATACAATTCATTCGTGATTCATTCAGTAACGCACATTCGGAGCACAACGTCGGAACAGTCAAATTAATCTAACTTATTTTCGTAAACCAAAAGAGCTTTTTTCCAGTTGCAATGTTCAAACATCAGACAATAATGCACATAAGAAACGGAACGTGTAAATATCGCGTGCACAACTATTCCCTATTTTCATAAACCTTTTTTTTTACAACTACGCGTACAATTTTGAGAATAAAACCATCCGTCCCTCAATCTCTAGGACAGCTTCAGTGATCACAAGTTATTTAGAACCAAACAAGCATATTACCGATGCAAGTAGCAAACCTGAATGCCAGATATATTCTTCCATTTCCGATGAAGGCGGAAATGTTGTAGGCCCGTTACTCAGATTTGGGTGCACGTTAAAGGACCCCGGATAGTCGTAAGTTCCGGAGCCCTCCACTACGGCGTCTCTCATAATCGTATGGTGGTTTTGGGACGTTTTGAGCGTCGTCCTCAATTTAAGCTGAACCCTCTTTGTAAGTCTCCAGGTTTCTGCTCCGTAGCTAAGTACCGGCAAGATACAGCTGTTATATACCTTCCTCTTGAGGGATAGTGGCAATCTACCTGTCATAATTTGAGAGTGCTTGCCGAATGTGCTCCACCCCATTCTTATTCTTCTAGTTACTTCAATCTCGTGGTTCGGCTCTGCGGTTATTACCTGCCCTAAGTAGACATAGTCTTTTACAACTTCAAGTGCACTATTACCTATCTCGAAGCGCTGCTCCTTTCCGAGGTTGTTGTACATTACTTTCGTTTTCTGCAGATTAATTTTAAGACCCAACTTTCTGCTCTCCTTGTCTAACTCCGTAATCATGAGTTGCAATTTGTCCCCTGAGTTACTCAGCAATGCAATGTCATCGGCGAAGCGCAGGTTACTAAGGTATTCTCCATTAACTCTTATCCCTAACTGTTCCCATTCTAGGCTTCTGAAAACCTCCTGTAAGCACGCGGTAAATAGCATTGGGGAGATTGTGTCCCCCTGCCTTACACCCTTTTTGATTGGTATTCTGTTGCTTTCTTTATGGAGCACTATGGTAGCAGTTGATCCCCTGTAGATTTCTTCCAGAATGTTTATATATACTTTATCTACGCCCTGATTCCGCAGTGTCTGCATGACAGCTGATATTTCTACTGAATCAAACGCCTTCTCGTAATCTATGAAGGCTATGTATAGTGGTTGGGTATACTCTGAGCATTTCTCTATTACCTGATTGATAGTATGAATGTGGTCAATTGTTGAGTAGCCTGTTCGAAATCCTGCTTGTTCCTTTGGTTGATTGAATTCTAATGTTTTCTTTACTCTGTTAGCAATTACCTTTGTAAATAGCTTGTATACTACAGAGAGCAAGCTGATCGGCCTGTAATTCTTCAAGTCCTTGTCATCTCCTTTCTTATGTATTAAGATGATGTTAGCGTTCTTCCAAGACTCTGGTACTCTTCCCGTCAGGAGACACCTCGTAAACAGGGTAGCTAGTTTTTCTAACACAATCTGTACTCCATCTTTCAGCAGATCTGATGTTACCTGATCCTCACCAGCAGCTTTGCCTCTTTGCATGCTCTCCAAAGCTTTTCTGACTTCTTCTATTATTACTGATGGGATGTCATCTGGGTTACTTCTAGTTATAGTATGAAGGTCGTGGTTGTCTCGGCTACTGTACAGATCTCTGTAAAACTCCTCTGCTTTTTTAACTATCCTATCCATATTGGTAGTTATTTTGCCTTCTTTGTCCCTTAGTGCATACATCCGACTTTTGCCTATCCCAAGTTTTCTCTTCACTGCTTTGACGCTTCCTCCGTTTTTCAGAGCGTGTTCAATTATCTACATGTTATACCTTCTTACATCGCATACCTTACGTCTAATAATCAACTTCGAAAGCTCTGCCAGTTCTATTTTGTCTGTTGCAGTTGACACTTTCATGATTTGACGCTTCTTAATTAGGTTCTTCGTTTCCTGGGAAAGCTTGCCAGTGTCCTGTCTAACTACCCTGCCTCCAACTTCCACTGCACACTTCGTAATGATACTCGTCCGATTATCATTCATTGTATCTACGCTAAGGTTGGTTTCCTCACTAAGAGTCGAGTACCTGTTCTGCAGCGACACTCTGAATTCCTGTACTTTCCCTCTCAGTGCTAGCTCATTGATTGGCTTCTTGCGTATCAATTTCTGTCGTTCCTTCTTCAAGTCTAGGCGAATTCGAGACCGTACCATTCTATGGTCACTGCATCGTACCTTGCCAACCACTTCCACATCCTGCACGATTCCAGGGTGTGCACTCATTATAAAGTGTATTTCGTTCTTATTTTCGCCATTAGGGCTCCTCCATGTCCACTTGCGGTTTTGTCGTTTTCGGTAGAAGGTATTCAAAATCCGTAAATTATTGCGTTCAGCGAATTCTACTAGTAGGTCTCTTCTGGCGTTTCTAGTACCTATGCCATTATCTCCTACTGCCTGGTCTCCAGCCTGCTTCTTGCCTACCTTTGCATTAAAGTCGCCCGTCACTATGGTATACTGTGTTTTTACCTTACTCATTCCCGATTCCACGTCTTCATAAAAGCTTTCAACTGAAGCGTCATCATGGCAGGATGTAGGCACGTAAGCCTGTACTACCTTCATCTTGTATCTTTTATTCAGTTTAATTACGATACCTACCACCCTTTTATTAATGCTATAGTATTTCTTTATGTTGCCAGCAATGTTTCTGTGAATTAGGAACCCACTCCCAGTTCTCTTCTGTCTGCCAAGCCCCGATAGCAAAGAACGTGCCCATTCTGTAGCACAGTATATGCCTCATCTGTCCTCCTAGCCTCACTGAGCCCTATTATATCCCATTTAACACCTTGTAGCTCCTCGAATAGTACAGCTAGACTTACCTCACTAGATAAGGTTCTAGCGTTAAACGTTGCCAAGTTCAGGTTCCAATGGCGGCCTGTCCGGATCCAGAGATTCTTAGCACCTTCTGCTGCGTTGCAGTTCTGACCGCCGCCGTGGTCAGTTGCTTCGCAGCGGCTGGGGACTGAGGGCCGTGAGTTATTTGACGTATGCATGTGGGAGGTAGTGGCCAGATTCTGCACCAGGGTGGCCAATCCTTCTCTGGCGAGGGAGTGCGTTCCCGGCGGTGGTTACCGGTGAGGCCGCACCTCAGGCCTCTTAATGCAGTTCCATCAACACGCGGATTTTTTTAAATCCGGTTGGGAACTGCGTGGCACCGGGATTTGAACCACGGACCTCTTGCATGCGAGGCGGATGCTCTAACCACTACGCCATCGCCGCATCCTCAATTTGGTATTACGTGACGCCAACGGACGACGAAGGTAAATGCAACATTGAAACATGACAATCATGACATGCATGCCATATAAGCATGTCTCATTATGCGCAAGTGGCCATTATACTACCTTCCCATATAGCAAATTTTTTGTTGTTTGCCCCGCCGCGGTGGTCTAGTGGCTAAGGCACTCGGCTGCTGACCCGCAGGTTGCGGGTTCAAATCCCGGCTGTGGCGGCTGCATTTCCGATGGAGGCGGAAATGTTGTAGGCCCGTGTGCTCAGATTTGGGTGCACGTTAAAGAACCCCAGGTGGTCGAAATTTCCGGAGCCCTCCGCTACGGCGTCTCTCATAATCATATGGTGGTTTTGGGACGTTAAACCCCACGTATCATCAGCAAATTTGTTGTGTGACGTGAACGGAAGACGACGGTATGTGGCTGGTGCAAACATGATAATTATGACATACGTATCATCCGTAGTATTTTAGTCACGTGACCAAGCTGTTTTTGTATTTTTAAAATTCTATTTTGGAGTAAATTGGTAGAATCTAGGGGATTTCAGGTCGCTTTTCTTGGAAGTATTTTGGTATTGAATGGGAGCAACCACTGCAGCCGGAATAACTCCCTCTAAGCAAGAATTCTTGCAAGGCTACAGGCTGAATTCTAAAAAAAAACTTTGACACGAACAAAAGCTTATGTACAGCCCAAACACCAAAACATAATACGAAAGTTTCAGAGTTTCTGTTGATGTACTACGAGAGCACACAGACTGAGTACTTACAGAATGTTTATTATGGAGGCTAAATTACGCATAAAGTACAACTCTTGTGTTCATTTTCCAGCAGTCACCATAATTATTGAAAACAGGATTTGTACAGCTTGAGCACAATAGTTATCATCACATAAAGCACCTAAAGTACAAACACAAATAACGCAAATTTCTCACATATTTGAACTGTACAGTTCAAAAGGTAAAATCAAATGAAATACAGACATTCAAAACACTTTGCCAGTTACACTATAATATAGGACTAAAAATGGGCAAAACTTCCATGGGAAGACCACCTAATATAGTAAAAAGTGCATGTATGCATCTCTGGTGCTGTAGATGACTACGCCAAATATCATATATGTAGAACACACTTATATTGTGTCAAGAAATGAACTTACGACACTTATTTGAATAGGTGCAATACCAGTGACTGAAGTTCCCTTAGAGATTTCTGGGCATTTTCCCGTAGCACATATCTAACATTTAGAATAAACGGACAATCCTCAAATGCACTAAGTGGATGCACCTATATTGTTCTCTACGAAAAAAAACCTGTAGACACTATTGTACCAGCTTTCAAGTTACAGCAAAGCCATTTTAACCAGACTATCCTAAATAGGCTTCCAATCACAACAGTACCACAGAAGTTGAAGAGTAATAAAGTTCTTGCTTCAGTACTATTGGCGACCATATCAATCAAGCTCAAATAAGGCATCCATAAACATATGAAGAAACGCACATCATAGAGAAATATGTAATGCATCAAAAGCACTAAAAGAACATACATTAAAAACTGGACAGAACAAGCAGACGCAAAGCACACGGCTTTTGCCATCTCATTTGCTGATGTATGTTCCGCTAATGCTTTCTAATGAATACATTCAAAATTGTCTAAGCTTGAACTTTTCTAACATATTGCATTTAAAATGACAATGGGGCTAATTAGCGCACATATACAACAAATTAAAAAAGAAATGCAGCATTGCAACATCAGAACTTCCACTACACAGTAATGAATCGTCACTGAGGTCAGCTGTCATACTTGCGCGCAGTTGGGTCATGACATTTCAAGGCATCCAGCGTCTTTCCGACCACGACGAATATAGCTGAAATAATTTCCTCGTGTTTATTGAAGTTCGAAAGTTGTCCTGTTCGTTTATTTTTGTTGCCGAAAACTTTCCTGCATATTTACAAGTGTCTGTAGTTTTTCACCGACTGAGCCAGACAGCGCAAGAAACATTTTGTTTTAAAAAGATAATTTTAAAATGCCCTTAATGAAATGGTATTTATGCCAAAATAATGAAATGATGCAACTGCAAAAATAATGACTTATTTCTGTATATCAATTCTTTGATGGCTTTTCGCACGAGCAAAACGCATGAATTTGTAAAAGCATATTTTTTCCAGGATCTTGGCTAGCTCAAAGAGCAGAAATCAAATATGTGCTATCAGCCTGTTTGAAATGCTGCAAATTAAAAGTATATATGTGCTTAAGGCGTAGCAGATAATATGAGAAAATGAGAATTTCACTTTTTTGAAAAATTGTGTATTCAGCATAAAAAAACTGAGCTTGGTGCCGAACTACTTATATGCATGATAGCTCATTTGAATGCTGTATGTATAATACAAACATAAGTGAAGTTAGAAGCCAGTTCTTTTTTAAATTCAGAAATATTGTATTGAAACTAAGTATTCCCTATAGATTTTTACCTATACAACTCAAGCAGTATGATGTATTCGCAAAGGATATCCTCAACTCAAGCCGGCTGGCCTAGGATGCAGATGGCAAACATCTTGTTATCTACAAGGAAGTGGATTTATCATCTGCATTCTATTGCTAACATAAATGCCTAACAATGAATGTGGTCAGTCAGCTTTAGAGATTTACAGTCACAAATGCTACTTTCTTATAAACTTCTGCAAGTGCAGAGTATGTGTTTTACACACCTAATAAAAAGTTTATTCATATTCAGTACCTTTGTCTAACAGAATGTAAGTACCATTCCCGCAATACACTGATGAATGAAGTCCTAATACAAATGCTTCAATTTTTTCCGGCTTTCAGCAGACTACCTTGCTTCTCTAGACCTAAATCCTGTCATAATGCTACAGCCAAATGAAGAGCTTTATAATAGGAACTGGTGGGCTAGCGTACTGTCTTCTGTCGCTTATGTTGTGATTATTGTAGTGTTGTATTGTGTACTTTTTAACGGCTTGATAGCTAATCTCGAAGTCATCACAAGGAAAGGGGAGAGAGCTGATCGATTAACCCCCTCCCCCCTGATGTCCAAGTGTTTTTCAGTTGTTCATATGCATACACTCATGCACACATACATATGCACAAACAAATTTACATAAACTGTGGCCTAAATCATCTTTTTTCTTTACGCAACCCCATCCAAAGAATATTTTTTCTGCTATGCTACTCGTCACCACACTATAGCCACATTTGTCCAAGTGCACCAGTGTTGGCAGTAGAACACAATGATGAATCCATTTCCTTTACGGTTGGTTTATAGATGGCACTAAGATTGCCATCTACATTTCTATCAGTGGGCTTGGGCTGAAGATTGCCTTTGAAAGTGCATCATGCTGCAGAGTTACGTAGGTAAAAAGCTGTGAAAAACAAAATTTTAAAAATATACACTTTTTAGCTTAAAAAATACTCTCTAGTAACTGTCCCTATGTTCAGCTAATACATAACTCTTTCAAGTGACATATTATGCATATTTTTTGTCCAAGCACCAAGGTGACTTTTTGACGCTGAATACAGAGCTTTTCCAAAAAAAGGAAAATACGCAATTTCTTTTTTTCTGATAATCAGCTGTTTTTAGCGCCTAAATTATTTTAAATTTTTAGCATGGTATATAGGCCAGCTGCATATCATCTGGTTGTGGTCTTTGAGCTTGCCATGTTTTCTTACAAACAAATTTGGCAACTATTCAGTTTTGCTCGTGTGAGAAGGCCTCGGAGAATCGATATACATAAATCAGCCATTTTTTTACAGTTACATGGCTTTAATACCTTGCAGCATAGACCAATCTATCGAGTGAGTCACAAAACATTTTATCAAAAAATTAGGTTTTGACGCCCTCTAGCTTAGTCGGAACCAAACTACAGCCTTACAATAGGCACGAAAACTTATGGCAACCAGAATAAAAACCGTGGCGAGTTCTCTGAGAAACGTGAAGTTTTTTCGCGCCATATTTGTGATAGTCTGAAAAACGCTGGCTGGCTTGGCATGTAATCAACCAGTTATAAAGCGCTAACTAAATGCAAATTAACAAAAAAAGGAGAGCGTTTTCGAGGGGCTTATTCGTTTGTTAGGCACAACAGTAAGTTAACTGACAATTAGGCGAGGAAAAACATTCTGAACATTACCTGTATCAACTGTAGTGTATTAATTATGGTTTCAAATAAAGAGGTTATGGCAGGTGAAAAATCACTGCTGCACTGAATGTAACAACAACCTACTTTTTATATTTACCAAAATTTCGCATTGAGCTTCCTTGCACTGGTTTGCAAGGGGCAATAAATACACTAAGCATGTATGCACGGGCCAATGACCTACCTGTGCCCAGTCACAAAATCAGTAGAGTGTCCAGGAACCATGACACCATAAAAAATTATATTAAGTCAGCATTTATACAACACATATGTGGTGCTTTAAATACCCTGCCACCACTCTTAAGTCAAAGTAATGTCTCAAAATTATGAACATAATACTAAGAGAAAAGCACTTTTGTGGAAAAAAAGAGCAGCAGGGCAAAATAATCACCTATCAATTTATTTAAATTCACGTCAAGAGCATCGAAATGAAGCTGATACATTATCTGTAAACAATTATCTGTGTGCTTTTTATGTGTATTCCACATGAGGCGCAAGAATTTAGGCTGTTCAGTAAAATGGTGAGAACACTTGAAAAACAAGGTGTCTGCCATAGTGAAGCGCAGAGCAATATGTCCTTCTGCACCAAATAAGAGAGAAAGGGTGCTCGTTTCGGCGAGGAAAGAAAGAAAGCAGCACTTTAAAAGAGATGATGATTGAGCTAGTTCATGCTTGGACAAAAAACCTTTGCGAGTAGCACAACTAGACGGGACATCAGGTAGAAACGGACTAGCAAAGGCACAACACTATTGCAACACTAAACAAAACTGTGCAAATTGTAACATTCAGTGTCGATGCGGTTGAATCAATAAAAAATATTCGTTAACCACGCATGGTCTGTCCAAATAAAGTTGACAATGCATGTCTCACAGCCATGTCTTATTTCGGGGGTGTCACAGACAATTATATCTGTTTTGCATGAAGAACATGTCAAGTTCTTGCGGAGCCAAAATTGCATAAAATGGGACACAGCAGAGTTTTAAAAGAACCAGCATTCGAAAGGGGGATAGTACGAAAAGAAGTTTTCAATTGGTTCATTACTGAATATGGGAGCTAATTAAATCGAACTCCAACTATGGTGATGTAAGTTAAGAAAAAAGGCTAGTTTCAAAAATGAAAACAAATTTCTCAAAAAATCAAAGCTTGTTGCCAAAGCGCCCAACAGGAAATTCTGAAGTATTGCCTTACCATAACCTCGAAAAATTAGACAGAGGTCAATGGGCTGGCTCAATGTTTCCTCAACCGCTCCTACTATTTATGCCTTAATGCGGGAGGTGAAACATGAGTGCCTGTGAGAAGATGCATGCTAGACCTTTTTTGTGCAAAGTAAACATCATCATTAAAGCTCTTCATTATGTGGACTGAATGAAAAAAACGGGAAATGTTAACGGCTTGTTTTCCAAACTTAACAAAATGTTAATAATAACAAGTAAACCAATCAAAATATAGGGAATGTTATTTTAAGTAATTATGGTGTAATGTGAGAAAGGTGGACGAAAAGATAGTTTTCCTATGGTAGAGACCAAACCTGCCAACTTGCAATTCGTCCGATGCTCCACAAACTTGTTCATTAGTTCTAAACAATGTACCTAACGCAGGTGTACAAACCCTTAAAGTTGCCCTTATTCTGTTCATTCATAGTAAGGGTCTTGTTCTGTCAGACTGGATGCCCTCATGTGGTATGCAAAGATTATTAGTCAGCTTACAACTCTTAAAAGATTACGTGCTTTACCATTCCAGCAAGCAGGAATAGTGTTCCCTACTTGCTGTTATGGCTACTAGCAGCGTTAACACTCCCAGCACATACATGGGTCATGCAGCAATATATTTCTCACAACCTGTACTTCTGTGTGTGCGTGTATTCTTTCCCTCAAAATTTGAGCTTACCTTCATACGCCTTTTGTATATGAAAATGTTTTGGAAAAACAGGTTTATTCAAATATACTGCTATAGTCATTCTAAAGTCTTCGAAGTATTGAGCATGGATACAGGTTTGGCAATGGCTTTTCCACAACTAAAATGTGTCCTTGTTGGTGAATTCCAGAAGTTTTTTAAAGGACCCTTGACGCCAAATTTGGAAACTTGAGATGCTTGTGTTGTTTGACAGTCCAGCAAGCGGAGGCATTATGACCACTTATTATTGAAAAGAATTGCCTATATTTTTTTAAAATTGGTTTTAAAGTAAGGGTCAGTGCTCATATGAATTATTGGCGCCAATCAACATCTCTGGGTTGATGCAAACAGAGGTCGCCCTTGACGTTCTTTGAGTAAGGGAAGTACTGTCGACATCAGAGAACATTTGTGGGGCGCGCACAATACACCAACTGGCACCCTGTGAGGACTGCCACCTGAGCCATTTCTCTTCTCTCTCTGTTGCCGGGCTACTTTCACAGTGCTTTTGGCTGCTTACCGTAGTAGTGGTCCTCTTTCTATCTTAGGGGGACATGATCAAAGGTCTCAAATCGCTTCATTCTTTACCGCTATCAGGTCACCCGATTTAAAAACAGCACGTTTAGTGCGACTGATGCTTCAGCGCATGCTGACTCGGACACTTTCCCGCTGTGTGGTGCTTGTATGATAGGATACCTAGGTGGGCATTTTCAATCGATACATAATCGTAATTATAGCAATGGTATTGACTATACAATGCGCTAGAGCAGTTATGCTTCAATGTCGGTATTACCATAAGCAAAGCTACAAATTCTTGTAAAAAAGTTGCAAACAAATCTTTTACCTTCAGGAGTCCTAAAGGGCACGCGCACAAGTTTCTCTCAAGGAACATGGTGGCGTGCATTGCAGGTAGATTTCACTTTGGGGAACAGGAAAGAGTCTGCTGGTGGTAATTAAGTGCAGTAAGGGTATCATGGAATCGTTGAGACTTGATTTAGGTCATGTGGTCATGTATTGTGAGGTGAACTGAAATGTTGATATTCAGTCATGTTGCTGTTCAATCCGTTACTGCATTACGCACCAGCACAGTACTTCAATACGAGTATACTAAATCTTGATCTACCCTGACAAAACACTCATAAGACTGGCATTTGGTGGGTCAGGGAGGTTACAACTTCCACCACAGTGCGTGCGCCTTGCAAGTGGGCGTACGATGTAATCATGCGCTAAAAAATTCATTCTTATACTTTTATACACACCCTGTCTATACATATTTATAATTGTATGTCACAAAACACCTACATTTCATAGAGAAGCCTTGAGTGCAAGCCAGGCAGACCCCCCAAAAATAAAGGAAACCAGCACTGGCTCTAACAACTTTGTTCTTTTTGCAACATGTACAGTCGCCCACAGTTTTTTCCGACGCTAAAAGTTCAAACTTGCCCGTTCATTCGTACATCTCCGCGGCACGACCACTCATCTCATTTAAACAGTGTAAACTCGGGACCGAAAATTTGCACGCCTCACGGTGCACCAATCAGATTTTCCGCACCCCAGTTGGCTGATCAAGTGCGGCATCGAATGCCATGACCAGCTGTCTGCATTGTTTTTGCAATATTTTCACTAAGTTGCCAGCACTAAAAGGTTGCAGTGGCTATGGTTGGAGATGGTTTCAGGGTAAAAGTCAATGCAGAAATTACAGTTGTCGATTTCGAAGGCCACGCGTCTTTGCGCTGCACGTGATGGCGATTTTTTGCCGAGCACTCATTGAATTACTACCACAATCAAACCGCAAGCCAAGCCAAACCATACTCAGAATCGGCTTCGTGATTGCTCGAAATGGCCACACGTGCGCAGTGAACGAGGAAACACGAGTGCTGCAGCACAAACTAGCTTGACGCGACTTAGTTCCCTTTCGGCATTTGAGAGTTTGCTTGTCGATTATTTCAGTGGCCAAGTGTGTTTTGCGCCTTGCCCTCTTGTTTGTTCAAAGGCCTGATAAAATGGCTTTGACGCTACAAGTTCCATCCATTTGTGTCGTTGGCACTACTAAGAGGATTAAGCAATTACAAGACACAGATGGCGGCGAAAGAAGCTGTATTACTTTGCACGACCAAAGTAGAGAGACTTCAATCTGATGCTGCTTACGATATTAAGTCAGGCAACAATTGGTAAAGAGTGGCTTATAATGACTCCACTGAAGCGCCACTCACAGCAATGCTATACAGATTTAGCGTATGCCTTAACAGTATTACGACTTGCATTTATGCCAAAACACTAGCTAAAATACAGGTAGACTTAGCCGCTTGTAATTGTGCTCGTGTGCAGACGTGCACTATTTTTTCCGGCCACTGGGCCAATGAACGTGCTTTTTTTTCTGGTGAGTCCTTTTTTTCAGGCTCTCGATTATTCAAAATGTTCAACAGTTCTTGCTTAGTGTGAATAAACAGTCCGCGATTTATAAATGACATAGCTACAAAAGATTGCATAAGCAGCAAAACATACTGCATACCAACACACAGATAGGTAATATTGAAAAGAATGCAAGAATTGAAAATTCACAGGTTTACAAAAAACATATACAGGTAATAATGATACCAAGCATTCACATTTTCTTGATGTGGTGAGCTTAATTTCAAGAAACATAATTATTTTTGCTTCTGCCAAAAATCAGTGTGTCAAAAAGTCATGAGGCATAGCTGCAGCAGTATAGTTTAGATGAGCAACAAGATGTCATCCTTTTCTAATATGATTTAGGCATCGTGCATATACCTTACGTTGCTCAATTATTCAACGCCCAGTTTGCCCGATTCAGATATTGCCACTAGAAGGAGATATGGTGTGTATCGAAAGTGCTGCGCGGGATATAGCAAACTCCATGCTTCCCTAGTGTCTGCTACGCCCCCCCCCCCCTCCTTCATATACAGCAGCACTGCTTAGCAAGCTTGCTTCAAACATAAAAAGCTATAGAGATATCATGGGTGCTTACAGCTCTCTTGGGTTGACGTGTGCTAGCACGGAAGTAAGGCGCCCCAACTGGCCTGACATTTCACATTCACACACCACCGTCTTAAGTTTTTAGGGGCGAAGCTCCTTGAGGCGTGGGTCTGTACATCCTACGATGTATGTAGTAGTAATGGTAGGTAGCCACTTGTGGCACAAACCTGCTATAGAGCTGGTATGTGCCAAAGGGTATGAGAGATGGGAGATGGCGGTACTTGGAGTGTTCACTAGATGGACACACGGACGGACGGACGCATGGACGGGCGGACAACCAGACTATCAGACGCATGGACGGATGGACAGGCTCACGGATGGATGCACGGGCAGACGGACGGACGCATGGATGGACGCACGGGTGGTTACACGGACGGACGGAAGCAAGAACGAACGGACGGACGGAAGCACGGACGGGCTGATGGACACTTCGCCCCACTCAAGATCATTCACTCCGTGGATATGCTGAGATTTTTTTTTTCATATCACGGCTTGGGTAATGGTCGTTCGGAGAAGCGTAGGGTAGCTTGCAGCCAGAACATGATGAATAACCTGCCCGTTAAAGCAGCTCTACTGCATTTTACACTCACACAAGCTTTTGAAAGCAGATTTCATACATGACGACACAATTTCTCTTGTGATAACTTTTCAATGGCGTGGCTTAAATAACACAAGCTGTTGGCATAGGCTGACTTCTGGTCTTGTTGATGTTCAGTGCAGACCTAATGAAATAAAATGGAACAAGAGGAAGGAGGACACCTTGAACTTGGCCCACACACAAGTGCCTGTGTGTGTCCCTGTAGTGATAAGTCCGCACTAAACACCAGCAACAACACTGAAACTCTATGCCTGTGCATTTTAAGTCAGCCCATTGGAAATTTGTGAAAAGAGGAATAGTGTCATGTATGAAATCTGCTTTCAAAGTTCATGTGAGCATAACAGGCAGAATTTGGCTGCATAAGAGGCACATTTTGGCTGCAGGCAACAATACGACGCTACATTCAGCTATTCTTGAAGCCTTGATTCAAAAAGGAAAATCCAGTAAGAGGGCGACATGCGAACCTCGACTTTGTCAGGTGGCACACTATATCTGGAAAGTTGCTAGAAGGTACGATACCCCCCTTGACGCTTTTTTTTACAATGAGCAGGCTTGCTCAGCTGTGATTTCACACAAGTTGTGGTAACAGGCATGGATGGCAAATCACGCAAGGTGTCTCGTATGTTCCACGCAGCAATTGTGTAGTGAATGCCACACAGTGATGATACTGCTGTCCTGTGGCAAGACATAAAGTGGGCACAGCATCAATAAAAGAAGTAGGAAACAATGCACAGAATTTAAAAAAAATGCTATTCACAAAAACGGACACTTTTTTGCTCATCCTACTAACTGCTGCAGCTGTGAACTGCAGTTTTTTGAGACGTGGACGCGACACATCATTCCTGCTGCAAAAAGATGCAGCTCAGCACTTGAAGAGCAGGACATTTTTGCAGTTAAAATAAATTCAGTTTGGTAGTACAGCAGTACGGAAGATGAAAACGTAAACACGAACTCATGTGTAGCCATTCACCTAGAGTCTTTGCTGGGCTATTTGACACTATAGATCCATATGAACTACACCGATCACAATGCGGTCGTTGCACAAGCATATGTGTTTTGAAGTTTTTGACAGCACACAACAATTAAAAAATAGGCGTGCAAAAGCTCCACCTGCAAATTGACTATACTCTGTTCTTGATGCACTGCCAAGAAACTCTTCACTTCAACGAAAATTCTCACGCAGCAATTTTACAGCAGCAAAGTTAACTCCTATTCACTTTCTTTGACAGCATTTTACAAAACAGCAGGCTGCCCAATGTAAGCCTCATTTACACTGCATTGCTCTAAGACATACACTCTGTTTACCGCATTCCCTACAATCACATGATTTAACGCAACCTTAAGAGGATAGTGAGTGAGTATGAACTTTATTAAGGTCCTGAGAGGAAAGAAAGCGGTGCCGAAAGCCCCGCCATCAATCCGGCGGCTCCACCCAGGTCGGGACCGGTAGACAGAGTCTCTCGGCGACGGCCCGGGCCCTCTGGACAGCCTTGAGCTGGGCGATGAGCTCTGTGCTTCGAAGGGCGGAGTCCCAGGAGGACTGGTCAGAAAATTCTGTACCCACGTTGGCAGGGCACAACCAGAGCATGTGGTCGAAATTGTTATACTCGTTTCCACAGTGTGGACATGCAGTGGAAAAGTCCGGATTAATCCTGCTTAGTGTCGTTGGTGTGATGTATGTACGTGTCTGCAATTGTCTGTAAGTGATTGCTTGTGCTCTGTTCAGATCTCTGTGAGGAGGAGGAAAAGTTCGACGTTCTAATCTATGATGTGAGGTGAGTTCGTGATATGATACAAGTGGGTCTTTGTAATCGAGGTTCCTGCAGGCTGCATTTAAGCGAGGGGGCGAACCACTGACGCGGAAAGTGAGCTCTCGCGCCAGTGTGTGTGCCCGCTCGTTTGGGTTGCCAGCAAAGCCGGAAATGTTTCCCATGTGGGCTGGGAACCATGCGATGTGTGTAGACCGAAAGTTTTCCTCCTTCGTCTCGTGGTTGAAAAGCCTGTTAACGACCGCAGCTGCCTTCGAAGAGACTAGGGCCGCCGAAAAAGTTCTTATAGCTGTTCTAGAGTCCGAGTAAATGACAGAGGCTTCAGTGCAGCTTCGAAGGGCTAGCGCAATGGCCATTTCCTCTGCTTCGTGGGTGAAGTTGGTAACTACCGTGGCTGCGTTGACGAGCGAGCCGTGGGCGTCCACCACAGAGACTGCATAGGCACCTCGATTCCAATATTTTGCGGCATCAACGAAGAGGACCTGCGTATCGTTGCACATGATCTTGGCGAGTATTGCCTTGGCTCTCGCTTTTCTTCGTCCTTCATTGTGGGTTGGGTGTATGTTTCTGGGAATCGGGTCAACTGTTATCGCTTTCATGGCTTGTGTGCAAAGTTGGGACTTTTCTGGCGGCATGAAGAAAGGCTGAAGACCGGCTTCAAACAATATCTCGTTGCCCGCCTTTGAGAGTGAGAGCCGACTAATCTGTGCATGCCGCTGTGCCTCAAAGAGTTCGGTAGCTGTATTATGCAGGCCCAATTGTAAGAGTCGTTCCGTACTAGTGTTGCGAGGGAGGCTCAGGACCCTTTTCAATCCTGTTCGAATTAATGTATCAATTTTGTTGAGCTCTGTCTTCTTCCAGTTGAGGAAGGGGGCGGCGTAAGTCACGTGGCTGATGAGAAAGGCGTGAAATGCTTTCATGAGGTTGTCCTCTTTCAGACCAGCCCTTCTACTGTTGACCCTTGATAATACCCTGGTGAAGTTGAAGACACTTTTCTCTATACGTTTGAGGGCCTCCGCGTTGTCACCGCTGTAAGCACCAACTACCATGCCCAGGACCTTGATTGTGTTACATATTGGGATACTACCTCCGTCCTTGGTGTGTAGGTGAACGGGGAGGGAGCTAAGGAGCTGTCCCTTTCTGGGGCCGTGTTTGCACAGAAGGAGCTCTGATTTGCTCGTAGATAGCTTCAGCCCCGTATTTTGTAGGAAAGCTTGTGTGGTGTCTAGGGCATGTTGTAGGTTCTGCTCCAGGGAGCCTAGTGGGCCACTTGTGGACCAGATGGTAATGTCATCTGCGTAAATCACGTGTCCTACCCCATGAACTTTCGAGAGTCGGTTCGCCAGATCGTGCATTGCGATGTTGAAAAGAAGTGGCGAAAGCACTGACCCTTGGGGGGTGCCGACGTTTCCCAGCTTGTGCTTACGGCTTCTGATTTGTCCGATGTTTATGGTAGCCGTACGGTCCGCCAAAAACGATCTGACATAGTTGTGAAATTTTTCTCCGAGATGTAAACTGGAGATTTCGTTGAGGATATGTTCGTGCCTGACCGTATCGAAGGCCTTCGTTATGTCGAGCGCCAGGATGCCCTTTACGTCCCCTGATTTATTGTCTATCACAGCACTCCTGATAAGGAGCATGGCATCTTGTGTTGATAGTGATTTTCGGAATCCTATGAGATTGTGGCGAAAAAGGCTGTTTGCTTCGATGTGCTCTGCAATTCTATTGTGAATGACATGTTCGGCGACCTTTCCGAGGCACGAAGTAAGGGATATTGGTCTCAAGTTCTCGGCATGGAGCGGTTTTCCGGGTTTGGGGATGAGAATTATATTGGCAGTTCGCCATTCATCCGGTACGCGGCCCGCCGTCCATACCTCGTTTATTTTCTTTGTAATGATTTGTATGGCTTGGTTATCTAAGTTTCTGAGAAGTTTGTTAGTTAATCCGTCTGGACCAGGGGCCGAGCGGCCGTTAAGGCCATGAAGGGCGTGCACAATCTCTGAGACCTCGAATGGACGATCCAGTGAGCGTTGAGGTGTCCCCTTGTACTCGCATGCCGGGTCGTCCCAGGGGACTGATTTGCTTTCTGTCGGCAGGTATATGTCTGCCAGGGTGTTAGCAAAGTCCTGAGGACTAGTGCCTTCAATCGTGTGCAGGTGGACGAGTCTGTCGAGCATTATTCGAGCATTGCTCTTGGTCGGTTTGTTGCTGTCGGCGAATAGGTTTTTGAGGAGGCTCCACTTGCTTCCCCGTCTCATTTTACCATCCGCCTCATTACAAACCTCATCCCATTGTTGCGCACTCAGCTCTCTGGAATGTTCTTCGATTTTTTTGTTTATTTCCCTTAGTTTAGATCGCAGCCTCCTGTTTAGCTTCTGCTTTTCCCATCGTCGTCTTAGCGCATTCTTCGCCTCCAGGAGGTGTGCGAGTCTGGAGTCCATGACTGGAACCTCCAGGTCCAAGGTTATTTCTTTAGTGGCTTTTGCCACCGTACTTTTCAGATTTTCCAGAAGCTCTTCAAAGGTTTCCCCTTGGCTGTCCTCGCTACCCCTTATTCTTCGGAAAAGGTCCCAGTCGACGTATCTGTACGTCTTAGGTGGAGCGGGTGTGATACGGACGTTGATTTCTAAGATGAAATGGTCGCTGCCAAGGTCCTCTTGCAGATTGTCCCATGACCCTTCCGCGTTTCCGAGGAACGTCAGGTCGGGGGTGGTGTCTCGCTGAACAGAATTGCCTCTGCGTGTCGGAAACCTTGAGTCCGTGATTAACTTCAAGTTGAGGTTGTTTGCACACTCCGCAAGGTTAAGACCTTTCCTGTCATTGGTACTGTAGCCCCAAACGTTGTTGTGCGCATTGAAGTCGCCGGCAACGATCAACGGCCGGTCCTTGGCTTGCGACACCGCCGATGACAGGAGTTTGGTAAAGTTCCTGAGTCGGTCGGTCGGAGAACTGTATACGTTCAGTATGTAAAGGTGAGCTTTAAGAGTTCGACTCGGAATGATTTCTGTTATCATGGATTCCAGGCCTTTCTTGTATGTCGGGGTGTCCCTTTCCATAAAGCTGATGTCCTTACGGATGAGGGTGGCAATGCCCCTGGCTTGTTTGAAGTCGGGGTCCAGGGTTGGCCTGGAAACCCTGTACCCCGAAAAGGACATGTTTTGAATGTACTTTCCCGCCCCGCATTCCTGTAAAATGATGACATGTGGTTTTTCTTTACATGATCGTACTAATTGCGTTAGGTTAGCTTTCTTTTTGTTGAATGAATTACAGTTCCATTGCCAGATCTTGAAAAATTGTGGTGTGCTATCCATGGTGCTGACTTGGCATGACCCCCTGTGTGTTCGCTTCACCTATTGGACCTGGTGGCTGAGGGGATGTCGGCAGCGCAGGTTGGGGTCCCTGGGAAGACATGGACCCCGGGTCCGGCGTGGGAATTCTTCTCGTGGCTCTGGGTTGAGCAATTGGTCTTTCCAGACGATCGAGTCTACCGCAAATTTGTATGAGTGCCTCTTTAATGTCGGCAATTGCTGATTGGAATTTACTGAACTTACTCTTCGTCTTGCGGTGCTTTTTGGCTTTGTTGTCACTAGCTAAGGCGTTAGAAGGAGCTTCGCTGACGTCGGACATAAAGCCGTCTACGTCTGATGTGTCGTCATCTGTCTCGGTGTTTACGGCTCTGCGTTTATTTGGGCTACATGATGCGACCACAGATCCTGATGATTGAGGGATGGGTGGCGGTGTGTCTTTTAGGATACGTCCTTCTAGCCTGGCGAGAGTTGCCTTCAGTTCAGCTAGTTCCTGTTTGAGTGCTTTGTTTTCCCGTTCTAATGTGTGTATTCGTGGATCTGCCACATGCTCTGGCTGTACCTTACCTTGCTTTGAAGTTGTCGGTGTTGTCGGTGCAGAGCCGCTGTCGCGAACCATGTCGGCCCAGGTCATTTTCTTGCCAGGACATCTCGACCAGGATCGGCCCCTGGAGCAAGAGCGCCCGCTGGATTGAGAGTGCGCTGTGGAACGGGAGCGCCGTCTGGAACGGGTGCGCCGTCTGGAACGGGAGCGTCCTCTGGAACGGGAGCGTCCTCTGGAACGGGAACGCCCTCTGGAGCTGGAGCGCCGCTTGGGAGTGGAACCATCTGCCATCTCCGGTTGCATGTCCGCGAGGTCGTTAACCTCGTCAGCGTTGGCTTCTTTCTCGGAGCGGTGGCGTCTTTGTCTTCGGCGTCGTCGCACGACATATGGGATGTGGTATCTTTTGCTGCAGCAACGGTCACCTGTTGGGTGATCACCTTCACAGAGTTTGCATTTCGGAGTGCAACGGTGGGCTTCTGCAGCATCGTTTGAGAGTGCGTCTCCGCAGTTGTGGCATTTACTTTTCTCTGCCTTGCTCTGGTGGCATACGTCGGCCCGGTGCCCGACTCGGCCGCAGGCGTGACAAACATCGACTTGGCGTTTGTAAAGGGAACACGGCACTAAGGCCGTTCCGCACATGACGTTTTTGGGAACTCGAAGCCCATCAAAGAGTATCACAACAACGTGCGTGTTTTTGATTCTCTTGACTTCAATGGCGGTCGGGTTTCGTTGGTTGACAATCATGCCTCTGAGGGTGTGCTCTTCTATCGAGGGGTCAACATTCCTGATGACGCCTTTACAAGTGTTTTCCGGGGCGGCTAAGTAGGCAGAAACATCAAATGCGCCGACTTTCGTGTGAAGTTTCTGAATTCCAGCGTATGCGACTGCGTTGGATCTGACCGGAGTCGAAATAACAAGAATATTCTGTACCTTGTTGGGGCAGACTGTATCTTCCGATGCTTCTTGGTCAGTGAGCCCAGCTGCCATAGTCAGAGCTCTCGACAGCAGTACCATGTCCGTCTTCGAAACGTCAAGCCCTCCGCGGGGCCGTACAATGACCTTTATCTGGTCTCTCGGCAGCCGAGGGAGTCGCGAAGCGGCTACAACCTTCTGCACTGTTGAGAGGGAGCGAGCGTTGAAACCATGCTTCTTTGCTGTGTTTGCCGTAGACTTTGCAGCGGTAGCAGACGCTGCGTTCCTTGCCGGATCTCGTTTCCGCCGGGCGCCAAGGGCGGTGGTCCACCCCGCTCCGTCGAAATCTTCCGGAGTGATATCCATGCCTTCAACTGTCACCATCTCGGGCATCCTCGCTGCCTAGTCAGGTGCGGCAGGGGCCTGACGAGGCCCGGCGCTGCCTCGAAGTGAACCCTAGCTCCGTGCTCGTAGCCGAGTGGTTAGTCCTAGAGACGCGTCCCTCGCTTCGCACACTTGAAGTTCAAAAACTCGCCGAAAAGTTCACTCACCCCAACGAGAACGATGTCGTGAGATAGCTTGCACAAAACTGGTTTAGGAAAGTCCAATGGATCGGTGGAGAACACAAGAAAGATGTCCGAAAACATTTAAAGAAGCGGGAGCAGACGCGGCCACGTCTGCACTCCCGGACGCCACCTAACGGACCTCCTTAAGAGGATAGCTTCAAAGCAAGGCATAGACTTCATCTTCCCAGCACTCTTAAAGCTTTTCTGTTTGTGCACTTCTTGCAGGTAAAAGAACAAAGAAAGAAGTGTGTCGAAAAAAGCCCAAGAAGCAATTTGTCCGCTGTGCTATAGATATAAGATGCCATTCAGTTTTGGTAAAGCTTACACCACCCAAACAGGCCGATGCCCTAACAATAGACTCGTAGAGCACGCAACTACGGTAAATGCTCGGAACAATGAGGCGCAGCTTTCTGCGTATTGCAGTACATGTGGCTGCAATGCACTTTTCGAGAAGGCGAATGTCAAGGGCAGGGAAAAGGGCAGGTGTGAGCACAAAATATTACAGGCGGGAAATATTAAAATTGCCGAAGATGCATGTGTCAGTGCACCTTCGGTGCATCTGACAATGGAATAAATAAATTTTCTTCGATGCAGTTTAGTCTAAAAACTGATTAAGCATGCCCCGTTCTGGTATCGTACATTGTTAACAAATTGTTACCCAGATATTTTTGTTCGTTCAGTGAAGATCAAGTGTCACTGTGCCTGCGCATTTGTTTTCACATTGAGACACTTAGCAAAATATACTCAGCTGCAAGATGAACGTCTTTTAAGTAGTATTCTTTTGAATCCAAGCCTTCGCTTTTCCAGGCCAAATGTAACGAACTAGCCCAACAATTCATTACATTGAAGCATACTTCCACATATAATGGCTGCTGTGGCCACGTGTGCACGTGAATTTGATAATCGCAGCACTTTCCAGTAAGAGTCGCCCTAGAATCATTTTTTTTTTTGCTGATGCGACTGCACAGTTGTTTGGGGTGTATTAATGTTGCTCTGGTGGTTTGACTAAAATAACTGTATGCATTTAGCCTTCATTTATTCCTGTTTGGCACATGTTTTGTTAATCAGCATAGGTAGCATGATTACCTTTTGTCAAAGCAATTTTCTCGCACTTGGGCGTTGCGACAGCTATAGCAGTTCCATTTCTTGGCCTTATTCACTTTGAACTACTTGCTTCAGTGCCTTTGGGGGGGGGGGGGGGGGTACAGCACTTTCGGCCATGCTTATTTTCATATTCACTGCATATAAGCACTTTTACGGGTTTCCCACTTTTGTTTTAGCCGTTTGTAATGTATTTCCGGGTTAGGTGATTCAAATCTACAACGAAGTCTTCGTCACTTGCGTTGTGAAGCTGTTGTTTATGACTGAACTTACACCTTTCCACAATTACAGACATCTTCTTACCTCAGTGAGTTTGTATTAGTTCTCTTACTTTGACGAAGAGCTTTTCATGGCAATGACAAAACCAAATTCTCGGGAATTTCGTATGCTTCAGTGCCAATAATTGGAAAAAAACAGGCGCCATTTCTTTTATTGAGTTTTGCCATCTGCCCTGAATTTCTAAACGGTCAAGATAGGATTGGAAGCTCTCAATTTCAGAGTTCAATTCGTATGATCTGCAGACAGGAGCATGACTTGGCTGGAAAACAAAACAAAAAACGCTTTGTGCCGAAGTATTGGATTCCTAGTTGGCTTTTTGGTTTTGGCAAATGTGGTGTCCGTATGAAGCCACCACATATTTGTGGGTATTGTCCAGCAGGCCCTGTATTGTCCAACAGACAATTTTGAAATGCCATTGATAAAAATGTGAGAACTCAATTTTCTGAAAATATCAAATAGTTTGGGTACATAATTACATAGAGGCAAAGACCTACACTTGATACACAAATTAGGTGCAAAAGACTTTTAGTAAACTAATGATTTTGCATTTAATTTTTTTACGTCTTATTGCCATTGAGCCTTATTCAACTCTGAGCTCAACACTTGTTGCTAAGTGCCGAAGTACTTGAAAAAAGTATGTCGAATAGTGGTTGAGGCAATAAATTGAACCCCATGAAGGTTCACAGCTGTTGAAACAACACAGAAAAGATATGTAGTGAGTTAATCATAATCATAACATTTTATTTTCTCATCTAAAGGAAATAAAATTATTGATTGATGGATTGATTGATTGATTGATTGATAATCGAAGTGCAACAAAGCTGAGAACATCAAGCCAGATGTAGCAGCACAGCAGGCACTACTGCAAAGAATAATTTACCGACTCTCCTGCTACTTCCCCATTTGGTACAGTGAATTCAAGTTGCCAGTAAGCTATATAGTGTTGCAACAATATTTATTTGAAAAAGTAGAGCCATGAGGGAGCGAATCAAAGCCGTCGAATTGTTCACTTTGCAGCTGAATGCCTTTTAGTCATGCAAAAAAAATTTCGAGCACAGCTCATGCATGTAGGGGCGTGCACTAACATTCAAAAAATACTCGGAGAAAATCTTGCCAAGTTATAGTCCACGATGGTTCTTAAGTCACTATATTATTGTGAATGTGCGCTAGGGTCAAGATGGTATTGCGTGATTAAAAGGCAATCAGCTACGCAGTGAACATTGTGAGGGCTTTGATTGGATTTTTCATGGCTCTTCTTTTTCAAATAAATATTGTTGGCACAGTATATGGCTTACAGCCAACTTGAATTACAAGCAACTTATAGTACGCAACATGCACCATGCAGCCATCGCATTGAACCAATATTTCCTTATTATTCCTCACTTTATTGTTTTACATCCACGTGCGCGCATGTAAAGGAAAAACAGATGAAGCGACGTCTCAACCTTTCGGGCTTTCTTCTTACAACAAATTGTTTCAAATCGTAGCTAAGAATAAGCCGCTCTTACAACATCACTTTTAGAAAAAAAAAAAAAACTAAGCTTGAACTTGCGAAAAAAAATATTGTTGCTGGTTCATTTCAATCAGATGAATAATATTAAATGCACGCATTCTGAGTCATCAAACGCTGCAGCAACTAAAGTAAGTTCGCTCTGCTAAGAAGAATTTCCAGGCCGAATGCTACACGCCGTCGCTTGAAACACAAAGCATTAACAGCATCAAATAAAAGCACACCAAAGCAATGCGACGTTTTGGATGATCTCAAGTGGCGTTACGACTACCACACGGTGGCCTTGGCAACAGAACTGCACATTTGCGTCACACACACGGTGACACACCACTCTCCTTGCATGTACGGTCACTCCTAATTCCCCCCCCCCCCCCTTGAACGCAGTTATTAAGAGTACACGCTTGCAACACACATGTCGCATTCACACTTGAGAAGCAAGTGCCTGGACAGAACTTTGTTTCGGGGGGGGGGGGGCACCTCCTTGATTTGGGGAAGGGCACCCCCCTAATACAGCCATTTTCTGCTCTCTACGACATGATGATCGAAAATTTTTTGGGGGGGGGGGCGGCACGGGCCTGGTGTGCCACCCCCTAGCTACGCCCCTGTTGAGAAGCGAGTTTCATACCGAATTCCAGTTTTCACACAATGTACTGTAAAGACGCATATCGCACTTTTTGAAACTTTGTTTGTGGAGGTACGCCAGCATAAACGGCACGAGCGAACGCACCGGCAGCGGCGCCGCCGGATTCAGCCGGCTGTCCACAAAAACAAGACACGTTGGGGCATGCCAACGCGCTGCTGCTGCACCATCTACTTCCAGTGTTCTCGGCGATCGTAGCCCAAACCAGGCTCTCTATGAACGCGTCCTTGTTGAGGTCGTCAAGCTTCGTTGAGCTGCACGAGCCGATGCGAGCCACCGCCGACGCTTTCGCCGCGATGTTAGATCTGTGGCCGGCTATTCAGATTGCGTGGTTTTGAGCTAGTCAGCCGGGAATCCGAAAGAGAATCCGCTTTCGCGTTACGGGAAAATCGGACCGATTTCTTCATTCCGGCATCGCGGTGTGGCTTTTAGGCGGCTTAGGTGGCGAAGCGAGAGGATTTCCGGCGAGTTTTGCCGCTCTCGCTCCAGAGAGAACAAATGTCGAATTTGAACCCAGCGCGAGCCTTCTAAAAACTGATTGGGGTGCCGTAGCGCTCACACACACGAATAAATAACGCAGAAAGTTCATTAGGATTTACTTACTATGCGTCCTCCGCTTGAAAATTGGATAATACCGACGACTTCATCCCGGCCGCCACTGGCTGCCTCTACGAACAGAAGCGACGCACTTTTTCGCGCTCCGAAGCACGACCTTGGCACGTCTCGGAAGTTCAAACGATAGCATAGTCGGGACCGCTTTCTCCGCTGTGCGTGCGTGTCGTTCTTTATACGCCAGATTGTGAGGCGCGGTTTACGAACTCTTCGAAGAGCGTTGGCGCGAGCGGGCTATTTCAAACTTGCCTACTGAAATACCTTTTGCGACGTTGACGCTGAGGCTTAGAACGATTCTTCTCGCTTGTTTCTTCTTGTTCACTTTGGCGTATTTCGATACAATCTTTTGACCCACGCCAATTTTTTTCCAGTCACTCCCATTTGAAACTCCCATAGTTTCTGATTTTTTTTTTTTGATGATCATGGAACAACAGCGGTTTCAGCCCACTTCGCCCCATTTCAACGGAGTTCGTGTTTTGGGCTTGGTGGAAAAAGCGCACACAACCTGCTTAAAACGACCTTATGGGCTTATTCGTGTTTACAGTGCATATACCCAAGTTGGTATGGATGACGAAGGTATGGCTGGTGCAAACATGAAAATAATGACGTACGTGTCATGTAAGAACATAACTACATGCCACACTCATGATGCACTGGCAGCCGCTTCGCTAGCTCCACATATACCAAATTTGGTACTACGTGACGCGAATGGACAATGGTAAATGACACGTCCAAACATGATAATTATGAAATGCTTGGCATTTAAATTACGGCTACCGCCTACGCTCATAACGTGCTCACGGCTATTTCGCTAGCTTCAAGTATACCAATTTTGGTAATACGTGACTTGAACCAACGACTAACACAAATGCCTGGCGCAAGCTTGAAAATCATTACATGTAAGTCATGTACGGCATAATTTACATGCCTGCTGTTGCTGGTGCGGGTATTACAAACGTTAATGGGGCCGTCGTTACTGGACTGTAAGCAACATACTAGCATCTTATCTAGATACGTGAGTGGGCATGACGTTTCTACTTTTGTTTAGTTTGTACTACGTCCGTCGGCCTTGTAACGTTGTGCTGATTTTAAAGTGACACATCAAGCTTCTTCATTCACGCTTTGCATATCATCGATTTTCACTGTACGTTGGATCTGCAAGTTTTTTCTTTGCGCATCCTTCTTATCCCCGCGAGTAGGCGTAAAAAGGCGTGATTTCAGCTTGCGTGCTTTTTTGAGTGCTGCAGTATTTTCTATTACCAATAATAATCCACGTGCCTATACGCCCGCTGCAGGGCAAACGTCGCTCCAGTCTCTCGCCTAATAACCGGGTTCTGCATGTGCTTGCAGCAGTTGCGTTATTCCAGCAAACTTCAATTCAATTCAGTTTACTGTTAGTCTCAACCTAACCGTTAATCCCAACTGCTATCCTCTATCATTCTTTCTCTTTATCGTACGCATGCACTTTATTGGTACTCATCCTGTAAGTGGTATTGACCAGCAGTTATCTAGCGCTTCTGCTGCACGCGCTACCGTTGTTTGTCTTATTGATTTTGACTGAGGTGTCTTTGAAACCCGTTTCTTCTGTGATCCACTCTGCCGCTTTTCAATGCAAGCGACATGCTTGAGTCCCATGTATTTAGATAAAGGCCCACGTCAAGGAACAACCCATGAAACACAAGAAGAGCTAAAAACATTCTAGTAAATGTCCAAAAAGGATAGTCCAAATGTATATAATAAGTCTTGTTGAGATGTTATTTAAACCTAAGCAGCTCGAATACCTCCTGTAGCTGTGCTAACACCACGTTATTATACGGCTAGAAAACTGCTAGCAAGAATGCTAAAAAACGTCTTTCTAGATTTTTCAAAGAACATTTGTAAACGTTTACTATACCTATATATTATCAGAAGCCTAGTAGACTTCTTGCCATCATTCTAAAAAGACTTTTGCTAGATATTTTAACACCTTTTCTAGACATCAATAATTAATGCAAACCTGCTTGTTGAACGTTTCCCGTGGTTAATTTGCTGCACCATGTCAGCGTTTTACAATCGGTGCATTTAGCTGTTCACTGTCAAGAGAGACAAGTAGGAAGAGCAACATAATTTGGCATCAAATTATTTCTGGCACCATTCTAATCAGCAAAATTGGTGCCATAATTGTTGAAAGAATTAATTAGTGACTGCCATCTATCATTACAATAATCTGTTTTGCTTGGAGACAAGACGGGCTTTTAAACGTCAACTCATTGTTGTTTCTGGTGTTGCCTGGAATGCATTATACTGCACATCCAAAACTAAATGCAAAATTTCAACAAATCTTGTTGCATACTTGTAACCTCTATTAAACATAACAATGACTGAAAACTTTGTCCCAAAACTTGCATGCTTTATAGTAACTATAATTATACAAAGCGATTGAGGGGCTGGCCCGATGCTTGGTCCAGGAACCTATACAATAGGCACAAACTGTTCTCTTTGAGCGGACATCTATCAGTGCAACAAAATTTTAGAAGGCTAGCTTAGCAAACACATTGGCCCAGTAGCGAATATATAAACGTAGAAAATTTGTTACAGCCAAAAAGCAGCAGTTGAACTATTGATTTTTTTTTCTCACCCAGTGAGCCTAAATTTAGGTATGTTCTAATTATGAGTAAATGAAATTAATGGGTTTCATCATAAATCTGTGTGTAAAAATGAATTTGTGATTTTAGCAACAACCTAATTTCTAATTTGATCCAAAAACACTCACACAAAAGACACAGTGAAGATAAAAATGCTACAGTATACTAGTATGCCTTTTGTCAGTCATCAATAACAATGTTAAACATGGTTAGTTATCACTAATATATCACAAATGGTTAGGTATTGGCAAAGTTAGGTATGAATAAGCACGACAATAGATAATCACTTGATTGCACCTACGGCATTAAATTTGACAAAACAATGACATAAGTTTACAAGAATAATAAAACAAAATATTTGGTCAATATTACAGTGAAAATAAAATCATTGATCTGCTACAGCCTTATTGCAATGCAAAAAGGTCAATATTAAGTGACTAACTGCAGATTACTTATAAATTAAACATGACATAAAACTTTAGAAAGCAGTACTGACACATTCAGAAACGTGCTTTGTGCTTGTGATAAAACTCAGCCCTAAGAACAGAAAACTGCCTTAGCAGATAAGTTATGTGTCCATGGGAACACAAAGTAAGACAATAATGCTTTCAGCTGCCAAATCAACTAAGAATACTGAAGTTTTGGCGCCTACAATAAGTAGGTATGTTTGCATAGAACAGTTTGTGGCAGTCGTGTTTCTACGCACTCCCACTTGGAAAAATTCTTCGAGCATGTCCATGCTCGAGATATCCCACTCAGAAGTTTATTCTGCTTTTCATGATTACGTATGCAAGGCAGCTATCACAGAAACGTTACTCCCTGGTGAACCAAGCAGTCAGTGCTTGCTATTCTAGCCTGTAGTAAAAAGGTAACCATTATAATGCTTGCTTATGGCTTAGATACATGATCAGATTACATGCGGCACCTCAGGGAGTAGTAGCTGTGTGCGAGTGCTCACTGTCCTGCATGCATAATGATACAAGCCACAACTTTACTTTCCAGCGAGATATCTGAGCACAGGCATGCCAGAATTCTTTGGACCTATGTAGAAATGTGACTGGCTCCAATTTTTATTACGTGCATGGCAACCTGCTGCAGTCACTAGTAAGTTCATTATTAAATCTTATTCAAGAGCACGGCTGACAGTGATAAATATTGTTGCACATTGTGTTGCCTGAACACTTAGCTATCTGCAAAGGTGGTTTTTACAAACACAACTTACAGCACTGACTTTTTTAAAGAAAAACAAACGGCTTAATATCGAACATCCTGAACATGCGAGATACTTGAATACAGTAACCAGGTGGCTCATGGAAGTTCCCTTTCCATAGGAAACAGAAGCCATGCGAAGCTGTTGTATATTCAGTAGTCAACTTTTCCACGAGCCACCATTGATGACAGGCTTGTCCGGAATTTTTTCACAATCAATTCGTACGAGGTGCATGCATAGGCTGCGATGGAAACACCAAAAAACAGTATAGTGACATGTGTCTCTTAGAAAAACTGAATTTGTCAGTATATTTAAAATAATTTGGAACGATGTGTCTTAAAACAAGCAGGATGTACATAAAATAGAGATGTTACAAGCAAAACTTTCTTTGTGTTTTTGGCAAACACCGTTGCAACCTTATGAAAGAAAATGCAATTTACACATTGCAGATGTGTCAAAACCATGCTTGAATTGCGCTCGTGCTTATTGCGTTGAAAGCAAATTCAATGATACCTCAACACATACATGATGGTATGCACTTTCATCAAGTATCCATTGCAGGTAACTTATATTGTTGAACATGAATTTGTTTTCAAACACAGCTAATGTAGCTTTTTTCAGGGTGCTCGAGCTGGTGCAATTATACCTATACTGTCATAAATTGGTGTCAATAAATTACTATTGTGTGCTGCCAAATTATGGTCATCAGTTTCAATGATTCTGGTTGGCTAAAATGGCAGTACCTCTCACTCAAGCACCACAGGCTGTCAATGCAAAAAAACAAAACACTTATGAGGCACCCAATGTTGAACCACACACCATCCCAATAAAGCATGCAAGCTTCTGCAACAATCTCCGGGAACCAGAATCTTGGAAGCTCTTGACCGCGATTTAGCAATAAGATCTGATGAAACTGATTTCCGAATTTGTATGATTCCTTCAGTGTCAATAGCTTGAAAACTTGCAGTCTATATTTATTATTCTCAAATAAATACGGTGTCCAATTTTACATTTTACCAGCAATGCATGCATGAAAAATGCCTGCTTACCATGATTAATAACAGTTAATTTCCTCCTCCTCGACTAGCTTCAACACTAGCTAAGGAGGGAAGATGTTTGAGGTTCGGAATGGGTCCCGTCGATGACTCGAGTGCACGGTGGCAGCGCGAAGGAAGAGCCGTAGTCCGGTGAAGAGACGCTTTATTGCAGCCTCAAGCTACTGCCCGAGTCCAAGCCCGAACCTCCACCCTCATTTCAGATCCAAACATCCTCTTTTCAACCCTCGGTTGAACAAAGAGCATTCACACAAACCAATTATATGTTGGGACTTGCATCATCACAACCAATCGCAGAAACACTTTCATAACAGGCACTACATTGGTAAAAACTACGTTACCAAATAATACACGCAAAGCGATAGGTTCTCCGCGTGTGCCACTCTCTCTTATGCCAGGCCATGCTGCCTCCGTCGGACCACTTCCATCGGTAGCCGTTCCGGGACGGGATCCGGGACCACCAGATGGTCCCGAATCCGCCAGTCCCGGTTACCTCTCCACCACCTCACCACCGGCCACCAGAGGTCCACCTCTCCTTGGAAGGGGCAACCAAGGGACGGACACCTGCGGCCGCACTGCAACAGGCGGCCTCCTGCAAGCTCCAGGAACAACTGGAGGGACGGCTGCAGGTGTTCACGGACGGATCTGTGATGCCGGACGGGACCGCAGCGGCCGCATGCGTAATCCCGTCCAGGGCCAACAGCAGGCAGTGCAGGCTACCCTTCCCGGCGAGCTCCACGGCTGCGTAACTGGCTGGACTCCATCTCGCGGTAGACCTGTTGACCGAGGACATCCCCGCTGAGCCGGTCGCGGTCCTTTGCGACAGCAAGGCGGCCCTGCAGACCCTAGCCAACTCCCGCCGCGCTGAACTGACGGCCTGCCTCCTGACAGCCAAGGTTCGGACTCTCATGGACGCCGGGGTGTCCATCTCCTTCCACTGGCTACCCTCCCACGTGGGCATCGCTGGAAGCGAGGAGGCGGACACACTCACCAAGGCTGCCCACCAGCCTGGCACCCCTTACTCTTGTGCCGTGGCGGCCAGGGACTATTCGCAGGCCCGTCTCAAGAAGCTCCTCGTCACAGTCCACCCAGACCCGAGGGTGGGCAGCGGGTGAGGACCAAAGCATCTCCCAGAGACGGGCCTTACCAGAAGAGAACGGGCCTCCCTGTTACGACTGCGGGCCGGCTGCGTGTGGACAGCGGCCCGCCGCCACACCAAGGGCCGCTGTGTCTTCCCGGCCTGCAGCCATTGCGGAGACCCAGAGACCCTCGAGCACCTCCTCTGTGCCTGCCCTGGCTTAGCACAGGAACGCTTGAGGGCCCACGCGGCCTACAAGAGACAGGGCCTGCCCGTCTCCACCCTGGAACACCTGCTGTTCCCGTCTCGTCCACATCCAACAGCACTCCGGAGCCTGGTGGAATTAGTGGAGGAGTCAGGAATTGCTGCCTAGCGCTGATCCCAGGAGCCATGCTGCCCCTGCCCTTGCCGACGGCCTGCTGCTCGCGCTGAAGCGGACCGGACATCCCTCCCTACACATCACACACTATTTCTTCTACCCTCTTTCATCCCCCTCCCCTCACCCCCAAGGCACTGCGCCGTGTCGCCTGTAGGCAGACAGAAATTAGGTGCCTTCTTCCTTTTCCTCACGAACCAATATCAACAACAACAGCCGTTCCCTCGCTCGAGCTCCGTCAGCTCTCTTATTAAATGTTGCTTTGTAGAAGCCGCCTTAAGAGCGGTGAGTACACCGTTGGGCTCCGTGCGCTTACCAGGTGCGCATGCGACAGCGAGGCACCCCGACATCCTAACAGCACTCGATAATGACGTACAGCGGGGGAGGTTACGCTCGTCTCTCTGCTGCTCGGTCAGCCAAGTGGTCGCGTCCCCGCATCATTCTCAATGGCACGCGTGCATGCCAACAATGGCTTAAACTAAGACGGTGGCGCCTGACTTGCCTCTTGCCAGACGCTTTTCTTCTCCTTCCAATTCCGAACGGGGGCGACCTTGACGGCTCCACTCGTGAACCGTGCGAACGAAGAAGTCTCCTTTCTTTCCCGTGCTCGGATCTTCCGCTTTCGCCTTCGCAGAACCGATCAGCTTCATTAGTTGACGGGACGGGAGCTGGCTACGCGCTCTGCATCAGCCGCATTATTTGTGCTACACGCAACACGCCGGTAATTTGTGCCTCATACTAGCTAACATTATCGCGAGCTTTGAGTGATAAATAAAATAGTGATTCTGCACATAACACAGATTTCGTCAACATCTGTACCGCATGCCTAGAAAGTTTACTTTATACAATATACTGTTAAGCTTGCCATTAATAAAAAAATCATTGTAAGTGGTGCTATAAACTATTCTTAATGTTCATACACGTAAAAGTGTTATGCAAAGTTTCAACACCAAGGTTAGGTGATAGGCATAAAATATTTATTAAACCAAATCAAAATACATGGAAAGTAAAATCGATGGTGATCGAACACGTGGACTTATGGCTGAATTAGTGCTCGCACAGTAAGGTAAAGCAATTTGGCCACATTTAGCCATGAAATATTTATTCTAAAATACAGTTTAGGATAAACGAATGACTTAAAATGCATAAATTAAGGCCGCATGAGGCAACCTATGTTGCTGGTGTATACCGAAAGTTATAATTTTAGTAAGCGAGCTGCATGAAAATTTAAGTGTAGGTGCAACCTTTACGAGCCCTACCTAAGACGATGCAACACGCTGAACACGAACACGCATCAACTTGAGTATCACGGTAGTTTATAAAGACGCGTGCCGGCGCGGATGCACACACCGGCATACATTCGGCCACTCTCAAGGAAAAAATTGAGAGACGCCAAACAGAACCTTGCCAAAACATCTTTGATAGTAATCATAACGTATAAATATTGTAGCTGTTTAGAGTGGAACGTACAGCAGATGAAACTGCCTTAGACACGGTCACTTCAATAGCGCACAATGTTAACAGGCATCAACGCATACAGCTAACAAACGCCCCAGAATTAGTAAACAAATATAGTGATCACTCGCGAGCAGGGTCCCTCTCCAACATCTTTGCCAACAGAGGCGGACAGCCGCCACAACTCTGCTCGAATCTGCCGCCGAAATCCCGCTACGCGTGCCTGCTTCACACTCCACACAAAAGAAAAAAAAAACTTGTCCGCGCTTAACTTCGCAAAACTTTGCCTTTACACAAGTACTAAGAAAAGCAGAGTCCCTATGTAAACAAAAGCTCACTTATCGTGCACATGGTAGGAAAAACATGGTGAGTGATAACAAAGCACCGACAGCAGCAGCCTGGTACATACCTGGCAAGTGCTCCACGATACGAACCCACACGTCTTCGCTTGAGTATAGCGCATCTGCGTAATCAGCACTGGCAGAAAAAACACGAACACAAAGCACAAGAACACTTTTAAAACGCGAGGGAAATCGACTCAAACCCGCTTCTTCGAGAGGGGACTGAGGGGCCGGTAAACACGTCCAGACAAGTAAAATAGTTCTAGCCGCGCAGGCGCACACCGCATTTGCACATCTTAATTCCTAATGTTGACTAGAGACTTCAATTATTACATTTAAACATGTAAAGTTATGAAAAATGTATACTACATAAACATTTAAAGCGAATAATATTGTCACGGGTTTAAAAAAAAAGGAAGGAACGTAGAAAACAGCCCTGAGACCTCATCCGCGAATTCTACCAAAGTTCTTTAAAATAACTTTTAGTGAACGTTTTGAAAAAGACTTCTTGTAAAGAACGTTTTGTCAACGTCTTCTAAAAAACTTCTTTTGAAAAACGTTTATTCAACGTCAAATATTATACCTAGATGTATACCTTTCTAGGCGTTTCGAGAAGTTTGTATGACGTTTCGTGTTTCTTGGGAAGAGATGGTTCGAATTTCTGTATTCCTTCATTACGGTGTCCCTCATAACCATGTCGTTATTTTGGGACATAAAAGCCCAACAGTTACAACTATCATCCATTCATTTATGGCTCACTTTGTCGTCTAGAAGTTTATAAGATTTGAGCTTAAAGTATGCTAGAGCATTACGCCGAAGTTTTTCTTAGTAAGAGACCAATTCCCGTATGTGTCCAGCTGGGTTAACTGACGTTGCACGTTGTGCGCCAGGTGAGTGGCTTCGCCCAGTGGCTGTCGACGCAACTCCAACGGCACGCGTGGAGTCCGCTGTTGATGCAGTGCGTCCTGGCCCTCTGCTCCTCTCTGCTCACCGAGTTGGTCAGCAACACGTCAGCTGTCTCTGTTCTTCTACCGGTGGCTGTCGACATTGTGAGTACACTTGTGGTTGCTTCAAGAATTATCTTGAGCTCGTAGAACTAATTCGTTCTTCTAAAGAGAAACTGCCTTGATATAACAGAACTAGGACTTATGCCTTAGACATAGTGACCTTTGCTGGACGCGTCAACGTATACAACAAACAATGAAGGCATATGCAGCACTTTGTTCCAGCGTCTTTGTTCCTAAAGTGCTGTAGCAGTCCAACTTCAACTAATACAAGTATTTTATTGTGATTCAATTACATTTGGTAATACACAGGCAGACACAAATAAAAAAAAACATTGGTAATCCTATCATGCGTATCTTAGAATTGACGGGTGACTGTGGGGTTACTCTTTATTCGACGTTACCATTGATGCCATGCCAGCGCATTACGTCCCAGAGCACTCCATCATAACTGCTTGAAAGATGTCTATAATCAATGAATTCGCTATGCGTATGAAAAACTGATGTGCGGATAACGTCCGGATCACTGGTGAACAATACACTGATGACAATATTCTTGCATTCGTTCTTCAATTTTTACTTTATTAATAGGGTGCGTTAATGCTCATGAAATTTACACAATGCACCTGAAAATTAGCAAAACTGACATTCTATCTTTTATTCTTTCTTTTTGTAGTGCTGTACAAAATTAACTGAACCTGTCCTAGCATTTTCTTGACTTCAGCGCCTCCTGTAAGAATGCGAAAAAAATGACTTTTTTGGTCATTCAGCCGGCCATGATTCGTTTAAGCAATGCAACTGCATTTTAATCTTCATTGGATAGTAGAAAAATGATGTTGACTATGTGTTGGTTGAAATATCAGTTCATTACCTCCTATTAGCTGAGTTTCTAGTTTTCGCACTACTTATATTTTATGCTTTTCTTAACACCCTAGTTTGCATTATCGACTAATGTAAATATGTTTCCGGGGTTGATCTTTCACTGCTACCCATCGCATCAAGTGATATTGCACGAGTGCAAATATACGAAAAGTAGTATATAATAATATAATGTCGCGGCTTTGAAGTCCCATTGAAATGCCGTGATTAGAATATGCAGCACATCTACTTAGGTGCGTTGAACACGCGGGGATGAGTATTGGGGATTTATCAGCTCTAGGAAGCGAATGACTGATCATCATGAAGAAACGACGCAGAACTTGCTAATCACCAGTTAATCTCCCAATGTTGGCCAGAAGCATTATTTTCAGTGAGAGCTAAGTAATATCACGAGGTGGGAGAGTATCACAATAGTACTTCTGAAATATTTCTGAGCATATGTATTGCTGTTTCAAGACACATTAGAAAAATGTATTTATTTTTTACTAGTTAAAATGTACTTTTACAATATATCGCATTAAAGCATGCAAGCCCTGGGTATCTCGTAACTTTTGTTTCGTCGGTGATGAGTAGAAGCGGGTTTGCAAGGGGCTGGTGGTGAAATATAGATATATAGCAAAAGCGACATGGAAAATGAGGCGATAGTTAAGCACGGAATCGCCTTGTGGCAGACTGAGCGGTGCCGCTGACGGAAGCATTGACGCGGTCAATCCTGCAGATGGGTACAGACTTTAGTTTCTGAACAGCCAAGGCAGACCCAAGTGAGAGTTGTGTCTCGGTACGTAGGTGACACGAGAAAAGGTATCTTTATGGCGCAGACCCTTCCGGCTATGAAAGCACTATTTGTTCCATATAAGGTAAATATGTGGTCGTCTGCAGCTGTCGATACACTGTGTCGTTTTTGCGAGTGTTGGGTTGAGGCTGGACTGAAGCTATACAGAAGATCGCCCATTTGAGAAGGTCTTATTGTTTAGGTACAATTAACAGACAGGAACTCTCTGGGCAAAAGAAATCCTATGTAGCAAGTAATGGTACAGAATTTTCTATTAACTGCTGTGGATTGTGCCTCTATTTATTTGCTTAAAATATGCTATTTACTCGCCTAGCTAGTTTTGTTGTGACAAAAGACGTCTATTTCCGGTGTCTAAATTGGTAAAACTGCTGTTACGCTGTGTATTTTTATTGTAATTGATACCCGTGAATATGTCATGAGTACCAATTATGTACTTTGCAATTACCACTCTGTAATTTGATAATGGTGCTGAGGGTATTGCGATAAATATCAATAAACTGTAACTTAATTTACATCAAGCTGCACTTCTCCATTGCGTTTGCTAAGTACGCATCAGCAATATACAGAAAAAAAGGTATTTCAGTAACTGTATGGCTGTATCGGTATTCAGGAATACTTTTTTCTGTTTATTGCAGCGATATCTCCGCAATATTCTATTTTGATGAGGCAAATGTATTTTAGTATCTGTATTTAGGCTTCCGGCACATATCTGCTTTCAGGAATTGTTTTCCGAGTATCTCTGCCCAGCCTTGTTTTTATTGATAGTTTCCGTCATGGGCTATCAATGAACTAAGAAAGCTGGCGCCACCTATTGCAGTAATACACAACGGCAGCTTCAGAAAACCATCACGGAGGGCAGCACTCGCTCACATTTACACAGCCGATGAATCTTCCCGTCTCCCCAAAGACAAGTACTGATGTGTAGCAGCTTGGGCTAGTTGGTATGGCATGATGATAGTTAAAGCGCGAGAAAAAAAACGTTGACACAGAGACAAGAAGGACACGAAGGACACGAGCGCAAGAAGGACACGAGCGCTCGTGTCCTTCGTGTCCTTCTTGTCTCTCTGTGTCATCGTTTTGTTCTAGCACTATAACTATCGACAAGTACTGATGTGAGGTAAAACGCTGCCAGACACTGCTTCCAGAATACGTGCACCGACGCAGGTTTTTCTTCTGATGGGAGTAGTTTGTAGGTCGTGTGCTTTCGTTGGAAAGATTGCGTATAGGCTGCAGAGTGCACAAATGCCACTTCGCTCGTTACAGAAGCCCCCTTTTGAAAAAAAAAAAAACAAAAAAAAACGTGCTTTTCAAACACAGTTAAGTAACGAGTGGACACTCGTTAGTTCGCACTCGTCTTTTGTACACCTGTGCGTTTGTTGCGTGCGTCCATTATGTTTGAGGCGTGCAAGAAGGGGGATCTTGGGCAATTTCCTGATATTAAGCAATATCAATAAAATTTTGGGCGTTGGTTCTCGTCGGTACTGTGGCAATATGTGTCAAACTATACAAGGGTACGTCATGTAGCTTCTTGCAAAAGAAAAAAAAAAAGCTTTGAAATTGGTTGCCCATTTCGGAATCACACTTGGAAACATGGGCCACCCTGTGTATGTGACCTGGGGACCAACTTTTTTTTATAAAATCACGCCTCTTCCAGCAGATGGATGAGGCGCACGCCTTCTAGGCGACGACGACGCGAGCACAGTTCGGCTTTGTCAGCTGAATTTCATGTTATAGTCGGTAATAACATCGTGTATTACACTAATCATGCACAATATTGAGCAACAAGAAAACCGAATCGGAGCACGCCAGATGCTTGACGTGTCTGCGGGTCGAAATCAAAAGGCGACGCTTCGGAGCTCACACAGTATAGCTTCAATGATCGCCGAATTCGTCACTGGAGAGTTCAGACGAGCTGGCGCCTCTTAATTCCGCGTAGGACGACATAGTGGAAGAACGCGAAAAACGAGGAACCAGACAAAGAAACATGAGCGTTGCATGTTTTCTCGTTTTTCGCGCTCTTTCTTTACACTTTGTGGTACCAACACGCCAAAGCTACCACTTTAGGATGACATAGCCAGCTTGCTTTTCGCCATATACAAGAAGAGCGTGTGCTTTGTTTACACCCTGGCCAGCAGCGGAGGCATGTTGTGAAATCATCGTCTGCCCGCTCAGAGTAGCTGTCAATTTTTGTTTCAATTTTTACTGATATTTTGCTTATTAAAGTATTAACAAAAAGGTAATCCAAATGAACCCTTCTATAGATGTTACAGGACTGTTAATACTAATTTCAAGCTACATTACCTCAATACGGTTGAAATGTAACAGGCTGAAACTGTGAGCTTGCGTGGTTAGAACGCGTTTGTCTTTTGTGTCATCACTTCGTCCTTTGTGTTTGTACAGTGTGCTCAGAGTTTTGATGTACTTGCCGTTGTTCACATGACATCCAATATTTTGCTTTGCATTTGGGGAAAAACGGTGACTTTTTTATTGAGTAGAACATTGTGAAGTTCCGCTAAACATATGTCCACTGTTGTATGCATAGACGTATATTGAACATGAACTGATTTATAAGTGGTGTTTAACATCTCCAAACCACCATATGATTATGAGAGACGCCGTAGTGGAGGGTTCAGGATATTTCGACCACCTGGAGTTCTTTACTGTGCAGCCAAATCTGACCACGCACACGGGTCTACAGTATTTTTTGCATCCATCGTAAATGCAGCAGCCGCAGCCGGGATTCAATCCCGCGAATTGCGGATAAGCAGCTGAGTACCCTAGCCACTAAACCACCGTGGCGGGGTTGAACCACATATGTTTTATATATCCGGTTTTCACAGTTGCGTAATGTTACAAACCACAAGAGGGGTATTACCAAACCGATGACGGTAAGCAGTTATATGTCGCTTTGTGCTTGCGCGAATGGTATATAGCCGTTGTTATTGCTACGTAAACCAACTTCAGTGGATGGAGCTCAACTTTAAAATAGACGTTAACCTGGCGTGACGCCTGTAATGAAAAGAGTACATGGGTAATGTTTATAAAACAAGGTAGGCCGCACCGGAACCACAATTGAGGTTTCACGAAGAATACACCCCCAAAGGGTCTTTCGCCTATAGGGTTTTTCAAGACCGTAAGTGGCTTTGTGGTAAAACAATCGATTGTCGCACCGAATGTTGCGGTTCACTTCCTGCTGGGGACCTGATATTTATACTTTGCATCTATCTAATGAACGTTGTCAATGCCAGTCTTTATTAACGCTTTGGCATTCAAAAGACGAATGTCTGCTCTCCCCGTTCCTGCGTATAGTCAAAAACCGTGGATAGTTGCGCACAAGTATCCACAGTGCGAATGCAAAACTGAAGTATAGTATGTTCAAATGAATTTCACAATGTTTTTGTCGATGAAATTACGGGAGGCGTAATCTTTGTCCCTACTTAGAACCATATGATCTAAAGCATTGTCTCCGAGATGGGGCGCACAGCAATTCATCTGTAGAGCAGACAACGGATGACAACTTGCCCTAAAGCGTGTTCTTCAGTCTAATGCGGCAGTCTTCGTGTCCCAAATGATAAAAAATTGTTATGAATCGTTTATGAACTCATTCAACATTCAATTCTTTTACCCAACGTGTTGCAAACACATGGCCGTCACAGCAGCTCCATCTGTGTGTCAGTAATGAAGAGGCACCACATATTAGAAGTCTCAGTGCTCTACGTATAAGAGTGAATTCAGATACTGTAGAATATTGTGTTCAAAATAGTTATTCCTATATGCTAAAACAGCCTTTCTTCACCAAATGCGGTCACGTTTACTTGCGTTTGAAGCTTATTGCCGCTTTTCCGTTCCGATTTCTAGATTTCTCAACTTATCAGCGCATTCTCGAAAAGCTCTGATTTGTACCACGAATATTTTCGCTAAAAACAAAATAATGCGACATGTTTTTCTATATTACTGTATGATGGCCTTCGGTTGTCTATTTACGAGATTTTAAGAAAAATCGAAGATGGTTTTTTTATTATTCAAATTTCAGTGGAGTACATTTTGGCCAATATGAGAACTTTGAGGCAATATATAAAAATTTACATTTGCCCTACGCCAGAAATAATTTATGTACTTAATGAAAACACTATATCCTTAAAACGGGTCAAGTTTGAAAACGCTGCTTGCATTACTTTCGGAGAAAAAAAAAAAGGGAATACGTAACTCATTTTAAACTGTCGCAAAATTAGACATTTTTAAAAGCTATTTTCTTAAGGTCTACAAACTTGAAACTGAATGAATTCATTCTTCATTAGGCATGCATTTCAGGTAAAAATATCTTTGAAACAAAAATATTTGTCTTTTTATAGCATCTGCAATTTTCAAAAATGACAGGTGACGAAATTGGTGCCTCGGTGTTGGTGAAGTTTGATATTTTTTTTCTCGTAAGTTATGCAGTTAATCATAAAACGAAGTTGACTTTCGGGCTACCTGGTGAGAGGTGCATGAAATATAATATACCCAATGAAATCAAAAATATACACTTTTGGACCCGCGTCAATCTCTCGTGGAATCACCCAAATGCACTCTTACCTTGTGATTGTGAAGGTATACGTTTGCTACATGTAACAAGTATTCTGTGATTTGCACGAGGAACTGATAACAATACTGAACTACGAAAAAAAATTCAATTTACGTGGCGCTGTTTTGTATATGACAGTACGTGGTACAAGTACTATACTAGCATAACCTTGCCTCAATGAAATGCAGGCAGTGAGCACCCCGTGCAATCCATTTTACTTGGCTGTACCGGTGACGGTCGCCGCCTCCACGTCCCTCGTGCTGCCTACTTCAAGCATGGGCCTTGCCGTGCTGACAAACGTCGTCGACATCGGACCTGTGCAGCTGGTAGGACTTGTTTATGTATGACGATGCCTCCGATCAACCATCCCGATCCTCACTGACCCCCGCCACGTTGTTCTTACATTCTCTATTCCTGGTGGGAAGAAAAAAAGTAGGTCAAGATAGTCTGCTCCTTAATAAGCAATGACGTCAAGGAAGGCGAAATGAAAGGTTATGTTGCCCTGATCAGCTCGGTATAATTATGAGCAGTTCTGTGACTGTACAGTTTGTGTGCATCGATCGGCAAAGATTTCAGCATACAAAAGAAGCAGCACGTAGAATAAAACACGTAATATAATAAACATGTATAATCACAAAGGTATAGAGTGAAAAGAAGAAATAGCTTCTTTTGATTCGGTAAAATGGTCATTACATAGTCAGTCAGCGCCGAGACTTCCACTTGCATACACATCTTCATGTAAAGTACGGGAATTTCACGTTATCAAAAGGTTTCCCAAACTAGAGGAGCCTCTTTTGTAGTCAACTGAGAGATAAATGTCTTAATTGAAGTTTTCACCGTGATAGCACTTTTGATATCGTATAGCTTGCTAGCTTGCTAGCTTGCGTTGAACATGAACCCCAATGAAACGAGTCGAGGCTCGCTTGAAGTATTATCTTTATTGAGAACTTTTTCAAGACCCCACGCAGCTGGCATCATGAAAAGAAACGAATGTGTCAACAGGCAAAGAGACTACGCGAAGAATTCTGTGGGAGCACTTGTCTAGCGGGCTCTGTTTCTTTTGCCTGGTGAATAGCCATAAATTTGCAGAAGTTTGGCCGCAAACGTAAAGGAACTGCGTTACCGCTCTACGTTATCCACGAAGAAGAGTAACTTGCTAAAGCTACCGCCACCTCAAAAAAGCAATGCAGCTTATTTAGGTCATTACTGCGTCGTCAAAAATATTGATCGTTGCAAAAACCCTGGAACTACTGAAAGAAACGTGAATAACTGTTCAATAGAGTTGAAATTAGTATTTCACTTAAAGCCTTCAGCAGAAACAAGACGTTTAGCTTTAATACCGATATAACGAGAATACGCTTAGCCCCATCATAACATTGCTGAAATGTGGCACTCTTTCGTGTGCGAGACGTCAGTGACAAGAGAGTTCCATATGATGGCATATTACGTTATATCATATGCTAATGTCTTTCCACAAAGTGACATAAAACAAAATATTCCATCATCAAGCTCTCCGGAAACGGAACATCACTGAGCTCTCAATACATTTTCTGTAATTCTGACGGTGTGCTTCTACTAGCGCAAAAACTACGCTCGCAGATTTTGTACCAACTTAAGAAACGCCTAAATTGCGTAGTTACGGGGAAAATGTTCGCGACAGAATATTTTTCTCTTTGACGTAATAATATACAGGGATCTTTGCAAGTGTTTCAGAGAAGGCACTCATGATCAGGCTCACTCGCTCAAGGATTTAACAACCAAGAGCGTATGGCTCCAGTTGCAGATGCAAAACCAAACTTCCTTACAGTGCTGTAGCTGTACAGGGGCCACTTGCTGACAATTGCAACATATATACTTTTAGCAGCAGCTCTACAAAGCTGTCGTCGGACAGCTTGCTTCTCTTCATAGCGAATTCATCCGCACTTAAAGTGAATGGGTGTTCTAGAAACGTATTAGACGATGCTGCTACTGTTAGTGCCTGACAGGGTGATAACACTTCGCCACTGCGACTGAAGTCTATCTGTGGTATTTTGACAGCGCCTACGAGACGAACAAGTTGTGTGTAAAACTCGGCATAACTGGATTAAACAATAACTAGTATACTGACAACTCACGTAGCACAAAAATGTTAGTGCAAGTACGTATTTTCACTAAATTAACAAAAAGAAAGTTGCATGTTTATTAACGTCAATTTTGTAACGTGTTACCGCCATTGAGGTTTATGTCCCAGGTTATGTGTGGGCTTCGCGCCGCCCAGGACGAACTGCGCACTGGTAGCGAGGCGCGGTGTCAGAGAAGGTTGGCTTGCCGAGGCTAGTGGAATAACATAATAATACCCTCTAGTCAATTTTTTTTTTCTCCTCGATGCCAGCTACACAGAAACTTCCTTAGGGGTACCAGATTATCAGACGTGCTAAAGTTGTTCAGTAAAACTGGAAGGGTATTGGTGTCTAAGTTTTGTTACAAAACTTTCAGTTTCACTATGCATCTAGGCAGACCACGTATAGCCAATATAATACTCCATATTCAGCATTATACGACTCGCTTGCACTTTGCATGCTCGGATTTATTTGACTGTATACGGATTATGTTTGCGCACTGTCCTTCTCGCAGCTGTTCTTGGGTTCGTCGCTAAAGTTCATCGCTCTCACCATGATCCTGCTCACGGTGAACTTCAACTCAGAGTTTCATCAGCTGCCTGAATGGATGTTCATTGAGCGCCGGAACCAAACGGCCACCACTCTATTTTAGAAGTCAACCCAAGAAATGTTTTTGTCGACTTCACTGCTGCTCATCTGTTTGTTAGTGTATTGACGTCGTCCAAAGACATATGTGGGTTAAACCAGAGCACAAGTAGACGTGGTTCCATTAGCGTTGTGTCTGTGATTTTCCTGTTCCTTAATATGAAGCCACGCGCAAATATGCATATACGCATGGCCTGTGCATCAAGAAATGTGGATAGAAATAGACGCCTCAGAGGGCGCTGAGAAATGTATAAACGAACAATGAGGAAGCTCTCAGTGTAGTTTCCAAGGCGTCTATTAGCGGCAGTTAGGAGCTACATGAAAAAAGAACAGTTTCGCAAAAAGGGCGAAGCAATGAATGTGATAGCAACATATTCGAGTGTTTTACGAAGCAAGGCCAGAATTATTGGGAGCAATATTATTTGCAGTAAAAGAGTAGCCGAGTTTCTTGCAGCGTGGCCCCAGTAGAAGACCACAACACGGCTCGTGCGTAGTGACGGCATTGATAAGCGAAGTGAGGTTGGCAATCAGCTCATTTAGACCCAATCTCAAGTCGCAGCTTACCCGCAAAAGCAAAGCAATGAACGCGATAGAAACAAAATAAAAGTCACGCAAAGAATGGCCACCAGATTTAAATGTGCCCCGCGTTTCTCGTGCACTAATCACGCACAAAATGCAGCCACATATAGAGATGAACGCGAATGATTTATGGCAAACGGTACAGAACCTGCAAAACGCGCATAGTTCTTGGATACCAAGCTGTGCCTGAAGAAGCTTTCACGGTGGCTATGTATACTCGTGCGAATGTTGTCATGTTCAGTTTGCGACTGTAGCAAGGATTGCCCAAAATCAGTTTCATCGAAAAGGTGAAACAATGAATGTGATAGCGACAAATTGCAATGTTATACGAAGTGAGGCTGGCAGTCAACTCATTTAGGTCCGATCTTACGTAACTCTACAAAACGCTGGTGTAAGAAAACACGGCCGCTCTAGGTATACCTTTGGCACCATTTTTCGTCTTGAGAGCACACCCCGTAGAAGCTCCTACCCACTGTGATGTTCGCTCCGCAGAAAGGCAGAAAGAGTATCCTTCATTCACGTATTTATATATACGTGAATGACTGTGGTGGCGGCAACGGCAAAAAGCAGCCGACATGGTCTACATATATATATAATTGCTATCGCAATAAAAAAAGTTGAATTTTTCGGAGGGTGTCGGCTCGAAATTCGTAGCTATGACGCCCGCATATCTGTGTTTCTCGATTCAGTTTTATTACCCGCCGGAGTTAGTGTCACTCTCAAGTGAGAAAGATAGCACACTAGTCGTCGAATAATTTGTGCGACAGGAATTATTTGCAAAAAACTTTTTACATACATAATTTTTAAGTATAAAAATTACTTATTGACGTTATATTTACTTTATTCTACATAAAGAAGTTTACAGTTCAAAGTGGGCAGCTTTAGTTAGCAACCCGCACAATAAATGTGAGGCTGCATGGAGCCTCATCATACTATAGACTATGGCACGTCATCTTGATTGTGAGATACTTGGATTCTAAAGGATTCTACAGCATAATCTCAATAGACATTACAAAAAAACAATAATCGATTCATGTGGATTTGTGGATTCATGTGGGTCATTGAGCACGTTGGTTTTCTTGTGGGCACATTAACAAAATCACATGCATAGGCGCCGTTTCGCTTGATTGCGGAGATTGTAACAGCATTCGGCAAATGACATGCTGAGAAGCGTAAACCAATATTTTTGTGGCCGTAAATTCCATTTGTTAAATATTCTCACATCGCCACGTTCAATCACTTCGTCTTTGATACTTCATTAAGAAGGTGAAATATTGACCGCACGCACTCAAGTTATGTTAATCGATCACGTTGGCTCTTGCACCTTAGTTCGAAATATTTTCTTTCATTTTGTAGCTTACGCATTTGTTCATACTATGCATTGCTACACACCGCAGTATCTGTAATACGTTAATAAATAGATGCGAATAAAGAATTCTATCTAAAAAACTTAAAAATATGCTATAAGACCGTTACAACGAAGAAAAATTATACACATAGAGCCGAAAAGACTAACAACTATCAGCGTTAGTTATGACACTGAAGGTGTGGTTTCGGACACCCGTTATGCACTCATTTGGTTGAACTCATAAATATTTTATTCTATTTTTTTCTTAACTGGCACGCAACAGGCTGGTGCTCTAATTTTTTAAAAATTTGCACGTGGATGACAAAATGAGGTTGGCCAACTTGCAGATTCAGAGCAGTGTTCCAAGAATTTCTGACCACCCTCTAATTTCTCTTTCTTGATTTTTGAACATATACCCCCAAGAAGAGGACTTGTCAGGTCCATTGATAAGCTGAACCTTTACGTCTGAACAGTTCTGCATCCGCTAGTTTTAGGCGCAGCAAAGTCACTGCGAAAGCCGGAAGAGCGGCCTTTAAGAGCCTTTTCTAGACACTTATTAGGTAACTGCTTCAAGCACTTGCTTGATGCCCACTATGGCACTTATATTAAAAATTTTGGGCATTGGGTCTGCATTTACTATACTATTTTTCGTCATTCTTCTGATAAGCGTGGTATCCGCTAAATTATTGCGAGGAATTCAGCGCCAATCGTTCATGCAGTGACTGACGACGATGAGAAATTGTCTGAAGTGGATATGTGGCACAGTTGATAGCTGAACAAAAACAAGCTTATGTAGTGGTTTCGAGCATTGGACGACTAACTCGTTACGCTAATCGCATTGTACGACGACTGCTTGTTTTTTTTTTCGCAGCTTTAAAACGCTTTTCAAGTTGTATTAAGGTGATTGCTTTCCCGACATCAAGCCTGCCTAAGGCAAGTTTGCCAACAAGTCCCAAGCACTGACATGGCTCAGTGGTAGAGTACTGGGCTTGCACCATGAGGACCGGGGTGCGAGCCTCGCTGTGTCATTAGTGCTACGGCTTTCTTTTTTTTCTGATTTCGCGCGATGTGGTTACGGATACCGGCGGAGCCGGAGGTGGCGAACAACTACGGCGCTGCGAGAGACCCTAGTTAAGATCTCATAACAGTTTTCGCTGTAAAAACGCTCCAGATATCTTGTAGTGCTCCTTTCGTGCTAAGGAAATTCTTCTTTTGAAATGAAATCTCGTTTGAATGGTTCGAATGACATTAACGCCCTTCAGATCACCCGCCCGAACCGACGTTCGGACTTAGCAGTTGCGTGAACATTTTCCGCCTTTACTACGTGGCTGCCGACCCTAGATGCAGCAAAGTGAAGGTAGCCGGAGCCACAACAGTAGCAGCGGCCATCACAGCTTGCAGCAATGAATGTCGTCGATTATCCTGACACGAGGAAACGGGCTGGCGACGCTGCCGCAGAGGCACGTTACCACGTTACTCAGCCGCTTCGAGCGGAGGGGCTCAGCTTGAAACTAGTTGTGTGCAAAATATAATAATAATAATAATAATAATAATAATAATAATAATAATAATAATAATAATAATAATAATAATACCTGGGGTTTAACGTGTAGGCGGTCTAGGCGCCTCCGAGGGGCCATGCCTGGACATCTGGGGCCGAATTCACAAAGCTTTCTCTTTGGATACGCATTTTCTTAGCCAAAAGTTCTCTTATCTGGAGGGATTACTATAGCGCGGGTATGAATTTAACTTATTCGGCACTTAAGAGGGCAAGGAGGACAAACGATAGCCGATGAAACGACAAGGAAAGAAAGAAGTGTGTGCCGATAATATCAAGGTAGCACGCAAAGCATCTAGCATCGAGAGTATACGATGATAGCCAATGATTTGCTGCATCTAACTTTCAGTTCCGCGAGCGTCTGCTACAGCACTTACGGGATGCCGCGTACGTTGTAATAGGCGTTTTGGGGGGCTGTGAAAAGCCAAACACTCGCCTTTCATCAACGACTGTAGCTAAAAACGAAATTGCTCGATGGCCTTAAGTCATCGAGCAATCCATGCACTTTCTCGCCAAGTACAAGTAAACAACACTCCAGGTGTACCACATAAATGAAACCACACATAAATCGATACATGCAATGTTTGAAAATGTGCCTCGAATGTCTTCCCCTATTTAACGCGACCAGTTACCTTACATTTCATTGAAGCTGCGCTGCTACTTAACTAATTCGGCGCAATCTAGCACGGTATAGTGGTGAACGTAAGGGTGTTTTGTACCTATAGTCAAAGGTAGCCTTTGTTACAATATTCTTATTACAAGACACATGAGCGACTTTGGTGCCTGCAGACGAATTGTGCGGAAATAGATAACAGCAGTAATTAAATGAAATTGTGAGCGCAATTTCGCAGCATTTTTATAAAGCCGGAATACGAGAACGTGCATACGCTTACGCTTAGGTATATGTCTACGTAAAATGAGGGAGACTCGTCGGGAGGTGTGTCAGTGCTAATGCTTTTCACAAAACACGGTGCAAATATTTCGCCCAGCGTTGTTTGAGTGCGCAAACGAAGCAAGGGACGTGTATACGAGTCTTGAGGTCGAGAGACGTTATCACACGTGCGAAAAAGATGAAAAGAGAGAGAGAGAGACTCTCGTTTCGCCTTCGCGAAAGCTTGAAATTGATAGTTAATAAAGACCATTTTCTGGCCCAGCAGACGTCAGGGAAAGTCTCCGCAAAGCAGGGTCAGATGCTCGGAGAGCATAAAAAAGTGGAGTACGCGTTATATGGGAGTGACAGCCACTCAGAAAGCGAGATGAAGTGTGACTGTCCTTAGGTGTGAGAATCAATGCTAATTAAGAGAGTTGAGTTAATGAGCCAAAACTTTCCTAAATAACGATAATGGAAGCAAACTGAGCGTTCATCTAGTGAAAGTGACACTAGTGACAGTGAACTCATAATAGTTGATTAGCGTTGTCACAGGCCGATATATATTTTTATTTTCTTATCTATATTTGGCAAACTATGAGAAGGTAGCGTACGTTAGAGCCGGCTATCCCAACGTCATGACAGTAATGTACAAGAATAAATAGCGCACGGTTATACAATCACACGTGGCAGTTTATATTTTCTAGTTACCTTGGGAAAACGCATTCTACCTATTTTTTCTATTTTTGACAAAGTTTCACGGGACGTTTTTGCATTTGGCTTCATTCGAAGGAATGACCATATATCAGCAATAGGGCGAACACAAGCACTGCTGCAGTGGACGAGCGGTTACAGCGCTCAACTACAATCTAGGAGGGACTTGGTTCGATTCGCAGAATCACTGAGCACTTTTTTTTTTGAGGTTGCCCGGCCTGACATTATGCGTGGTGGCGGGTACTAGTTTTTTGAGAAGTAGGCTTTCGCACTTGCTTCTTTCACTCCCCTTTTGACCCAAAAGCGCTGTACTGCGCTCCTTCAAAAATTAAACAATTCAGGGTTCACAATTTTCTCCTCCATCCTCTCTTATCGCAAAAGTGTCCAGTGCTGAAATACCAATATCATACCTGGTATATTACTTTTCACGTGTTTGGATATTCGACCAGCAATCAGTCTTCACGGCGTTTTGAAGAAAATCTACACATGCAGTGAGCTAACTGCTTGAAGCCAAGTTGACGGCCTTTGTAGGGACACGCTTTCGTGCTAATTTGGTGGGCATCATCACATGCAGCAAGACCAAAGAGCACGGACAGTTAGAGCTGACGCAAACAGAGTGATTAGTTTGTGTCTTCTCTCCCGCTATTTGTCATGCTGCACGCTTCAGTGTAATGTCGCTGTCAATGGGTAAAATGAACTATAGCAGTTAATCGTGTTCTGTTGAGAGGGTCCCCTATTGTCCAGAATGGAACAGAACAATGGCAATTTGATTTGTGTGATAAAGAGATACCCTGCTTTTGGTTACTAGAATAAATTTCTAAACTGTAGTTTATTTTTTATTAACAACAGTTCCAGTGCAGATGAAAGGTGCATGGACGAAAATCGTGTATTCAGCTTGACTAGGTTTGTGACCTTAATTGTAATTGCAAACCGGTATCACAGTATGCATAAATATCACACACATATACAACCACGGGTGATAGCTTGCTTATTCTGATTAAAATTGAAAGGTTGAAATCTACATATTCAACCAACGCAATGTGTGCGAGATATGCCATGTAGAGTAGCTATGCTCGAAACTAATCTTCGCAGGTTCGTTCCATTTTACCCAATTTCTTGCCCACGCTGTAGGTTGGTAAATGAAACTTCTTCGAACACACATATTCTGTGTAAGGTTACATTTATTTTTATGCAGTACAAAACAAATTGAAATGTATAATGGCTCAAAAGAGAAATAACTAGTAACAAATTCAGCCAAATCATTACCAAACTTACTCACCAATGATAAACGGATTCTCATTTGAAAGATACATACATACATACATACATACATACATACATACATACATACATACATACATACATACATATACGCACACACACATATACATATGTACACCCATACATACATACATACACACACTCAGGTGTAAATATTAAAATGAATGGCTATAAAACAACAATTCTAATACACTCAGTTTGAATATACTACAGAAAGTAACTTACGAGAGAAATCCACCGGCACTGTTATGTCTGAACACGGTGTTTCTTGAACCATCTCGCAAAAGCTTGATGCATAGTTTTCCGCTGCTGCCCAGTGACAAGCAGTTTTTTTAAAAAAACACAAGAATAAAGCCCTTGACAATATCTTGCTAAATAAAAGGGCTGTGCATCAATATTTTGTACATGTCTGCAATATCACTCTGTTTATTTACATAGCTTGGCTCATTCACAACCCACTAACAAAGCATGTTAGGACACTTGGGCTGAAAGTTGGCCCAGAGCGAGTAAATTCTAGACAATACATGAATAATACAATTATAAGCTACTAAGCTCCTTGGTGCAAACAGTGTTTATATTGACAGCTATAAGTGCCATTTCGTTTCCCCAAAACACTTCTCAAAAGTAGAATCAACTTTATTTAGCTAAAAGTTTCTATTCTGGTGCGTCGTGGTGGCTCAACGGTGGAAGTGACTCTTTCGGCCAAGAAAACAAAGACCAATTATTTTTTCAGTTTGTGAATTCACCCCATAATAACATTGAGGCAGCTGGTAGGAGTGCTTTTGGAGAGAGGAAACCACCACATTCCCACCAGTTGTGGCCTTGGGTAGCTACTTCACTTGGACAAAAATGATGAAAAACACTCCTCAAGAAGACTTCAAAGTTTGGGCATCAACACAGTTCCCATACAGCTGTCTATTAGTCTGCTTGAAAAATATTGAGTTTACTGGTGGGCAAAGACTGTACACTATGTGAGGTGATGCTCCAGTGCACTGCATGTATGTCTTGCTGCTGGCCTCAACTGCGATGTTGCTCAGCACATATGTGTAAAATAGCAACTAATACTATGCCACTGCAAAGTAATTATGTGTCATTTGCATGAAACAGGGACCACAATAAAAGAACATAACAACATTTACCTTCACAAAGTTCAATAAATGTAAATAAATTTCCACAGAGTTTTCACAGTTCATCTGTGGATAGTAATATTGGTTGTAAACACATTCTTACTTCCACTAACAAACCATTTTAAGATGCCAGATTCAATATTAGAGTATACCAGCACTTTTTTAGGGCTAAACAATTGTACAGGCACCTAGAAAAACACAAGTGAATGCATGCTATAGCTACATATAAAAATAAATATTTTTATTTCTAGTCTGAGAAGAGCTGCATAGATGATAAGTCACTTGCATTACATTATGAACAAACCTATCCGAGCAAAGTATACATTTAAAATGTTACACTTACACAGTAGATAAGTAGACTGTTGAAGGACGGATAGGCAGTGGGATAATACCCAAGCACTAAAATCTACTGTTAAGATATACTAGGAGTAGTGATGATCCTCTTCCTTCCAAATAAAATATTTCACATAGATTCACTTCTTAGAGCTTATACACTCATGGCATCAATGGTGCTATACAAATGAGTGTACACTGAAGGATTACATCGACTAAGTACATGATTACTGCATTCATGGCTTTACTTCTTGTACTACAAAGAATGCAAACACAGTTACTATTGGCGACCATAGATGCTGTGATTTCTGGCATGTAAACGTAGAGGCACGCAGGCACTTAACACACATGTTAAAAACTTCAGCTCAAAAATATTTGCCCACTAACACTACAGCAGCCTTTAGTGTCATAGTTTGGTATCTTCCAAGCAAAATTTAAATAATTTCGAATGCAAGCAAATAAACTGCTGAATAATGCACTGCTAAGAAGTTAAGCAGCAGATGCTCCTGACATCACAATGTGCTCTTTCTGCTGTTGTAAACTTTGAGCAGGAGAACAGTCACTGGCAGTCCCTTTATACTTGTTGGTCTTCTGTGCTGTGTTCTTGATACACTGTTCATGACCATGGAGCACCGAACCCCTTGTTACTGCTGGAACTTAGAAAAATACAGATCATTGTTACAACCATGCTACATGCAAGAGTGTATAGTTGTCAATTATGTGCTCATATTTACAGATATTTGACGTATGCATGTGGGAGGTAGTGGCCGGATACTGCACCAGGGTGGCCAATCCTTCTCTGGTGAGGGAGTGCGTTCTCGGCGGTGGTTACCGGTGAGGCCGCACCCCAGGCCTCTTAATGCAGTTCCATACACACGCGGATTTTTTTTAAATCTGGTTGGGAACTGCGTGGCACCGGGATTTGAACCACGGACCTCTTGGCTATAACGGACCTCTTAATATTATAAGAACTAGCAGTAACCCAGATGACACCCCACCAGTAATGATAGAAGAAATCAGAAAAGCTTTGGAGAGCATGCAAAGAGGCAAAGCTGCTGGTGAGGATCAGGTAACATCAGACCTGCTGAAAGATGGAGGACAGATTGTGTTAGAAAAACTAGCCACCCTAATCACGAGGTGTCTCCTGACGGGAAGGGTACCAGAGTCTTGGAAGAACGCTAACATCATCTTAATACATAAGAAAGGAGATGACAAGGACTTGAAGAATTACAGGCCGATCAGCTTGCTCTCTGTAGTATACAAGCTATTTACAAATGTAATTGCTAACAGAGTGAAGAAAACATTACAATTTATTCAACCAAAGGAACAAGCAGGATTTCGAACAGGCTACTCAACAATTGACCACATCCATACTATCAATCAGGCAATAGAGAAATGCTCAGAGTATAACCAACCACTATACATAGCCTTCATAGATTACGAGAAGGCGTTTGATTCAGTAGAAATATCAGCCGTCATGCAGACACTGCGGAATCAGGGCGTAGATGAAGTATATATAAACATTCTGGAAGAAATCTACAGGGGATCAACTGTTGCCATAGTGCTTCATAAAGAAAGCAACAGAATACCAATCAAGAAGGGTGTAAGGCAGGGGGACACAATCTCCCCAATGCTATTTACCGCGTGCTTACAGGAGGTTTTCAGAAGCCTTAAATGGGAACAGTTAGGAATAAGAGTTAATGGAGAATACCTTAGTAACTTGCGCTTCGCCGATGACATTGCATTGCTGAGTAACTCAGGGGACGAATTGCAACTCATGATTACGGAGTTAGACAAGGAGAGCCGAAAGGTGGGTCTTAAAATTAATCTGCAGAAAACGAAAGTAATGTACAACAACCTCGGAAAGGAGCAGCGCTTCGAGATAGGTAATAGTGCACTTGAAGTTGTAAAAGACTACGTCTACTTAGGGCAGGTAATAACCGCAGAGCCTAACCACGAGATTGAAGTAACTAGAAGAATAAGAATGGGGTGGAGCACATTCGGCAAGCACTCTCAAATTATGACAGGTAGATTGCCACTATCCCTCAAAAGGAAGGTATATAACAGCTGTATCTTGCTGGTACTTAGCTACGGAGCAGAAACCTGGAGACTTACAAAGAGGGTTCAGCTTAAATTGAGGGCGACGCAGCGAGCAATGGAAAGAAAAATGGTAGGTGTAACCTTAAGAGACAAGAAGAGAGCAGAGTGGATTAGGGGACAAACGGGGGTTAAGGATATCATAGTTGAAATAAAGAAGAAGGAATGGACATGGGCCAGGCATGTAGCGCGTAGACAGGATAACCGCTGGTCATTAAGGGTAACTAACTGAATTCCCAGAGAAGGGAAGCGGGTTGGGGGGAGACAGAAGGTTAGGTGGGCAGATGAGATTAAGAAGTTTGCGGGTATAAATTGGCAGCAGCAAGCACATGACCGGGTTAACTGGCGGAACATGGGAGAGGCCTTTGTCCTGCAGTGGACGTAGTCAGGCTGATGATGATGATGATGATGATGATGATTTACAGATATTGTATTTTCAGAAGCCAATGACAAGCCTCAACACACACACACAAACAGTGAAGACTGAAAATATATTTAATATGATACAAGAGCAAAACTACAATGTTATAGATGAAGACATGAAACTTCGGACAGGCATAAAAAGCCAATAGAGTTTCTTCTATTTCGACTTTACACTAGGTGCGAGAAGTAGACCACAAATAAGTTCACGAAGAAACACAAGTTAGACTGCATTACAACACAACAGCCAATGTTCATAATTTGAAGGCTGTCTAACATAACTGCAGCTCACCATACCGCATATAGGAGCAATGGGCAGTCTAGAAGACAAAAAGAACTTGTGGATTATGAGTGTGCTTGTTGCTGACATCGATTATTCTAAATGAAGAAAACCTTTCAAAATTTTACTTCATCAGGGGAAATAATCATACGCAAAAAACACAACGGGCTCCTACAGGTGCCACCAACACTCACCATTATTGTCATACCAGTGTCTTGCCGGATGGATATGCTGCGTCCTGCACAGAACACCAAATGAGCGCTCCATGACTTGGATTGCGTGTGTGCTAGCTGCATCGCTCCGCTGCTGAAATAGGCTAGCCACAGACAAAGAAATGAGAAGCCATGGCTTTGAAACACACTGAACGTCACCTTTAGAGATCAACAATGCATACTTAGGTCAGGTACAATTTGTAGAAAAATATATATCACTATGCAATCGTGGTGAACATGTTCGGCTGAAACACAAGCAACAGCACTGAGAGAGAAAAAGCTACATTAGGTAAAAGATGCAATTACTGGCCCTATGTCATCTGAGGCTTCTTCAATAGGTCTTTCTCCTTGCAAGTTGTGAACAGCCAGGCAATTTTCACCCACTTGCTATTTCCTTCCAGAGCACTTGATCCATAGAGGGAGTCACAAGCTCGAGAGCTCAATAAGGAATCAAAGTATTTGTGCTCGTTTCAAAGCACAAGCTTTTGAGTCTCAGATTATTGGAGTTTCATTCATAAGCTGCAGGCTTTCAGCTTTCAACATTCTCAATTATCTTGCAATTTAGTTCTATAAATGTTGAATAAGAATTATGTGTAAGAATATTACAGGTATCCACTGAAAGCAACCATGCTTGGATTTTCAATTTGTGCACAGTAAGTGGTGTTCACGTAATCGTATGTATTAAAGAAAAACTAACCTTGCAGCCAGCCGTTAGGCAGTTTTATGCCCTCGAAGCTCCCAAGCAGATTGCAGTCCTTCCAGATGAGGCTGCCATGCATGCTTCCACGCCACATCCGCTGAATGATAACAGTCCCAGCAGTGACATAGGCTTGCACAGTTAGGAAGAACGTGTCCTTCCTATTTTTGTACAGGTGCTCCAAGTAATGATGAGGATTGATGTGCCAGAATGTGCAACCGATGCATCACAGGACCTTAACAAACCAATCTCTGCGATCTGTGAAGAGCCAAAAACGAGATATTTAATTAAAAACAATCATTAAAAGCACTCACTTCTAATACTTATTTGAGGAAGCTATCACTTCGTTAAAGTGACCAAAATCTACTATATTCACTTTGAAATAAACTGAGCCTCATGTAAAATTTACGTACCGCAATATATATGTCCTACTGAAGTATAGTACTACCACAGTGGTAATCGTCTATAGAACTAATTTTCCAAAATAACATAAATTTAAGTGCAACCTGGCTCCTGAAAAATAAATTCACATTAACTTTTCAACTATCAAACGTGGTCAATCGACAGGCCCAACCTCATAATCAAACAAGAGCTCACTTGTATCAAATCACAAAAAACTTTTTATGTATTTGCTCCATAATATATGTATGTATATAACAGTAGTAGTAAATTTTTCATGCTTCAACTTACCATAGAGAAACATTACATCTGATGCGCTTAAAAACTTGCACACTTTATAGAACTGCGTGAATTATAGTACCGGTGAAATTTAGTTCTGCAAGGTGAACTCACTGATGGCAGCATTTAGTAGCCGTCGGTGTCATAAGGAACCAAGTACGGCCAACAGGCAAAGGGCATCTGCAGACTGGAAGCTGCCAATGACAGCAATGAAGGGCTGGCCAAGCGTGCACGTCCATTGATAAAGTGTAAGAACTGGCCATGACCGGCTGTTGTCAAGGCTCTAGTGCCGTGCAAAACGATGGCCAGACTAACTCGGAAACCTGTAGTTAGGCGATATTGGCCTACAACTTCATCCAAAGCAAGGCACCGGTGAAATCTTTGCTTTTTTGGGGGGGCTGGAGGGAAGCTTGACGTTCACGGGCTCTCGCTGCCACATAGAACTCTCAATTTGTTACTGATGAACAGTCTTGGCGCGCTTCCAAAGTAACACGATCCACAACAGAATGTAGCATTTCGCAGTTTTGGTTGATCACATCGCAGCGCTAGGACTATGGTTATCACAAAAAGGAGAAGTGGCGACTTAACAAACAAAAGCGCCAAGCCGCCCCACCACGACTTCGCAGGGCAAAACAGTTATCAACGCTGTCTTTCAATTTTCGGTCACACGA